>NC_134312.1:205734271-206934271 GCF_964195595.1 Calonectris borealis
GAAAAATTTCAAAGCAATCTTGGTTACTGCAAAGTTGACATATATATGCCTCTCCAGTAAACTGTTTCTGCTAAACTTATCCTAACACTTCTTTTGAAAAGTAAATTAAGCTTACCCATTTATTTTTAGGTTTATTGGTTTACATACTTGGTTTACATACTTGGTTTAGGCAGGAATTCAACTCTGGTTGAAATAAATGTATTTCAAGTAATCATTTTCAATGTCTATACATTTTACAGTGTTGTCGCAGCATAGTCAGCAGCTGCTAGCCAACAGTTTGTCATACAAGCTTCTTCCATGCGCAGTAAATAACATCAGTTTATGCAATAGTAGGTGAAGTCCTCTGTATGTCCGCAGACCACAGGATGCATGCCAGAAGAAGACAGATGGTGGTAGATATCCATCTTATTTAACAGGCTATAGCAAAGACAGCCTGGAATTTCTGGCAGGTAAATTATGTTTGGATTCACAGGGCACATTGTAGCAGGGCTATTACTTCAGACTTTGCAGGCCCTAAGTCAAATTAATCCATCCCAGTGACTTCAATGGCAATATGCAAAGAGTGAATTTGCCTTCCTATGTACCCAGACAATTAGATTAACTTTATAATGGGACTGAAAATTATCTATATGCACGCTGTTCTGTGCAATACAAACCTGTAGTTTTTTGTCCAAAGTCAAGTCAGTGTAATAGCAACAACCTGGAGAAACTAGTCTTCAAATGCAATCATCTCAGCTGTTTCTCAGTTCAGGTGGGTAAGAGGGAACTAGAGGGAACTGTTACAATGGGGGTTGAGTTACGATGAAATCCCTGCAGGGCTGTGGGTGGGCTCCCAAGGACCATCCTGGGATCTCCAATGACATAGTTCAGTAACGATTGTAAATTTCTAATCCTAAAAATTGCAAAGCAAAACCTAAGGGTAGTTCCAATATAACTGAGGTAGTAGTGACTGACTGTCTGAAAGACAGCTTCTAGCAACTTCTGAGGTGTATGGTCCACCAGACATCTCAGGAGAGTTAGATGTATAATTCCTTCTTTGCCAAAAACTATGCGGTAGTGGATGTCCACATGTGGACGACAGGCAAAGAAACTATTGACAACTCATCATCAACTTAGCTGAGTCACAACAACACTTTTTTTGTAGTGCTATCCAAAATAAACATAATTACTGTCTGGGTCAACAGGAGGATTTGACGTAGCCTAGAAGCATATCACATTTTCTCCAGTTTGCGAGAATTACATTCTCTCTTGCGCTAACACTGTCTACCTAAGTCCCACTAAACCCTATCTTCTGCTAAGTCCATCCCTGTCTTAACTGGGTATGTAAACACATGAAGATTCATTCTCTTTCCAATAAAGCAAATATTTTAACAACAATTTTATTTCCCAACTGTATTTCCATGTTCCTTCATCTACTCTTATCCTAAGTAACAATGAGCTTGAAAACAATAATTTCCCACAGCAGTGCCTTGGCCCTGCCAACATAAACTCATTATACCCTGGCCAGAGGTTTGAATTAGCAAGTACAGTTAGCAAATAGATGTATTGATTCAGTAACGATTATAGTATAACCTACTTATCTTTATGCAGTACATTTATCAAGGTCATGGCTAATTGCATTAAGTGCATCAGCTTTCCAGAAATCTTGCTATAAAAAAGGGGCAAAAAAAAAAAAAACTTGTCTGAGCAAACTCAATTCTGGAAAACAGAACCACTGTCCTCATTCTTATTTCTTCTTGTTTACAGTGTAAAAGGATTTCAGTATTATAAACAGGCCTTAAAAGCCCGGTTTCTACTGGGAGAAATTATCCTTAGTACTACAAGTGGCTGTAAGCAACTGTGATATAGATAAATCCCCTTTAGCAGGTTGCACCCCTATAAAAATCAAACCTTATAGCCTGGTTCATATTTACCTGTGCTTTCAGGCTGTAGCAGCAGTGAGTGCGATGGATGGCCTGGCTGGGCATCAGTGTAAGTGAGTAAAACGCATCAGCCCCTGCTGGGCTGGTGGCTCTCTCGATCCCTACGCTCATGAGCCCTATCTTCCTGGGAGTGTGCATGCAACCTGCCTGCCAAGCATGAGCACAAGCCTTAATTCAAACTAAATTCAAACTAAAACCTGCCTCTCGTTCAGATTATTTGGAAGCAGGTGTTAAGGAAAAGCTGGCATGGAGGCTGAGCCCACACGTACCTTCAAAGTAGGTTCAAAAGTATTTCTAGCTAAAGTGCGTATGGACCTGGCATAGGAATATGATGTTTGCCTGGCCTGAGGTCACCATTGTAATGCCCACAATGGCCCACAAAGCCATCATTTGACTCCATATGGCTCACTCAGGACGATAAATTAGCCTAAAATCCTCTAAATCAGGTACAATAAGGCCTTACCAGTTATGCAGGTGCAAGAATTACAGCCATCTAAGGGCAGCAATGAGGCACAGAGCATATCAGTGCACGTGCTTTGGGTGATATGGGCCTATAGCACCACTTTTCTACCCAGGAGAAAAAAAAAAGGGGGGAAATGCAGTGTGACTAGAACTAGTGCCTCCATGAGGACTCTCAGGCACGAGGTGACTGACTGACCAAACCATAGGAAATCACAAGCGCAGACATCACTTCCAACAAATGGTCTAAACAATCTGTGTTGAACTGTTTATATTCATTTGCAGTATATTTTTGTGTGTATGACTTAAACAAAAAGCAAAGTATGGCACTGTTGGAGCTGCCTAATTAAAAAGCAAACCTGTTATTTGAGGTTCAGGCAAACTGCAAGTACAAAGTAAACCAAAACTCTGTTTGACTCTGTATCAATGTGGCAAAGCTGTAAGGACGAAACTGAGAAAAAGTTCAGTGAATTCAAGCCCTGCAATTTTGAAGGCACATGCAAAAGCACAACCCACCACGCTGGGGCAGTGATTCCCTGTTCTTGCTTAAAGAGCAGGTGATGGACTGACTGTGCACAGACCTTCCAAACCCTGCCGTCTCATCCCCCTGAGCAGGGCTGGGACAACGTGCTCACACTGACACTCACACACACACAAACACACACACACTTTGTTTTATACATACACGCACATACAGATTTACATGTTACATATACACTCATATATACATATTTATATACTACATATACAGTATACATATACACACATACATCCACCAAATTTTCTTACTTGTTTTTTTCGGTGCCTTGGGCATTCCTATACAATGTTTCCTATAAAGCAGACTGTCAAGTGAAAATAAGACTTCAGTCAAACCACTCAAAGGCCACAGCAAATGCTTACTTACAAGACTTACTTACACGACTGACAATTATGCATCTCAATCACACGAGGAGAATAAGGGGCAATGGACACAAGCTGCAAGAAGGTAAATCCAGATTAGATATTAGGAAATGTATTCTTCCACTGGGTGTGCTCAAACACTGGCACAGGCTGCTCATAGAGGTTGTGTAGTCTTAATCTTTGGAGATTTTGAAAAAATTGAGTGGATAAAGCCTTAGGCCACTTTATCAGGGTTGGATCTACTTTGACCAGGCGCTGGTCCAGATGATCTATTGAGCTTCCTTCAAAACTAAATTATTCTATAATTCTGTAACTCTCTGATTATATTATGGATACCTTTATATGCATTTACAAGCCTCAGTGATTGAAAGTGTTATCTGTATTTATCCAAAGCAACTATTTGGGATCCTGGACCAGCCACGTTTGTAAAGCCTCTGGTTTGTGTTCCAGGAATTGAAGGGATGTATGAAATCTTCGGAGATTTCAACATTTCGCTTTTCTCTTGGTGAGTTTGGGAAATTTATTAATTTTTATGCATGGCTTCTAGACTTATGATTAATCACTCCCCTCTCATCTAAACACAGCAGTTTTCCAGTATTTGTTTATTTTCTTTTCCCAGCCAAGGAAAATAACCAAAGAACAAGCAGCCAAGCAAAAGCCCTGAGCAGACAAACCAATACAGCCAAACAAACACGGGCCCATCCCTGCTTGGGAAGGCTGGAGACTGCAGAATGTAACATTTTTACGTAGCAGAAAAAATTATTATTATAACCTGATGCAGCAGAGTTGCCTAGAAAATTATCTAACAATTCTTTAAAAAGATACTATATCAATGCTCTATAGTAGCATCAAAATGAAGCTCTATAAAAGAAGTCACACCTCAAGTATAACTCAATATAAATGTTTTAAATCCCTGAACATGGAAAGTTTTAAGTCTTAAAATACACCTGCTGTCACTCCTAAGGCGAACACTCCAAGCATGAAATGGGTTGTGCTCAATCTACTTCAGCTATTTTCATGTCATCCTATTTCTAGAAACATGACTCCCAATTCTTTTCCTCTTGTTTCCTATCTTGCACCATTTTTTCCCCAATAAATCCTTGTTCATCCATGTTTGATGTGGATTTTGGAATAGCTGTTTTGAAATAGCTGACAGAGCTCGTCTGGAGTGGGAGAAGCCAAGAGAGAGGGAAGCAGAGAACCTACTCTGGATTTCCAGCAGAAGGTCAAATGAGTTGGATTTTTTTTGTATTTTAATTGCCATGGATCAGCTTTAATAGGTTATAGGTAAATATGAGAAATGTTTTGATTTCTTTTTTCCTTTGTTCCTGAAGTTGTATGAGATTTATTCAGATTTTGTAAAAAGAAGAGAGGACTCTGATCTCTGTTTTCATTCATTATTTCTTCATTGATACAAATATTTCCCAATTCCAACAGCCAGCCAGTGTTGTAGCTTTGCACAGGGCTCGTGCTGTATTTTCCTCACTCAAGAAGGATGGAGCCAGAGGTTTCTGAGAGATGCCCCTGAGTAAATGGCCTCTTTGGGCGTGTATGAGCAGGGAAAATAGAGCAGGGAATTTGACCCAGCAGCCCTGAAGTTCAAACCCAGCTCAGGGACAGGACACAGCCCTGGCCTCTGCCCCATGCAGGCAGCAAATCCATGGTGCCCGGACGGGAGAGAGCACCAGGGCCAGCTCTCCGTCCAGCTCTGCACATACCTGGCGGCTGCTCCTCCTCACCCCAATTCTCAGCTGCTCTGGTTTTACAGTGACTGAGCCTGCAGAGACATGTGAGATATAACCCTCAGCTCCACTTTTTTTGGCTCTCCCATGTTAGACCTGTTTATTCGCTCCCAAATGGCTCTCATTTCACAATGGTCTAAAGGCTGTCTTGTTTTTACACATCAAAAAGAAAACATTCCAGCCACCTGTCCCTTGAAGCATCACAGCAAGACACAGTGGTGGCACACCTTGAACAGGCTGCATGACTTTGGGCTGGATATATTTCCTTGGGTCATGCTGCAATAATGAACACTGAAAACTGCAGCGCTGTCAGGCTGTATTTTTATATTTCTCATCCCCCCAATTCCACATCTGCTAATTGACTGCCCATTGCCTCATTTATAAATACGAAATCTCATTTTAATGTTCACTGTCCTTGTGACTTACGTTTATCGGTCTGATGTCTAGTTTCTTCTTTTGGGGGCTGGCACGACTCCAATCCTGGCAGGGTCATGAGGGTTGAATTACTTCAGTCACTGGGTTTTATTCTGCAGAAAAGTGATTAGGTGACACGGCCTCATGCCTATTTGCTTCCTTCCCTTGCTCTTGAGCCTTGACAGGCTGAGGAGTGATGTGAGTAAATTGACCACAAGTTTCCTATGCCTGCTAGAAGCTAAGCCGAAACTGCTAGTTACCTGGAAAAAACACAGCGATTTATTGCTGTATTACATTTTAACACTTTTTTTTTTCATATATAGTTTTCACTAAAGCCAGTGCTGCAATTTGCACACTGCGGCTCAGAAACGAACTGGGACTTTTCAGAGTTTTGATGATAATTCTTCAACCAAGCAGGTGGCCTTTTGGCAAACTTTGTGAGTTATCATTCCCCAGAAGTTTTGTATCTATCTGCAGACAAGAAGGTTTGTGACATATGGGATCTAAGGAGGATTCAGAAGAATGGTGTCCCTTGGCTTTACTGGGTTTTTGTGGAGGAGAGATAGACAATATTGTTGTCTGAAAGGTCTACATAGCTGCTTTCCAAGTCCTAAGGGAAGGGGGTTATGTGGAACAAATATATGATAAAGGACATGTCCTCCCACTGAAAAAATGACCAAACGAGTTTGCCTGACTGAGTTTTGGCAAAAAAAACTTCTTTAATCTGCATCAGGTAGATCAAGGCATGAATGTCTCATCGCTGTATGTTCTGCACAACACCGGTGCTCAGTAAGAAAACACTAAACCACCCCCAGCCATAAACAGCAAGGCTGTAGCCTCTCTTAACCCAAAGATAGGGCTGACTTGTGCATATTTGGTGCTAGTGCTTTGTGATGAGCAAAATAAGGGGCATCAGAAGGCTTTCATTGCTGGGGCAGAAAAGGTATCCTTCTACTTTTGAACAAAATAATAAGCTCTACTTGGAGTTTAGCCCGAGGTATGGTGCTGCCACCAGCTTCTACTATCATTAGTGCTTATATGGCTGCCTGATTTCTAGCATCAAAAAGAGCACTTTTTTTTGGATTAGGAATGCACTGGGAAGCGGTCTGTGTGTCCTTACCTCCAAACAGGATCTCCGGCAGAGAAGTCTATGCCGGTGGGAATCCACCCAGCACTGTCTGCCCCAGAGCTGCTTTTGGAGTTTGACCTCAGAAAGCATCAAAATGACAAGCGAGGGGTTGGAGTGACAACCTGCCTGTGCTCCAGAAGCACTCAGTGTGTTTTTACCCTGAAAATGGATGTAGTCGTCTGAAATGGGAGAGTGAAGGTTTCTTATCTCTCTTTTTCATCAGAAGAAAACTTTTTTTTTCTCCTCTTGACCAGCACCATTTCCTATTGCTTCTATACAGGAAAGGTCAGGCACTTTACTTTCTAATAAATAAATTTATAACTAAATTAGATCAAATTCCATATTGGGAAAAATTTGCTTTTTTCCAAACCTCCTTCTCATGTTCTTACATTGTTTGTGTATTTAGAAACTTGCATATGCAATAAATATACAATACGTTGTGAATATGTAACATATCCTTTATATAGTCTCTGTACATATGTATCTATACAATGTAATTTATTTATGTATATGTGCATCTATATTTATATAAAGACAATATACAAAATGTGCACAATTCTATATAAATATACATGCACAGACAAACACACACTTTTAACTATCAGATGTCTACAGCACTCAAAATATTAGGACATAATAGTCTGATTAAAAAATCACTGGACTTGCCTCAATCCTGGCCTGTATCAGAAATAGTGTGGCCAGCAGGAGCAGGGAGGTGATCGTGCCCCTGTACTCGGCACTGGTGAGGCCGCACCTCGAATACTGTGTTCAGTTTTGGGCCACTCACTACAAGAAGGACATGGAGGTGCTGGAGCGTGTCCAGAGGAGGGCAACGAAGCTGGTGAAGGGCCTGGAGCACAAGTCTTCTGAGGAGCGGCTGAGGGAACTGGGGTTGTTTAGTCTGGAGAAGAGGAGGCTGAGGGGAGACCTCATCGCGCTCTACAACTACCTGAAAGGAGGTTGTAGCGAGGTGGGTGTTGGTCTCTTCTGCCAAGTAACCAGCGATAGGACAAGAGGAAATGGCCTCAAGTTGCACCAAGGGAGGTTTAGATTGAACATTAGGAGAAATTTCTTCACCAAAAGGGTTGTCAGGCCTTGGAACAGGCTGCCCAGGGAAGTGGTGGAGTCACCATCCCTGGAAGTATTTAAAAGACGTGTAGATGAGGCCCTTAGGGACATGGTGTAGTGGGCATGGTGTGTTGGGTTGACGATTGGACACGATGATCTTAGAGGTCTTTTCCAACCTGTATGATTCTATGATTCTATGATTCTAATGGTTGTCAATGCGAAATTAGCAAAATTTTCACTTCATGGTTAATCCAGAGCCAGGAGAAGGTGGCATTTTCCATATTTAGTGTGAACTAAATGAACTATGAATTCAGTCTCCTGTGAATAAAGGGTTTGGCAAAACGTATCTGTCTTCTAGACTGAAATGTCTCCAAGACATTTGGCTCACAGGATTCTGGCACTCCTAAGCCTGGACTGCCATTGCTGCACAAACTTCGTTCAGTGTCATGTACTATTAATATAAGTTAAAACTAAAAAAACCAGAATTTTAACTTTTTTTTTTCCAATCCATCACTATAAATCACAAATCTAGGGCCAAATTCCAAGAGCAAAATAAATCTCCAGTCAAAATAAATCTCTTTTTTTTTTTTTCTGGTTAGAGATGTTATTAAAACTGACTGAGACCCACAGGATGTGAAATCGTTGAAGTTGTCAGAAAAATTGTCATTAACTTTTCAAAAACAGCCACAGCTTCTGTATTTCGGGTACTAAGCAGGTTACACTTTGAGCCCACTCTAAAAGAACTGCTAGACATATTGCAACTGAAAAATCAAGTGAGAGCAGGTTTCTTCTGGTCAGAAGCTCAATTTCTTAAAACGTCTTAAAAAGTTTTCCGCAATCAGCTCCCACTGATACCAATCACTTTGCTGCACCCAAAGAAATTCTGTGAGTGACCCTCAGAGTTATCAGTGTTTAGGGAAAAAACATGCAGGGAGTTAACTCTTCCCAGTACAGGGTAAAAAATGTATTTATGGATTAAACTACCTGTGTGGTTTTTATGGAAACCGTTTCAAAACTTTGTTTTCAAAACAGAAAAAGAGCAAAGATGGCTGATCTGCTAATATTTGCAATGAAAATAGATTGAGCAGGAAAGATGTTTCTGTTCTTAAGCTGTTTGAGGGTCTTTCAAATTGCCTGGCACCTTTCCAGCACGCATAATTTTATAGGACAGCAAAGGCAAAAATAAAAAAGGCAGAGATGCTCTTGTGATTACACAGCAAGACATGGAGGAGAGAAAGCTGAGTTTGATTCCAGCTCTGGCACAGACCTCCCACCTCACGTTAGACCGTGTCTACATTGCAGACTCTTGTTGGTGCAGCTCAGGTTTAGGGTTTTGCGCTCATCCAGCTAAAATAAACACGCATTCCACGGCAGATGGGTTGCCGCAGACGCCAGCAAGGACTAGCGCCCTGAGCACGTCGGGGGGTGGGCGCTACATGCCGGCGACCACAGCTGTCTGGTCTCCAAACCAGAGAAGGTAAAGCTAAACTTTGTGCCCCTGCAGGTGTAGGTACTGATGTATCTCACACCAGTTGTGAATTCCTTGATGCCGCAATCAGCTCTACACGAAGTTGCCACTGTGGACCCCCTGCTTGCCGCAGTCTGCCTACTCGCTGGAAAGCACTAGCAGGGTTTCACATGGAAAACTGCAGAGACTCAGTGTTTCTGTGCCTGTTTCTTGTCGGTATGAGAGAAACAATAGCTTGTTTTTCACTCTCATCTTCTCTTATAAATTCTCTAGTGATGGTTTTATTTTGTGCTTTCTTATGTCTCTCACAAGTGGAAGTCTGTAGGGCTGCAGTAACACCAGCAACCATAAAATTAGGAATAAATAATGAAGTGCAACACTGTTACAAGTCAACCATTTGGCCAAAAAGGCTTCTCCAATGTTTTTTCCGATCTTGTCATTTTGATCTTCCCGAGCTATTTGCTGGGGCTAGGATGAGGGAATCGCTGGCAGCTGCATCAGCAATCCCTGTCAAGACCTGGTCAAAGAAGTCATAAGCCAGAAAGAGGGAGGTTTGTTTTCTCTCTCTGTAATTTGTTTTCTGTTCATATATTTCCTTTGGGCTTTACAGGAGAAGATGTAAATGTGAGTGTTGAAAGTGAAATAATGTTTTCCGGTGTTCCAGACCTCCTCTAAGATCTTTACCAGTTCTTGCTTCTCTCTGGATGAATATAAGTGTGACCTTTTTTGTGAAATCTATAACGGCACCCACAAGTTCCTGCAGAGTTCAGTGGAATATGACTGGCAAAAAGCTTTGAAATCTACCAAAAAACCTGCTTCCACAGGGTCAGGCTCCCACCCATTTGTTATGTACTGTGTTGCTCATCAGTTTTGCCTTGAAGTAGTGCATTCTGGCAGAAAAGGACTTACAAGTATTTTAAAATATTATCTCCATTGGTGGGTCAACAAAAGCAGCCAAGATTCAGTCTGATCTTTTAAAAATCCACAGCCTCAGAAGGCCACCCTCATCCCGGGCTGGGATCAGCTTTTTAGGTATCTTGTCTCAGTCTGCTTTTAAAACCTTAGATGCTTGTGATTCCATGGCGACCATAACCCATACACATACTTTACTGTCCCTAAAGGTAAGTTTTTCTTTCTCTTTTTTGTGATCTGAAGTTTTCTTACTATATTTTCATGCCATACCATCCCAGCACAGAGAGTTAGAACAGATTATTCTCTTCCTCTTTGCCGCAGCCTCCTATGCATTTGAGGACTATTGTCATTTCAGTCATTTCTTTCAGACTAAACACCAATTCTTTCAATTATTTTCCTCAAAAGTCATGGGGTTTAGACTCCTCTCATTTAAGATTTTTTCTTTGGAAATTTGTTATGTCCCATACTAAATGTGGCTCTCCAGATGAGGCCCTGCCAACACTAAATAAAGTTGTTGTATGACTTTTACAAGCTCACCTTCAGCTTTTACTGGTCATCTTCCTGAGAGCGTGTCACAGGTGACATTTCATTTCATTCCTGATCTACCATAATGCCTGCATCCCTTTTCTTGGCAGAATTCCTACCTAGTCTGTTGCTTCCCAGCATGAATCTGCAGATAAAAGTAGATTTCTGCTCACATTTTAATTGAATTATATTCTGTTTGGGGTTTTCCCCAGATCATTTCTCTAATTTGTCTACATGATTTTGCATTTAGCCTGCCTTCCAGTGGCTCCGCAGTCCCTGCTAACTCTGGGAAAGGACCGTCTTGAATTGAATGTTCTGCTTTTTTGCAGCGTTGATGCCTGAGGACCTTCCTGAGTCCAAGCAAAGCTCTTCCTTGATATAACACCACTGACTTCAGCTGAGGCCTGCTGTTCCTCATGTTGTCAGGCTCAGAGCTTGCTGGGTATAAATCAGGTTTTGTGAGAGGTCTTACGATGCTGCTGTCCAGCTTGTCCAAGGAACTCCTCTCTTCCCTTACAAGGCTGGAGCGAGCCACCGCTGTTCCGGCTGTCTGAAGGAAGATCTGCTGCTGGCCATGCTCCTGTTCCAGCATCTGAGATGGGCAAGCTGTTTGGTGCAAAGTTAAAGGGACAGCAGCAGCTCATACACATTTATATAATGATTTTTCATGGTGTTGAATCCTGGCATCTGCTGCTTGAGGTTTTTCAGAACTTCTTCCTGGTTTTAATGATAATGTTTCCCTGCCTTTTTTTGCTGTGTTGGAAATGCACACTAGTTCCTGGGGAGACTGGCTGAAGTCCTGGGCTGGATTGTGAACCCCTTATCTCATTGATGTGTAGTTATTTATACATGGAGTATCTCCACTAAAATTAAAGGAAATGGTTTTTTGTGACTAATTCCACCTTGATTGGAGCAAGGTCTGACTCTTGCTGAATATATAAATAAACAAAAATGAAAGAAGTTTCTCCTTCATCCTCCCCGTATGTTTCAATTCTAGTTATTTTAGGGATCACTTGTAATAGCAACATATGAAAAAGACCAAAAAGGCCAGATTTTATTTTCTTCAGGTTCTGTTATAGCAGCCATCCCTTCCCACGCTGCCTGCTTTCGAGGCACTGTTAATAACTGCATTGTTAATTCGCAGTGTTTCACATGAGAAGCCTCCTGTTTGCTGCATTGTTGCGGGAATGCATCACAAATTTTGAATTCTTTCAAGGCTGCTCTTTACAAAACAGCTTGAATTCACATTCCCAGCAGCATAACAGAAATGGAGGGGCAAACTTACAACATTTATCATCACCCTTTCTTATTTGTCAAACTGATCTAGCTCCATCCATTTTCCTGAAAGAGTTTGCTCATCCACAGATCTCTTTCTTAGCTCACCAGAAAGGTCCTAAGAAGCTTAAATACTAAGGCAGGATTAAGATGAAGTATCAATGTCTAAATCCCAAACTGTTATCATAAAGCCTTGCTCAGCTGCTGCCTGAGCTCACCAGGTGCCTAAAGTCGCCTTTTGCTTTTCTTTCAGCTGCTGAGCTCACCTGTGAAATTCATACTTGAAAGTAACAACAATGCAGCATTTCATGCAGTTTCTAATACAGCCTCACGTTTGGAGTATTTGCTGCCTAGGCAAAGAGGGGAAAGGCTGTCTCTACTCCATGACTTCAGTGGTGGAGTGGAGACAACCTTCTGTGTTTGCCTTCTCCTTTGGTGAGGAAGGTGATGAGGAAGACAGGTTTGCAGGAACAGTGCGGGAGCCGCAACCAGCTGCCATGGAGCCTTCTTCCAGGCAGTATGGGTGACCACAGGAAGGACTGCTGGAGATTTCCCTACTACTGATGTGGCCAATTAACTTCATACATTGTCTTTGTCTATCTTTCTGCAGTTTCTGGGACAGACTATTTTCTTGTACAACAAGCAGATAAAAAAATGCTATACCCTCTCTCTTTCACCATCCGGGAAACATGGAATACAAGATAGTTTGCTGGTGAAGTAATGATGAAAAGGAAATAGTGGTATCAATGTCAGTAAAACATTTTCCTTACTATAGGTTGTGTAGAGCTGTGCACATATTTGTCATGTTGTGTGAAGTATCCTCCCATCTCATCTTCTGTGATCCTGATTGCTTTTCTGCAGGATAGAACAGCTGTATTTTTCAGGATGGGCACCACTGACTTGCCCCATGACTAACCCTCTGCAGTGGGCTGCAGAGCCTGTTGTGTGCATTGCTCTATCGCTGCAGAGTTCTCCCTGAGCTGCTTTCTTCCTTCGAATACATTGTGTAATCTTCTACAGTATAGCCTGGCCTCTCCTTGAAGCTATATTTAGAGCCATTATTCTATCATGTTCTACACTATTTCTCTGTGCCCTCCATTCAACTTGACTTGAAGGGAACTAGCACAAGATATTTGTCTCTACCAATACTTTTCAATCGCTTTGCTCTTCTGTGCACCCTGAATTGAGGCTAGAAGTCCTATTAAGTTGTTACAGCTCTAACCTGGTTAGCTTTTTACAAATCCAGATCATTTACTGGCAGAACAGACTATACAAGTATTGCTACATGTCCTGGTTTCGGCTGGGATACAGTTAATTTTCTTCCCAGAGTTGGTATAGTGCTGTGTTTTGGATTTAGGATGAGAATAATGTTGATAACACACTGATGTTTTAGTTGTTGCTAAGTAGTGTTTACATAGTCAAGGACTTTTCAGCTTCCCATGCTCTGCCAGGTGGACAAGAAGCTGGGAGGGAGCATAGCCAGGACAGCTGACCCAAACTGGCCAAAGGGGTATTCGATACCATATGACATCATGCTCAGTACATAAACTAGGGGGAGTTGGCCAGGGGGGCAGCGACTGCTGCTCAGGGACTGGCTGGGCATCAGTCAGCAGGTGGTGAGCGGTTACATCACTTGTTTTTCCTGGGTTTTGTTCCTCTCTCTCTCTCTCTTTTGTTTTTCTCTTTGCTACAATTTATTATTGTTGTTGTTGTTGTTGTTGTTGTTATTTTATTTCAAGTATTAAACTGTTCTTATCTCAACCCATGAGTTTTCTTACTCCTGCCCTTCCGATTCTCTCCCCCATCCCATCGGGGGGGGGAGCGAGCTAGCGGCTGTGTGGTGCTTAGTTGCTGACTTGGGTTAAACCACGACAGTCCTTTTTGGCGGCCAACGAGGGGCACGAAGGGTTGAGGTAACAACAGATCTAACCAGAGCATGTTAAAATAAATTTGTTATAAGCATTTAATAGTCGCTGGTTACAATGTTGTTTCATTTGTTCTCATGGTTGTGTTATGTAAATCCTTACTTGCAGTATGTATTCCCTTCAGTGCTGTTTATCACTTCTGGGAGATTGGTCAGGATTATCACTTTGCTGTACTGTGTAACATTGGCTTCTGCTACGGTAATATTATTGGCAAAAAAACTGATTTGGTATCTGTAGTTGGCATTGCTGGCATCTCCGTACCTCGGGCGCCATCTCTCGGAAATTATTAATGATGACACTCTTCACCTTTTCTCCCCGAAGAACCACTCTATGGGGGAGACAGACGGGGATGCTTTCCCCTGTTCTTTCACCTTCCCTTTTTCCTTCAGTTTTCGAGAATTTTGAATATCCTTGGGATGTTCAAGCCAGCATGCTCTTGTTGCTATGTCTCCTGAATGTGTTTCAGGTCTTGTTTAGGATTAAACAACTATTTAAAAAAATCACCCAGACATCTGCCCTGAGAATGGATGGTCATGGGTGGCACAGCATGTGGGAGAACTTCTCACCCCCAAAGGTCTGGAACTTCACTCCCGAACAACTACAGGATCCTGATGAAGTGATAGAATGCTTGAAAAAAAAAATGCCGTGGTTATTCCAAAGAGGCACAACATCGCACTGTGCTGGGCCCTGACTAGTATCTACCAAACACTGCTGGGTTTTATGCAGCACCCTCAGGGAGAAGAGAAGGAAACCAAACCAACAGGCACTGAGGCTACACCAACCCTGGCAATAGGCACTAAAGCTAAACCACAGAACCAACCCGTGCTGGTATCAGTCACCCCTATACACAAGAAGTATTGGAAGCGGAAGTCGGCTCATTTAGAAAGGGGTGAAGAAGCTTTTTGTAAGAAAGAGTCTAGTGAAGGAACACCCAACTGGCTATCATGGCTCCACCAGTTCACACCAATTAATACTGAGAAAGATAATCAGAAGTTCAAGGAAAACTGTATTCTCCTTTTCATGATCTCTACTGGCACAGATAATTAAGTAAATGTGCTCAGGGGTAAGGCAGGTCACATTAAGAAGACTTGGTTCAGTTCCTGTAGACAAGGGGCATCTGATATCTCTTTTTATACAACAAAGGCCACCACCACCATGGTAGGTGCCATGGATGATCTGAGAAAGCACTGGTTAGTCCCCTAACCCCTTAGGTCTCTGAGTATCCCACATATCTGAGATTGTACAAAGCTACTGTGCTACAGGCACTGATAAATCCTACAGCCAATGAGCTACTATGGTCTTCCTACTAAGTAGAACAACTAGGCAAGCACTGGAGAAGAACAAGGGTCTTGCTGTAGCTAGGGTAGACCTGTGTGTTGTATGTAAGAAACCTGGTTTAGATCCCTGTTCTGTCTAATTGGGTGCTTTCAACCCAGGTTTCCCCCTCCTATACCTTAGGTATAGTCTAACTTTTCAGGTATTTGAGATTAGTGCCTTCCAATAATTTCTATTATTTTTGTCGTACCAAGTGCAGACACTCACCAGAGTAGGAACCTGCAGAGGCATTTAAGGTCCACCTCCTCCTTCTGGAATTAAATCTTCCATAGCTTCAGAGGTTTCTCAGGATCAGTCCCATGAGCACCTAATTCTCCCCAGGGCTGACTGACCTGGAGACGAGAATACCCCGGGTTCAGTGCCCCTAGATGCTGTTCATCTCAGTGTTGCAAGCCTTAACTACCTTTAGGGTTTAGCCCTTAACCTGTCTTGTCCATTCATTCCCCACAGACATAATGAAGTTCCTACTTCAAAGCCACAGGGTGTTCTGAGGAACAATGCATTCTTCAGTGCTTGTGAAGAACTCAGTTACTCTAATAATGGAGATAAAAGCGGACAGACGGGCAGATGTTGTATAGCCATCTACCCCAATACCACAGGGCACTGCGTACATGTCAAAAAACACTTTAATTTATTTGAGGGCAAAAGAGGTTGAAACCATACCTATTAAAAATTCTAGCACACCTTCCTAACAGAGAGACCTATTGCGAAGAATCCAGTTTCATATTTGATTAGGTCAGCTTGACATGGTTTCTGGAAATCAGAGAAAAATATATACAGAACAGCTACAATAAAAGATACTTGGGAAGCTCTTAGGAGAAAGTTAGACTGACAAAAACAGCAGCAGGGTACTTGAAATCTCAAAAGTGGACTGTGAAGCATTACATTTGTCATGACTGCAAACTTCAGTTAGGAATCTGAAAGGCTTAAAAACAATGCTAAGAAAAAAATGTTGGGTTTTGCTGATTTTAATGAATGAAAAAAATGTCAAGAGTAGGTTTTTGCATAGATTAGGCTCAGAAACAATATAATTGCTTTTGATTCAATTCCCTTTCCTTTAAGAATATCTTTAGATAAAGATAAAGGTGACATAACTTGTGCCTCACAGGTGTGAAAATGAAGGCAAAATGAAGATCCAACAGGGTGACTTGATTCTTGATATCAGAGCAACAGGCAGCCAAGCAAGGATAATTAACCTTATAGTACTTGTTATGGTATCAGTGGTTCAGCCTGAAAAAATTCTAAAAAACTCTCTGGAAGTCAGTATGGCACTGGTTTTGTTCCTCACCTCTTGTGGAGCACTTTAGAGGGTCTCAATGAAACACAGATGAGCAATCTGCTCTGCAGACTGACTGGTTTGGGCCCAGGTGTGACACTATAATTTAAAAAAAAACCCAAAACCACTACACACATGCCATATGGTTGGTGAGGTATAGCAACCAGACAGAACAAATCAGAAGCTAAAGAATAAGACACATTTTTAGCCACCTAAGGCAGAATTATATCTTAACCTGAGATTTCATCAAATTATTAATGTACTTAAATGTTCTGAAGTCTTGTGAAATAATCAAATTTAGGGATGTAAGAAAAGCAAAAGTAGTTTTATAATTTCCATGCAGTAAACAACCAGTAAAAGGCAAAAAAGAGCACAGCTGAATAAGTCACCTATACCTCAACGTGATAAACCATGATAAACCATGTCTTCTGGCTTTTATTGAACAATGCCTGTCTCCCTCATACTACTGCAGAAGGATGAGGGTGAGTGTAAATAAGGATAATTTAGGTTCCTCACAGCTTTCAGTGCAGCCCTTTTAGGAGTCCATAAGCCTTATCATTTTGTCCTGCTGTGGGTGAGGGAGACAAACATTTTTAAGGTTAAATGCTTGCTTGCCAAATGCATAACAGGCCACCGAAACACAAAGTGACAATGAAAAACTAGCTTGTAAAAACATCATTCATTGCTCCTTAGCTTATTGTATTTGACTACTATAAATTATTGCTGGGCAATAACCTCTGAAATTATTGCCAAGTGAACAAAGTGGGTGCCCCATGGATGCTTCAGAAAGCTCATCTTCTGGCTAACAGTGATGCACAGAGGCACAGTCAGGCAGCAAAATCAGAATAAGAGGGGCATGTGCATTTTAAGGTCAGTAGCATTTAATGAGCCACAAATCTAGTTTGATTTCCACATTCTCCTTCTTATGTCTCATGTCTTATTTCAAGCATTTTTCTTAGCCTTCAAATAATACTTCCTCTGGAAGGAAAAAAGGAGAACGTCTCTGACGTTCTGAACTGAAATTCACTGGAAATTTTGTTATCAGAGCACCCCGGCTTTGTCGCTGTGTGCAGCTGGCCATTTCCTTAGCTGCTGAAATTGCAAGAGCCGCCCCTGTGTACTCAGCTGAGAGTGTGCACAGGCCAGTATTGGCTTGAGCAATACATGGTGCAGTATAATCTGCTGCCCTCCAGGAACTGCTGGAATTGCTTTGATTAATATCTATTTCACACAAGATGTCTTCTGGGAATGCTGTCTCGGTGGCATAATCTCTTCCCTGTGGCAACTTACCTGGATGTACAGCTTAACAGATCATTGATTGTAAGTTATAGCTACGGTGTACGGCAGAGATATAGATGAACAAATGGAAAGTTTCACGGCTTATTCAATAGAAGGGGTTACATTTTTGCAGGGTCCCTCACATTTGACTCACCAAGTCAATGTCACACAGCTCACTAGGCAGAGACAACAATATGGTTTTGCTGGCAAATCAGTCACGTAAGCAACACCGAGTTACTTGTTTCAGTGAGGGCAAGTTATTTTACAGCACCTGGACAGAGCATCTTGTTACGTTTGATTCTTTGAACAGAAATTCTTAAGGGCTCTTCTATTTCATGGTGCTCATTGCAAGTTTCCTGGGTTTTGGAGAATAATTTCGTAGGATGACTAAATTAGTTGATGGTCTCAGACGGAACAACTTGAGTATTTTTGAAGAGATAACCCCCAGGAGATGTTGGAGCTGGCAGTACAGATAAGCACTTTATGTGGATGTGTGCTGGGTTTGGCTGGGATAGAGTTAATTTTCTTCACAGCAGCTAGTATGGGGCTGTGTTTTGGATTTGGGCTGGAAACAGTGTTGATAACACAGGGATGTTTTTGTTACTGCTGAGCAGCGCTTATACAGAGTCAAGGCCTTTTCTGCTCCTCACCCCACCCCACCAGCGAGGAGGCTGGAGGTGCACAAGAAGCTGGGAGGGGACACAGCTGGGACAGCTGACCCCAACTGACCAAAGGGGTCTTCCATACCATATGACGTCATGCTCAGCATATAAAGCTGGGGGAAGAAGAAGGAAGGGGGGGACATTTGGAGTGATGGCGTTTGTCTTCCCAAGTCACTGTTACTGCTTTCCTGGAGATGGCTGAACACCTGCCTGCCGATGGGAAGTAGGGAGTGAATTCCTTGTTTTGCTTTGCTTGCGTGCGCGGCTTTTGCTTTACCTGTTAAACTGTCTTTATCTCACCCCATGAGTTTTCTCACTTTTACCCTTCCGATTCTCTCCCCCATCCCACTGTGAGGGAGTGAGCGAGAGGCTGGGTGGGGCTTAGTTGCCGGCTGGGGTTAAACCATGACAGGGTGACTGAGCCAATTTGTTTTGCAAAGACTCTTATGGGTGTGAAACAGCACAGGCGAGTGAGAAGGAGCCATGAGTGAATCCAGCACATTAAACACGTGAGATCGGTGTATGAGTTCTTCATAACAGGTATTTTTCAGAACCCAATGTGAGGCTATGGAGTCTCAGCCCATGCACCATACATGGGTTCAAAATTGCCTTGTCGCTTGGGTTGTTCTCATTCGAAGGGAAACAGGCAGGCACATCGCTGTAAATGGCAAGCAATATCAGCAAAGACCTGATAAATACCATCAGAGCTTTGCCAGCTGCAGGCTGGGGAAGGGGGGCAGGTGGGACAACCAGCAAATTATTTTAGCCAGTGCTGATTTATTTAAGTGCTGACTTATTTAAGTGCTGATTCTTGTCTGGTTTTTTGCATAGTCACACACAAACACAAGTATATTTCTGCTCCCTTTAGCTGCCTTCTAATTCTTAAGGCTCCCGGAGACAGTTTTAAGAAAGACATGGCTTGTAGAGAGAGGCAATACTTGTACTTAAACAATTATCACAGTCAGTGAATACAGACAAGCATTCACTCAAGGACTCCTGAAACAGAAGTGGTGACTTTCATGCCAAGCACAGTTTGGAAACAGTTACTCTGATTTAAGATTAATTATGTTAATCTTCTGAGTGCCCGGGCAGGCATTATGATTTGCTGTGAAGTGGCAGGTGAAGGTGAGAGTTTGTTGTCTTTATTCATCTCCTTGGCACAGAAGCAGAGAAAACTGATTGTAAAAGCAACCAGTACCCACAAATAGTTTCACAACCTGCCACCTGCAGAGTGATGTTAGCAAAAGAAGCTCCAGTCTCCGGCTGCTGGTTCCTCCTTCTGTTCCCCAGCTTGGCCCACTTTTACAGTTTTGCTGGTCTATTTTATCAGGAACTAAACTGGATCACCAAAACAGAGGTTTGGGGATTCTTTTTCAGCCAAGTACAAAGTAAAAGGAGAACCCAGTCCATAAAATGACACAATAAATGTCATGATTGTTATTATTAGAAATTATGAAGGGGAACAAGACACCAGGTAGAAAAATGTGCTGGCAGGGCTGAATACAACCTAAGTCCATTTTTTAAATGTGCAAGGGATAGAAGAAATCCTAATGTTAACGTTTGTCAGAAAAAGGCAGTAATGAATAATGCCAAAAAAAAAAGGGGGGAAACACACTATAATTAATCTTGCTCTGGTCCTGGGAAGAAGCGGCTCTATACCATTCTAGATGATAAGATACTTTCACTTACTGAGGATGATAGTGGCCAATATTTGTTAAATTAGCATTAAAATGGTTAGGTGTATATATTCTTTTGTCTCCACTACTCCAAATGGCAGGTTATTCCAGATCTTCACTGCTCTTATGATCAGAAACATTGTTTTAAATTGAAGACTATAGTTTTGGTGATTTTATACCTATGCATTCTTGTGCCAATACTGTCATTTAGCTTGGTTTCTCCCCAAACTATATTTGTAAAAGCAATAACATGTTCCCTCAGCCTTTGTTTAATTGTGTTAAAAAAATGAATCCCTTCTAGCTTCTGATTTACGAAAGGCTGTCCATTCCCTAAATCAACTTCATAATCCTTTCCAGTCATGATGACAATTCAGCTTTCATCCCAGATAACAGCAGTGTTTCTGCTGGCAAACACATTTCAACTGATATTGAAAATTTCTACTCTTTCATATGCTCTAGAATCCCCTTTGCTTTCTATGCCATCAAAACACATTAATGAATTAGGTAAAACATGATTGTCTAATATTCTGAAGTCTCTCCTTTTCCAATCAATGTGCTTCCAGTTTCCAGCAAATTTTTGTGTACTTGACTTTTCATGCCCAACTCTGTATTTTTCTGCTAGTAAATTTTCTTCCTGTCCTCAAGGTACTACTTCATATATTTATCCTCCTGTATTTTGACAAATCATTCAGGACATCATTGATAAAAAAGATCCTAAAATAGCTCCTTCAAGAATTTTACCTTTAGTACTCCTTAATCTTGCATTTCTGTTTGATGCCCACTCCATAAAGTCTCCATTTCCGTTAGTTCTTGATCATTTTCTAACCTGTGATCTGATCTCCATCTTTTGCAGATTAGGGCCTGTGTTTATGGCACTGTATCGTCTTGACTTCGGATAATGTTACCAGGCTAGTGGATTTTGATGCAGAAGAGGTTACAACAGTCTTCTCCCTTCCAATATTTCCTTTGAACTGTTGACTGAAATAATAAAAAACTCTAAGTGAGATCTAGCTGAAATTTTCCTATTTCAACACATTTTATTTAAGTCACTGTGAAACTGTAACTTGTGATCTTTTAGCCCATGAGGGTAAATCAGTCAGGATTCCTCCAGAACAGGACTGGATCAGGGAATTTTGGAGAAATACAAACTAGCAAAGTATGATTTGATAAGAAATGTATTGTTTATGTATGATCGTGGACATAAATCTAACCCTCCCCAAAGTACATGTGGCCATATCTGTTTAATTAAACACAAGATGGCACAGTGTGATATTAGGAAAAAAAAATATTATAAACCAAACCATTTTCTGAAAAGGAAACAACACTAACTCTCCTCCTTACAGTAGTCACAGACCTGTGTAGTAGACTTTAATTTACAAAATTAGATATTCAGTGACAGAAGATTACTAGAGGAATACTTTATCAATCAACTACTCTTTGTAGTTAACCAGCCTCAACTGGATTGCAGAACTTTTAAAACACTTATCTGAAAGCCTATAAATGAAGCCCAGAGAGTTGTGGTGAACGGAGTTAAATCCAGTTGGCAGCCAGTCATGAACGGTGTTCCCCAGGGCTCAGTACTGGGGCCAGTCCTGTTCAATATCTTTATCAATGATCTGGATGAGGGGATCGAGTGCTCCCTCAGGAAGTTTGCAGACGACACCAAGCTGGGCAGGAGTGTTGATCTGCTGGAGGGTAGGAAGGCTCTGCAGAGGGACCTGGACAGGCTGGATCGATGGACTGAGGCCAACTGTATGAGGTTCAACAAGGTCAAGTGCCGGGTCCTGCGCTTCGGCCACGACAACCCCAGGCAATGCTACAGGCTTGGGGAAGAGTGGCTGGAAAGCTGCCCAGAGGAAAAGGACCTGGGGGTGCTGGTTGACAGCCGGCTGAACATGAGCCGGCAGTGTGCTCAGGTGGCCAAGAAGGCCAACGGCATCCTGGCCTGTATCAGAAATAGTGTGGCCAGCAGGAGCAGGGAGGTGATCGTGCCCCTGTACTCGGCACTGGTGAGGCCGCACCTCGAATCCTGTGTTCAGTTTTGGGCCCCTCACTACAAGAAGGACATGGAGGTGCTGGAGCGTGTCCAGAGAAGGGCAACGAAGCTGGTGAAGGGCCTGGACACAAGTCTTATGAGGAGCGGCTGAGGGAACTGGGACTGTTTAGCCTGGAGAAGAGGAGGCTGAGGGGAGACCTCATCGTGCTCTACAACTACCTGAAAGGAGGTTGTAGCGAGGTGGGTGTTGGTCTCTTCTCCCAAGTAACAAGCGATAGGACGAGAGGAAATGGCCTCAGGTTGCACCAGGGGAGGTTTAGGCTGGACATTAGGAGAAATTTCTTTACTGAGAGAGTGGTCAGGCCTTGGAACAGGCTGCCCAGGGAAGTGGTTGAGTCACCATCTCTAGAAGTATTTAAAAGACATGTGGATGTGGCACTTAGGGACATGGTTTAGCGGGCATGGTGGTATTGGGTTGACGGTTGGACTTTGGTCCACCTTAATGATTCTATGATTCTATGATTCTATGGTTCTATGAACATAGTGCCGAGCACTGTCATCACTCGACCAAGCACCTCACACCTCCGAAAGAGTTTAATTTCAAGCCCTACACCTGAAATTGGCCTGCCTGTAGCAGGGCATCATTTTCATGCCGGGGTTTCCCATAGATCCCCCTTCTCTCTCTGCTGGAGCTAGAGGGTGAAGGTGCACAGCTGCGGGGTGGGGAAAGGGCACAGCTTTAAGCTGCTGCTCAGCTCAGTTTGCCAAAGCTGAGGCTGAGAGGAGCCATTCGGGGCTGTGCTGCCCCAATACGGCTACTGAGAGCCGTGAGCAGAGTTCCTGCTGCGGGAGAGGGGTCGGTAAGTCGGGGTGACCCTCGTGAGCAGGGGGCTGGAGGGAAGCTCACCTCCCACAGAGCAAAACACAGGAAAGGTTCCTTTTCCTTGGTTTTGTTCCTACTCTTTCAGCACCCATCCAGGGCTAGCTGGGGTCTGCCTCCAACTATTTCTCTGCATCGCTTTGTTCCACATCTGCTGTGCAGAAATTATGGTGGCTCTACTCTTATAACAAATACCATGTCCCTTGTGCTCCTCTAAAATTATTCTCTCTTTAAGCCTACAATCTTCAATTACAGATCCACATGGTCTTTAAAGTTCCTTTTATTAGGCAATAAAATAAAAAATTTATTAGGAAACTGCATACACAGATTTATTCAAGTGACCGAAGTGCACAGTACATTTCATGAGGAAAATATGGAACACAGTGACCTGAAAAGCTTTGTGTTGGTAGCCAATAGATCCTTATGGCAAGACATCAGACAGAGTGGGTGTTGTTTTTTTCCTCCAAATTGTTAATAGTTTATTACCTATTGCAGTTCCTCTCCTAAGCAATATCAGAAAGACAAAATGATGAGTCTCAGCAATTTTAAAGTGGCATCCAATTGCTATTTCTGTTCGAACAGTTTCTATTAATCCTCTTTTGTCATTTTTTTCTTATTTCAAGTTGTATTCAAGTCATGCTCATGTGAACAGTGGTTGTTCTGAGGCTAGGGAAAGCGCTGAGCAATGATCTGTGCATAACTCCACGATCCTTCAAAGGCACTGCCCTCCCTTGCCACCCCAAAGTAAGCCATGGGGAGGAAAGCAGCAATGTGCTGTTGAATGTACCCACTTGTTAAGCCATGATACCTCAGGGACAGAACTGAAATCAGCTGTCACCCCCTTTCCCATCCGGTCAAGGCTGGCAGATTTGCTGGGTCTTGTCACTAATTTTTTGGTGGACGGTAGAGCATGTGGTAAGAGGGTTTCTTATCCTCTTTGTCTCTTGTAAGACAAGTGGTGTCTACATCACACTTTAACCCTGAAGAATTAATCTGCTGCTTTGCAGAGGATGTTCAGGAAGTAAAGTTGGCAAAGAGTAAATGTCAAATGAATTCATCCTACCTACTTACTGAAGCAAGGTCAGAGAAGGATGAGAAAGTGATTAATTTATATGGCCTCAGAAAACTGAGCTGCCACTATAGTTCATTGATTTAATGTGTTATTTTTAATTATATGACTATAAGCACCTATATTGTGAAAGTAAAGATGGTTGTAAATGCAAAGTCAAGGCACCCAAGGAGTCGAGTATCTTGATGTATTACAAGCAGAGTGCAATACCTGCATTTTGACAGAAGCCCATCTGTTTGCACAGGGAGATGAGACCCATTCCTGGTCTCTTTTCCCATTGCCTTTCCAACCACATGATCTATGAAAACCACATCATTTTGAAAACTATCTTTTCATGTGAGCCCTGCTATCCTTTAAATGTACATTACTTACATATTGCTATTACATTTTAATTGTGTCTGAGAAAGTAACTATACTGCATTGTGGATTCATTCCCTAGGGCTGGCTGGCTGATTCCCAGAGGGAATTTGTGTTTCTCTCCATACACAAGATATGTCACTACCACACAGACCTTTTGCAAGATCTTTCAAGCCTTCCTCCTGCACCTCACTTACCAATTTGTGAGGCCATCGCACTCCTTTTGGTGTCATACCGTGACGAGCCCGCTGGGCTCAGGAAAGCCCTGCTTTTTGAGATGGCACAACTCAGGCTGCGCCCAGAGCGGTCTTGCTGCGTGAGACATTGCACACAGCTGCCAGCCTCATGTTTCCCCTTCTTCTGGCAAAACATGGTTTCCAGAGATGTATAGCACCCTGACCTCTCACAAAGTCAGACTGAAGAATTCACTGTATATCTGGTTTTCACCTCAAAAGTGGATGAACAGGCAATGGCTGCCTTATTTTTGGAAAGAACAGCAGCTTTTTTTCTCAGTAAAACCTTAATGTCAGTCTTGACTCATCAGCTCCTGGCTACTGACATGTACTTTTGTCTTTTCACTACATTTCATGTAGCCATCAGATTTGCCAGCCTAATGACCTTCAGGGGCAGCTAAACCTAATTTATAAATGACTGCTAAGTAGATACTACTGCACAGGTAAACTACATCTGTAACACAGGATTCGTGGGGAATTCAGTTCTGGGAGGCATACCTTACCTCTGAATTTTGTGTTTAGTTTTGAAAGCTTTTAAGTATTTTAAAACTTTAAAAAAATTGAAACAATCTTGTAAAGATTTGGAAGAAGAAACTTAGTTGTTCGGGTTTTTTTTTCTATTTCTAGATCAGTTTCAGTTAGACTAGATAAGTACCACAATTTCATTTTCATTAAAGAAAAGAAAAACTCCAACAAAGGACAAAATATTCATTCATCATTTACCTTGGTAATATTTTTCAGCATTTCTTGAAGATGCTTGAAAAATCTTTGAGATTACCCAACACTGAGTTTAAGCACAACCATCCTGTTTCTGCTCACATAGCACAGCAAAGGTCTTTGAAATCACTTTGTCCTTAATTGATGCACGCATTTATTCTGATGTCTCATAAATTAGAAACTCAGTGAGTCACATCTTCACAGATAAAGCAACTACGGATACACCATCGTAATCTGAGATAACGCAGGTCTATCATCTCTGACTGGGGAAGCAACAAAGTAAAGAAGTGACGTCACAGCTACACTAAATTTAAGATGACTGTGCTTTAATGTAACTTGGATATGTAGACTGCTGTACCTAAGAACTGAATAAGCTTTTTTGCTGACTTCCATCACTCTCAGTGTCCAGGCCTTTTTATTTCATCACGACTTGGAGCTATTCTCTTTCCTCATGTTCATACCTCAGCACTTGCTGGTTTCTGAACGCAGCAGAATCCAGGAATTTGGGCACATCCCAAGAGAGATCAGCCTTAGAGATTTAAGAGGGAGTCCTCTATATGAAAAAGGGTAAGATTGACCCCCCCAAAAAAAATTCATTGTACATATGTACCAAGTCATACACATAGGGAAACAACAACGGCAGCACATATTGATACACTCAAATGTTGAAAGCAAAAACCACACAGGAAATAGATAATCATGTTGTTGTGCTAGATATCTGCTCAGCCGCTGTCAGAACCATGATAGACTGGGAGGGGTTAGCTGGAAATGACTAGACAACCAATCAGATAGCACTGTTATGCCACTGTCTAAACAGTGACCATGCAAAAAAATGCATTTCACTGTGAGAGGTCAGATAAAATGTCTGAAAACTAAGTTTTAAAAGACTTGGGTTTGGAAGGCAGAAATTTCGGAAAAGGCTGTATGTGGTGTTAGTGAAACTGTCACACGCTGAGATTGCAATCAGACTGAAAGGTCACACAGCAGGGCTTCATGTTGAAGTCTGACTCATCTCAAAACACACATTTGATAGCTGCCATGCATAATGTAAATTTATGTACTTTAATATTGTTATCATTTTCTAATTTACTCAGGAGTCTGCAAGAGGCAAAGGGGGAAGCTTTTGTAAGTACACTTTTTATTTTTTAAACTAGTTAAACAAGCAAGAGAAATAAGATAAACCACCTTGTTCTAATCTCCCTAAGCAAAGCAATACATTCACATTGGAAAACAAACAGAAAACTACTTTCAACTAATCACTTAAGAAACTCAAAGAACAAATAGAGTTTAAATTGTAAAAGTATTTTTCCATTATTTCTTTAATTTGGAAGGCAAGAAATAAATAACACAAACGAGAACAAGAGTATATGTTTGGAAATGCCCCTTAAAATGTCAGACCAAACTGAGGACATGTAGAAACTCCATGAATACCTCCAGTCTCTTGTTGTACAGATAAGCTGTATATTTTACCTATAATCCATTATTTGTTTTCAGTAAATTAGGTTTGAAAAAGTAAATTTGTCTTTTTTTCCTTTCCAACAGGTGTAGAAAAGCTATTCAAGCTGAAGAAGATCGCATAGCCAACCTCCACATGCTTGAGTGAATTCAGAGGAGGGCCATGAAACAGATACAAGGATTGAAGAATATGATATTATTTGGCTTCTTGAAAAGAAGGTTGAGAAATGGCTTGGATTCTACTCTATAAGTATTTTCCCATGTAGGATTTTTCAACATAATTAATAGCAGCGTACAAAATGCTGTTGCTAGATGCCAAAGATAAGAAATTCAGCCTAGAAATACAGAATAAGACCAGGATGGTGAATTTACCACCACTTAACCTTTAAAATAAGGTCAGAATTTTCTAGAAGACTCTTCTTCTGGAAGAAGTTCTGTGTCTAATGCGTATCACACAGGTGTGTGTGCAGGCTACCTGAGGTTAAATAATGCTTATTAAACTCTCTGTTAAAAACATGTTTCTAAGCTTTGGTCATTGATATGAAAACTTATACCAGTTGTTAGGTTTGGGGGTTCAGAAAATTCCTTCCTCAGATCTGAGATCTCAGGGTACTTTCGTTTTCCTCTGTGCTTCATCTGTGATGAGCAAGGCACAGCTTATCTGTTGTTTAGATGTCCTGGATTAGTAGCACCCTACACATTCGTATTGTCGGCCAGTAGCACACAGTGCTTCATCCTAGCGACTGCAATTTTACTCTGTGTAAGTCTTTACAGAAGTATATTTGTACAAAACTTAATGACTTACAATGATATAGGTGAGAGTAGAAGATGCAGTACTCCCTCATGGATGTAAGCTGTGTGTAGTGAACCATTTCTATGTGTTGTACTGAACAAGTATCAGGCAGACTTGAGTAAGAAGGTTAAGAAATGGCATATTTTTAAGGGACAGCATGACATTTAGAGTTAATGGAAGCCAGAACAAATATTTTAAAATTCAATGTACATTAAGAGGAAATATAAAAATAAATGAGGGTGTACTGACCCCACCACATGTTGCTATTTTCATTGAATAAACTACCTTGAAAAAGAACAGGAAGATTTACGAAACCAGCGATACTCATGCACCAGAGACTTAAAATAAGTAGGTATAGCTAATTAATAACCACTGCTCAGCCTCAAAGTACGGTATTTGTCATTGTGCCCTAGTTCCAGTAAACCATGTTTAGGCATCACCTATTCCAAACACTTCATTACTCCCCCAAAACATGTTTGCTATCCTGTCTAATCATTAGCCAAGAGTCCTTGCTCTCCCATCAAATATTTTATAAAATATAATAGGATAAGCTAGAAATAATGGGGCAGCTGAGAAAGCTTTTAAATCTTTTATTACTCAGAAGGATGTGATTAATTTAAAGCATGTACTTTTAAAACAGACAAAGCATTTGTGTACGGCCAAAAAAAGCATTGCACTTGTAAAGTTTTGTATTAACATAGAAAAAAATTATTTGTCTAGAGTCATCTAAACATTGAGTCGCTGAGCCCATCTGGCAGGAGTAGCATGTTGTGTCGCAAACGCTGAAGATCTGAAAGGCAGCGTAACATCAGCGTGAACAGGGGGATGGTGCTGTGACTGAATCCACTGTCAGAACCGAGGCTGAAAGAACCCCCTGAGGGTGAATCTGTATTTGACATAATCCCTATCAGAAAAAAAAGGTCCGTAACAGGAAAGTTTATGCCTCTGTCATGATCCTACTCAGGCACAGCAAAACCTACAGATGGCACCTAGCTAATGGATTAACTCTCTGCTCATTTTTTTCCCTTGAGAGAACAGTTCATCTGACCAGCCATAAGGTATCTACTCTAGGAGCACCCAATGGGCAAACTTTTTCAGTAAACTGAATTACCTCCAAGTTACACTGGCTGTTTGACTCTATCTCCATCATCTTTGGGGGAGCTTAGCCACCTACTTTATCTGTAGCCACCTACTTGCATACACCCACATCTTGGTATTTTGATAGCAAAATGAACCCCATCCAAGCAGTTCAGTTAAAGCAGAACCAGAGTCGTCTTATAACCTCGAAAGGCACCAGAAGAGGTTTGGATAAAATGGATGGTACAGAAGTTATCTAAAGCCGTTAGGTTTCTGAAGGGTAGAAGAGGATGCACAGGGTGTGGGTCAGGCAGGACAGGGAAGAATTAATGAGCTGATGTGTGTGTTAAACCGTCAGCCTCCAAAAATTCAAAGAAAAAAGGCAGTTACCACTACCCAGCAGCTATTTGCCGTAGATTCAACCTGGGATAAGACTATTCATCAGGAGGAAGAGAAACTAAATTCTGTCATAAATCAGCAGTTTGGGCCGAGCTGTATGTAGAGCTGATAGTATCAGGCTGGTCTGTGAGCTGCTCAGCTCCTTTAGTAACAGGAGTGACAAACAAACCTCCTGCCTATTTTGATACTTGGCAGCGATGCTGTGGGGACATTTGAATTAACAAGCCACTTAGCTTTCCACAGTCTCAGCCTTTGATAATTCCATAATTTTTGTTTCCTTCTGCATGACTTTCACCACCTTGACTCCACGGTGAGGATTACATCACTGTTTGGGTTATCCTCATTACAGTAATTTAGAAATCCTCTCAGTCACACAGGGACAGCAGCTGCTCCCTTTCGTTTTTCTCCCTCTGCTATGCTAGCCCAGATTCTCCAGTACGGTGTCCAGTATGGCTTAACTGGACAACATAGCCCTGCATTTATAGGAATTTGCCTATTGACCATTGGTTCCACCCTGTGTTTGATTCTTGATACAGAATGATAAATTACCAGTTTTACATATATGTTAGGTCACTTGCCGATCTCCCCCTCTGCTGTTTAGCTCCCACACTGAGGAAAGCTGTCAGTGATAATTCACGGTATGTTTTCCTGGTGATTGTTCAGTATTAACTACAAACACATGGCACTTTGCCCAGCATTTAAAATATTTTGCCGCTGAGCCACAGTCCATCAAGGGATCTTTACTCTGTTCTACAGACATCAGATAGAAGGATGCATAACTAATGGCCCACACATGGGACCAGCAGGACAAGCTCTTTGGCTTGTGAGTAGCAGAAAGGATGGCCCTGTACACCAGGCAGGCAACTTGCCAGTCGCTGTGGTGACTCTCACTGGGCAGAGGTTGCCCAGTCCTGACAGCTGCCTGGCTGTCCACCAGCAACACCAGCTTCCCACCCCTGTGGTGAGCTGAGCTGTCTACACCGCTTCTTTCTATGCAATAGCTCTTAGTCCCTGCAGGTGGTTAACTGCCCTGCCTGTCCCGCACGAGAGGCACGGCTCTTGCAAGCTGCCCAACTGCAGAACACACGAGTGCTTCCCACATTTCCCTTTCACCAGCTGCTGTCTACAATTTCAGATGTTCTCTGACTGAGCTTGAGGCAATATGGCTTTTTATAAGATGTTTCACCCACTTTGAGCTGAACTATGAAAAAAGGTTTTCATAATTTTCTACTTAAATTTAATGCAACATTGTTTCAAGTTTCTATGAGGACTTTTGTTAAGAACCCTTCACAGGATGGTTTTGTGCTGAAAACCCAATGAGTAATGACTCTGTGTCAAGCTGAAAGCACTATGCTCTGACACAGCAACAGTCAAATCCTCCCTTATGTTATGTTGATGTTTCTCATGGTTGTACTTAAACTGCAGTCTTAGTCACTTCAACTAATTTGATATTGATCACTACTCTCCTGCCTGCCTTGTCATGTTTATAACTATTGCTTTTAGGAAGAATCAGAGAGAACAGCTTATCCAACTGATCTAATGAATTAATAATATTAATAACATTCAACAGAAATGATATTATTAGTAAGTTTAGTTTTACTAAGGCTGTAATCCATCAGCCATATAAAGTTACATTTTTCTCAGTCAAATGAATGGGTTTTTTTTCAGAGCTACAATAGAGTGAATAGAGTGAGATGACTTTAATGTAGCTTCAATGTACCAATATTTATAACTCACTTATTTTCCCGTGTTTGGAAACTTCTTAGATGCTATACATATTTTCCTTATCTTTGTGTCTGAAATAGTGGGCAGGTTTTGAAACCGCTTATACATCTTATTTTGGTCATCTATCACTATTGTCTACGTGTTGTTCTTTTGGTAATAGGGATATGTCCAGCCATCAGCACCAAACTTACGAAAAGCCATGTGTTTCAGTGGCTCAAGTGTTAGCGCTCTTTTGGGTTACAATTTAGCAAGACTACTAATAACAAGCATTTTAAGAAAACCTTCAAACTAAACCAGGATAATGTAACACAAAGTATTTTTGTGATTTCAAAGAAAAAAAGCTAATAAAAGCTGCTGAAAATCTTCCAATTTTATGATTATGAAACAGGCCACTGTATTTTTCAGACTGGTGATCAAAACTATTCAGTGTAGGCTCAACCCACACTCATATTTCCATATAAGTCAATAGATGTCGCCTCTAAAAAGTAGAATATGACTTAATGATAACAATATCTCTTGTTCAGCAACTCTTAAACACACACTTATTTCTCATGTAAGTCAACAGGACTTAAATTCATCCTTAAATGCTTGGCTGAATAAGAGCTTACACATCTGATTCTACAATTGTCATTCTTGCAGAGTAGTACTTATAGGGTCAGACCAACTGAAATTATGTCAGCTCGCCCTTAACTGAGTACAATTCAAGGACAGATGTATGGGCTTGGTAAGATCTGCGTCCTTGCTTGTGAGCTGCACATCTCCTGGGAAGCTGGCCAGGGTGATAGCTAAGGCGGGCAAACTCTTGGGCTTCTCTGAGCACTTACACCATTTCATGACAACTGAAGATCCACAGGTTTTTCCCAGGTGGTCATTTACACAGTCCAGGGGTCACAAGTGGGTTCAGCACTGCCATTTCCACTGGTGTAAAAGGGCAGTTAGCATAAAGACCCATTTTGCTTTCCAGTGGAACATAATATGCTTGTCCACACAAAAGCTGCTTTAAGAATTGGAGTAATGTAGATGGTAGAGTGAACTGACAGCAAATATTCAAGGCAAATTGCTGCAGCAGGCACAGCCAAAATCGAGGTTACTGAGAAAAGATTCTTCCCCTGGAACTGCTCTTGCTGCTTTTCTTCTGAGATAGCATTGGCCACTGTCAGAGGCAGGATACGGGGCTGGATGTATCTTTGACCTAGTACAATTGTTCTTGTGTCCTTACAACATCCTTCCACTGCACACAGAAATGGGCAGGTACACACTAACAGTCCCCGAATAAATGAAAGCCCCTAGACCATCTGTTGCTGGAATGGTTTCTGCTGTTTCTACAGGACTGAAGCCAACATTTGCAGCTGCTTTATAACTTTCAGTAAACTTGCTGTTGCTATTCCATTACCCATGTCAGGTTCTCTTCAGTTTCACATCTTAAAAGCCGAATTTGGAAAAGTCCAGCAACAATAATTCAAGCACTTCTCCAAACCTACAAGCACGGACCACACATTAAGTTGAAGTCAAACTCATTCATTTCCTGACATTTGGGTTTTTTAATTTTTATTGGTACTTGTTAATAAAACATGTAAAGATAGCAGAAGAGATGATTAGTTCAAACCTCCTCTGTGCTAGGACTCTTCCCAGGCTTTCACTGCCCACAGCGTCACATTCTCAGGAAGTCACACACATTCCCTCTTTCCTTTCCTTTTCCTCTACCACGTGAAGTTAGGAGTGTGCTAATCCTGCAGGCTGCAGGGTAGAGCAGAGGTGTGTGAGACAGCTTCGAACAAACCAGCTCATGTACTGGAAGCATTCTTGCTATGGCAGCACTGAGCTGTGCACGGTTTGACTTAACTTTCTAGTTTTCAGTGCAAAGCCTGCCAGAATAGTCCTCAGCGGCCAATAGAAAACACTTAGCTGCTTTCCTAAAAGTGTCAAACCATGTACAAGTATTTGAGACAAACATTACATGCACTTTGAAGACTCTGGTTTGCCCAATTTGATCATCAAAGATAGAGTTGTGGATACATCTCATCACAAAATTTCTACAGTCACGCAGGAACTTGTTAAGATCTTGCATTGGACTTAAAATGTGTATTGGGTTTAGTTGCTGCTTGAGTTTGGATTAATAGAAAGAAGTAAGAATATTGATTATCAAAATACAAAGTATTCTAACTGCAGGAATTCAGTTTTATTAAAATATTAATTCTATAAAAGAAGGGATTCACAAGATCAACCTAAAAATAATTTGGTTAGAGACATAGTAGTTATTAACCTGTGTCACTAGCCTGTACATCAAGTGCAATGTATACATATGTGTCAATTATTTTGCTATGCAGTAATCTTGGTAAAACACAGTTTGCTGTATAGAAATTAGCTTCAATTTAAATTAGTTTTCCACAGGGACATGTCACAGCATTATACTTACAGTATTGTGATAAGCACAAAAAGAATAAAATTGACATTTCTAAACTTGGTGACCAAATCAGACACCTTCATTTTTAGCAGCTTCAGTAAATGATAGATTGTCAGAATTATCAGTGTCTTTTAGTTTTTAATGACTTAAATCTGTGGACTTTGGGCACAGGCATTTAAAAATGGCAGCCTTTGATCTTGTCAGGTAAACAGGAACTACACTGTGATTTCTCAGGAATGGCCTTTGAAACAGAAAGGGTTTTTTTTATTCTACCTATCATTCTAAATAGAAGAGGAAATCAACGGCTGAGAAGAATATCCTTGCTTCACGTATGACTTTCCAGAAACAAAATGTAGCTTCATACTGGAAGTAATCTTGGGCATTAAAATCCCTTACATGGCAAGTATAAACAATAGACTGCTGTAAGCATTGGTTCTGGAGAGTTGCAAGCCCAGATTTCTCTTATAACTTTGCTACAAATATAAAAAATCTAACATAAGAACTTCCAGATAAGAACTGCATTTTTGAGATATGCATAAAAGTTAAACTAAGGCCAGTTCTTATGCAAATACATCACAGACGATGATGCAAATGTCCAAGCCAAGGGAAAGTTGTGGTTGGTAGTATAATAATCAACCCATCTTTTCTCTGTGATCTCTTTTTCTCACTTAGATACTTTCTTCCTGGCAATGTCTTCACCTTTCCTATGGCTGTCTCTCTTCTTATTTCTTAATTGTTACTTGGTGTTGTGTAATTAGATTATTCTGTCAACCGCCTACTTCCCTCACCTCCCACTCCCTTCCCACCTCGTCACTGTCCTTTTTATTCCACTTCTGTCTTTTCTGCTCTTCTCTTTTTTTCCAGAGAATGAACCTATTTCTTTTAGTTAATTTGTCACTTTGCTTTTTTTCTCACTACTGTTTTCTCTATCTTCTTCCTGTCTCGGCTTGTAATCTTTCTTAACTCAGCACAGAGGTTTACCCATTGACTGTGCTTCTTCAAGTTATATCACTGACACTTTTCCTGAAAGCCATGGTAGACGCACGGCATTACCCCCAGAAGTGTGAGTAGAAGCACACTGCTTCACTAAGTGATCATCTGCTTTCCGGGCAAAGCAAATGACTGAGCCACGCAGACACGCAGAAATATTTCATGGTACATTCGAAGCAATCACAAAGCAAACAAAACAAAACAAACAAAAAAAGATAATGTAACTGAATTATTAAAAAATGTTATCTCCTAGTCAAGAAAGAAGACAAATACCTAATTTAGATGAGAAACAACTATATTTGGACTCAGTACTTTCCTGTAAGAGGAAGCAAGGGTATAATGTAACTGCCCGGGACCTCAGCGAGATAGTTTAGAGTCCATGACTCTCACAGATCCTCTCTCTCCCCCACAAACTCTCAAGCTCCTTTCATCCAGGAATTTTTCTCCCTCCCTTTCCAGTTGCTTCCTATCTTCCTAGACTTGGTCCAGCTGCTGCAACCACTGTCTGCTCCGCCTGCCACCACAGACCTATGGCCCTTTCTCAGGTTCGGTGTTCAGAGCAGCAGCAGCACTTTGAAGGGACCTATTGGCATACGAGAGGGGTGGCTGTGTTACGCTCACATTCTTCAAAGTAAGCGTGCAGGTTACAAAAGTGCGGGTCAGATTAGTCATTAAAATATATCTCATTAAAGGAAAACTTGCACAAGAGATGTCAATTGATTTATCTTTATGGGGCCCTGTGAAGCTGCCAGCTGCTATGGAAATGCTATGTATTTTATTATTACTGCACTAGGCAAAAATTCACCAAAAGTTGCATCCTTACACCACTGGAATGCAGGGGTCACAGGCGTGTTCAGAGACACTTCATTTATGCTCGTCAAAATAAAATAGCATGGTGAGATATACACCATTAAAATACCACGAATACAGTCTTCAGAAAACAGAAATACTGCTGCACAGCATTGCAGCAGTCCTCTGAAGCTTTCTTAAACAGGGCCGTGGCTGGGCAACTTTGGCTAAGGCTCAGCCAAGGACAAGACCTATGGCTAAGGTTACGGTTTGTGAGAGACAAACCCTGAGACTCCAGTGAGGGTCAGGCTGCCAAAAGAGGGGAATGGGTCCAAAAATAAATAATTTCTGGGAACTTTTTCAAGACCAATATCATGTGGGTTACAGAGTAGTGCATAGTTGAGACCAGAGGCCTCTTGGTCTCAGCTGTGCCTTCAGCCCAAGACGCCCAGCACTAGAGTGTTGAACAAGGTGTCACTAATGATTTCTGTCTTTAGCCCACCCCTTCCCCTGGCAACCCTGCTGCAGCCCTGCACTAACTGGAGCTCTGGGCTTTGTCTCTGTACTAACCATAACCCAAACCTAAACCCTACCTAACCTAAACCCTAAACCTAAACATAATCCTACGATATGTCAATGACTGAGCCTTACCCCAAGACCCTCAGTCAAGTTCCCAAGAATGATTTCTTTTTGAAGTCCACCCCCTCCTTTGGCAGCCCCTTCGTGGCCCCACTCCATCTATAGCCCTAGACCCCTCCCACACTTGAGCCCTAGGCTTTGGGTTTCTCCTAACTCCAAACTTAAATGTAACCCTAAGCCAGGCTTGGGATTGGCTCAGCTTTTGCTCAAGACCCTCTGACTTCATTGCTTTAACAAAGCTCTATGGGGACCATTTTTTTTCACTGCCCACACCTTCCTTGAGCAACTCCTTTGCAGTTTCACTCCAGCTGGAGCCCCAGGCTTTGTCTCTCACTTATTCCTAAACCTAACCCTGGCCTTAAGACCTTGGCCTCAGCAGAACCTAATCTCAAGACTCCCACCCATGGCAGTGTTGAAGAAGTTCCCATGAACGATTTGACTTTGCAATCCATCCCTTTCTTGATCAGCCCCTTTGAAACAACACTCCAACTGAAGCCATACATGTTGTCTCTCTCATAATACTAATCCTAAACCAAGGCCACAAGATCTTGGCCTTGGCTCAGCCATATCCCAAGATCCTTAGTCATGGCCCTCTTGAATAAGTTATCAGTGTAGATTTCTCTTTACATCCCACCCCTTCCTTTGACAGCCACCTTTGCAACCCCACTCCAACTGGAGCTCAAGGCTTTGCCTCTCTCCTAACCCTAACCCTTAGCCTAACTGTAGGTCTTGACATGGGCTGAAGCCTACCCCAACACCACTGAGCCATTGTCCTGTTGTACAGGTTCTTGGGGGGGATTGGTTTTGTAGCCCAGCTCTTTCTTTAGCATCCCCTTTGCACTGACACTCCAACTGAAGCCCTAGGTGTGTTCTCTCTCCTAAACCTGACAGTAATTACCACCCTAGGTCTTGGCCTTTGCTGATCCTTAGTCATGGCCCTCTTGACCATGGTCTCAAGGGAGATTTCTCCTGAGACCTTGCTGTAGACCCCTCCTTCCTCTTCAGCCCCTTTGAAGCTTCTGTTAAGGTAACCTTACATGTAAACCTAATTCTTAACAACAGCTGAGCCTTAGCACCAATCCTTCAGCCACAACTCTCATAAACTAGTTCTCAAGGGAGAATCCTTTTTGCAGCTCACCCTTTTCTTCTGCAGCTTTTGTGCATTTATGTTAGGGTTAGAGTCAGATTTGGACTAGTATTAAGGTCACAGTTAGGAGACTGACAAATCCTAGGGCTCCAGTTGAACTGCAAGAAGAAATCTCCCCTGAGAACTTCTTCAAGATTGTCATGTCTGGGAACCTGGAGAAGGCTCAGCCAAGGTCAAGGCAAAGGCCTGGTGCTAGGCTTGGGGTGAGGAGGGAGACAAAGCCTTGCACTTGTAATGTAGCAGGACAGGAACTGCAGTTCTGATGTGGGTTGAGAAGTCATGACCGGGTGCCAGTCAAGAGCTGCTCTAGCCAGGTCTGCACCCTACAGAAACAAAAAGCATCACAGGTTGAACCTCAGCCAGTCAGAGACGTACGCAGTGCCCCTGCTCACACTTACTTCAGAAAGAAAAGGGTGGCCATGAAGGGCTGCAGACACCCTGCTGAGGACACTACTCCAGGCCAAGGGGGCAAGAATACTCCTGAGGGACTGTGGCCGTGGGTGTGGGTGACCCATGCTGGGGCAGGGACACCCCTGAGGGACTGTGGCCATGGGCCACCCCCGGCAGAGCAGGGATACCCCTGAATCTGAATTTATTTTAAAACTTACAACTTCTTACCAAGAAATTTAGTCAGCTGGTTTGTCTCTAAAAAGCATAGTTCCTTGACGACAGCAATAAAATTACCCATTTCTCGAGGTCAGCATTACCAGAACTTTATCTCTCAAGAGCAAATTGTTTCGGATCCCCTATCCGGTGACACTTGCCGGAGATGTCACCATGGCAACCAGAGGAGGTCAGCGTGACCGTTGCTAGGCAGCGGGACACCACGGGGCCAGGCTCCCCGCTGGTCTCCAGGCGCCCGCAAGCCCCCCTGGACCAGTCGCCCAGGATGCTCAGGCAGCTGCGGCGATGGTGCCTGTGCATGGAGGGGTTGGGAAACGAGAAGAAATTCTGGACGGTGCATTTTTAGGTAATTACAGCATAGCTCTGGCGGGTTTATGAGCTCTGAAGCTGACAGCAGTGTGGCATCAACCACTCGAAATGTGCAATAACCTTCTAAAGATGGGCTATATGAAAAGCCCTGTTGCCATTCTAAAATTGAATTTTCCCATTTGTATTTACAGAGCATTATTAATATAGACAGAAGTGAAATTGATTATATTAATATCCTTCAGAAAATGGTGCAAGTAGATGGGAAATGAGTAAGTACTTGCATGTAATTGCAGCTTAGGGCTCCTGTAATATAAGCAGCTGCTTATAAAAGCAGGCAGCTGGCGGGCAGTGGAACTGGGCATTGCCAGCTGTTTTTTCCTCCTATGAGAAGTTCCACAATGTCATTATGTTTCCTCCCAGCCTCCATGGCACTTTATAGGTGACACCTGTGACAGTAAGATAATGCCAGAATTTTCCACCCAGGAGATTTCTCCCTTTCCCACCACCTCCACCTCTAAGAGGCAATGCGTGGCTTCTGCAGTTGCTGCCCTGAGGGAGTCAAATATCTCGGGGTGAGTGGTCCAGGACAAAACCCGTCTCACCATGCAGACAGCCCCTACCTGCAGAAATAAGTGGAACAAGGGGAAAACTTCTTTTTCCTCCACAAACCCACTCCTGACCTACCAGTGGGCTCATGCTGTCTGTGTACTGTCCAAGTGCCTGATCAGGCACCTCTGCTTCTCACGCTGGGGCAAGCGTAGAAAAGAGTGCAGAAAAAGAAAAGAGTTTTCCATTGCCTGTCTGCAGTGGCTGGTGCCTGGACGACCTCTCTGTCCCAGCTGAGGAGAAGTGTGCACAGGGACCTGTACCTTATAGAGTTGCAAAACCAGGCGAGGAGCCTTCTCCTTTAAAGGTCCATTCCAACCCAAACTATTCTATCGTTCTATGACTCTATGGTTCCTACCTTTCCTCCCTTTTCTTTGTATTCTTCCTCCAAACTGTGCCGCGTATTCTCCCTCTCCCAAAGAACTGAGTATCACTGTAAGGCTTAAAGGGTTAAGTTACCTTTGGATAGTGACAAACTAATAAAAAAAGCAGAACACAGAGTTTTTAGCAAGTACTTGATAAGGATGAAGATCAAAAGTAACATGGTTTTAAAACCATTGCTGGGTATTTTATAAGCAAACCAATATAAGCCATTTTAGGACAGGTAATTTAAGGTCCTTACAGAGTGTTTTTCAAAACAATTCCTTATCTAAAACAACATAAATTGTAATAAAAATAATTTTCAACATAAACTGTACTACTGACATGATTCAAATCTCATTGGGACTTAAACTACAAAGTAATAAATTATAGAATACATTTTTTCTGGTTTGTTCTTCTGCCCAACTGTACATTTTCAACATTCCACTGAAAGACAAATATTTTAGTTTTATTTAGCGTCTGGAATTAGGAGATGGCTACAGATCAAGTTAGGATGTGTTTTTAAAAGAATATTGAGGTTATAACTATTTCATGGAAACCAAGCTCACAAGATAATTCAGTTAAATACAGTTTACAGATACAAGAAATTAAATATATCCTATTGCAGTTGGATACAATCATTATTTCAAACAGTAAACCTTCAGGTATATAAACTTAATTTTATATCTGAAGGCAAACAATTTAAAGTATCAAATTTTCTGAAGAGAAAGTATGTAAAGGTTCTTCTCAAAGGCATTATTAAGATTTACATTATCTTCACTGGGCGGCAATGCAAGCCATAAAGGGGAGGCTTTTAATGGTGAGATTATACTGGACAGTTGCATATTCTAAGGCAAGCATGGGAGAAGATTAGCCAGAGGGAAAAAAAAAACCACAAATGGAATAGTATAGAAAATGATAACCAAATGCTGTTAAGACGATATACATTTCTACTTTGTACAGACTCATGTAAAATCTCTTCTAGAATCCAAGGTGAAAATGAAAAATAGCAAGAGGAATATGTCTTCCTATAGATCTATAGGTCAAGATTCTTGCAATATGGAGAATAAGAAATGAATCATGACCACGGTCTGATTCGATGGTTTTAGTCGCTATCCATCACCAGCCCCCTCTTAAAAAGTGAAGTATTTCCCAGCACTTGCAAGAAAGGAGAAACAAATGATGCGTGTGGGGTCTGCTGGGTAGGCTAGTTACCAGAGGATTAAAAGAAGATCAGCAAAGCTTGGTTTTCCTTCAGGCTTTGGCTCTGACGTCCCACATGACTTGGGCAAATCACCTCACTGCTCTACGCCTTTGTGTCCCTTCCCACACTTTGTCTGCAAGGATCAACTTAGTTTGGGGTGGGATTCATCTCACTTAACTTCAAATGGCAGCAGTGGAAAAAGTGACACCTGAGCAGTCATCCCTCCATAATCAACAGAGAGAAGCTGGCACCTTGGGGGGCGATTCAGTTGTCCTATTTCAGATTAGGACAAGTCCTAACCATCGTCATTAGGATGAGAGGACTTGTGCCCTAAAAGTGCTTATTGTTATCATTGCTTTCCTTTAACCATAGCAAGATTACAGTTTCAGCAGCTCAGATAAAACTGCCGGCGATTCGCATTTGAACAGGTTAACTGACATATGTCTGTGGCATAACTCCATCCTCACTTCAGGTTTCTAAGGCATGGCAGTTGGACAGTTGATATATAAAATTAAAACGAGGAGGTTTCCAGGCTTTTCTGAGATTCTTCACTCTGACTTGTAAACTGAGCTCTTTCAGGCAGGATCTCTCTTTATTCTCTGCCTTGTACCGCCTTTAGCAAATACTAGTGACTTCTTCTATGAAATTCCCTCCAAAAAATGCTTTTAAACTTTTGATGAATCATCCTAATCGTACATTTTCTGGACTTGAAAAATGCCACCAAAGAAAAGAGAGGCTGTAGGTCTAAAATAAATGTCTAAAAACATCTGGCAGCAACAATAGTACTGACTGAATCTTAGAGGAAAGTCTTCTGATGGACGGGACAGTATGAAAAAATAAATGGGCTTCTGAACTGTTTACCTCTTTGGACTCATCAGACTGTGAGGCAGAGTGATCTCATCTCACAAACCAGCTGCAGGTGACAAAACAGGAGTGAAAATACTTTAAATCTCTTTAAGGATGAAAATTTTGTTAAAAGGGAATAACTCTGGTAATACTCAGGTATGAGTAAGGGCCTAAGATGAGGAGGGAGGAAAAGGAAAAGGGGACCTGTGCTTGTAATCTAATTCCAGAATACACGCAATTAAATGTTTGAGAAATAGCTAAGGAGAGAAATTGTAAGACTGATGGTCTGAACAAATTTGAGCCACTAAAGCTGCAGTTCTACATCGGAACAGACAGACAGGCAGACATAAATTTCTTTTACCTTTGGCCTATGGCTTTTTCTGTAGATTGGATTATTTACTTTCAGTAATCGTGCGAATAAAAAATGGTTTGTCTGGTATTACAGCTGAACGTTGCAAGATTACTGGTGACAGTATTCAGCTGGATTTGTAGTTCAAATATGCCTCAGGAAAGTGAGTGTTACTGATACATAGATTTAAACATCATAATCAAAGTATTGTTATTTTGTAATATTATTTGGGAGTTCAGAATATATTTCATATAGAAAATATACATAATCAGTTTGCTATCAATTTCCTCTTGACTAATTAAAAGAGAAAAAAAAAAAGACCTTGTTTTTGGTTTCCAATCCTGACTCAAATTTGGCTGATAGGTTTAGAATCTCAGTAATCGGAATTTGAAATGAGAAGTCTTTGAGAATAAACCTTAATCTGGTATAGATTGATAAAGAATAGTCAAGCAGCAGATTTTCCCTTTATCTTGACCCAGTCCAGGGAAGAACAGCACTATCCATTTTTTTTCTTTTAATTTTAGATGCCCTTGTAAAATATTTCAAATCGAACCCTCCGCACTGTTCTAGGCTTGGCAGGAAACAGGCAGCGCAGCACGGAGAGCAGTCTCAGGCTGCGGCGAGGAAGGCATTTCCAGAAGGACCATGTCTTCAGAAGCACTGATTCCTATCTTTTCTACTAAGCATATTCTCTACCATTTGTGTCCACAGTTGTTGAACATCTCCCGTAACCCTGAAGCACAAGGTATACCTTATTTAAATTTTCAATGAAAAAGAAAATTTTTTTGCAAGTTTCAAGCTTTCTCATATACACACTCTCTCTATGCTCCTATTCTTTTACCCAGAAATATGATTGTCCATATATCTGAAGCACTTCTCCACTTTTAGCTAGGAATCACCTGAAGCAAAAAACTCCATCCCTATGTTTGCATCTGCACCAAGAAATCACAGAATAATATTCTATTTTCTGCACAAATAATCTGCAGTTAAAAATCACAGAAAAAAAAATGTTAGTGACTTGTTAAGAGCAACCATTTATACATCTCAGTGTTTTTGCTACAGGCTGTCATGCAGAAAAAAATAATCATTAGTGTATATGGGTTTCATATCTAGAAGATCAGCTGTGTTTTTGATGAATGTTTAGATTTGGTTTATGATTCCCAGCGGATGATGTAGTAAATGCTGCCACTGCAGACTGCTGGAACATGTCAGTGATGTTTTATTTTATTCAGTTGAATGTTTCAGAAGAGATTCAGATCTAGTTCATTTTTTTGTCACCAAGAGAGAATGGCAAAACCCCAGATTTCTGACTAAAATAAGGACAGCTGGGCAGAAAGAAATTTAATTTGGCTAAGACCTCAGCAGCCTACAGTACACACATAAAATGTTGGAAGTCATATAAGCAGCAATCAATACTTTATATAGCTAGACTACCCAGTTCAGGATTCAGTGAAGGATCACTGTCATCCTCCTGCACAAAGCTGTAACCACACTGCAGTCCTGATGAAGCCTGCGGTCCTGACAAACAGACTCTGGCATTGGTGGTTGAGAGCAAAACAGGATGGTAACATCTGTAATTTTGGAATTTCCTACATGTTATAATTGAACTGGTTGTGTACTGAAAAACTGACTGACGGTCTGTATGGTGCCGGAAAGTCCACAGCTTCGAAGTGTGAAACAGCTTTTGGTTTTCACTTTTCTTGTCAATGAACAGATGAGGGAGTACAACAAACAAGCTGGTATAGAGAATAAAATCACCTGTATTATCTTTTAATACACCCTGCTTTTAAAATGTAGGCTTATATTGCAGGAAAAGAAAAACTGCATTATGTCATTGATTCTGACTGCTACCAAGGTAGGTGAGTGTACATTTACAGTTATGCAGCATTCCCCAAGGAAAATAGTATTGGTGCATACTACTTTTGTACTTTCTCGCTCCAATGTGGGTATGTTAAAATAATGCAACATTGACTATATTTTATCATTTTATTACAGTAATCCCTAGACATCTCAGATAAAATAAGACTTTCCTTGTTGGATACTGTACAAAGACTTTGCCCAAAGAACTACTCATTATTCGGATAGTATTACAATTAGTTGATGTACTGCATGTAATCAATTGTTAGAGAAGCTGCCAGTTGCTCTTACAAGTGTTAATCCTGGCAGGTTTTAAAAGCAAACTCATTTTAATCAGGAGGTGATGATTTAATCTACTCTAATTAAATTTAATGATTAATTTAGAGGAAAGTAGTCATATGCTAATTCTTTCTGCCCAATCATTATTAATTTTGGACAAAATGGTTCTTTCACCATCACCATGGCAAAAAGATGGAATTAACAGAGTACAGCTTAATTGTGATAAAACTTTAAAATTTTAATTTTGTGCCTGTTTTTTTGGTTTATTCTAACATGGAGAAGTAGCCAAGATTTTCCTCCATATTAGTGTATTTTGTGTCAGGAAGATTTACACTTGGCAAAGTCAACCATAGCAGACACTTCAGTGTGTGAGTTTTTTGGATAGCCTTTCCGAGGCACCTCTCTCTTCTCCTGACGCTGAACACAGTTTTCTCCTGGACATGGAATTCTTCTTCAGGGCCAGACACCAAAGTTCGGTGTTCAGGAAGTAGAAAACCCCTCTAAGTACAGGCATAAGTAATAAAATCCATCCTGGTTAGGTCCTGTGTCATTTCATGCTTTCATAGGGCAAAATCTGTTCATAATTTTTACCAGTAATATTGTTATCACTGTTAATCAAAATCTATTATCAATAAAAATATTATGGGTCCATAACACCCTTGTCACTGAAAACTATAGTGGTTCATCAGTGAGATATGCACTGCTTCCCTAAAGCCACGGGAGTAAGTTTTGTGTGACAGGACTAAGGAAATTCTTTGGAGGAGGCACAAATAAAAAGCAAAAATCCATAACTCTGTCTGTGCTATTGTTTTTCTTTGCCACATCATTTCTTTTCTGATTCTCTGTCGTCGCCTTTTGGCAATGCCTACTTTTTCCTGTAACACAGAGTTCACAGATGCAGTACTTTAAATTATCACACTAAATTCTCCTTTCTAAGAAAAGGAGGGGAGAATAGAGACATTATCTAAAAGGACTACTCAAATGAGAATAAAAAGCACACTTCAGTCTGCCGTAAATCCCAGAGGTCGAGAACATTTCCAGTGACACAGAGCTGTAACAGCTCTGCTGCAGTACGAACGCCAAAGGACATCCCTGGGCCAGGATGGGACTTTTACAACCACGTATTAAACCCACCCTCCAGCCACTGAATCTGAACCATAAACGAGCCGGTGGAAACCGATGTTGAATCATCCGATGTTTTCCAAGTTCTTTATTTAGCCTCTGCAGAGTAGGCTAGAGTTCAGGCAATGCAAGGTTGCACGTCTAATGCAGAACTGGAACGTAGCTTCTGCGAAAGCCGCAGGAAATGACCCCAAAATGCCGGGCCTGCAACTCGACTCCAGGCTCATCAACTGCTGCCTCTTCCAAGGGGGTCGCTTGCTCAAGAACTTGGATTCAGTTCTGAAATAACAAAGGGCAAATAAGAAATAGGTCCTTCCCTCAGTTGCACTCCAGTTTTCAGCACTCTCTGATAATGATTCTTAATGCTGATTTCTAGTTCTCAAAAGGTACGGCCTATTCACTGACACTGAAATTATGCTTCCCTATGTAAGGGCAGGGTTTGGGTCAGAAAAAACCTCTCGGAATGGATCGTCCCCTTTCTCCCTTACGTTGGTTTAGCTAAATGGCAGCTTTGGAAACGGAGGGTGCCATGGCAATAGCTATGGAGTTGATTTTCTTTTGAGTTTGACAGCTTCTGGATTTGTTGATGGTCTTAGTAGCTACTATTTCTTGTACCTTCTGATGCTCATAGGGAAAGTACACAGGAACGGACTGATATTTTGGAATGGAGATGGGCGTATGAGAATGTTCAGATTCTGAGTTTTGTGGTTTGGTTTCATTTTGATTTATTGCTTATTCCATGTGTAATCTGTAGTTAAAAAACAAAAACATATATAGCATTGACTGTTTGCTTTCTTTTTATGAACAGAATAAATCAGAATACATAAATGTAAATACTGAAATTATCAGAAGCTGGTAAGAAGCAGAAAGGAACCTGGAATGCAGGAATTTAGCATTCAAAGTTTTTTCATGTTAACAAGGGAAAAAAATGAGCAGTATAGAAAATATGACAGGATAACCATTACCACAGCTGCTTTTGTGAAGAGATCCTACAGCTCCATCAAAGGAATTCCTAAAATTGAGAAAAATACGACCTGGGAAGGGAGGTATATGATAGAGGTCTATTAAACAATGAGTGTCATGGAAAGGGGACAGAGATTCACTGGTCATTTTTTTCTTGCAGTACAAGAATAAAGGGGGGCATCAAATGAAGCTAGAAGGACCCCCATTCACAATGCACAGAAGTAGTTCTCTATACAAGAAGTAATAGGCCTGTGGAACTTAGGTCAGAAGAGGCAGCAGATCATTAAAGTTGATATAGATTCAAGAGGATACTATAGAAGTTCCTGAAAGAGAAATATATACTATAGGTATATACCTAAATATAGCTTAGATATAGTTAGTATATAAAGAATAATACTATAACTGGATTGATGTATATTTGCAATAACTGCTGGAAATTGCTAGATAAACATGGAGGAGCTGTAAGTGGGATGCTGGAAAACTTTTTAACACAAGCATAACTAAAGCAAAGAGGGAATTTGATGTATATATCAATAGCACTAAATTGTATGACCTTTCAGCTTGTAATCACCAAGGGCTTGTGATAACTGGATGATCTGAAAAAGTTTTCTGCTCTTGTGTTCTTCTGCTCCTAGTGAAATATATACCTGCAACTGTAACCTAGACAGCGTTGCTCAATTCTGTTCAGTTCTGAAGCCTTAACTTTCTACTTACCTGGCAGCAGAGATGAATTAGCAGATTCTCTTAGATAAAAAGAGAGGCTGAGAGTGAGACAAGATGACTTGGTCTTTTTGTAGAAAATAATGTTAGGGTTCCAGACTGTCTGTAAATTTTTAATGATGCTTTTAGCAATTTCTGAAGTTTCATTTCTGAACTCACCTCAAAAAGAAACGGTTTTCAGTGAATTTAATGTTCCATCTACACAGCACGATTGTCCAATTACTGTGTACAGCTCAACGTAAAAATGCCATTATCACTTCTGCTTTAGTGATGCAAGCAGTTAGTGATAATTACAATAAACCTAACAAGAACTTCACAACAAAATTACAGTAAAGCTACATTTGCAGAAGTTGAACTGAATGACAGTAAACTTCTTTTAAATGACATTTCAGATGATAACTGTGGAGGATTTCTGTGTCATATTTCGGGAAGCTATCATAAGAATACGAATTTTGTGCCCATAATTTTTTTTTCTTGAGCGCTAATGTCAGCCTGTTTTTCACTTAAAGAATTATAGCTCCCAACAGAAAACAACATAATGAAAAAATTTTTGAGAAGTCTGAAGTAGCTCTCAGAAATGCCAGCATGACCTCTACAATGCAGTAAAAATCCTCAAAATAGAACCGTTCGCCATAACTACTGGAGAAAAATTCTACTCATTTCCACTCTTCTAAAGTGATAAGATGCAATAGAGAGGGGCTGGGGGTATTACGCTTACAAAGAACCCTTTGTAACAGCTAATGTTCTGTAATAGTAAGCGGGGAAGAAACCTTTCTTGTTTCTTGCCTCTCAGCAGTACATTTTCAGCTCGGTAGATTTTAATTTGGTCAGAACTATGCATTTTCTTGGTGTGGCACAAAAATGTTATTCTGAGACAGCACCTTCTCTCAGATGGGCTGCTCACCACAGAGTGCTGTCCAAGTCCTGCAAGGGTACAAAGATAAAAGAACATGGCAACTCTGGCTAAAAATCCTGAAAAATAGTCAGAGAGCTATTTTATTACCATTTTTGGTCCAAATATTTTAACATAACTACTTCAGCTGATAAAATCAACAGGGTGGAATGGTACTAGAAACAACCACGTGACAAGGAAGCAAAATTTAGGAGAAGTCGTTGTTCAAGTCATGACACACAGGAAGCCCATGGGATGCCCGGCACTGAGACCCTTTGCTGTTTGGGATATCTGTGGAAGACTGTGCCTACAGACCAAACTCTTGCAAGAGGAAAGACGGACTTCTTTGAATTCCCTCAATGACTGAAAGCCTTTAAATCTACCTTTCCCACTGGGCTTCAGCATAAGAATCAGAGAAGGTCTCTGAAGCTGCGGGTTGGGTATCCATGTGGGGGTCACTTGACGCCGACCTTGTCCACCTGCAAAATGGAAGTGCAAAACCCACACAGTTTCATTCTCTCTGTCCTGTCAAGGAAAAACAGCTCCACTCACACTCAGGAGGGAAATTCATTTTGATCAGCTGCATATTGATAGGAAATGGTGTGCTTACACAGCATGTCTTCCTACCAGCTGTGTCACTGTCACATCATCCTGAGTGTCCTCACAGCTCCCAAACACGCTTTTTATTTTTAAATATTTAAAGTTTTCTTTTAAAATTTAATTTTAGTTATAAAGTAATGCCAAAGCAATATGATCCAATTTCAATTTTGTCAGATTTCTCTATTTTCATTAAGATAAAATTGTTAGCTAGTTTTCCTTCAATGTTTCAGCAATTTCATTTATGTGCACTTTACATATCTGACAGTTTTTGTTGCCAAATGGAACTAAGTTAAATTTAAAAATACATTAATTACTCATTAAAAAAATTTCTTTCCATTACATACAACTCTATTAGCAGTTAAATAGTGTAGCATCTTTCAAACTGTAGATCTCTAACTCCCATATTTTTGAACGCTTAAGTAGAAATATGTACTGTCTTCTTTCAATTACTAGTTAGTATTTTTATGAAGATTTTCAAATCTGTTTCAGCTCCTTTGCCTTTGGTATAATGTAACTCTACAATGAGCCACTGTCTTGCAGCACTCAACATCTAAGCGTTAAGATAATAATCATCAATTATTACTAATGAACAAATGAAAGGTAAGAGAGAATTTTTATCTGAATGTGTTTATTAAGAAACTATCAATGTATAAGTAAAGTATATAGTATAATTCTATTCTATTTCTGAAGAGACAAACACAGCAGCAGCAATATTCCCAAGTTGTTTCATTGTCAACTGGCTGGATTTTATAGTCAAATTAAATGTCTATATAATCCCACTCCAGTAAAACTGCTGAAGACTAAAAATCTTAACCGCAATTTCAGATATGCTATATGGCCATTGTCTTCTGTTTTTAATACAACTCCAACAAAAATTTGCTAATATTATAAATCCTATCTTTTAATTAATGAAATTGAATTTTTTTAGGGACTGCCTGTTGGGTTAAAGGGGAGGGAGAGGGCAGTACCTAGGATGTTACTTGTATTTATTTTAATTATTTTTTATAAATGAAAACTGCTTAATAATGTCAGAAAAATATACATATTACATAAAAACCCCATAATACAGCACTGTCTAAGGCTTTGCCATTAATGGCAAGGTCAAACGTGGTACTTTTTGCTCCATTGATTCAGCGATTCATGACCCAAGTGAGGTCATTGCTTATGCACAGAGCACAATTAAATCAAGGTTAGACAAGCAGGATTCTTTAGTACAAGATAGTGTGCCAGCAAATTGAATAGTACTAGGAAATTTGCATTTGAATCATGCTTGATGAAGATTATTTATTCATTTTCATGAGTGAAAAAAACGTGTCATTTTATCACTATCATTAATTCTGTTTATAGAAAACGTGTTAATAACTAAAATGTCCATCTGAAATCTAAGGGTGATTTTACGTGTACTATAACCAAGAAAACAAACAGAAATTGCTTTGTTCAGTGTATTATGTCTTGTTCACACTCTCAAGATAGCTTTTATGTAACAAATGAATTGGAGTAACTTCACAAGCAACGTAAATATTCTTTCTCATCAGAATTCAACAGAATTCAATCAGAATTCAAGAAACTTAAAGGTTCCTTTTGCACACTAAAAATTTCCTATCTTAATCCTTCAATAAGCACATAGTGTGCAGTCCTTCACATATATGCTTAAATAAATACAAGGCCATAGTTGAAGTATGACATTTAGAGAATGGAGTAAAATAATATCAACTGATGTCAGAAAATTACTAATGTGCAGTCTATTTTTCCCTAACCAAAACCAAATTGATTGTAATTCAAGGCTGATATTTCACTGAGTAAAATAATAATTAATTGGAAGCTTTCCACCTGAATTATTTACTGAATGCTGTCAACGTGTTAGTATGTTTAAGCTCCCAGAAGACTACTAAAGCACAAGGTCCACAGATCAAAGGCACAAATTTCAAACAATGCATGTAGTTTCTTCCAAGTATATTAATGTTTCTTGGTTTGTGAAAAGGCATCATGGAAAAAGCTATTTTTGAGAAGTGACCTGGAAAAAAAAGGAGGAGTATCCACCAAGTACACAAGTGGGGAGGTCATAGGGAGGATGTAAAGATGTTAGAAATGTGGCCAGATTTGGAGAGAGTTGGACAAGGCACAGGACTAGTATGTGGAAGCCCAAGGCTAAACCATGAATGCAAACTGGGCTCACTTCGAGAAATTAGTAGATTATGTTAGTTTGCACCAAAAGAATATCCAGCATATGCATTTTATATGATTGTGAGGCATATTTGTACATTTCTACAACATTCATTCTTGTTTACTATTCACTATAATAGTAGCCATTGATCCAAACATGATACAAGGATGGCACAGTCTAGCAAAATCATTTATATTTACTTAAGTATATTGCACTGGGTCCCTGAGACCTCATTCAGTACCTCAGGAACACAGTGATTGCCTCAGAGATCAGATTGTTCATCGAGTCCAGAATCCCGTGTGCGACAACAGCTCCAGCTGTTTGAGAGGGAAATAGAAATTCTTTCCAAACATGCAGGGCTGAGCTTGCAGTCTGCATAATAGCATATGGTCTGAGCCAGTTTAATTGTGTTCTACCTCTTCAGCCTACTTCTATTCATATTTCCATGTTACATCTATTATACTGCTTGAGCACCTGTATGTCTGAAATTTTCTTGTTCTAAACTAAAAACGAATCTTTTGTCAGCTTCATCCTTTTGAACCCACTCCCACTCTCAGCTGCAAAGCCACTCCATTTTTTTGTTTTTTTTCCCCCTGATCTTAGGCCTGGAAGACACTAGGTGTGGTACTGTCTCATCTGAAATACAACTATGTCCATGCATGCATGAAAAATTGTAACAGTATTGGTGAGATTTTGGAAGAGACTTGTTCTTAGGACCATAGGATAATTCAAGATGGAAAGGGCCTTAGGAGGTCCCTATTCCAACCTCCTGCTCAAAGCTGGTTTAACACTGTATTCAAACAGGGTTGCTCAGAGCTTTTTCTAGATGAGTTTTGAAAACCTCTGAGGATGCAGACTGCATAACCTCTTTTGGCAACCTGTTCCAGTGCTTAACTATTCTCATTGTGAAAGTTTTTTTTTTATACCTAGTCCATACCTCTCCTGTCTGCATTAAGACCATTGTCTCTTGTTTCCCCAGTGTGCATCTGAGTAAAGAGGCTGGCTCTGCCTTCTTGGTAATCTCTTCTTTGGTATTCTCAGGCTGCTGTTAGGTGTCCCCAAAGCCATCTCTGCTCCAGGCTGACCAAGCTCCGCTCCCTCAGTGTCTCCTCATGGGGCAGGTGCTCCAGCCCCACCATCTCAGTGGCCTCCCCTAAACACCCCAAAGTTCCTAGACTCCAAAGTTCCCAGAAGTTGTTCCCAGAAGACCAAGAAGACGTAGAAACAGTGCCCTGACTGCTGAGGAAACTGCAAGCTCCAACAGCAAACAGCAGCCCAAGCAGTGTCCCAGACCTCCTGCACATGCCCTGCCATGTGAATGCCACACTATCTGCCAGATCCCTGTTTGCAGTCCCCCAGATCGCTGTTCAATAGCAAATGAAAGCCAGACATTGCATCTCCCGCCATTGCATTGTCCCCACCACCAGGTCTCTTGTAAGACGAGGACGCCCCTGAGATCCCTCCAGGCCATGGTTCACCTAACTCGCGGGTGCCATCACCACCTCTGCCCAACCACTCTCCTAGCTGTTTTACTGACTTCTGGCAACAACCTGGAGCAGGACTTTGGGTGATTTACACTTCTGTGTGAAGAGAAGTGTACTCTAATGTGAGTAGACTCCCATTCAGGCCACTATACAGAAGTACAGGCTGTCACTTCTTTTTGATTTATTAAAATATTGATTGGCAATGGTGCTCAAAGGCTCGATACTGAATATTGGAGGGTTACAAACTACATTAGTGCGGAAGAAGAAATTCTGAATACTCATTCTACGACAGAAATGAAGCATTTACACTTGCTTATATTGAGTGTGACAAAGGCCACATCCTAACACCTCATTTTCTCAGACACATGAGAAAATTAACATACATAGAGCAGTGATGGCTCAGTTAAGGTGAATGCATCCATAAAATTACTGTCCATCTAGAAATTTACCTTTTTGAAAGGTTTGTTAGAATTTCTATAGTTTTGTTGGATGAACAAACTAGAGTAAAATTATCAAATTATTTTACAGATTATCTTCCACTATCTCATCATGTTCCTGTTTGCACAAATACACATTATCCAGTAAGAATTTATGCAGATCATACACGCTTACCTAAAATTTCCCACAGCCTCTGTTAATCAGACTCTACCTCAAAATGTCCAGTTTAAATAGGTTATGGACACTTAAACAAGACACTATTTTAAATCGACTAGGTGTTTTCCCAAAAAAAGCCCCATAAAGGAATGTCCTTGTCTTTTTGGTTTTTTTTTGTTTTTGTGGTTTTTTTTTATTTGTGGGTTTTTTTTCTACTTATAAATCATACCAAAACTCTAGGATATTAATCAAAAAGAATAAGGAAAAAGAGTTTTTAGCACTCTTGAATCCCCAGCGTTTGGCTGACTAGCATTAAGATCTTCTTTGCTTTATACAAGTAACATTGTCCTTTGGTTTAATTCATGCTGTTGATTCACAAAACTGATCAGGACACTTGATATGTTTTCTGACATATATGTACAACTGCTGTAAGGCAAGGCACATAAAATGACCACATAAATGTAGAACATACAAAACTTTAAAACAACAACAAAAACTAGTGTAGTATGAATTCTTCCTAAAAGGTTCTGCTTTAGTTTGATAATGGAAAAAAATAAGGAAAACCGATTTCAGTGTTGTTCTGTGTGCTTAAATTTAAAGAATGCTTCCCTGCCTTGCTGGCTGAACACTGTTTTACTACACGGTTATTATATATGTAATATACAGCCAAGTTCAAGGTAACGAAAGTAGTTATATAAGTGTTACTGTCCTGTGAAAACATAAACAAGACTATCAATACAGGCCTAAGTTGATTATATCCTGACACTTTTCACAAATAACAATTAAATATTAATAATATCTCACAATTCAATAGCAGCTTTTCCCACAAACTCTTGCAATTTATAAATATAAATTTCTCCTACCAGCAGTCCTTTTTGGGCTGGTATTTTTCGCATTATGGAATGAGTGAAAAAAAGTGACGTAACTATACCTCGCCCAGAAAAATAACCAATATATGAGCTAATCATAGATTCAAAGATGCAAATAGCTCCCCAGTCTACTTTTGACAATTAACCAGCACTGCTATGGTTTAGTGAAAAGTCTCCTGTTGTTTTTAAAATGTTAGCACTATACCCACTCTATTGCTGGATGAGGAAATACAAGTCTCTGAAAACACAACAGTATTTTATAATGTATTTTTTCAGAGCCAGAACAAGTTAGCAAACACTATTCTTAAAGCCATGTTGATATTATCAATGTTGTTAGTGCATAAACAAGCCCACAAATGAAACAAGGCCAGCTTGGCCAGTGCTTCAGCTCACTCCTCTGCCAAGCGGAAAAGTACACAAGTGATAGAGACCAAATGTTCTCTTCAGGCTTCTGAGCAGACAGCAGAGTACTGCTGGCCATGGGGACAGTGTCAGTGTAGAGTTTTTACTCTGGGTGTTGTTCTGGAATTCCCTCACCCTCTGAAAAATGACAGCATCAGCGAGGCAAAAGATATCACCTGGATGGCACCAAATATAAACATCGAGTTTATATTTAATACATTGCAAGATGCCTGTTACTACCGATCTGTGGACAAGGAGGATGTCAAAAAGCAGGAAAAGACTGCTTAGAATAACATTTTTTTCTGTAAAAAGTGATCTCATTTTTCGTGCTGTGTATGTGGTAACAGTTGTCAGCTTTTCCTCCACTCCAGGAGCCAGGCCACGCTTAGCTCGCGTTGCTCCAGTGTGTGTATACAAGACAGTCCCATTCATCTCAGTAGCCAGCAGTAGGGATGTCCTTTACGTGGCACTTCTTTTAATATTATTGATAAAATAACACATATGTTCAGACTAGATATAAGGAAGAAATTTTTTACAATGAGGGTGGTGAAACACTGGCACAGGTTGCCCAGAGAGGTGGTAGATGCCCCATCCCTGGAAACGTTCAAGGTCAGGTTGGACGGGGCTCTGAGCAACCTGATCCAGTGGAAGGTGTCCCTGCCCACGGCAGGGGTGTTGGAGTAGATGACTTTTAAAGGTCCCTTCCAAACCAAAGTATTCTATGATTCTGATTCTACGTTAACAAGTACCATCCATGCTGTCACCATCTGCTTATGTTACAACACTAGTCGGAATAATATGTGATGGCAGTTATGAAACGGAGAAAACAGTGAAGTATGGGCAGTGTGTATAACCCTCTTGTTTATGTGCAGACACAACCCCAGAAGGGCATATGCCAAGGACTGACCTGAAAGGAAAAAGATATATGGAAGAGGCAGGGAGCAACATACCTACCAATATTAGGCAACATAAACCTTGTGGTTTTTGGTCTCTACCATTTCTTTCATTTCTCTGTTGGAAAAAGAAGGAAAAAAAGAATGTTCCCTGTCTTTAGGAGAATCTGTAGCCCAGTCAGATTTATGATCCACCTTCTCAAATACTTTTCTTTTCTCACATACTTTCCTTATCATCTCCTGCTCAGAATACCTGAGATTTTTGAAATCACTATTAGTGCCTGAAAAATTCCACTAAACCCAAAGGCAGTCAGGGATAGCTGCTAATTGCTGCTACAAAGGGCCGGCTGGCTGGGTTGGAAAAGCACCAGCCAGAAGATCAGATAAAAGAGAAGGAAGGAAAGGAAAAAAAGACTTTTTCACCCACTCAGAAGAAGGTAGCAGGAGGCAAAAAATATAGTGATCACAACAAACTTGCCTATAGCAGGAGTTTTCTGCCTTTGGCAAGTACTACCATTAGTGCCAAAAAGCTACTTGCAAGTCTCTCCCTATTTCCCTTTCTGCAAAATTCAGGCATGTTTTCACATTTTCCAAATGTGAAATGTCAGTTTATGAAAACTAATATGTAAAAGTGCTAATTGTTACTGTTCTTTATGGGAGCAGCATTTTTATTGGAGCAGTTAATGAGGAGGGAAAAACTTTTTCTAAGGTCACAGGAAGACTGAACAGTGAAAAAAAGAATAAGTAAAAATAAATAAAATGCAATTGTTTGTCCACGAGAGATGGCAGATGGCATAGGACTTATTTGTCGCCGGAAAACAATACACAAAATAAGTAACATGAGGAAGCCCTTCTCAATTTCAAAGAGATACCTGAAGGCAAAGTTGTCTAAAATGAGGCCTAATCAGTTATAAGCACAGGCAATTTGATCCCTTTCAGGATCAGATCCCCTGCTCAGGACAACACTAGAAAGAAAACAAAACAAGTACAAGACACCCTAACAGCTCGAATCGGAATATTAGGGCAACCCTTAAACAAATAAATAAGCAAATGCAGTGGGAATTATGGGGCCGTCTGATATGGGGATGTTCACAAAAGGAGGATGTTGCACAGCAGTATGTGATGATGGATTCTGTACATGGACTTAATACGTTTGTAGCTGTTTGGGCTTTTAGTATGCTTTTTGGGACTCTTTCAGATAAAAGCACTACTTACATTTGAGAAGTATATTCTGATGCTACTAAATATTTTGATCATATGTGTCTGAGCGGAGCATCAGAATGATACTGATGTTCTGGCAGGCACAGAGATGAAGGCATGACCTGGTTAACAGCAATCATATTGGTTTGTTTCATTCTGCTTCTCAAAATGGAGTGAAAATATAAGTGGCCTGGACTGATTGGTGGAAAAATAGTAAAGTGGGGATGGGTGATTTGATTTCTATCTGTGCAACGCTCCATTAAGCAAACAGAATGCTTCATTGTATGTGTATTGCCCATACTGCTTCCAAAGCAGCCAGCATTGCTCTTACTCGCAAATATGTACCTTGCAAATATTTATAACTTCATTTCCTACCTCGCTGTCTTATTCAATCTCTCAGTGTTATCAGATCCAAAGAGTTTGGCAGACTAAGTTGCCACCAAGAAACAGTGAAAACAGCAGCTCTAATACAGCAGCTGAAAACACACCGTACCTTTTGACTTAAAAAATACCTCACACATTTCAGTGAATAAGGGTTTCCCAGAAAAGTCCAGTCTCCAAAATCACAAAATACAGCCTGCCAAGCTCTCCAAATCATAAACTTAACCATACTTCAACATCTATTTCCCCTCATATATGAATAAGACAAGGGCGTATTGTTTTTCTGGTTGGCGAAAATGAACAAGGGCACCTACCCGTGCTTTGTGTACATTTTCATACTGTGTATATGCCTATGGAGGTATCACTACAGCTTATGCAGGTGTAATCAAAATAGCACAACCTGTCCAACTCGTGCCAGTAATACTGAAGACAAGACAGTGACGGCTGCCAAGATGTTCAAGGTTAGTTACTAGGTGCTGTTGAGTACGCTAGAACTTTATTACAATGTTTGTGTGTTGTTTACGCTCAAGAGAACTAGATGAAGCCTGTTTTTTTTACAGTGTAGTACTAATTGCTGTGTGGACTCACACATGGCCTGGCAGTGGTCTGAGGAATTAAAACATAGGAACAGACAGGCCAGAGCTTTTCCAGTTAATGTTACTGACAGCCAGCGGAAAGGGATGTCTACGTGTCCTGAAACTCTAAGTCCCCCTCCCTTTGCTCTGATAGTCTCCCATCTTTTCTACTCAGTTGCCAGAACTGTAATTCCTGTGTGGGGCCAGGTAAGTCCTGGGAGGGCTTATGACCTTGGGCTTCATGCTGATGGAACTGGTGGTACTCCTGCAGAACCAGGCTGCTCCAGCAGGCAGAGAAGTGCATTCGCTTGGTATTGTACCTCTGCCATGCCCATGAATAAGAAGTGAGCTGAACATCCCGTCCTAAGAAGATCTGTCGGATGGCTGTAGAGCATTTTAGCTGTAGCTCACAGCACACTGCACACAATATGCAAAGACTAATGACATATTTAAAAATTAAGAAAGTAAAAACGTAAGATCAACCTTAAATAACAAACCTAAATCAATATAAAGAAAAAGAAATAACAAAGCAGGGACATAGTATTTCAATCATAAAGAGTGTGTCTTTGACATACTTGAATCTTACTTTTATGACTAATGAGAGATGAGAACAAGAACACATATAATAGTTTTGCCACACAGCAGTCTTTTTAAGATTTGAGCCCATGTAATAAGAGACATACAAACCAGGATCGTGTCACTTATCAGATGAGAGGACATGAGTCAGATGAGACTTACGGAAAAGACGTTGAAAGCAGCAGATCCTTAATTTGGTCAGATGTATAAATGGAAAAAAATAATAACTTTTAATGACTCCCAACCCACCTTTCTCAGATTCAAAACTGGAAAACTTGACAGGCTCATTTTATCTTCTCTGTGTTCAAAACACCTACGCATTCTCGTAATCACACACATGCAGACAGACTGCAAAACCACCTATGCTTAGCATTTGTTGAACTGATGACTTCCACAGCTTCTACACTGAGCATAACTTTGTTTGTTTGTTTGATTATTTTTGCCTACAGTTCTAACCAGGTTATTTTTCAAGTGGCTAACAGTATGAAGGAAATAGCAGATTGCAAAAGCACTTCATCTCTAAGCTTTGCAAGTTCTTACCATTCACAAGACGAATATGTAACCGAGGAATTTTGGAAGATGATGTGCATTAGCTGATATTGCACATTCTGGAATCTTGAAAAGCAGACAAATTTTAGCACACTACTTTAGAGTATATTTTGTGCAAATCTCTAGCAATAAAAGATCTTTTTGGCTACACGGGAGCTGAGGCACAGACAGTAGTTCTCAGAATTAAACTGTCTTATGGACATGACTGAAGGGAAGCAGTTTGCATAAAACTTAACACTCCCCTTATCTTTTATTTACTGTCGGCATTTAAGTCCTTACAGATAACTCAAGATTTTATAAAGGGGAAAACACATCCTGTTTGGTAATATGTCTACTGATCTTCTATATGTGCAGTCTCAGTCTGTGAAAAAAATAGTTCTTTCTGGTGGCTTCTGTCATGTGGTCTTGCAAGCTAAAAGTATCTCAGTTCTCTAATGCACAATTTAACTTAGAGAAGTGTGCAACAGCAAAACCAGGACATCTGTATGAAGAAGAAGCAAAAGAAGAAAAAAATTCCAGCTATTTCCTTTGGCAAAAGAAAGTAAAGGAGAACTAAACTGCCTGTTAAGCCACAAAAGGCTCTTTAATATAAGCATTAAAAAGGAAAAGATGTATATAATATTTCCTCTCTTTGGCAAGTAACGTATAAAAATGAAATGAAAAAGGCAATAATCATTAAAAATGTCAGAGAACCTACTTCTGAAAAAGTCTTATTTTTTAGCAATAGTATTCAATTCTTTGCCCAAACATTTATTTCTCAATCTAATACCTCAATCTAATATTTAAGAGACATTTTTAGTGGATCCCTCTTGGAATTGTCTGTGTAACTTTTTAAAAAGAAAAACAATAATGAAATATTAATATGAGGAAGAACACCCTGTATGATTTATAGTCATAAATAATTCTGCAAACTCCCAGGTTCATCATGCAAACTCCCACCTTCATCAGTCATAATTGTCGTTAATTAATTTGGTGCCTCAATTCTTCCCAGGAGCTTAATTACAGAATTTTAATTTCTTACTTTCCCAGTACTTCTCCATTCTGGAAAATGGAAAAGGTGTGAACTTTCTTCCCAGTCCATGTCAAAGGTTGGTGATCCTTTTCTCATTCAACAAGGCAGGAAAAAACAGCTCCACTAATATTATCATTAGGCCTAATTCTCCCAGAACAAAGGTCTTCAACATCTGGATGGCTCACTCACAGATTCTGAACAATACAGATTTAAACCAGATCATAGGGTTTCACCTGAATAACCAGACACAGCCAGCAGAATTTAACTGAGCACCATTCATTTGGATGTCAGAAAGAAGAGAATCTTTCTGGTTTGCATTGATAGAGCTGTTTCCCTTTGACATCTTGAGTTCTATCTTCTCTCCTCTTTGTGTTCTTCTACTACGTATATTTCTACCCTACTTTGTTTCTGGACAGAAAATAGAATATTGCTTTTTCTAGCAAACCATATACAAAACGTATTGTTGAAAATGGATTTCTAATTCAATTTTTTATTTGGAGATGTTTTTAAAATCAAACGAAGCACTCAGCATTACTTATTTTTTCAGGGAGTGGAGAATCAAAGGAGCAGTCAAAAACTCCCATAGCCACTGGCTAGCTTCAAAGACACAAAAGCAAATAATAATTTAGCATCTACAAATGTACATAAATACTGTGGCACATTTTGGAGAGATACCTAGGTGGGAATCATTGAGTATAGATTCAATGAAGGAGGCACTAGGCTAATTCAGGACATACAGAATGACAAATAATGAGGCTGGACCAGTAGATACTAATGTGAAAATATTGGGAATAGATTTCTACATTAGAACTCTGCCCCATTATTAAACCTAACATAAGCACCTTAGTAAAATTTTGAAGTGAAATAAAGTTTCTGGGGTTATATTACATCTTCTCACAATTTCCTTAAGTCCCAAAATCACCAGGAAGCCCAGGCATGAATTTAGTCAAAAAAGTCTATTATTGCCAATTTAGACCTGGCATTTCTGGCACTTGCACTCGTGTTCCCTGCACGGTATCAAAACATGCCATGGTATGCCTCCCAATCCCAGTTTCTCAATCATACTGTGGCTCCCTCTCTGCCCACATTCCTGTTTCTTTCCAGTAGAAAAAAGGGTGCAGGTGAGTCATGGTACACAGTCTCATCCTGACATGAACTCAGGATGTGTTTAGAGTGCACAAAAGAACCTGGAAGATTATTCTGCACCCCACAGGTTAGGTGTATCTTGGCTGATTGGCTGATCAACCTTTCACCATAGCCTGATACATTTCCCTCTATCTGATAACTTGGATGCTATACTCTATGCTGCAGACTTGACACAGAAACACTTCAGCTGAAATAACAGAAATCTGATGGTATTAGACTCATTTTACATAGCAAAAAGCTAGAAATTCTCCATCGGAGTGATACTGTGGCAATTGCTTTTGTAATGTATTGCAATTCTACCTATCCTAGAATATATATATCTGTATATGTAGACTAAATATATGTATTACATGTTCATATATATAAGCTGTCTAAATATGCTATATAAACGCACAATATAACCTCTTTAAAGAAATACAAGCTTTCATTTATCTCCATTCAAGTGTATCTAGTAGTCATCCCCACCTGTTAGGTGCTAGGGCAGTCACAGAACCACAGAATCAAAGAATAATTTAAGTTAGAAGGCACATCTGGCGGCCACCTAATCCAAGCCCCTCAACTTGTCCAGTTGAGTTCTGGACACCTCCAAGGATGGAGAACCTACAGCCTCTCAGAGCAAACTGTTCTGGTATTTAAAAAATAAAAAGACTAACTGGAATTTTTCATGTTCTAGTTTGTGTCCATAGCCTCTCTTCCTATTGCTGTGCACCTCCAAGAAGAGTCTAACTCTGTCTTCTCGATATCCTCTGATCAGGTAATTGTAGACAGCAATAAGGTTTCCTCTTTGCTTTCTCTTTTCCAGGCTGAACAAACATGGCTTGCTCAGTCTCTTCTTGTTATGTTCTGTGCTCCAGACCCCTGACCAGTTTGGTGGCCTCCACTAGACTCATTCCAGCACATCCAAGTCTTTCATGTACTGGAGAGGCCAGACCTGGACACAGCACTCCTGATGTGTCTCACCAGGGCAAGGGGAAAGATCACTTCCCTATACCTGCTGGCTACACTCTCATACAGCCCAAGATGACACTGGCCGCCTTTGTTTCAAGGACGATATCTCCCATGAGGACAATGTCATTCACAGTTTTTTTAATGAGGTAGCCTTGGTTTTGGTTTTAATTAATCAATGCATCTTCCTGTTTTTTCATCAAATATTTATCCCAGCCCAGGTGAAATGAAATTGTGCATGAGTTCTGATGGGGCATTCATCCTTTTGTATGAAGAGATGTCTTCGTATAAAGACATTTAGAAATTTTTCTCGTTTGTTCAGGACGTTGGCAGACAAAGAGAATACATTTCTACTCATTATTTCAACAAATAGATCTTATTTAATGAATATTCCTGGTTCTGTAATTTGTGCAGGAGTTTCCTGGAGCTTAGTCTACATCCTCAACTCCCAATATGTTTTGTTAAAAGATTTCAGACCTGCTACCTGTTTGGGTTCTTTCTTTTCTTCTCTTTTTTTTCTCCTGATGAATAAAACATATAGGAATCTTTAAGATTAGAATGATCCACTCAATCACTCAAAAAGGAAGAAAAATATTTTCCATTATAGTACATGTATTTTTTCAACATGTATTGTGACCCTTGCCACATCATCTCTGGTCTATGAGATACATTTCCATAACTAGCAGGCTGCTTTCCCACATCTCGAAGTGGGTGAGCTGTAACAAAGGCTTTACACCATGAAACATTTAAAATGAAAAGGTAATTACAGCCTCCAACAAAAGTTTGGGTGGTTTTGTTCAGATCAACTTTGAGACAATCACCTTCAATAAGAAAGTGCAGTTTCTAGTGAGATTAATTTCTTGTCTTTTTAAAATAACAAGGTCAGTCTAAGAAAAAACTATTGTCACTTCACAATTGCCACAAACTGTCACAAATTCAATATTCAGACCATGGTCTGCACTGAGCCATCACTAGACTGAAAGGGAAACAAGGAGAAACTTCAAGTCTGCTTTCTTTGTTGCATTTCTTTACTGTTATGATAAACTAAATTACCTCTTGATTACTTGCTCCTTGTCCTCATAATTCTTGTATTCTTGAGTGTACAGGGCCTGAGAGTGATAAATATATAAAAAAAAAAAACCTGCAAGCCTTAATTCACATTTTTAATTTTCTCCTTAAAAATGACTTTTGATTCCCCTGTCCAGCTCCTTCCTGTACAGTGTACATGTCTACTGAGTCACTACGTCACATCTTCAATATCAGTTATCATTTAAAAAAAAACCCAACTGCTTTTGCATGGGTCAGGACAGCAGTTCTAGTGCTGTGACCTGGTTCTTATTTGGGTAGATGCATTCTGTACTATTTGAAAGCTTTTTAATGTTCTGGTGAAATGGAACATTCTTCATATCCTTTCTGAATGACTGCTAACACTTTGGAACATTTACTGACTGAGGTTTATACCAGACATAGAAACCTTTTCTGATGAGTGAAGTCCTGCATTAGTAACAGAAAGCATATTAAATGTATCAGTCTATGAGAGGCATCTAAATATAAGTGAGTATCATTTTCTGGTTTAAGATTGATTTTGCGCTTATGCTTTGTTTACTCAAAAACTGCTTTTGCTTTGACTTCATAATGATGCCCAAAGCACAAACCTGTGGCTCCAATTCAGATTTCCTTTTGGATCAAACATGGTGGCTTTGGTCACGTTCATTTTCCCCATTTGCTTGTAAAAGGGTCAATATAACTAGACACATGACAATTAAACTGTTTTGTAAACATCATCATACATTATCCTGGAAATTGCAGCACTTCATTTTCCAGAATATAGATGACTTTTTGATAACTGTCATATCAAACACACCAGCTTCTCATCATGCTTTTTATTTTCCATCCGTTGTGATAGAACACCTTCTCACACGTACACTGTTAATCACTTTTCATTACTTAAAAATCAGGACTCAACATTGTATTTTGAAAGACCAGAGGATGAGGAATGAGCGCACGTGCTCACGAAAGTAAACGTGCTAAAAAAATTGAGCAAATATAACGCATGGCAGAATGGTCACGCAATATAGCCTAGGGTTAAAGACTAAAGGAAAAGATGCCATTTACTGATAAGAAAAATGTAAAAATATAAGAACAGGTATGAAGTCAAATAAGAAAAGCTTGGTTTATATTTTTTAACCTTAAATGTTCTCTGTTTTGCTAATAGATTTTAACGTACCCAGTTGGTGTGTATTGCTCATGTATTCTGAATTTGGGATTTGAGACTAAGAGGGAAATTTTCTCCTAGCTCAGAGAGGAATGGTGCAGTTCGGACACCATTGGGTAGAGCCAGGGTAGTAGTAACGTTCCTTAAATCCAAACTAATAATTGGGGGGGTTTAATGCATTTATATAATTTATATAAAATGTTATATAAAATTATATAATAGACATGTTTATATAATATACAATTTATAAAAATACGTAACATTTAAGAATATTTTTATATTAAAATTATTCAAACCCCTCCACTTTTTTCTGGTGACTTCCAGTTGCTCAGAACAAGTGTCCCATTCATTTATCGATTGTATTCTATTAGGAATCGAGCTTACACGCTATCTCAGACAGAATTTATATCTAATCTGTATGCTAATGTAGCAGATTTTTGGTGGTCTATTTATTGAAAGTGTTGCAGAAATCTAGCAGTTCTGGCTTAACATGAGATTTGTTGTGAATAAGTGATGAAGAAGAATAGGACGATAGACTACGACAAAGCGAAGCCAGCCAGGCTTCTGTCTCTGCAGCAGAGGCTCCCACTGCTGCCCAAAATGTAGTCATGGCACTGGTGACACTGTCAGGCCTTCTCCTTTATATTCATCACTTCCTTCATATCTCTTGCCATCCGCTGCCACCACTCCGGGGATACGTCTCGTAACCTAGTTCCTACCTCATTAATCTATTTTTTCATGACCAGTGATAATCTTTTTTTAATTTTATGGCAATCAGCACTACAGCTAGCACCTCACTATGTAATTTTTTTGTCTTTACATTTCCCTGTGAGTGCACTGTCCCCTCAAAGTGAAAATGTAGCTATTATTTTTTAGCCTAAGGTAATAACAAGAAGGCAGAAGAAGTCATGAGAAAATCACATCCTACAATATCCCTGTAAAGGTGCTTTATGGCCGGAATTTCAAAGCCAGCATATCTGGAGATGAATTTTAGGGCAGAGTGATTAACAGCTGTAGCAGGCTTCTGGGATTGTGATTAAATGAACATCTTCCTCACATGTATCTATATTTCTACAACAAACTACACCATCATCTTAACATTTATCTTTTTTTTTTATATGAGAATAACTGAATCTCTTTTTCTGTGAGAGGTTTTCAGGACACTTTTTGTTCTGTTAAATACTTAACATAGAACTGGGGGCTCTGATCAATGACAGACACCTCTAGAGATGAACACACCACCAGCAACTACAACTAATAACAGAACTAATGAGGCTACTCGACAAAGGAATATTTTAGCCAGAGTTTTTCAAAATCAGGGACTAGAAAGTCTGTGCTCTTTACTGACGTGAATAAATTTGCTTCTTTGGAGTTAATATAAAATACAAGGAATGAGGTCTTTTACGTCTTTCCATGTCTAGTTAAGGAGTCATCTTCAAATTGTCATTTCAGGTGAACATAAAAATAGTTTGTGTAACTTGAAGGTTTTACTCTGTAGTAAATAATGTTTTCTCAATCTGTTAAACAGCCCAAAATTTATACCAGTTTAGTTTAGACAGCCTTCTAATCTTATAGAAGATCCCATTTAATTAAAGTGGTGAACTCCTATTTTTCATATTCCATACAGGTTTCACTTTTGATTTCATTTATAAAGGGCATGTAGTAATGTTAAATTTCAGTGATGAAATTTAATTTGCTCTGATTCACTTAAGAAGCTGAGCAACCATGATGTCTCAGGGGTATATCTTCCCTTCACTTTCTGTTGTTTAATATCCCATGTTCAAATCAGTGCCTAGAAGGCTTGTGGCTTAATGCTGGCTCTTTTTTTATTGAATAGTGAGTAATTAATTACAATCCGCTGAGGTTTAAATTGAGTGTTTGCATGGCAAATCTCCACTGCTGGGTTCTTCGACCATCTTTCTCCTGCCCTCAATTCGGAGTCATGTCCTGTTTCCTGAGAATTTGGAATAACTTAGCCCTTTTCGATCAGCCAAATGTGAAACACTGGTTTTGCCTGACACCTTGAGAGCAGTTTACTATTTAGACAAGTATCCAGACCCAAAGGTACAAATGTGAGAGTCTTCTAGGTTTCTTGGGAAACAGTGACCTGGCATTTATTATCCTTAAACAACACGCTTTAAGGGAACATTAGAACTGGGAGAATGAAAGAATATTGGTCTCTTGACAGTTTAAAAGTTGAATTCCTTCACTGGATCTAATGCAGCCATGCTGATTCATGGCATACAAGTTTCTGATGTAAAATGCAGAGTCTAATATTTCAGTTATTTAATGCTTGGCCAATTCAGAAACAATTGGCAATACTTCGAGTAGATTTCATTGTTATACACCATCTGGATAGAACGGCACTTTTCAAAAGGTGAAGGACTTCTACCTTGGTCTTTGCTTAATTTTAACATTGCAGGGCACCTTCCTTCGCATCTTAGTATTTCTACTGCGGAATTGCCTAACTCATGGACACCTTCACAGCTAATCCTCATGCATTGCACCCCATTCTTCACCACGCAGCTAAATTTGTCACACATGTATCTGTCTTGTTCTCTACAAATTATGGAAAAATGCTACCTTCCCACACCATGAGATAATAATTTGCTTTTAATTTAACCAAGTAACTCAGCCATTTTCAACAGTACAATTTCACTCTGCTTGCAGCAATAATGCAGGCCTCCTGCCTTCCTCCTTAGATTCCCCTTATACCACATGCCCAGCAATGAAGATTGAGGACCATTTAACCATTAATAAACAAATTTAATTTCTGGAAATATTACTTGAAGACAAACACTTTTTTGCCTAAAATTCTTAAAATTAGAAAACAGGCAAAGTAGATCTTCCTCTTGATAACTGTTTTCCTCAAATGGCACTGTATAAATCAAAAGTTATTACTTAAAATTATCTTATCCAGTGAGAAAATTGAATCCATTAAATATAAAGACAGAGAACACTGTAAGACGTGATTTGCAAAGCCCAGCCAAGAATGTCAACACACAGCAGAGGGAAAGATAAGGTTGTTTCAACACTGACAAAAAATTGAAGAACTATTTGCTACAGTAATATATTTTATGATGACACAAAAAGACCAAAAGGATGTTTAGATGAAAGCTTGGTAGCAATGTAAAGTTATACATCTGGTTGAAACTAGAAAATTACTATCCACCCACAAGAGGTTCCATATTTGCACATGCACAGTTTTTTATAAATTTTTAAGAAAACAGATTTTTCACAGACATACCTGTTTTCAACAAGCAAATCATTCATGCATAGATAAGATATTAACTATTACATAATACAAATTCCTTATATTCTATCTTAACCAATTTAAGTTCTCATAGTAATGAGAACAATTTGATTTAACTGATGTTTAATTCCCTGTACTTTAACCAAGTAAATTGGTGAATTCATCAAAGAAAATACTGCAAGAAATCAGCATCTGTTTGTGAAGGAGCCATGAAGAAAAACTGGATAATTTCTGATTTTAAAGAATTAAATGATGGTGAATAATTCAGTAAGACTTAAGACTTAGTCTTTACATTCTGGGCTCAAATTTAAGATAACAATATGTCCTAGAAAGAGTAAATAAAAGCTAAATGGAGATTAGTGTTACAACAGGAAGTTTAAATAAGTACCATATTGAGAGCCTATATAGACAGCAAGTATATAAGGAGAGCCTATATACACAGCAAGTATGACAGATCCGATGCAGAGTCCAGAGCCTAACTCCTGTTGTCGACGTAGCCCCATGTTCTCACAGTAGAAGTTTTATTAATGCAGCTCATTCATGTACAGAAAGTAGCTTGGTCTGACCTTTAGGTAGGCAGGATGACCAACCAAAAACCCCTAAATTTTTAAACGAAGCAATTTTGACATAGAAGCTGTTAAAAGTGAGCAGACATGGAAAATATTTATGGCATTTTAAAATTTTAATATTTGTGTAGAACCTTCGGAGACTAAGCAGGCTCGCATCTAATGCAACAAATTTTCACAGCAGAGGTATAATATGGTGTAACAATACATGAAGAATGCCTTGAAAGACATATTTGTGCCTCCCTCTTTCACGGATTATATGGCAGACTATTATTTTATTACAAAATTGCATTTTGCAGAATTCTAGAACAATTTTTGAGTTTTATTCTATTACATTGATTATATAGGTTATACCATGTCAAAGGGGCATATGTATTTTTGAAAAGTAAATTGTATTTTGGAAGCTTTGAATAATTTTATTGCTGAGCTCTGATTAGGAAATAAAATTATAAAGGACATAATTAAAGGAAGAACCCAAGAACCTTCTGATTCAAACAAAAACAAAAGAGGAAAAAAAAAGGAAGATTTGGATCTCAGGTGACATCAATGCAAAGCAGTGCCCTTTTTTGCTATAAGTAGTATTATGGTTATTGACTTCACATGATTTTTCTAATATAAAAGTTTAACAGAGCTTTTGGTTTTGATCCCTCTTTTGTCACCCAAGAGTAATCTAACTGAGGTCTGTTCATCTACAGAAATGTGAAAAAACAATGTGCCCACACCTGGGCACCCAGACCACTTAAATTCCAGCTAAGGCTGAATCAGGCAGATGTTGGCACTCAAGTCTCCGCAAGTGCTTTGACCAGCCTACTCTGGAGTATAACCTAACCCTGCCTGTGCTGCTGTTTTGAGACAGAAAGTTTACTATTCCCTGCCTCCTGTTGCACAAATGCTTGTGCAAGAAGCACGCAGCTAGGTACAGGTACACTGGGCTTCTCTGCTTTCCTAGAGTACATCTGTGGAAAGCTGCGTGCTTTGTCAGGCAGAGGTAGACAGAGCTGGACCCAGAACAACACATAGGACAAGAGATAAAGAATAAATAAAATTACCTGGAACTCCGTAAGAACCAAAACTCTCTGGAAATTTGTTATACAGCAGATGGAGTTTTAAGCAATGTTTTAGTCTTTATCTAGCAGTGATGGGACACAGTAAGATAAGAAACACAGATTATTTTTTACAGGCTTGATATGATGACATTTAGCCATTTCCAACTAATTTTGGGATAGCTAAGTATGATGCAATTGATTAATACTGTATTTCATATAAAAATGAATATATGCCTTTAACCTGAGATTATGAAAAGAAACTGGTAATTCATAGGAGTTTGTGAATATTCTAAGGCTGAAGAGTCAACTTTGAGACTTCATGGGACAACCAAGTCCCTGGTGGGAAATGAGACTGTAAGCAGAAACAGGAAGAAAAACTTGGGAATATAATAAGTAGGTGCAAGATTAACCCTTGCTAAGACAATTTGAATTTACACAGGAAGGATGTCTGTGATGAAATTAAAGTTGGCAGCAAAGGCTACACAAAAATAAAAGAAAATCATGCCTACTTCCACTTATGATGCAGCTCAACTCAAGGTCAGCTCTACTTCATCCAGCTTATGAACTCTTCAGAAAGTGTCATAGTTAGGTTCAACCCTTGTTGCATCTTTGTGTTGAATAGCATTTTCGCATCAATTTGGATCTCCAAATTTACTTATAAATTTCCTGAGGTTCTATCCAGTTTTTATCTTCTTTTCTATGTTTAGGACTCACAATTTAATCAGTAGTTTCAATACTTCTGAAGAATTATTTACTACTTTGTTCTGAACTTCAGAGATGCTAACGGCTGTTCAGTATCACTGGTTGCAACTTCCTACTCTCCAGCCAGCAAACAAGACTTGTTGCAATACATTGACTATCGTGAACATTAAACTGCTGGGAGTCACCTCATTCCACCTAGCAGCACTGGGTTCAATTGTATACAGCCACTTGACATATTTATATGAAATATGTATTCTATATATACAGATAATTGAATACCATACTTTATGTAAAGCAACCTTTATTTCTTTGTCCTGAGGCTAGACAATATAGCAACAAAGCCACTTTGAGGAAGATGGTAGATTTGGGTAAAGGCCTCCTAGCTAGGCCTTGAGGGATGCATAGCATGTGCCGTTTGACATCTCGAGGTGATGCATGATGCATTCATTGAAAGCCACAAGACAAAATATTCCAGAAGGTTTTTGAGGATGTCGTCCAGCAAGCAATGACATTCTCTGTAGAGCATAAAACCAGAAAGCATCTCTCTTCTCCTTTTTTTTTCTCCTGCTCATGCTCCTGCTTATTTTCTCAGCTACAAGCATATTATGTTCTGCAGTTCAGTGAGTGTTAGCCAAAGTGTAAACAGACAAAGAACAATAAATAAAATATAAATAAAAATAAATAATAAATAAAATATATGACTTCTGTCCCAGGAGCAGCTATCACTTATATCACTTATATCAATATAATGATATTGAGTTATATCGTGAATATAACTCAATACCCATCTATTTCCCCCCTTTGGACAATTTATAAAGATAAAAATGTCTCAGAGCTCACTTCACCTCCTGTATTAATATTATCCCTGTGGCAACTTTAGCACCTGAGAGCAAGAAATAATGTAATGTGTACTGTGATTAGCGCACTTCTATTTAGTAAGACAACGATTTTTATAGCTTTTTTTTTAATCTGATGGTTTAGCTTAAGCTAACAGAACACCTGATAACAGGCCACAGAGATTAATTACATCATGGCATGCCCTTGCTTAGGGGAAAAGAAAGTATGCTTAGAGTGCAGTTTCCCAAACTATGATTCCTATGTTTTTAATCATTGTAGTAGAGCACATTGATACTGCATTTTAAGGATTCAGGACTCTATTCAGACCTTTTACTTTAGGCATTGATCTTAGACATTGCACTGCCAAAAAATCATGGCTTTTAATCAGGATGCTTCAGATTGCAGAAGTCCGTTATATCTTTAATAAGAAAACATTAAGTGTCTCTGAAGGGTTCCAGAAGATGAACTGAACCGTCCCCACAGATATCTATGACTCTTACCTGACTACAGAAGCTAATCACCTGGCTCAGATGTGAACATTTATGATCAGACCACATCCCTACTGTTGAGTGCTTTCATGACTTAGCTGGTACTTCAAAATTATGATCTCTGAGAAGTGCATATTTAATGTCTGCTGGCATCGTAATTTAAGTGAAATTTAGCATGCTAACTAGGGGTCTAAATATTTACAGAATAGGGATGCAACCACAGAAGTACATATCTCCAAGAATTGTAACATACCAAGAATATGCTGACACTACTATTTTTTTATCGTCTGCACTACATGCTGAAAACTGGGGTTTTTTTGTAGTGTAGGAATTGCAAAATGCAGCTACAGAGGTCTAATCTTTTTTTTTACAAAAAATGTTATTTCTGTGATAGAAGCAAAAGCCTCTAAGCCTCTCCTTTAGTCTCTAAGCTCCTCCTTATGCAAGCTGTTTTGTTTTGGTTTTTTTGACCATGAGCTCATAAGGTCTTTGAAGCAGATAGTCTCTCTTCCTCTTTGTTTATGAAAAGTGAATCACATTTTTGGTTGTATCATATCCTAAACAATGATAGTACGAATTTTTCAGGCATTGATTAACTGTGAAAAAAAAAAACAACATTATTTTGAACTTATAAGCTCTGTTCTCAAAGAGCCTGTGCAGAACAACGCTGTGATCACTATCAGAAAGGTCTGTATGGACTAAGACACTAATTCAGGTTTTCTAGTGTAACCAATCTGTCCTTTCCCAGATTTAAGTCACTAGTTTTATGGCACTATTTATATGGAGCGCTCTTGAGACACAAATGGAACACTTCAGTCTGAGCAATGGAACTTACATTTTGTCAACTTTCAGGCCATGCTTCAAGATTACTTTAAGAAAAGGTGGTCATAGAAAAGGTTTGTGATTTTGATATTTGCAGTGTTTGAGGAGGCTGTGTACTTGTCTTGTTTCTCATACAGCATTTTTTCTTTTTATTTAAACCAACAACATTAGAAATATTTTGAAGGATCTATCAAAAATTTTTACTGCTTAAAAGTGTACAGTTGAATGTTGAATGGTCAAACAAATACTCAGGAACTACTTAAAAAATTAAATGCAGATCTACAGCATTACAGTAAGAGTTCTCAGTACAATTCTGTTACTATTCCTGTTGACATTTTATACAGGAATTGTGCTGCAAAGCAAGACAGCTGAGAAGGTGTGTTAAGTGCAGCTTTTACTCATCCACAGTTTTTGAACAGAGCAAGCAAATAGACACAAAAATAATTTGAGCTCTCAAATATTATATTTGCAAGTTCTGGTTGAATTTTAAAAACTGCAATACTGTCAATCAAACCCTCCAATGTTTTACTGTTTGGTTCAAAATAGGTCTATCCTGAAGTACAAATCTATTCATACTGTTTCTTCTGAAATGTTTATATTCAGTAAAGCTTACTGAATATAAAAAAATGTCGGTTTTAGATCTGAATTGAAAATGTCAGTTTCAATTTTAATGGCTTGTAAATGAAAATTAGCTGGGGAAATACCATAAGAAAACCTGTTTTTCTGTAATAGTGATTGCCACAACAAAATGAATAAATCAAAATGAGTAAATGACAACAACACTAGAATGTCAATAAATTTGATAGGGCATACTTTGAAATGTCCTTATTGAAAAAACTTGTGATACCATAGCAGTACCAGGGAAAGCATCCGAATGATGTGAGAAAATCTGACAACAAAAGGAAACAAATGAACCCCAGAATCATAGAATGGTTGGGTTGGAAGGGACCTTTAAAGGTCATCTAGTCCCACCACCCTGCCATGGGCAGGGACATCTTTCACTAGATCAGGTTGCCCAAAGCTCCATCCAATCTGTCCTTGAACACTTCTAGGGATGGGGCATGAAGGTTATGGACAGAATAATATGAAGAAAATAGCAAAAGTTTCCAGTGAAAATTCACAGAAATCATGTGAAGCCAATGTAAATCAAAGTCCAATAAATGTCCTAAAGCACCCAAAATGTTTTCCTTAAACAATGACAATTCAGCATAATTACCGTTACCATTAAAGAACTGAGTATATTTGGCAGGTCGTAAAAATGAAATTAGGAAGAACAGGAGAAAACCTGGACAATATTTGACTGCTAACTTTTAGACAAATAATGCAAGTAGTAAACATTTATATTTCTGGTGAATTTACAGGTATTTACAGTCACATGGCCTTCTTAGTGTAGAATTTTTGCAGACAAGTCATTAGCAGCAGCAAGTTGATCCTGTGGAAACTACTTTGTGCTGCTTTCCTTTCAGGACCCCCTCTATTCCTGCCATCCGTGGCTCTTTACCTCTCCTAGTTCTGAAGCAGTAGTAAGGAGGCAAGTCACTGTAAGGAAACAAGTCTTTGGAGCACATTTCTGTAAAGATGCAGGCCATGAATGCTGCATGCATTTGGGGAAGTGGAAATGAAAAAGCAAGACAGTGGCAATAAACAGACATGACAACTAGCTGACTAAGCAGGAAAACATCAGGGGAAAACCAAAACAAGACGGAGATGAACAATGCTGGAGATGAACTTCTGTCTCTTCTGAGAAAAGGAAGGCTTGGGAGAATGGAGAAATACTGTAGCATGAAAACAGAAAGTCGGTATCCAGAGATGTACTTCAAATCATTTGTTTTAATGTCCTGTCATAACAGACCTGGATAGCACCTTTTGAGAGCATTCTTTTAACATCGGTTCCACTGATAGGTTTTACAAAGACATCTTCAATTCTTGCTACTTGCTGGTCAAACAGTTCTTTCCCCTGCAATATCAACAGTGTGAGACACCACTGTTCAAGAAATATTCCTACACATAACAAGTATACTTTGACGTGTATCATTCTGTTGAACCTCCTTAATGTATACAGAGGTGTCTACATGACATCTAAGTTTTAAAATGTTAGCTATAATCACAATGCCATAATTCTTCTAAAAAAATGAAAAAATAAATATTTTCTCCTACTCCTTAAAGGAATAAAAGGCAGACTCCCAAAGCAGTCTATCAGCCAGTAGTATTTTGCCAAGAATTACATAGAAAGTACACACCACATTGAATCAGGTTTATGTGAAGCCACTGCTTCTATAAACTTGCCCTTTATGATTTCTGATGTTAGCTTTCCGAACACTGAAATAATTTCAAAAAGTTATGTTTTTCTCCCCAAGAAGCTGTCCTTTTCAGTCTGAAAATATTTTGAAAGTAAAATAATAAAAGCAACTATTTCATGGTCATCAGAGTTTTTGAAAAAAGATGTCTTTTCTGAAAAGCATGTTATACTTACAGAGCATAAACAAGCATGTAACAGCGCACGTTTCTGTATGAAGCAAAAATACGCTGATTCTACTCAAAGTCATGAGGACTACTCCTACGCTAATTTATTCTTTGTATCTTTCAACACAAGTTTCTTTTCTGAGACTGCTATATAATGCAAATTATATTAAGGGTTGGGGTTTTTTTCCAACTAGTAATTGTCTTATTGAGCTGAATGGGTTCTGCCACAAAGCCAGAGTTTTACACAAAATGCCAGGCAGCAATTAGCTGGTGACAGCTTCTTGGTCAGAACGAACTTGGGCTGGATTGTAACTTGCTATATGCAGGTTGGCCAGCCAGCCCCTGTAAACCAGGTCCATTTTAAATGTCCTCTCATTCACCCTGACAATGTAATTAAAAGAAAATATTACAGGCAAAGAATGCCCCGTTTTCCAAACATTTTGTAGCAAAAACGTGCTTTCTCTGGTGTAGAGGATACTTTGAGGGCCTGAATGTAATGTAAAGCGCTTTACAATGCCTTGGTTTCTTTGCTGATGGAAAGTGGATGTTGTATCAGGATAGAAATTGGGCCAGAGTTTAATCCTGAAAATTACAATGAATGTCTGAAGGGGATGGTGAAAAATAGACACAAGGAAGACTACACTGTAGTCACTGGAAATAAGTGAAGCTTGTCTTGTTCTCTGCTCTCCAAAACAGCGACCTACGCAACTTGCTTGTAGCCTGTGCCCAGTCCAGAGTTGCACTTCTCGGGACGGCGAAGCATGACGACGGGGCACCTGCAAAGAGATGCAGGGGAAGGCATGAGAAGACAGGGAGAAAGCCAGGCGGCGGAGAGAGGCCCGAAATCGCAGGAGGAGACACAAGGAGACGGATGCGATGGGAGAGGGATGCGGGCACGGCGACCGATGGGAGGGACGGGCAGGACAGGCGGAGCGGAGGAGGAGCCGGTGGAAAAGCTGCTGGGGAAGCCGCGGTGCCCGGGACCGGCTGCCCCGCGGAGGCAGAGCGGAGCGGCGACAGGCGGAGAGCGGGGGACCGGGAGGGGCGAGCCCGTGCCCCGCGGCGGCAGTGCAGCCCCTCGGTAAGGGCACGGGCTGGCGGCGAGGAGGGGCGGGCGAGGGGGCGTGGAGCCGGCGGCCAGCCCGCCCGGGCCGAGCGGCGACGGCGGGAAGCAGTCGAAGGAAAACCGGAGCGCGGAACCGGGAGGCAGCGAGCGGCAGCACACCCGCCGCCGGAGCCTGGCGGGGACCCCACTCTCCCGCCCGCCGCTCCTCCCGCACACGCTCCGGTCGTTTCCCCCCTCTAGGCTCCACCGCCTCCGGCTCCGCTTCACCGGCCTCCCGGCGGCGGGGTCCGGGGCTGAGCCGCCCCCGCGAAGGCAGCGCCATGTGAGCGGGACCCCCGCCGCCGCCTCAGCGGGCACGTCCAGGATGTGAGGAGCCGCCCGGCCGCCCTGTCGCCGCCCGGCCGCCCCCCGGGCCGGAGACTCACCGGCGTCCAGCCCTGCCCCGGGCCAGCATGACTGAGGTGAAGGCCAAGGAGCCCAGAGCGCCTCCGCCTGCCAGAGACGGGGCGGTCCTGCTGCAGGGCCAGCCCGGCCGAGACCCCTTCCGCAGGGAAGCTGAGGCCATCGACATCTCCCTGGACCGGCTGCTCTACCCCAAGAGCAGCGACGAGGAGGAGGACGAGGAAGAGGAGGAGGAGGAGGAAGAAGAGCCGCGGCAGCAGCAGCAGCCGGGGGAGGAGGAGGACCGGGACTCCCTCTCGTACCGGCCGGGGAGCGGCTCCCTCTCGGACAAGAACTCCCTGGACACCGTCCTGGACACCTTCCTGGCGCCCACGGCTCATGCCAGCTCTGCCGTGGCCGCGGCGCCCTGGTCCTTCTTTGGGGCGGAGGCCGCGGAGACGCCCGGCGCCGCGATGAGCCGCGGCTCCTCGCAGAAGGCGGGCGAAGCCGCCCCGGGGGCGCCCGGTCCCTCGCAGCCACCGCCGCGGCCCGCCCCGCTCTGGCCGACCGGCGACGCCCTGACCGCCGCCGCTAAACCGCGGCCGGCGGGGACGGGGGGCGGCGCGGAGGGTCCCGCCGCGGCCCCCAAGGGCGAGGCCTCGGGGCTGGCGGCGCTGCCCGGCGCGGAGCGCGGCTTCGCGGGCGGCGGGGGCCGGCCGGCGGCGGGGGAGCCGGGGCAGGAGTACCTGCACGTGCCCCTGCTGCCGCTCAACTCTGCCTACCTGGCCTCGCGCACGCGGCAGCTGCTGGACGTGGCGGAGTACGAGGGCGGCGGCGCCGCGGGGCCGCGCTCCTCGCCCCCCGCCCCGGACCTGGCGGGCTACGTCTACCCGCCGGCGGACGCCAAGGAGGGGCACTTCGCCTACAGCGACTTCCAGCCCGCTCTGAAGATCAAGGAGGAGGGTCTCGGCCTCCCCACCCCTTACCCGGGCGGCAGGGCCACCCCCGCGGCGGGCTGCGCCGACTACCCGCAGCCCCCGCGGGCCGGGCAGGAGCCCTCGCTGGAGTGCGTCCTCTACAAGACGGAGCCCACCCTCCTGGCCGGGGCCTACGGGCCGGCGGCAGCGGCAGCGGCGGCGGCGGCGGCGGCGCCGCCCGACAGCCTGCCCTCCACCTCCGCCGCGCCGCCGGGCCTCTACCCGCCCCTGGGTCTCAACGGGCAGCAGCCCCTGGGCTTCCCGGCGGCGGTGCTGAAGGAGGGCTTGCCCCAGCTATGCCCGCCCTACCTCGGTTACGTTCGGTAAGGCGGGGCGGCGGGAGGCGGCGGGCCTTTTCGCGGGGGTGCCCTCGCTGAGGGGACGGGCTGAGGGTCGCGCGGCTCCACGGGAGGGCTTCGCGCTTTCTCCTCAGGAAGGGCGGCTCTGCCGCGGGTGAGGGCTTGGCTCTCCGAGGGGCTCTTGGAAGGCGCCGAGGCAAAGACGGGCGAAGTTTTGCTGGTCCAAGCCCCGTTTGAGTTTTCAGGCAGTAACTGCAGCCGCATTCCAATTTTCTGTATTTGTGCGCGCCTGGGTGTCCCAGATCTGTGCGAGACCCGCGCAATGTTACCTTTGCAGCTGGCACCGCTCAGATCTTTTTGGCACGATAACGCTGGGGGGGAAGTCACGTTTTTATCGCTGTGGTGGTTCAGTTCCATCTGATCTCTGAGCAAGTGAGCGGCTCCAGAGCGGGGGAGCAGAGCGTCCTCCAGGCTGTCCTCGCTGACAGCTTAAATACTCATAAATACCTAAATTCTCCAAAATATTGTGCCCGATTTGGAAAAAAACCCAGTTAGTTTCACACAAAAACCAAAACTGAAACACTTGTATATTATTTGTTAGAATGAAATGGCTTACTGTGATGCCAAGATGTTGTGCATTACCTAGAAATGCGTGCAAAAATACATATATAGAATGCTACAGTTTCAACGGAAATCCTTGATTTTTGTAAACATAATGATTGAGTAGGTTAATGTGTTTCATTTCTTGGAGAGAAATTTGGAAGTACTTTCCACTTTCCTCAACTATGTGCTCAACATAGTTATTGATGAGAATGCTGCAGCTGAATAGTAAAGATTTTTCTAGCTGAGATGAAACTTAGTTATTTGCCATGTGAAAGGGGCTTTTGAAATTCAATTGACTTCTGTTTGATTATGTCTCTGCACCATTCTATGTACAGGAAAAAAGTATCAGTCAGTGTGACTTCACTCACAAGACTTGTTGATATGAGGAAGATGAACATTTTAACAAAGAGTTCCTAGATTGTACCTTTTTTAGCTAAACAGGTTAAAATACTACTGTTTTTTTTGCCCACTACTTTTCTGTTTAATGACTAGGCAGGTGTTACAAATGTGCCTTTTACCCTAGTAGAGACAAACCCTTACGCAGAAAGGCAGTCATACTTTATTTTTTTCTAACCCTTCTGTAGCTTGATTACAGATTTAAAAAGAAAGTTTTTTAGCAGAAACCTGATTAATACAGGTAAGTAGCTAATTGTTGCAAAACTGGATATTTAATTTCTCTTAATTCTTTTTTCTTTTGAAGGCCAGATACAGAAACCAGCCAAAGTTCTCAATACAGTTTTGAATCACTACCCCAGAAGATTTGTCTCATCTGCGGTGATGAGGCTTCTGGTTGCCACTATGGAGTACTTACCTGTGGAAGTTGTAAAGTCTTCTTTAAAAGGGCAATGGAAGGTACTATATGATGCCATTGTTCCTAATTATCTGAAATATATCTTTTTAGGCACTGCTAAGGACATACCTTTTATTTATTGCTAATGTTTAAAAATGTTATCACTGTAGTAATGGTTTTTGTTCTGGCAACTGTTTAAATATTATAGTGAATTCTAACTAAATTCATTCTTAATTGATTTTGCTAGTATTATTTGGTTTTTCTTCATTATTTGCTATTTATTATTTACTGTTTATCAGTTAGTCCTTCCAAGCAGGTAGAGTTTCATAAAAATCTTGTGTATTACACAGTGTAAATGCTATTCAAAGTAAGATTTTGTGGATATGAACTAATGATAGGCAGATAAGAATCTATTTTGGCTTCACTTTGTTTTCGAAGTTGTGGAATTTTTCTTGCTTGCAAGATGCAGAATTTGGCTTCCTGAGATTAATGGAAGTATTTCAAGTTTTACTGAACTATTTCAAGTCATGATAATAATAAGTGGATTTGACTTTTATTCCAAATAGCAATTAAATTACAAAGTCAAGCTGCAGGTTTAATGGATCAGTAGCAATGCCTATGTTTATTTTTTCTCTTTGGATTATTTTATGTGCCTTATCCATAAATACCCACTGAGATTTTAAATACGAATACAAGAGCAGATTGCTTTATATAGTTCAACTGATGAAGAGGTGAAACAAATCCTTCTATATTTTATGTTTTGTCTCCTTTTCTGATTTTTATCTGATCCTGTCAGAAGTAGGATATTCAAATTTCTGCTCCATATACTCGAAAAAATGATTGTTACGATGTATAGGATTCCTTAAAATAAATTGCATCATGTATTTTCTTGTGACACATAGTTTATTCAAACTGATAGAGTTTATTGCTCTTCCAATGAAAAGGGAAATACTGGAAAATCAAAAGCTTAGCAAAATAATGTGGTTAGATCTTTTGTTTCAATGTGCTGTTACTTTCTACTTTAAACGTATGCTCTTGTTCTTCCTTTAACATACTAGGTACTTGCAAAGTGATAACACTAGACTAGGTGAGCTAGATGAACTTTTGAGCTAGTGCCTCATTTTCTCTAATACATTTAATGGAATTCATGAGAAAGCCATTAGAAACATACGTGTTAAGTTGCAAGGAAAACACTTGTTTCTTAAGTCACTTAGAGGAATACATCTAAGTTTCACTGACTGTGTTAACAGGTCTCTGGTTTGGCTTCACGTTTTTTGCTTTGGTTATTTTGGTAAATCAGCCATATACTTTTAAAAAAGACAGGGAGCTGAAGTTTTAAGAATGAGTATAGTGTAATTTATGAGTGCCATATTTTAAAATAAGTTTTATTATTCACTTTTCACCTCTACAGTAATATTGTAATTTTTAATTTGAATTTGATTCCATCACTTCTGAATTTCATCTCTTTCCTAAACTAGTATCCAGTTGTGTTTGTGCAGTAGGTGAACCTGCTCAAAAACATATCTTATTACTGTTCAGCATAAATATTTTAATGATAAATGTTAAGAAGGCATATAAATTGGTAGTAGGAGTATCTTAAGGTTGTTTTCACTGATTATTTAATCAAAGTCTGTATTTGCAGAATCTTACTAGATTAAGAATATAGACATACAGAGAAATAAGAGGTCAACACAATTACATAAACACAATGCTTATGTTTTACATAGCAACTTCATACTTTCCATTTTTAAAAGATTCCAAAGACTGAGAGCATGGTGAGGAAGTGTGTTTGGGTTTTTTAGTAGGAATATTCAAAGAGTGGACAACTACCTCAGGCTACCTGGCTATAATAAGGAAAAATACAGGTTTTTGAGTCTTATGGGAAAGAATGACAGGCATGAGCAATGTGGACATGAGCAAGATGAACAAACACAGTTACCTGTTTTTGTGTAGACAGTGAAGTCTACAGACTTAAAGAGCTGGATGTCTTATTTTAATGGAAGCATAGGATATAATTACTAGCATTCAAAAAATCCCATTTATGGATAGATACTTGGTTTCATTTAGACTTAATGTACTTTTTTGTTTATTTCTTATCAGAAATAAAGGTGATAAATTACTCTTCTGTAAGAAAAAACAGAATATTTTTCTTGTAAATGCAATAGAAAATAGTGTTTAAAAATTCACAGTGGCAATTGTATAAATTTGAGACATTTTTCTTCTGTAAAATGTCCCCCTGCCCATCATTTATTTAAGTGGGAATGCATTATTTACCTTTTAAAATTTTTAGTACTACTACAACCGTGGGGTTTTTCTAATAATAATTCATGCATATAAAATGTTAAACTTTATGAGTGCGAATTCACGATCAAAACTCTACTTTTCATATACTTTCCATAAAGTACTACTCATCACTATGAGAAATTAAAACATGATTGGAAATAGATGGCTTTTGCTACTTCTTGGATTTTCTATATTTCGAGATCCTTTTCATATGTTATGAGGTTTTCAAATGTGTAGATAACAAGGTATATAATATAGTGGTATTAATGTCTATTTTCTATTTTAATTATTTCTGTAATCTCAGATATGTTGGCTCTTTCAAATCTAATAGCCTATGTTATTTTTTTCACAGAAATTGTCCTATTCATACGCTATTTATTTTACTCTCCTCTATTGTGTGGAAAATCCTGTATTAGTTAAATGCTTCCTTTGGGATAAAGTGGACTGTTACATTATCCAGAAAACTCCATTTTTCATCTCTAATCTTTTTGAAATAAAACCAGAGCTTATTTAAAATAAGAGACTGAACAATCATTTAAAACTGTATAAGCGAACCTAGAAATGTTCCTATACTAAGTATAATTTAATCGTACATTTAAATATAAGTAGCAGATACACATACAGCTTAACCAGGGGTCAGAACTGTATGAGGATCATTAAGATGAAAGCGTAGACTTAGAATTAAATTATTTTAGAATGTTTGTTGGCAATGAATTCTAAAATATCTCTGATTTGGTAGATATTTTCTGTTTTTTGGGTTCTTGACTCCCCATATGTGCCTATATACATAAAGAAAAGGATAGTGTTAATACAATAAGCATATTTTACTATAAGCAGAATCCTGAAGTGGGTTAACAAAAAATGCAAGTCCTTTTTTGGGGGAAGTCTAGTACAGCAGATACAAAAAAAGTTAGTGGTGGAAGTGGGGAGGAGAAAATGTAGCTAAGGGATAAAAATACTGATTTTTTTTTCAGAAACATTTATTTGCATTTAGAGGTTGTACATTTTCCGTTCGTCCCTTACAAAGAACTGATTTACTAGTCTGTTGATTCACTTATTGTACAAACAAATTACAAGGCTTTTTAAAAATGCTTTAAAGATCTCCTTTGGGTATAATTAAAATAACGAAAGTTACTGTTATTTATATTCTGTTAAGAAATTTGAAAAGACAAAACTGGATTCAGTATGCTGGTGGGGTAGTGCCGTTCCCATCAGTGTGTTGAGAGTGATGGGCAGTTTGGAGTTACCAATCAAAAAAAAATCAGAAATAATATTTAGAATGCTTTCAAATATGTAGAATTACTATATTTGCAAAGTAATTTGCTGTTGATGATCAGGCACTTTTTAAGTGCTACCAATATATCTAGTTCATGGTAACAAAAATTAGGTATAATGCTTCTAATGGGGCTTTAGGAGAATGAAGATTAAGAAATGAACTCTTACTTTTTTAGCACGAAATTGTCAAACGGTCATTAATGATGTCTTATAAAGATACCTTCATGTAAAACCATGCAGGGCAGCCACGATCAAAATGCTTGTGTAACACCATGGTAAAATTTCTGTCCTGAACAGGAACACAATGTTTAGAGTTTTGGCATTCTGGAGTTACACTGTTGCTAACACGTGGTTTCTTGGTGGCCTGCATTGTTGCCTTTTTGTTGAAAGCGTCTTCTTTGCAGTAGTTTTGCTAATGAAAAATTAAAATGACGTAAATCCTGAAAAAAATGTCAACTGCTGTGTTTCCTATATAAATTCCCACTTCTAATTTTTGTTCTATATTTATATACAGCATTTGCCTTCCTTTGCACTTTGTTTATATTATTGACATCTAATGAAAAGTAGTTGCCCGAACCTGAAGAGTTTGAGGCCAACATAAATACATGATATTACAGTAGATGGGTCAGAAACTAACTCGTTTGTTTAAATGCCTGGGACCCTATTGCAAAATTGATCTAATGTTTATATAGCAGCTTTGTCTAGTTTTAATATGAGCTTCAAGCTCAGAGTTACAGTGCTGTACAGGTAAAAGTGTCAGGAAACAAGCTCAACCATATGTAGTAGGTAACACTTAACTGACAAAGCGTCAACTTTTCTTCTCTCTGCGACCTGAATTTGGCAAACTTGACCTGACAGAAAGTAGGGTTTCCATAAGAGTTTTCACTGTCTGTATATGGAGAGGTACTCATAAAGGAAAGTGGAGGAGATAAAGATGAGCTACGTCTATGCAGTAAGAAGGCTGACCATGACTTCAACCAAATTTTCTGATAAAGTTTAACTGACTTGTGTTATGTATAGGCAGTTTTGTGATGACAGTGTGATACACTATGTAAGTAGTGAAATAATATGCATAAGGAAAATTGCTGGACTAAATAGTTGTGCTTTTCCGTAGCTTAAGAATGCAAAATGGCACAGCGTGCCAAATATTTAAAAAAATGCCAACCACTAATAGAAAATCCTCTTTGAAAAAGTGAAACGCAATACTATAGAGAGCCTTTTGGCTGTGAAATTGATGAAGCAGATGTAAAAAAGTTCCTTGTTCTCATAACTCTGCAGGGATTTCCAATTTTTAATCCAACTTTCCAGGCTGGATTTGGGGAATTTGGTACAGCGTGTACTGTAAACCCAATAGTGATGAAAGTTTCATGAAGTAGAAAACATAGAAACATACAAAGCATACATATGGCAAGTTGAAAGATGAAAATGCTTTTCACTTAATATAACATTTGTTATTATTAAAGCTCTTTTATTTTGCACATGATCAAAATGTGTTAATGTTCAGTAAGCTAAGTGTATTTCCAAATTCAAATGTACGAAGTTACTTCATTGAGGGTCCTAAAATTCAAGTGGAAAATGTTACTTTTGTGAAAACAAAGAATCTGCATTGTGAAAAGGGAAAGAAAATCTGTGCTGATACCTAATTGTATATCTTCATCATACTTCTGACTTCAAAAGTATTTTTTGTTCAGCCATTTGACAAACATTAATTTAATGAATTGATTCGTATGAGGCAAACAACTGAGTGAGCTAAGATTGCATTCGTTCTGGTACTTTGGCTATTGTGCTAATGCTGGGCTTCCTACTGCTCTCATTGTGACTTGTTACTGGTTTCCTGATAGACATGGCTTAGAACATAATCAGCTGCAGAAATGTGAATTACTAAAATTTTTGGCTTAACTTTAAAGTAGCATTTTAGAAACAGTATCGAGTATTACGATAAACTTCTTTTCAGCTGGAATAGAAACTATTTCAGGTAGTGTAGAACTGCATGCTTTAAAGAGCACCAGCAACTGGCTGCTCAGTGTTGCTGGATATTCCTCTGTTCTAGCTTTAGATGTTCACAATGTGAGTAACCTGAGCTGCTCATCTTACGTTCACTTTACAGTGAATGGAGAGAAACAGGAACTTCTAGGAAGTAATTCACTGACTTATTTTAGATATCTACTCGGGATGAAAATAACAGTACTTTAACAGTACCTATTTCTCAGCACTGATTATAAAGGAGTGTCAGGATGTACACTGTCTGCATTTGGTGATCTGAATCCCACCCATATCACCAAGGCAGCTAATACATTTCTGTAGTATATAAAAAAATACAATACATATATAAAATACTGATTTCAAATTATTTATTTTTAAGTATTATATATAAAAATACTATATATAAAAATAATAGATATGTAAAATAATATTATATATACAATAATACTTTAAGTATTAAAATTCTTATAACTTATATAACATAAGTATATAAAATGTAAGTATTTATAGTCAAATTGTTATCTGCTAAAAATAGATTTAGGTTTGATGGTGTTAATCTCCTTAAGCTGTGTATCTGTTCCACAGAACTGATGGTGTACTAGTAAGAGGTGGTTCTTTAGAAACTACTGAATGGAAAGACTTAACAAATGGTCATTTGTATGTTACAATCTGCCATTCGTGTAGTGATATATGGCTGCACTTCAGAGGTTTCCTGGTTATACCCAGGTACAACTCCTGCATTTTCACAAGTGGCTGTTGCTTAATATCAGTTAACATCTGAGCACATTTCAACAACCTGCAATCTTTTGTAGTTAAAAAGTAGAAAGAGTTACATGCAGGCATTGAAATCCAGGAGAATATTACCCTATTCTTGTCCAATTGTTATGGTACCATCTTCCCTTATCCTCAAAGACAATATTTTATGTGGGATTTGTTGCACCAAGCTGTAAGCATTTACAATGTGGACATGCATATTTCGGCCAATTACTTTAAACGTGCAGTAGGCTATTGAAGAACCAAAATTTAGACATCTACTCAAGAGAAATTGCATCCTAAAGTGCCTGTTTTTCTCTTGTGCCCAAGAAGGGAGTGTACACTGCTTGTTTTGCTGGATCTCCACACTTTAGAATCTATTTAGTGAAATTAATCCCCTCTTTATGGTGTTTTTAGCAGTTTGTTGTCCATTGGGTGTTTTGATCAACAGGCAGCAATATCTGTTTTTTTGCACATTGCCTTTTTCTGCTACTAATGTTTTTGTTTTTTCTACCTTTATTACTCTTTGAGTGAGTGAGTGACCCTCTCTCACTGTTCAGTTGTAGGACAAGTCAAAGAATAAGAGGAAAATATATATGGAAAAACTTATCATGGCAATGTGCTGTAATACTTTCACTAAAATCAGGATGATGGGATGACTGAAATACAAATATAATGCTTCTTATGTTGGTAGAAGAATGCAACACTCAGGGATAAGAAGAAGAACAAATGGTACTTTAATGATGTATACCCTGAAATAGTTGGAGTGCTTTTAAAGTAGGTTTTGTGTTCAAATCCCATGTTCTATATTTGTAAGAAATAGATCCCTTGCTGACAAAAAGGCTGGCAGTTCCGTGATTTTACATATTTATACCACTGATGTAGTTAATTACTTAAAAATGGTAACCAAGGAGCAATGTGACACAGTGACATAAAAAGAACTGAAAATACTGACTTGTAGAAGCCAGCATCTCCTTCTGAAAGTATTAGCTGTGGAAAATTTTTACTGTTGTAAGTTACTGTATTTAGGCTCAAAGACTTTATGCCTTTCAAGATGTTGCAGTGGTAAACAATCTAAGCAAACCAACTGAAAATCAGTATGAAGTAGTAATCCTGATTTTGCAGTTCATGATAGTTTCTGCGAAATAGGACTTAATTTTGCTTCATTTTTGGTTTTCTGTTTTTTTTTTTTTTCTTGTTGGAAATGATGGAACAGACAGGGAAATTAAAAAGACTAAAAAACAGGATTGTAACTTTTAGCTCCGTGCAGAAATTAATGAAAACAGGATAGCTACATTCAATTGTTCTGTTTTGTAGATATCATAAAAAAAAGTGCTCAGGTTGCTGTCTGGAGAAGTGATTTTGGAAGGAAAAAGACAATGGTCTTGCAGGATTCACAGCAAAAGGCAGGAAGATTTTGAGATCAGGATATAAGAGAAGGAAAGAGTCAGTCAAGGATGTTGCGAACATTGGAAGTGGTTTGTTGAAGAGAAGGAAAGCAGTGCAAGATATATGGTGGTTTGAAAATGCTGCTTCCCTTCTAGAGAAACCAATTTTGTTTGGTCCACTTAACAAAAAAAACCTGACAGAGGACTGTAAGATTACATGCTTTAAACTAGCAGACAACGGAGTGGAAGAATACTAAAAGTTTGTTGTAAGTAGAATGACGTCAAAAATTACTGGTAAATCCGTTCACCAAAGCAAAATACACCATAAAAAAAATACTAGGTTTGATTTAGGAATGAATATTTTATGGTTTTATATTCTTTTTGAACAAAACATTTTTACTCAACCCTTTTTTTCATCACATGTAATTAAGGCAAAGGAATGAAAGACTAGCTTTACAAAGATGAAGGAATTACTAGTACCTGTTATAATCACAAACCCCATCACTGAGTATGTAGACAAGGTAAGGTGATCACCCGGGATGTGAGAGCTATGTTCATCATCTCCAATGCCTGAAGGGAGTCAAACACACCTTTCCCTCCTTGCAGCCCTGAGCGCCAGGCTGTTGGATGACTTGGAATGCAATCATTCTTTATTGTTTTCACGTTGAACTATATTATTATGAAGAAAGGAATTCCACATTATTTCAGATAGAAGAAGATTCCAGGATGGAACATATTCACAAGTTACTCTGCTGTCCACTCTTTGCCCTCTTTGGTCCATTGAATCCTAAATTCTTTGCTGTGAAGCAGGATTGCTTCAGTAGCAGGTCTTTATACCAGTATAGACTACAGAGTAACAGTCAGGACACCTGCTTAAGAGTTGGGAAATGAGAATTTTATTTCAGTGGGCAAAGAGGGAAATTGAAAGTGAGTCCCCCACTAACTACTGGACTTTTTATAAAAAGATTATGCATGGTAAGGTCAGTGGGGGATGTCTTTTTTTGGTTAGAGTCTTCAGGGACTTTTTTATTTTTGGGGAAAATGTTAGCACAGAAATGAAATTGGTATTAAATAATTAAAAAACATTATTTGAGGTGTCTTGGAGATTGTAATGGCCTGTAGTGGCATACAAGGACACGAAGGGTGTATTTTCAGTGTTACAAACTGTGTGGTATATACATTCCTAGTTCTCCAAGACCAAAGCTCATAAACGCCCATAGTGAGAGGCAAATTCAACCCACATTTGCTGTTTTGCACATTGAAACAGTGTAAATAGAAGAGTGGTTGATTTAGATCAGAGCAAAGATCAAGTTAGCTGTGTTTCCCATTTCTGATGATGAACTAGGCTAGATTGCTTGCCTAGTTATGGAAAACCTGACTGTCAGAGCAAATACAGATTAATCCTTACTCTAGTATATTGTCTTAGCTTCCAGAAGTCAAAGTTTTACTCAAAAGCTACATCTGCACCATTATGTTTAGTATAGGGATACAGGAGAACCTATTTTCCATTTTGTTTATTTTGAAACCGTGTTTATTATTGGCTTCCACAGGAACCCCTAACAAAGAGTTCCAAATTTAGTTATGTTAAAAGAGTAATTCCTTTGGTTTTTTAAACCTATTGATTTAACTGGTACTTTTGAAAAATATTATAAGAGGTTAAGCATATTGGTAGTAAAATTATTGAGCAAAACTTGGAGGTTAGCTCTCAGGAAACAAAAAGTCGACATTGGGAGACATTTGGCAATAAAATAATTCACAAAGAGATGCAATAGATATCTGCAGTTTTTAGACAGAAATCTAAAACTAGACTAAATAAAACACTGTGATATATTTTTCAAAGAATAGTCCTCCAGTGGTGGGGATAGGATGATTTTATAGGAAAGCATTGTGAGTTAAGAGTGATACAGGGAGGCAGAATCACATATGGGAGAGAGGAAAAGTACTTTTTTTTTCAGTCAGGAGGATCTGAGAGTTTGCAAACAAGTGCTTTGCTTTTGTGCAGGGTGGCAGCGGTTCAGCACAGATGCATTACACAAATAACTGATTGCTTGCATCTGATACCCCTGGCGCAGATAAAGCCTTATGTTTTCCATATTTTGCACATCTGCAAAATCTCTGCAACTCATTGGTTTACTCGAGTGATTTTAAGTGACTTCCAGCATGTCAGTGAGCTAAGTTAATAGTGCAGTTTTTAAAGACACTGTGCGTGCTACTTCCAGCAGTATTTGGATTAAAATTTCTTGGTGCTGGAGTACGATCTGTGCAGCCTTACTGATAGCAAAACCTGTGATCATATTTGTGTGTGTGGACCATTAGCATTTTGACCACTTTCTGATATAAACCTGCCAGTATAGCAATAGTCATTACAGTACTTGAAATTGTATTTGCCTGTTTGCGTTAGGACTTCCACCTTTGCTGACACAAATAGACTTTAATGGATGTTAAGAAAAATGCTGTCCTACAAGAATCTGGAACATATGAGTAACAGATGAAATTGTCTCTGTATTTTTCTCCATATTCTCAATCAAATCTAGGTCACAAGCTGACATGTTAAGAGCGAGCTACAATGTGCTCTTTCAAAAAGAGGTGAAAAGTAGATGTGTATAGGAAACTTAACATTGGGTGAAGACTTCTGAGAAAGTGGCAGTTGCCAGAAAGTTGCCAGATTCATATTTTTGTAAGAAACACAAATATCAATCTTTACTTTCTGACCTGTGCTCTAGTGTTTAGACTACTATCCTGTTTTTTCTGGGTTTGTTCCTGGTTATAATGACAGTAGTCATATAAAAGATACTGAATGACAAGCTACCAATTGAACAGGAATTTTATCTTGACAGGGGTCTTTGGATACTTCATTAGTATATACATTTAATATAACTGCAATGCTCACATATTGAAAAAATATAGATGATCCTAAAGACTGAGATACAGCAAATGTATTTTCAAATAAATGTTTTAGCATCCCGTGAAAACATTCCAAACAGCTTCATCTAACGGAATATTGTCCCATAATTTTGAAATTAACCAAATATCTGGCATGTTTTCCATTTCTTACATAATCTGTCCTTCAGATGGTTGCTGCCACTTAAATACTAATGTCAATCAAGTAGCAGTTTCTCAGAACCCAGCTCTGCACAATGGTAGAAACAGTTTCAGATGAGAACATTGACTCAGATTTATCTATAGATATGAGATCAAATCAGATGACTGAGATAATAAAAAAATCCCTGACAGAAGAGACTATGAAAAATACTATATAATTGAACCTTACGTGTTTTCCAAATAAGTTGCAGCTGAATCAGAATGAAAGGAATACACTTTGGGATGGGAGGTGTTGGGGAGAGATTGGATAGAGGTGAGCGGAGTGGAAAACTCACATGAAGGTGTGATTCAAGCTCAGGATATGACTGTGGCTTTTTTATAGTCTTGAAAACAAGGAAGTGGTTGACAGTAAGAATCAATAAGTCCCTGAGATTTTATCACCATAAGCTCATGGGAGGGTTGGGTTGGCAGGGTTTTGGCTGCTTCTTGCTGCTTTTTTTTTATGCTAGTATCATGGAAGAAATAAACTAGGTGAAGACATAATAAAGATTAGGTCATTGGTCATTATTAGTTTTTTAAATAGGATTTATGAAATAAATAGGAATGAAATAGTATTGTCTTTTTGAAGATCAAAGCAAATTCTTACTGTGCCTAAATTCCAGTAACAGACTTCATTTATTCCATGATATGCACTGGACAGAGAGATTATTTAATCTTGTCTAATCTTAAACTCTAGAACATATGAACATTGAGGAGTAGTTTCCATAATTGTGATTCATTTACAATTTGTTTTGCAAATGTGAAAAATTTTGTCAATCTTGGATTTATAATAAGCAGTTTGTAAGTTGTTATGTAATGATGAAGTAATTAATGCATTTTCAACTGAAGTGGAAGTTAGATCTACTGATAATCCTAAATTATGAAGAGGTTTTTAAGACCTGTAGTTAAACTTAAATGTGTAACTGTAAATTTAAAATTTTAAAATGATGTATTGCACCCTTGATTTGTAATGCTTAATCTTAGATGCATAATATTTAAACACTATTGTATAAATAAGACAGGCTATTTAAATGTGTATCAGTATAAATCAAGCTATTAACTTCTGTTTTTCCAGATAATTTCCTGTTCCAGCAGGAACAGTGTTGGCATTACTGCTTCTACGTAAACTCCTTAGCCTCCTTTAGCAGTTAGAGCACACACTTGGGTGTTGAGTATGCGAATCACATACTGATATCAAGAGCGAATTCTAAATACTGACATCATTCTAGAACGTATAAACATAAGTGTTCTCTGAATGCTTGAAGAGTAATATTTCATGATGTGGCATTGGCTTTGGTAGATCAGCATTTTTCTGTGTCATTATAGGGGGAAAAGTACAACTTGAATGCCTATAGCATTGTATGCTGCTTGTGAACGTTTACTGCTGTACTGGAAATACATAGTCCATTTTTCGGTCTTGCAATGGACATGGGTTTATGGACTCAGACCATGTGTGTAGACTCAAAGGATTCCCTAGAAAAGAGGTCCAGAAGAGGTGCCTTTCAGGGGACCAAAGAAAACCCCCAAAACCAAGACACCCACAAACAAAACTTAACCTACACTTAAGTGTTGCTTTGTAAATTAGCTGTATGTTAAAGCATCAGAATGCCACAGTGCAGAGATAATCTGACGCTTTATAGATTTCAGTTAAACAAACAGAGTTTTAAAACTGTTGTTGCTTATCAAAAGACTGAATGCTTTTGTAACTAATAAAGGCAAAGCAAAACGAGAAAAAACTGCAAATAATCCCAAGGAAGACTGTTCAAAATAAGTGGTTTTTTTTGCTGGTCTGCTGCCAAAAGCAAGACAGGTTTTTATTCATTTGGTTACTTTTGGTAATGTTTCCTGTAAGAAGGAATCCAGGATTAGAATTAATGGGAAAAAGTAAATGAGAATTTCTTCTGATTTACTGCATTACTAAATACTTTTTAAATGCCAGGCAATGCGTGAGGCAACTGTTTTTATTTACCCATTGTTTTCTAAAATAAAAAGAAACTGTTATAAAAACGAGTTTCAGGCAATCAAGTTTCTTTCACTAAAACCAAACAAGTTGTTCTTAAAAGTATGGGTAAGAAGTAAATTAATTATCTAAAAAAATGTTAGCACAGAAACAAATACATTGGTTTAGCACTAGCTCTTTGCTTTTGTTAGAATGGAATGTTCTTCTTTCTCCTGCATTTTCATCTGAGGATTCGTTTTCAGTTTATCTTTCTTCTGTGAAGAACAGTTATTGGTGAACAGTTGTTCATTTTACCATATGCAGAGAAAGAACAGAATAGGGTTACAGAGAAAGCTGAATAACAGCAGCTGAGTAGAATAATCATCTCAGATTTGTTTGCTACTGGTGATATCAGATGGCTAACTCAGAGTAATACTGATCTAGAAATTAGTGAAAATTTAGAAGGTTTGGTATCGATGTCTGTTATATTTGGAGGTCCACATCCGCAATATTCCATGACGGAAGTATCCATGATATTGGTACTTCTGTAGTTTGTCCATACTTTTTTGATGCACTTTGTTGCTCTCAAAATAAATACTTTTTTTTTTTGTTTTCACACTTTCATGCTAGGTACTGGTAAGACACTGAAATGAATAGAAGATTATGTGCACAAACAGGCAGGATTTTAAAGTTACAACTTACAGGGTAAACCTGGGCTTAACTTGAAAGGATATGTGAAAATTAGCTTTGATTTCTTCTTACTTACATACTTACTTAGCTTTGTTTACTTATCCAAAATTAAAATCAATCAGAGAAATTATCATTATTATACCAGAGCATAAAAGTATACTTTTTAAATTCTCTTCAAGTGAAATTGGGAAGGATCGTTGAAATTTGTGTTCAAAAAAATGTCAGGATATCAGCTGAATTCAATTTTTTGCTCTCCTGGAGGCTAATTTCATAAAAAGATTCCATTTTAATGCAGTAATGACAGGCTCTTCCTAACCGAGTCCTTCAGAATTAAACAATAAACTAAGAGCTAACTTAAACCAAAAGTTATAGCCGCCTTCTGTTTGTCCTTTGTGGCTGCATTGGCTGCATCTGTTCACCTGGTATTTCAGCAAGTCCAGGTCAAAACTGCTTCTCCATCAGAGGTAATTAACTCTGCTTAAAGGGCTCCTTTTTGCACTGCCCCAACTTCTTCATTCAGTCTTCTGTCAGAAACTCCACATCAATCCAAGCAAAATTTACTTAAGTTCTTTAAAATCAGGAACAATAACTTAAAAGAAAAATAAGTTTGAAATAAATGAATTGGTCTGTTGTCATGCTTGATTTACTTAAGAAATATCTATAGTACAATAATTTAAGCAGTTCATACTGTCTGCTAATTATTTTGGAATTTCGTAGAGGGGGAGTTTCACTCTTAGGCCAAATAAATTATTATATTTAATTAGTAACACATGATTATTTGAAAGTTAGCGTAAAATGAAGAAGTCCTTTAATGGTTCAATTCTCTGTTATTTTTGGAACATTTATACACAGAAATAATTTTGTCATGTTAGAAAACATAGTATTAATCCTGTTTTTCTCTTGCCTACAGGGCAGCACAACTATTTATGTGCTGGAAGAAATGACTGCATAGTTGATAAAATTCGTAGGAAGAACTGTCCAGCATGTCGCTTGAGGAAGTGCTGTCAAGCCGGTATGGTCCTGGGAGGTGAGCTGCTTTACAAATCTGAGTCAGAAAAATAGGCAGTCAAGAACACTACCTTCTATCTGTTGTGTTTAAACATTACTTTGATACCGAAAAGGAAAGAACCACATTAAAATGTTATTTCTGGAAGAATTACCTGATGTTTTAAAATTCCTTATAATTTTTCTTTAATGAGTCTGGAAATCCTGAAACAAAAATACCTTTCTTAAGAATCTTTCTCTCCTACTGTGTACCCTTATACTCATTTTCTTGCAAGGGCAGGAATTGTGTCTTTGGTGTATATTTATTAATAATTTTGGATCAGAAAATTTGATTTAGGTAAAAAATAAAGAAGCAAATTGAGATTGACACTAAAATCAGGAATCAGTACTATCCCCTTCTCTTTTCTGTTGTGCTCTCCATCATTGCTTTAAGTACATGTCAACAAAATTATATCCCCCTGTTCCACTGAAGAGGGCCAGGCAGTGGTTGCATCAACACTACAGACTTTGCATACTAGATGCTGGGAATTCCCATCTTTCTATTAATTCTTGCTGTAACCGATTTGCTTTTTTTATGTAACATTAATCAAAATTGAGCATTATGCCTTTGAAGACCTACAGGAAGAAAGTGGTGTAGGATCAGGTAGTCACATGGCAAGTTTTGCTGTGCCAACATGCAGGAATGATGCATACTTTTCCTGGTTATTTTTCATATTTTTCATGAGAACTTTAGCTATATAAAGTTTTGGATCATCACAAAGCTTGAGAATACAGGTAAGACTATAAAAAAATGGCTATATAAAGATGATAGAATATGTTCTCAAAGGGAATTAAAAAAAAAGGAAGGACAAAAACCTGATTTCTTTCTAATATAATTTATTTTAGTGCATCAAACATCTCTTTCTCTGCATTTTATGTATTGGTTTTTATCCCTGAAGGAAGAACTGGGATTATATACTGTGCATTAAGTTCATTATCTTGCTAATCTGTGTTCATTCATAAGTTAAAACATGTATGTACTTTTCAGACTGACATTTCGATTGCACAGCTGTATGCTTTAAGCTCCTGTAATATTGTATGGAGTTGGAGTATTCTGCACACATGGCCATTGTGTCATTCTTACATTTTATACTTTTAACGGTGTTATAAATCAGTAGTTCCCAACCAGTGAGGAGCTGTTGCTGGCTCTCGGTACTTCATCTTCTGTAAGCGACAGTGCTGCAGCTCCAGGGAACAGCAAGCGGGATGAGAGGAGGGAGAGGCGATGCTGCAGTATAGACTGTGTTCTGTGTTGTACCCCTGAACCTCCCTAGACCTTCAGTGCTGTCTCTCCTTTGAGTCGTCTTCTGCAAACTGCATCCCTCTCACCCCACAGCACTGGAGATAGAGTAACGAGAGCCATCAATCTAATTGGTGTTACTGTCTCTCCCTCTTTCCTGCACCTTAGTCAGTCAGTACTGCCTCTCAGTAAAAAAAATGGAGCATGTTGGTGGCACTGGACTGAGGGAAGAAGGACGAAAGAAAGAGACCATGTTCTTTGAATCCTTCTCAGAGAAAAGCGGTGTTTTAGAGCTGGGGTAGGAGCGCATTAAAGAAACAGTATTGCTACAAAGGCAGACTTTTCACCCTGAACCTGAAGGATTGTTTGCCCAGGTGACAGAAGAGTCCCCCGGGTTTGGAAGGGGAGAAAACCAAGGAGGCTGGGGTCCAGAGTGGGCTGTGGAAAATGTGTGATAAGAATGGAGACTTGGGAAAGGAGGAGGTGGCAGATATAATGTCTGTCTTGTAAAGTTTGGGGCAACTTGTAAGGTTGTCTTGTGAGGTTTGACCAACTTGATCTATGAAAGATGTCCCTGCCCGTGGTAGGGAGGATAGACTAGATGATCTTTAAAGGTCCCTTCCAACTCAAACCATTCTATGGTTCTAACTGGTGTAAATTAATACAGGCAAAAATTCATTCCTGGCTGTGAGTTTTGCACAGCCAAGAGTTTGATGATGATCTAACCTGAATTTTTATGTGTGATAGCCTGGATAATACCAATAAGTAAACTCCAAGTATTTTAACATCGCAAGCAGCACTGTTTCAACAAGCAGAAGAGTGTGTGATGACTCACTAGTATCATCTAGTCCTTTTGCTTTGCCATTGTTCTGGTTAGTAATTCTACATAGGAAAAGTAGCCAGAAGGCTTGACTTTGTTCTATATTTTGCATACATTTATGGATGCTAGTTTTCCTAGTATTTTTTAATATGTATATTTTGCTCTGGATGTAGGTACCTAAAACAGAAAAAGTTGGACGCTTTTGCTAGCAATACTTACGAGATGATATGTCCTCATTAGTGTGTCCTCATATGAGGATGTTATGTCCTCATACTTGAAACCAAAACCTGAGGATAAGGGTGTTCTGACACTTAGTTCTTTAGCATCATGTAGGAAGAGAGTAAAAACTTCCTCTTTCTCTTTGGATCACCTTTTTTCTCAGCTAGTACTAAGCAAGTGTGAATAGTTTCTTTGTATTTAGAGCTAGGTTGTTCTATCTAGCCAGTTTGTTGTGTTGTTTAGTCCTTTTCTAAACATACCTAATCAAAGCTGTCTTCCATTTTTTGAGGAGACTGTTCCAGTCTAGTTCCTCTAGTTCTCAGAGGGGCATGGGATCTCATCAGATCTCTGCCCTGATATCCCCACCTACCCCATCTTCTGGAAAGAAGTGTTCTGGCAGCAAATAGGAAGAAGAAAACATTGAGGCAATGGAAAAAAGGAAATATCAAATGGAGCCAGGACTGTGGCATCTCTAGTTTTTTCTTAGCTGCATCAGGTTGAATAGTGATGTTAACCATTCAAGTGGGATTAGGAAGCTAATTATTCTATGCAGATTGAAATGGAGCGCTTAATACTGAAAGGGGAAGAAAAGACAAACGTAGGCAAAAAAAGAGAGGAAAACTAGAGTGAGATTATATTATTTGTAAATAAGGATTTAAAATTCAGAACAACAAAAAGACTCAAGGTAAGCTTTTAACCATAATATTCTTCCTACTGTTACTGTCATCTTTCTTACTTTTGCCTTTCTGCCATTTCTTATACTTCCTTTATTGTATCACATGAGCAATATTTCCTACCCATGACTTGCCGAGCTGATAACACAGTATGATTCATATATGGAATACTACTGAGCTTAGTTAATTTTCCTCAGGACGTAAGTGTCCATAAACAAATTTCCAATTTGTGGAACAAATTACATACTTAGATACATCCTTGAATATTTTTGACTAATCAGAATTGTCAATACTTTAAATCTTTTCCTGTGTTTACAGCCTATTATATTTTAAGATTTTTTGTGCATTTTCAGGTTTCTGCCATTCAGAACTTACATAGATATACTTTTGTTCTTTTACTCCTGTTACTTAGTTTCTTAATGCTAGCTTTCAGTTACTAAATGCAGACCTCAAATATTGCTTAATCAAGGTGAGAAAGACTAAGATTTTACAGGATGTTAACTATAAGATTCTAAAGATTCTTATTACAGTGATTAAATTAAATTTACTGCTGGGAGAAGTACACTTATCTTGCACTGAATGTTACTGAGTGGCAACCATATAGGTAGAGAATAATATTATATTACATTGACAACAGTTCCATTTTCTGACCCTAATTTCAAAGCAATTAAATGAACCTGAATTGTTTTAAAGTAAATTGTAGTAAGTTGTAAGTAAATTATAGGATAGCAACAAATAACTTTAGTAACTGTTTTCACTGTATGGACTGTTTTTTCTTCCTTAATATATACAAAGAAAGTATCAATGAAAACATATATTTCGTAATTCCTTAATTATCATTCTCTGTGGAAGTGTTAATTGTCTTTGAGTTTTATCATCTCATAACTGGACATGTTAATTTATCCCCTTTCTAATCTTCTACCTAATAAGATAGCAGGTAGCTGTGTCAGGTCCTGGAATAAACAAATACCTAGCTTTTTTATTTCCCATCAGTGAATCTAATTTTTCCAGGCTGACTATCACAGATTCCTTGTTCTGCTGTATTGCTAAATTATCGCTTTCTTCATTGTTTCAGTCAGCTTTCACATTGCAATGATTACATGGAGACAAATTTGAATTAATCTTCCAGGTAATATTTTCTGAGGTAGCATCAAAGGGTTTATTAAAATCAAGATCTATTGCTTCTGCTTTGCTGCTTTGTTTCCTTTATTTTGTGTACACCCTTCTAAGGTGTACATAGCTTGTTCTCGTATAAAAAACATCAGAGCATAGTGACCTTAAAGTCAGAGCCATAGTGTTCTGTCAAGAATAAATCATTGACATTTTTCACCTGATTACAGGACACGGAGAAAGATAGTGAGATAGACTTTTACTAGAAATCCAGCCATTTTAATATGAAATGTCTACTATCAGTAATGTTTGATTGGCAGTATGGTTCTGTATACTTAGTTAAAAGAATATTAAAATACAGAATTATGTATTAAGGAGAAAATCATAATGTATTTGATGATGAGATTAAATAAATTTTATTTTTTAAATTTCTTTATGTTTTCTAGGTACATGTAGTACACAAACACTATACACATGCTATTTATAGTAATCGGGGGTAAGGGAACTGTGAGTACTAAGAAACTGCTTGATGGTTGGCTATCTTAAAACAAATTAGTGAAAATGTCACAAAGAGAAGGTGTGCTGTCTAAATATGCACAGATAGGTTTTAATATTAAGATGAATAGTTGCCAGAGTGGATTAGTATTCTTTACACATTATAGGACTAAGTGGAGACATTTGTTTATCTTACAGCAGGAAATTATCTGGATATTTTTGTAAGCAGCAATTGAAAAACTAAGCTATTGTCACATCTCTGTTGTATTCCATATGTCCTTAAGAGTTCAAATTAATTTGACATAGTCTCCTTGTCGTAGATGGGAAAGTTTGCTGTGAGTTATTAGTAGTCACCTCTCCAGTACATAGGTAAAAAATGGAGTTGCTTTACTGGTGGCTGTTAAGCAACATAATTAGAAATAAACACATAAGCAATTCTGCAAGCCAATGTGACATTAATTCTGATACATTTAACCACTTGGAAACATGGGTACTTATTAACTACTAACATTTCCATGTGATAAGCACTCTGTTTGGTTTCTTTCTTTGCTTGTTCTCTGAACTGTAAAAGTATCTGAAGCCATTATTTCAGAAAATACCTGAAATTGTTATTTATGAACTATCAAATGCATTGTTCCTTCTGTTTTCCTTCATGCCTAAACAATACTTACTGGGAAATTCCCAGCATGTTTAGGACTATGTATAGCTTTATTATGATAGAAATTGACCCTAGGTCTCTTGTCATAATATATTGTCTATTCTTTTGGGGTTTTTTTGGTTTAGCTGTAACATAAGGTGTAAGTTTGTGTTTTGTTCTTTACTAAGGAGTCACTAATGAGAAATATTTGTATTCTTACCACAAGTGATAAAACGAGCATTAGATTGTCGGGGCACTTCGTACTGAGCTAATTAAACTCACAGTTAAGTTAGTGATAGTATGGCCTCTGACTTCACTGGATGATAAGTGTTACTGAAGAGCCCATCACTTGTATTTATACTATCAATAAACTGTGTTTCTTGAAATTTTGTTTAGTATACTCCCTTTGGATTTTAAATACTTTTAAAATTTAAATTGAAGTTTTGAACTTTTGTGTACAACTTACTTTTTCGTATGAAAGAAAAAAACATGCATATTTATGATGGGATAACACTTTTTTTTTTTTAAAAAAAAGCAGATTTTGGCTTTTTAGATTGTGTTCATCTGCTCAATCCTGTCTGGTTCACAAACAAGAGGATTGATTCTGCCTCCAGTTATGCCAGTGTACATCAAGAGTAATTAATTTAAGTAACAGAATTTATTCTGTATAAAATATTTAGAAATAACGTAAGAAATTTTCCATGTTTGATGTATTAATCTTGCTTGAAGTTATGCTAACCATGTACTAATGAATGTTTTGCAAAGGTCAATTTAATTCTCTAAAGTGTCCATCCTAGGTCTTCCAAAATGGAGACACTGGATTTTCATAAAATTTGCTATCTTCTATGATAAAGGAGCACCTGGAGAAAATGGAATAGGCATGTTCCTAAGTAAAGCCATTTTTGTTAAACCTTTCTGTTTTAGTGTGTAGTTTGGAAGACAGGGACTTCCCAAGGAGTAAAGTAATAGATGAGTCTGACTATGCTAGCATCTCTCGATTCCTTGCATAAACAGTTGAGAAAGGATTCAGAGCATGTGGTGAAGTTTAGGTGTGCTTCCCTACTCCAGTGTCCTAGGGCCTCTTTGGTACACTGGTTGCTTTCTGACAGTGCGGCACTACTTTTAACTAACATAAAAAGAAGGCAGTAAGAGATGGAGAAGTCTTCGTCTCCTTCCTTTAGGATGTGATAAGCTCCCTTGTCTAATAAAAGCACTTGTAAATAAAAGTACCATTTTCAAAAGACAATTTGATATGCATGTTGTAAACTGGATTTTAATTCAACCAAATAGATGCATAATGTTATGCTTCTGTTACCTTTCCCCTCCTGTACTTATAAGTGGTTTTTGCATATTGCCATTTTATAATGCAGTTTCTCAGTGTTTTAGCAATTTGATAGGCATGATTTTTCTTTTCATCTAGTGAAATTTGGTGCATCTCTTTTTCTATTGTTAAAGCATGCAACACGTCAACAAGTAAAAATAGTTATGTGATTTCTATGCTTTCTTGGAGCAGAACTGTCTCTTTATTGTTTTTTTTAAGGTTGAAACATGTAAACTTTTTATTTTTCTTTGTTGGCAGAATGATTTACCCTTTGTTTGCAGTCACACTGCATGTCTTTTACCGTCCCACTGTCATCTAAATCAGACCATAAATACCAGTATCTTTGTTGTATTTTTTGTTTATTATGACACCCTTTTTTCACTAGGCAAAACTTGTTTGGCAGAACTGAGGAATTTAATGATCTGACAGGGTTTTCATCACCTTTGAGGGTCTATTTATAGTGCATATGTTCCATGCAGCTACCTCTACATGGATTTGCCTTTTTATTGAAATATGTAATATCGTAAGATGTTACTGAGGGTTATTGTCTTTCAGCCTCTGAAGGTTTGATTTTCTCTGTCTATATGGTGCACCTCCAGACTGTTTCCATGAAAGAAATTTGAAGAATTGCTACCTAGAGCTCTTTATGTTTGCATAGCCATACCAGATGTAGTATCTGTGCTTATTTTGGGAAAGCAGTTCAACTATTTTTTTTTTTTTGTTAGTTCTTCAAACTACTGCAGTATGGAATTGCAAATACTGAGAAAGAGAAATTATTCTCTAGAAAGTGAAGAGTTTTGTAAGTGTTGACATGTGGTTTTACAGCATTTGTTGGCTTTTCACTCATCCCCCTAATTCCATTTTCTTTCTGGTAAACAGGAGCAAAATATTACATTACAGATCATCAAAATAGAATTTAACCATGAGACTGAAATGCCTTTATGGAACTGGAGGAAAGGAATTTCTCTGTGTAGTAATTAATTACTAGCATTTTTGTTTCTGAGTATTAGGGAGAAAAAAGAAACAGTATCCTTAATTAACATTGAATAGAAGCTGGATTGTACAGCCAGCTGGCTCAGCTGTCGGCATATGATAGAACAGTGGGAACTGAACCAGAAAACACTTCATGAGGTTACTGTAACCTAGAATTCATGGCAATAATTTTAATGGGTGGGTGCCATTCGTCTCTTACTGAAGGGAGGAGGATATGGAGGGAGAAACTCTTAAGAATTTTCCATGATTATTTCTTAATTATATAAATAGTCAAAAATAGAAAACTTACTCAGACGACAGTTCTAGTTTCTTTTTATAGAATAAAAGTGTAATCCAGCACTACTGGAAAATATTAATGTTTCTGGTTAATTCTTTTTAACGGATTAACAATTTTCTTTTTCAGGTCGAAAATTTAAAAAGTTTAACAAAATTAAGGTTGTGAGAACATTAGATGTTGCACTCCAGCAGCCAGCAACCCTTCAGGATGAAAGCCAATCTCTAACCCAAAGGCTGTCCTTTTCTCCAAATCAAGAAATACAGTTTGTTCCCCCAATGATAAGTGTTCTACGAGGCATTGAGCCAGAAGTTGTCTATGCTGGTTATGACAACACAAAACCCGAAACACCAAGTTCCTTGCTGACCAGTCTAAATCATCTTTGTGAGAGGCAACTTCTTTGTGTAGTCAAGTGGTCTAAATTGCTACCAGGTAATAGCACTTCTTATATGTAGTGAATTCTAGATAAGCAAATATGACATAGGACGAGCAGTCAAAAGAGAATATTATTGTCTGCCTGTTAATTAATTCTTAACAAATTCTAAAATTACTAACCTTCCACTCATCAGATAATATATGCACTAATCAAATACATTTTAATAGGAGGGCTCTCTTAGAAGAAAGCATCTAAAAATGTAGACTCACCCCAAAAAACAACAGAAGCCCAGAGAGTTCCTATATGTGATCGTTATAGCAGCCCTTCCACCCTAACCCCTCCTACCCTATTATTCATTCTTTTGTTATGAAAAAATGGTTTTATTTCTGCATATTCTTTATTCCTATTCTTACTAAAATAAGTTTTTGAAAGCAACAGAGAAAATTTGTAATAAATAGTACCAGTTAGGACTAAGCAGCTCACAAATAGACTGGTAATGAGAAGTAACTGAATTTATGAAGATCGAAGACTGGGTTCCAAAAAAAATCTATGTTATGTATATACATGTGCTGCATGATCATAGGGGCCTGATCCTGGGATATATAAAAATCAATATATTGACCAGAAAGCCTGAAATACGGTTTCATGTGAGCTCAATTTGATGCTTCACTGCTGCAGGAAAGGATAGTCCCTATCACTGCTCTTCCCTACTGCAGCTTGTGCTTGTGAGACCTCTTGGTTGAACTGATTCATCTCATTAAGTGAGAAGAAAACAAACCTTTTTTTTTTACCCTCTGTAGTTTTCTGATGGCTTCATGAGCTGAACCAGTTCACTGAGGGGTGGCATGAATGCCAGAGCTTGCTTGAAGGAGGTAGCAGGACCACTGCTTTCAGTGTCAGGAAGCTGTTAGATTGACTCATATAGTTCATAGCAATCTTTAAAGTTATCAAAGAGCAAAAGTTATCAAAGGCAAACACACAACTGAATACTCTTCTCTTTAGTTAAATGCAAGAAAGATATTCATATGTGGTTGTTTATTGTATTACAAGTGTATCTCTTGTTAAGAACACTGAAGTCCAAGCTATCTATATTAAATAAGGGTTGGTTACAGTGATCATGTTACAAACTGTCATATTTTTACCAAAGGAAAATGAGATGCATTCCTATTTCCTGAAATAGTCACTTCTGACTGCTAAAGTTAATTTTGGTTTGATCATTTCAAAATATTGGATCAGAACAAAAAGGCAAGGGGTTAACTATCAAAGTGAGATAGCCAGTTATTATAGAAACTTCACAAACTTCTGAGAGCTACATCCCCAAAAGCACTTGACTTTCTGGGTGTTCTCAGTTTTATAGCGCAAAGTTGTAATCTCAGAACACCTACTCAACTGTTGCCTAAATGAGAATTATAAAGTATTTTAACTTTTAATTTCATTTCCAGGATTTCGGAATTTACATATTGATGATCAGATAACCCTCATCCAGTATTCCTGGATGAGTCTAATGGTTTTTGCAATGGGATGGAGATCATACAAACATGTCAGTGGTCAGATGTTATATTTTGCACCAGATCTGATTCTAAATGAGTAAGTAGACTCTGCTTTTGCATAATATGAATGACATTTTGAACTTATTTGTGTCAATGAGAATGTGACTTCATTGAGGTCAAGATTTCATTCACTACTTGTTCTGTTCCAAAACCAACAGCAGAGGAAAATCCTCTGATCATATTAAAGTTCAGTAACTTTGGGAAAGGTTTTGTGGGAATCCCAGATATTCTGTTGACATGGCCAAACAAAAGGAGTTCAAATAATATTTTAATTATCTAAGAGAAAAATAATAAAAAAAAAAAGAATGATGCTGTCGGAAGATTTACCTGAATTCATCTGAATAAGACATGAGTTAATGTTTAATAAATTGAACTAAGTAGGATTTTCTTTGGTCCGTGTTGTTTGGGTGGTTTTTGCAAATAGTTTGTATATAGTCTAAAATACTCAGTTTTGACACTTTCTGATAAAACTCTGCTTTTCTAAAGTACATTTTTTGTTAGAAAATTGTAATAAATTAGCAAGAAGGAATTTTAATATCAAGGATAAAATATATGAGAATGCTCTTTTCTGGTTGGAGGGGGAGGATTGTTGGCTTAGATTTTCCTTTACTATGCTGATGAATTCAGATAATCTTCATTTCAGTCCTTGTCAGTTTTTCAGCTCTGCAAATTAATATTATCAAAGCTGTAATTTTAGATACTTTGGTTATAATACATGGGAGGTTTCCAGGAACAGTAAAATATAATTTAATTTTCCTATTTATTTTTCCATAATACATTTTTCTTAGTTATTTTTTCTCAAAATCCTAGAAGAATTACTGTGAAGTGAGATGAAAGTTAAACAGGTTTTCTTGTAAGACATATCTGTTTAAGGATTAAGAGGTGGATTTGCAGAAGATCTAGGCACCTGAGTTTAAAATCTATAGACATGCAGGTTCTTGCCAGTGAAGTTCTTTAAATATTCAGTGGAGCTGGCCCTGTAGCTCCTGACCTTTTCTCTTCCAGATGACTGTAAATCCCTGTGTGGTTATAGAGTAATGCTTTCCTGTCCCATGTGTATTAATTGTGCTGTACAAATTGAAATACTTTGAAGGGATGAGATTGAGAGAACTTCTGACTGTATTCTGTCCCAGCACAGTCTGTGATATATCTTATGGTTACATGAGAAGAAACACAGAGTGAGACAGATTTAGGCAGTAACATCATGTCCTGGGGTATTACCCTGTATGTGGACCACTGCTGCCACCTTGTGAAGACGACTTTCTTCAAGAATAGGATTGAGATTTATGAAGCCTGATTATAATCCCTCAGAGACAGCTTCTTGTTTGCAGCTCAAGACCATCTACATTGAGAAGGAGATGGACTGACAACATACCCTTCTCTTGGTTGTAGAACATCTCATCAGGGTCATATTAGAAACATTACAAACAAAGAGCTAGACATGAAAAGTAACACTGGCACACTAAGTCATAGCTGCAACTATTTATTGGGAAATAAGTTAGCTTTTAGATCAGTAAAATGTAAGCAACTTCCTTGTCTACAGTGATGTGTAAGATTGTACTTTCATCATCACTTTAAGCAAAGGTAAGTGCCGAACACAGCCAAAAAAGGCAGCTCCACCTGCCTGCCTGCCCTGGTCATGCATCCCCATGATTTCACTTAAGCTGGATCAAGCACTACCTGGCTGCACTGTCAAACAGATAAGGAAATTGAGAAATACCCTAGAAAAAGCCATTAATTAGCAGATAGAGGTGATCCCTGATCTGACTCACTACATAGACATGCCAGAATAGCAGGAGTGCACACCTAGAGGTGGAAAGAGATAATGGAAATTCCTTCCACAGGGGCAACACACACTTGAGTTGTTTCAAAATGACCATGAAACCACAATCCAAAGATTGTTTCACAGCCAATCTGCCATTTAGTGAACTGAGTTGTAGTGCTCCTTAGGAATGGCTTGTCTGGTAGCATCAATTTCAGACCAACAAAGCCAGAAGTGTTAATTTGACAATGATTTCATGAATTAGTATTAAAACCCTACAAGGATTTACTGTTACTTATACTTTGCAGTGTCTGAAAACATGACTAAAAGAACAGCATTTAAGCATACCCTGAAAGCTGCTGTCACCCTTCATAGGTACCACTTAGCAACAGAGACTACCAGAAAGGAATAGGAAGGGAGATTTAAAGTAGCTATAGAAGTAACCAGTCCTTTCAGATCTAACAGATTACATTTCTATGTTTAAGTCATTTAAACGCTGGTGCGAGATACCAGATGTTGAACAAAGCTGAAATAATTTTCATTTAAGATAACAGTAACACTTCAAATAACAGAAGAAAAAACTCAGTGCATTGCGAGAAGTATTTTATTCATGGGAAATATCTTCTGTTTTCACTGTTGGCAGTACTATCTGCAGTCAGGTTGGAACACTGATCTGAACTTCGTAAGGGGGATGAGCAAAATTTAAACTTGTTGTTGTACCTAATTGATCTGGATCGGGATGCAGCTTTGTAAAATGAGCCCATATTACTGGCTCTTCAGATTAATGTACAATGAATTCAGTTTAGTTTACAAGCTTGGAAATGCTATTGTTGCAGTTGAAATGCAAATTTCAGTTGAAAACTTCCCAATAAATATATGCAATAAAATATATTGAGTATACCAAAATCTCAAAGAGAAAAGTAAGGTTGAAGTGCTGTAAAAAACTAAACAGTTTTATGTATTTCCTTGTGTGATTTGTCCTATTTACTTCTGCAGGAGTTTAGATAAGGCTGTATTAATGTCTAAGTTTTTGTATATATTTACATTTAACATTTTTAGCTGTTTCTTTAATGGCATAAAATGCTACAAAATAGTATCATTGCTGTTAACAGTACAGTGATAGACTTGCAACAAAGTATTTTGATGCAGACATTTTTGCAAAACCTAAGAACAAGTTTTCTATAAACTTTCAGGTTTATCTTCAATGTTATGCTTTGAAATCTTTTCAGAGAATGTAAAAATCTATCAACCTCTAAAAGAAAAAGAAAGTACTTCACATTCATTATTAGGGTTTTTTTAATTAATAAAAACCCTTCTTTTTTGGTGATTAGCATCCAGCTTTTATAGTCTCCAAGGTTTTTTTTTTCTGGGCAGCAGTAACAGATTAAACATCCAAAATATCAGCACATTCATTACGATTAAAAAACTAGTGTAGGTGCAAAAAACTCAGAAAATTGTTTACGTGTATAACCTCTTCCTTTAATTTCTGTAATGTGGTAATTAAACTGCTAACAAGGCACTTTCTTCAAGCAATTAGTACTGGAGCCATTCCTTTTCTTTATTTTCATGTTTTTAAATTTTTTTTACCTTTTCTGGGTGTAAGACAGAGGATGAAAGAATCATCGTTCTATTCCTTGTGTCTATCCATGTGGCAACTCCCACAGGAATTTGTCAGACTTCAAGTTAGCCAAGAAGAGTTCCTATGTATGAAAGCACTGTTACTTCTCAACACAAGTAGGTTCTTTTATTTCTTTGTTACATATCACTACTAAAAGAGTTTTGAACTATGTTGTTTAACTTGAAAATTGCTAAGCTATCTGGCTTAGCAAATGGAAACTTCTTTAGGAGGAATGTCAGTATTCTAAGACCTAAAAATATTTTTTCCAGTGTTTATAAGGAACAAATAATTCGTGATTCATTGTTGGTTTTATTCTGTATAAAGGCACCCGGGAAGTGTTGGATCCCTTTTGATATATAGCTATACTGTATTACACATTTTCAAATCAAGTGTGCAGTATTTCTGCCTGGAAGCTTTTCAGCTTAAATGACTGAATAAAATAAATAAAATAAAAAAAAACTTTACAAGCATTAGAAATATATTAAAAATACTTAATAAATTGTCAGGACCGAAGGCTTTATCTTGGCCAAGAACTTAAAGCATGCTTACTCAAACGAATTAGGGAGGTGGACATGGCAAACAATGCTAACATTTATTTAACTTTTTATAGTAATAAATAGGTCAAGATTAGCACAGATATAAACAAATGGAAATGTTTTTCTTTGGTTTGTTTCTCTAGAACAAAATCAGTGGTCACTTTTAATCATACGCATCTTTTAAAGAATCCAGCATACAGCTGCATTCCACTTTAAATGGGAAATGTGGTAGTTGATGAAGTTCTCTTCCAAACCTTTTCTAAAATACTAAAATGTACATCTGCTGAGGCCATAATTGTTAGTTATGAATCCACAAATAGAAAGTTTTAAAATTATACAGGTGCTATTAGAAATGAGAATAAACACCTCCAAGAAATATAATTGGAAGAATGTTGAAGTTAGGTTCTCTACACACTACCGAGTCAGAGGAGAGATGTGCAAATCCTGCATAACCTGCTTGTTGGTTGTACAAAGTTTTAGTAAAAGCTAAGGAACTAAAATTTATTCCCTCTTAAGCTGTACTTGACTGGTATTTGCATAAGCTCATGCTTAAAAAAAACTTAGTCTCAGCAGAACATAAGCAGTAAAGATTAAATTTAGCTCATATGAACATAGAAATTACTAAAATAATAGCAAAATACCATACACCCTGCTAAAGCAATAAAAATAATGTGGACAAAAATCCTTCTCTGATATAAGTCCAGTTGCTTTGTTGGAATTTGAATGTATTCCTATTTTAAATATTTTCCACGTTGTTTTCATCACAAAATGAACTCCCTTGTCTATCTGAACCTTAAAGGGAAGTTTTAAAATTCAGTGAAATTTAGATACATTTGTAATATTCCAGGTCTCCATTTCCGTCCCACAAGGTTCAAATCAAATTCAAAAAAACATTGCAATGGTCCAATCCCTCTCATTTACGAGTGCATCAATTTAACAGAATTCATCAAGCTACCATTCTTTATGAATGCTCAGAAACTCATTTTTAAGATGATATGTTTATATATATGCAAGAAATGAGTTAAAAAAAAAAAAAAGAAAGTATTTCTACCTCTGCTGATGAGTTTTGCTTTTTGTTCTCTCCTGCACTTATTGTCTTATAGGAAAAAACAATTTGTCAGATCTTTGGGAAAAGGAACATACCAAACCGTTGTTGCTGAGGCATTTAGTAAACTTTTGGTACTGTATAAATATAATTCCACAAAACTATTTTCAAAAACCCATATAACCTCATTATTGCTATAAAATGTTTTTTTAAGACTACTTTTATTTTAGTCGTGGTATTCATCTTAATCCTCTTCCAATATGAAAGTATGGCCATTTCAAGCTTTCATATACTAACAGTAAATCAAGTCTGAACTTTTAGTCTCTCATTCTGTCTTCTGTTTGATTTATTATTTAGATGAACTGTTTTTTACTTTTTATATAATTTCAAAGAAACAGTAATTTGTGTTAAACATAACTAAATGTCAGTCTTGATACATTTCTAATTCTGAATGGAAACCCCATCCTAATCTTTAACATTATTTTTGATTTTACACTTTTTCCATTGAGTTTGCTGTGGCTTAGACATTTTCTTTATATTGTACTTGTGACAGTTTTAAAGCTGTCTTGAAAGCAGAATTAGTCTTTGCAAAAAGTGGAACAACATTTTTATTTTCCGCAATTGTTTCCATTTTACAGGTCCTCATTTACTATATGTAATATGCTGTGTTGTAGTAGTGCCCCAAAAGTTCCAAATAGGGCTCCATCTTGCAGAGGCCACATACATCTGGGAACTAATACTATGAATAGTTCAGAAAGACTATGATTTAAGAAAGGAGAGCTATGCCAAAAAAGAGAGAAATAAGCATATAGCAAGTTCAGTTCTAGCTGTGACACTTTGCAGACTTTTGATTTAGAGGAATTGCAGAATCTCGTTGCATAAGATTTTGACTGGGTTCTTGCTGCTGAATAAAAGCATCCACATTCTTCACATGTGTTTGGGGGAAGGATCATTTGAGCTACCTGTGTTTAAATTGCATTTGTGCATGTAAGGCATTGTAATTCTTCACTCAAATAAATAGCTTAGTGGAACTTTTTGTGATTAGGCAGGAATGTGACTGTGCTTTTGCAGAATTCTGGGAAACAGGCCATGCCTTGCTGGAAGAGATCTTGTAACTTAATTCACAAGGGAAATGTAAGGACTTAACTGCTGTTTTAGAGATGTAAGTCAAAGAAAGCATCCACCTAACCCTAAATTCCATCAGAATGTCACTTTATATGAAAAAGATTTCATAGGTGTCTGTAATTCTGCTGTTAGACACACCCAGAGCCATCCAGGCTTTGAAAATTAAGCTATTCTTTTTCCATGACATAACTTTTCCCCACTGTGAGTATTTCTGCCTGTATTACTCCTAAGCACATTGCATTCTCCACAAAACAGAACCCTTGCCTTCCGTTCAGACCCTTGGCGCAGATGTGACAGGCACACTTTCAGATACCTCCTTTGTCTGTCTAGACTTGAGAGGCCATACTGAGTCAAACCAATGGTCCACCTCATCCAGCATTTCATCTCCATCAGCTGCCAAAACAAATCTAACTGGCATCCCTAAAAGCTGGACTAATACTAGATATGGTGTTGTAAATGTACTTTCTGTGGAAGCAGTCACAATTTCTATTCTCTATTTTTATTTTTGTTTGAATTCTGTTTTAGTCAGATCCTGACTTCCATAGCAATCTCAGTGCTTAGGCACTTGCTGTTTTCTGTATGTGTGTCTCCATCATTCCCCTAGATATTCACTTGTGTGAGGAGACACAGAGCAAGAGAAATCCTTGGCACACTGGGTCATTTCCTCTTGTGGGCAGTCTCCTACAAAATAGGAGACTTCTGCTTAACTCAAGTAGGGTAGAGATTTGAACTTCTGCTTTGTTGTCTTTCTCTGGGCTGGAGGTGAGGGACACAATTTCAATCTGTTTGCCTGAAGTGTCTCCTTCCCCCTTTCTTTCTTCTGAGGAACCAGACATGACTTAGGCAACTGACTTCGGAACAGGTTTTATGATTTCCAAATGGAGAGCAGTGCTTCTCTCTGTGCAGGGTTTGCTACCTAATTCTCTTTAAGGGATTGGGTTTGGTCCAACCCCTGTGCAGCCACCTGCTTTTTAGGTGGCTTCTGTTTTAAGAATTCCATTCTTAGGTATCTAACAATACAGTGCATTGTACAGAGAGTCAGCACACACATGTATTTATGTTTTAATTCCAGAAAGTGACAAATCACCTGGAAGTTAGGTGTTACAGTGTTGAATAAGTCAATGTCATTATGAACCAAGCTTCAATTTTTTTTTTTAAGAGATGCAAATGAAATCTGTTGTGGCCTGATTCTAGTCGTGGTCTGATACCAGATTGAAGATGTACTAGATACCTAGATAACTAGCATGCAATTTATTTAACTATGTGAGCTAGTCCCTATGATATTCTTTTAGAGTCCGTGGAGGAAAATAAGCATTCTACAGCATAATTCATCTCTTTCTAAAGCTACTTCTAAAAGAGTGAACATGCCTTGTGCCCAAGACTTGCCTGATTTTTCCCACTAAAAATACAGCAAGCTGTGGTAACTAGCCCAGATGGAGATGCCTATACTGTAAAATGTCTAAAGTTTGGTGAGGTTAATCCTTCCCCTCATGCTTGCTGTCAGAATACGAAATGGTAAATGTGACGTTGCAGTATGAAATGTCATTGGCAAGAAAGAAAGGAAAGGGGAAGACATTTAACAGCTCTTTCAAAAACAGTATGTTTAAAACAAGACCATGTTTTAACGTATGATTATTATAGTGAAGCAAGGATTTAGATTTGATTGCCAGATGGGAATATTTTTTCATGTTTCTTCATTTCTTCAAGTTTTTCATTTCTTAGTTGCCTTTGACAACATAAATTGTAAGACTTGTGTATTACACTCTGGAAAGGAAAGCAGAGTCTAGAGCTTACGCCTGTTTCCTTACAATGCTACCAACACTTATCATCAGTGATTAAATATGGTCTTATCATTAGCAGTCACTAACAGATTCATTTCTCAACGTTCTCTCTGTGTCCTCATTTTGGTCCTCACGGCTGACCATTAAGAGAAGAGTGAGTTCAGCCTTTTGCTTCTCCTTGCTAATTTCTCTAAAAGCTGTTCACATTTAAGACTCTGATAGTACATCTATTCTGTTAAGTGAAAGAGGTCCAAGCAGGAGGTCTGAGCCCTGGATGCTTTGCTGTCTATGCTACTTAAGAGTTGTTAGTTCATTCCTTGACTCCATTTTGAAGCAGCCCAGCTAGATCTCTCGAACATAAATCTGCTATGAAGAGGGCTGACCCTCAGCAGTGTAAACATGAGCCAGTCTATAACATCTTTCCTCAAGGACAGGAGTGGTTCTTTTGGCCATTTTCTTTTCAGCAGACGGGTGTAGCTGAAGCTTAAGGCTATTTCTAGACATCAGCAATTAGCACAATTGACTGATTGTTGCTGGTATATCCTTTTAACTAATTGTATCACTGTTTCTGGAGTAACTGTTGAATGGGAAGAAGTACCTGGCGTATAATAATGAATTGCACTGCACAGTGTGAAATACTATAAATTGTTCCTGTACTTTAAATTTCTCTCATTGCCTTCAGAATAAATTGCACACAAGTTACTGTCTTTTTAGTTCCTTTGGAAGGTCTAAGAAGTCAAAGCCAATTTGATGAGATGAGAACGAGTTACATTAGAGAACTGGTGAAGGCAATTGGTTTGCACCAGAAAGGCGTTGTGGCCAACTCGCAACGTTTCTATCAACTTACAAAACTGATGGATTCCATGCATGATGTAAGTTTACTTGTTAATGTGTTTTGCTTTTTATGTAAGAAGGAACTAGTATTTCTTAAAAGTTATTTTATGGGAAGTAGCTAGTCAACATTTCTAAACCACAAAAGAAAAACCCCTACATTTTTCCTTTAGTGTGTGTATTTGTGTGAATAGATAGCTATATATTTGGCATCAATATATATTGTATATATATTGTATGGTATAGAAGATTTAAGTATTTGAGAAACAATGCTACCATTTTGTTTCATTATTTCTGTCATAACTAGTACAGTTATGGTATACAGAATAGGCAATTCAAGTTGCAAAGTCAGGCTACCAAGAATTAGAGAAAGACAACCAAGACTGGTTTTGCAACCTTAATTCAACTACTTTTATGTGTATATTCTATGCCATTTTTTCAGTATCTGTCTATATTTGGGAATTGAGTAATCTTTGAGAACTCTAGTGGTGATATCACAGAGATTCATAAGTGTCTTAAAAGATGCAGCTGAATCCTTTCCACATCTCTGGAATCCAGCATGTATCCTATTGGCTTAACATCCATTAAAACTGAGGGATGACATTTCGTGTAAACCTTTGCCCATGTGAATATTGTTTTGTAATGGCTTGTGTATCTCTGCAAGAGAGGCAAAAAGCAGAGGTACAGGGCCATACCTGACGGTTTTAGCAAGCGCTGGGGAAGTGGCCCTAAGATAGTTTAGGAAAAGTGCTTTTGAGTTCAGTGCTGGGTGTGAGGAGCTTGCAGGGAGTTCAGGGAAGGATGGGGTCTTTGCATGTTTGTATTCTTCTGCACTCAGCAAATCTGCATTTTATTTTAATTGTTCATGAATAAATTAATTTATTCATCTAAAACCTTTCATTGACCCTAATTCCCCCTTCTGATGGGGAAAAAAACCCTTTGAGGATCCCATTTATGGGAGTTAAGAGAGGTAACAATATTGGTAATTATATGGTTCACCAGGTGGTCTGGAGTCTTTTGATCCACTGCACAAACCTCTCCATCATCTTCTGCTCTCCACAGAACTCACATTCACTATTTAGCTATTACATCGTCTCAGATACCAGCAAAAGGAGAATGAGACAAGTACAAAAAGCATCCTTACAGGTGAAGGTAGACAATAGAAAATTCTGAAGGGAGGATATGGAGCTTAACTTTAAGTATCTACTGGTAGTCAGACTGCAGTCGTCACTTGGGACTGTCAGCGCTAAACCCTTCCTTGGAGTTCAGTCAGTCACCTTTTACTTGCAAAAACAAGTCCTGGCTGGTATACTACTCATGGTAGCCCTATGCTCAAGGGACCTGTTTGGATCAGTCTTGCTTGGGATAAAAGGTCTTCCTGCCTTACCTGTAGTAATAATTTGCAATCTGAGTGTCACAGCATCCAGAGGAAAACTCTTCTGAGTGCTGGGCTGTAGAGTCAATCTCTTAATTTCAAATACTTAAAGTAAAATAACCTTAGTGGAAGTGAGTGAGTGAGGCTTGCTGCAAAACACCCAGCAAAGTGATGGTTAGGATAGTGTTTGGTCCATAGAATATCTTTGTTCAAGTCCCTATTTCAGCTCAGGCTGATAAAGTGATGGGAGATACAAGGAAAAGATAATCACACTGGAGAGACTGTGTGTTGTTAAAGCCTAGCATAGCAGAAATAGTATGATATTCGATAACGTAGAGATCACAAGTCTTAAAGAAAAACTTCTATAAAATTGGAACTTCTCAGAGAAGATAGAAGAGGTGAAATAGTCACATATATTAAGCAGTTGCTTTCAAGGGACGAGGACCTATGGAGTTTAATATTTGCGGCATACCCAGATATGATCATAATCAGAACCATGGAAAAGCTCACAAGGAAATAGTAAATGCTGTCCCTCGGAGCAGTGTTTGAATAGCATATAGTAAACAAGGCATGGAGACATGTGTTGAACGTGAGGATAAAATGAAAGATTGAATACTTGTTTAGTAATTGCCATTGTTTGTGGTACATGCCTTGAGTGAGGATGATAACACTTTATAATATTAGTGAGGCACTGTTTTTATATGACATAGCATTTAGCTATATGTATGACTTCCTGCCATGGGAGGATATTTTAATAGGTAATGACAAGTACCCACATTATTGATTCAAGGAATAACAGCGGAAGGTATATAATGATGTTAGCTGATGGATGTATGAGATAAGTGATTGACAGCATGTTTATCTGGCTGCATTACTGTTAGCCTGATTTATCATGTTTGTATTTTATTAAATCCAGCTAGTGAAACAGCTCCATCTCTTCTGTCTGAACACATTTCTCCAGTCCCGTGCACTGAGTGTTGAATTCCCTGAGATGATGTCAGAGGTGATTGCTGCCCAGCTACCCAAGATTCTGGCAGGGATGGTGAAACCACTTCTCTTTCACAAAAAGTGAAATGTCTTTTCTCTTATCATAGAGATGATTTCTGGGTCATTTTTTGTTTGTTTATTTTGGTCAAGATTTTGCAATGTCAGGACTTCAGTATATTTGTCATACTTACCCTGCCTACTGCTTTATACTTGTAACATACACAAGCCATTTAAGCTTGATGTACATATTGTGAGTTCCTGATTCCTTAACTGCAAAAATCACAACAGTCATAAGAAATGTTTTGTAACTTGGCGAGGCTGCTTTTTAGATATGCATAAGAATGATAACAAATAGAGTTTTCAGATTTCCAAGAACAGCTATCTTATACATTTTTCTTATATATTACACGCTCTCAAATTTCTGATATGACATGGTGTAAACTTTTTACTTTAGTACGTTGTGTGCATGGGTACATGTGGGCATATGCGTCACACAAGATTTTGGAGGAATTAAAATAAATGTTGCCCACATTTTCTCACGGATATTTCACTTTTTATTAACTAATCTGCCTCACAGAAATACCCTTTCAAAGTCAGTTGTCCAGGATTAAGTAGTCGTCACTACAAAACCTTCATGAGTAACTAAAGTGCTAGCCACAAATTATACATTCATATTCTTGTCTGTGCTCATACTGCATTGAAACTATGGGTTCAGTGTACTGAACTGTACTGCACCATTTAGTGCAGCTCTCCTCAAAAATCGGAAAGGTTAGGAACGTTTCAGTGTATATTACACCAGAAGTAATGTGTATGCAAACCCACTCAGCTTTGGTTTGTGTTATTTTCCTTAAAAGTTCAACACTTACTAAAGCTAAATCACTTAGCTATAATCTTAAATTCATCAACTTTAAAATTCTGTGTCTCAGAAGCTTTAAATAGAGATGTTTTCACTGACTACAACTCTTAATAATCTTAATGTTTTGAATTCCAATGCTGATTACTTGAACAGCCATTAACAGCAAATTATAGTGAAATTAAATGCAAAAAGAAATGGAAAATATGACTACAAACATTGTGATACACATCAGACATTTCAGTACTATTTAGCGGAGCTACATATTTTATATTTTAAAGGCATGCCATTATAATTGGGGTAACTTTAAAAGAGGAATTGGACTAAATTAGCTTTATACATTCAAGAAGAATGTCATGTTTTACCATGGAAATGAAGTATTTGACTGAAAAATTATAATGTAGTGGTGTTTGTTCCTTTGATATGGATATGAAGCAACTCATGTATTTAAGGCAGTAAGTTGTTGATGTATTCAAACAACAGAGAAACGAATAAAGCCCAAGCAGAATTTATGAGTCTATTAAAATACGACAAATTTTGTCAGTCACTAAAAGTGATACTCAAATTTTCTAACACTGTAGGAAATGGTGAGTCTTACTTGGGTACTTGCTGGCCATACGCTTTTGCTCTTCCCCATTACATGTTGGATGCATCCGTCATGTGATAGCATACTGTTGATGGTGTGTAACTTGGTCTGTATCCTTGTCACATGAACAAAGGCTCACTGGCCATAAGTTCAGTATCCCTGATTAATCAGGGTGCCCCTCATTAAAAGTATAAATTATGTTACTGGTTCATAAAAATTACGTCCCGATTCTTGAAAAAAATATGGACAGCTAACAACTAAAGGTAGATCTAAAGGTATCCTTACTATTTACAATTTCCTAAAGCCAATCAAGAAGAAGCTACATTACAACTGGGGATAAAAACATTTTTGAGATTCCCACATAGTAGTAAAAAATCCACTAGAGTTAGTGCAAAGATGCAGCCCTGGATAAAATGGCATAAGCAGATTTTTGTGTTGGTTGACTAGGTTCATAATTTGTAACTGCCCAGAGACAAGCAATTTCTTTCATATTCAATACAGTCTGACTTTTAACTGTGATCCTTAAAGCAATTATGTTTTAATAAATAACACAAAATTATTCATTTCTACATATTGAAGTTTTGTTTTCTTTATTTTTCTTTGTATTTGCATTCAGTAATTGTGGAGCTTAGTAAAAAAGTCCTTTTAAACCATTCCACATTTTTGTAACAACAATATTTTCATGCATTCTTTGGGAATTTCAGCATTGCCACATGATTTACCATTGAATAAACAGACTGTGTATGTTACTGTTTAGATTAAACTGTTAACAGAAACTTCCCACACTAAAAATTATTCCTTGACACCCTAATTCTGAAATTGGAAAATGGAACAGGCAGTATGCTTGCCTTAGGAATGCCCCAGATCAACCTACATCTGCCTTTTACTCAATCCCTAAAATTTGTTCCGAGTGGCTGCCATGTCACTATGTCCCATAAATATGGCAGATTAGTCTGAAATGCTCTATATTTGTCTCAAAGGCATAATCAAAAAGGAAGAATAGATGTCTTTTGGGAATAGATAACAAAGGTTAAAAACATTTTCAAATTGTATTTCTTAAAGATCTCTAAGGCACAGAAAGAATTCCCAGAACTTCGTGGTCATGATACATGCACTATACAAGACAGAACAAGTTTGGCTAAATGTGGCTGCTATATGAATTTGAAAGTCCTGTATTCATTACTTCATTGTCTGAAGCTAGAAAAAACCGTTTTAATTTGAGAACTTCCAGCTTTGAGCCCAGTTTATAAAATTGCCTTTAGTCTCCATTTTGATACCGTCATTTGCTGCGGATTACACAGACACCATGAACAGTGATCAAAACACAGGATTGCTTCCTTCCCTATAGAAATCTCATGTACTGTAACTTTTCAACACTGCGGCAATGTCCAGAGAGCCATCAGCAAACTAGTTTTTTCTTTGAGTTTTTGAAAGAGTACGAGGCTTTTAGTTGTCTGTATTTCTCTGCATTACTATTTGTTTAAAGATTAAGGTATTTTTTGACCTGAGCTTTACAAATAGGTCTAAATAAAACATCTTGTAGTGCTTCTCAATATAGTGAACAAGGCATAACAATGCTGGGTCTGTTGCATGTTGCATACTAGACATAAGAGGTTTCGGCAGATGGACTTTTTTGTTTTCTGACGTTTAGGATGTGCCTGATTACATTTTAAAGGTATGAGACCTGTTGTGCTAATTAGAAAGCTTGCCAGATTATGTCTGCAGATTGCAGACATAACTTTTTGTCTGAGCTAAAAATTCTTCATCTTACACTAAATAATGCGAGCTATGCCTGAAGCTAAGCCTTTCCTATTCTGTACAGTTTAGGTGTTTTTGACCCAAGGCCTTTAGCATTGCCTTCTGCTAGTGCTTCAGTGAAGCAAACAAACAAAACCATGAAGTCAACCATTTCCTTTGAGCTCTACTGTTGATACTCAGCTTTATAGAGGCATCACATTTATAGTTTTTAAAGACTGTTTTGCAGGTTGAAGTGCTTGGCTGTGGCAGCCTGCCTGTGTTTGGAGAGCTGTGACAATGCAGTGCAGAGAAGAGGAGACCTCCAGCCCCAGCAAGCGGTCCTCCTCTTTCACACCAAGTTACTTCACAGTTGTACCCGCTGTGCTCGACGAAATACAAAAGGTCAAACACTTGGCTCATGTTTTCAAAGATCTTAGCTAGATCAACAGTTTTGACCAGCCTTTAGGGAAAAGGGAATGTGGGTTCGTTAACACCTAGTCCGTAATGGAGGGAAATGTAGCCTGAGAAACTTTCCACCGATTTCATGGCGCTTTGGAATGGTCTGGTTGTATGTGTGCATAATAAACTGAAGCTTAGGTACTTTTGAATTCCAGCTGTTCCTTCAGCTGCACTGCAGTTATGTTTTCTTGTGTTTTATCTACAGTCGAGAAGCTGAGAGTTCAGTTTGTGTTTTCAGACCAGTCAATGCTTCATTAGTACCTTAGTTGTTTTTTTTTTCTTTTAAAGTACAGTAATATGTCTCTCTCAATTATCTTTATTGGGAATGCCAGGTGCTTTCCTGTGTTCCTGTCTAAACCCAAATATTTATCTCAGTTATCAGTGACATATCGGTGGCATGAACAGTAATATCTGTAGGGATCCTTCCCTCCCATATGCTCCTACCTGCACAAACCTAAGGTTAGTTTATCCTCAGAGCAGGAGAGGATGGGGCTGCACTCCCCCCATGCAGCAGTGCAACTCCAAGTACACATTTCTTGCCTGACGCGCCATTTGTGGCACGCTGACCTTTCTTTCCTTCCGATAAGTCAGCTTGCAGCCACAGAGCCAATATCCAAAGCCCTCCCAACTTTCCATGGCTCAAAAGCCTGTGTGTATACTGCCAGGCTAGACTGTCAGTATTGCTGGATTTATTGGTTTGTACTGCTTTGTGTCGTGATGACCTGACTTGAACAGAGGGTTTGTTTTTAATTTAGTTCTCTTTTCCCCCTTGGAGGATGAAAAGGAAAAAGCCCTCATATTTTAGGTGTTTTTTATCTTAAGATTTATGAGGGTTTTTTTTTCTATGAATGCTATTAATTTATTAGATTGACGTTATTTGCATGCAGAATGGTACTGTAGCTTTACAGATGCTTGGACAGAAACATGCAGTAAAAGGTGACTGCATGGATAATAATAACTAAGTTAAAATTTAGCTGGCTGTTTACCTTAAAGAGAAAATAATCCTCAGAAAATAATCCTTCAGTGCTGTTGGAACTAATGCAGCAGTTGCATAAGTTCAAGTACATGAGCAGTGCTGCTCCCTTGATGTATGTTTTCACTCACATTTAGGCATTTTTTTCCTGGGTTGGGCCCAGAGTGCTCTGTACAAGGTATTTACAGAATATAAAGGATATCAAGGATTGGTGAGCTTTCATTTAATTCTAGTTTATCATTTAAAACTGGCAACATTTCAGTTTCTTGCCAGTGTGAGGTGTGCTTATTGTAAAAATACCATCACAAGTCATAGATCATGTTTTTCTGACCATGAAAACTAAATTACCCTTTCGCCTCTACAGGTACAATAGTTCCACCAATTTAGCATTCAGGCATATCAGTGAGGAAGTTCTCACAATGTCATTTAAATAGTCTCACTCTATTGCATTTTCCCACAGCTCAATTTAAATATCCACCCAGCCAGTTTAGTACTAAAATCCCTTTTCGCTATGTTGAGGAAAAAGTAATATATAATTTACAGGAATCCAGAGCTCTGCATCAGTGAACTCTACAACTGCGAACTTTCAGACAAGGGGCTAGATTGGATGAAAAGCATCTAGTGGGCATAATAAATACCTTTGCCATCAAGTCAGGAATAACTGGGCAGACCAGTACAGAGACCTTTGTGTTATGCAGGTGAGACTTTTATGAACATCGCCGTAAGTTGCTCACTCCATCTTGGATGTACAGTTTTCACATATGACTATTTTTCAAATAGTAGATAAAAATAGCGTAATGCTTTTACACTTCATATCCTGTATTGTTGGCTTATGTCCAATCTGAGACTCTAATCTGCAATACCTCCAGTTGAGAACAATGTTCTCATCATAGCGCTGTTCAAAAAACCTGATTTATTCTGGCAGGTCCGTTGTGGCTATATGGAGCGTGAATAAGGAAAGCACCAAACAGACATATACATGGCAATGTGCATTCAGAAGGACGTGTAAATGCTTTTACTTAGAGTACTTGAAAAAGAAACACCCAGCAATCTGCAATTACTATGTAGATTTAAAAGTAAATTTTGTTTCAAAGGAGTATACAATTATATTATATAGTGCCTGAACAAGGCTGACTGTATACTACAATTTAATAGGATCTCTAATTCGTTTCCAAAAAAGGAAGCTCCAAGGAGTCTTACGTAATCTTTTGAAACCATAAATCCATAATCTTTATAAATTCCCCAAAATGGACACATCTATTTAAAAGGCAGTTGATTGCAGCTATTACCAGATGTATCTAAATGTAAAGTTAAAGCCATTACTACGAATAACAGTGTTTCACACAGTACTTTTTCTGACAGCTAAGGAACACCAAGCATGGGCAGCTGAAATACTTAGTTTAAGATTACACATATGCAGGCACGCATACGGAAACACGCGCAGATGCTGTTATCCTAGCACCCCTGCGTCCAACTCGAGGCATTTTGTGTGTGTGTGTGTGTGTGTGAGGACAGCTTAGTATATGTCCTTTGTATAAATGCATTTATAAAAACATAATCATAATTCACTTTATGCATCATCATGAATCAAAAGCACTTTGAGTGGAATCAGTTTTCACCTGTAGCTCAGAAAAAGTTAGGATTGCAACTTAAATGTTCAGTGAAGGAACTGAAACGTCAGACGAGTGGGTGGCAGTCTGTTACAAGTAGGAATCTTCCTTTTGTTAGAAATATTTGGAGATGATGTATCTGAAACAACTGAAACGTGGTATTGCCCTTTCAAAATAGTGACAGACTTCAGTAGAGCAATGATTATGTTCCCAACCATTTTCCCAGATCCTAGCAACATTGTAACAGTAAAATGTGGATTTTGCTGTTCCACGTAAGCATATTCTTCTATAGACAAAGTGCAATACACTTGCTAGAAATGACACACTATTAAATAGAAGAAATGTGGCAGCAGAATCTGATAAAGTTTCGCATTACTTGACATGCCCAAGGGGTCGGGGTGGGGTGGCCGTGGGTGGGGTCTATCATGATGGCATTACGCAGAATGCATGGGAGTATCGTCTTCTGGGACTGTCGTCACCGCCCATGAAGGGTTGGCCAGCTGAGGGTGACAAGGCTTTTCACTTAAAAATTTAATTGGAAGGTTTGTATCCCAAAGCTCAGCTTGCAATATCGTCATATGGTGCACTGGCCAATTCTCTTCTTACAATAAACAACACAAAAGTGTTGCCATTGGGTTTGCTGTTGTATGCAGTTCATAGTGATGGCTACAGCCAGCTTACATTTCACTGGGAGACAGAAACTGCTATCCTTTCTCGAGCTTCGTAATACAGGTCATGTGTCTATTTGCTCACAAAGCAAGGTTATAAACATCTGACATTAAAAAAAAACAACAAACCTCTGAACTTCTGAAAATATTACTTTAAGAGGATTTTCATTTAAAGTATCCTTAAAGCCTTCCCTGAAGATAGCCATTAATTTTAAGAAAAACTACATGATGGAGAAAAGCACAACCTAAGGGTTAAAAACCAGGCTGGGAACTCCTGCAGTACGCGATCTCTTGCAATTTCTGAATTTCACAGAAACTTTACATCCCAATTCCCATATTTGTAAAATGTTTATTCTCCCATCCCTCCCCTGCCCTCAACACAATTTTTTTTCCCCAAGGATTACTTGGATGTGTAATAAGCACTTTGTAGAGGCTTTGTAATCCTCGATGGAAAATTCTGTAGAAAGCCAAACAATCCTTAACTTTGAGACATATTTGGACTGATGTTAGTATTTCTCTGTATTTAACATTCAAGATCATGATGGACATAATTTACAGTTTGTTACTATTGTTTTTATTTTTTTTTAAAGAGACTTGTATAAGAAATCTGTATTTTTCGGTGGAGAGGCATTTGCATCTATATATTTGTACATGTGAAATAATAGCTTTCAAGTATTTTTGTAAAGGTGTTGTCTAGCTACATTGTGTCATGTCCAATAAATTGGAGCTGTGCTTACTTCGTAGTAGTATGAGAAGTGCTTAAGTCCTCAGTTACCACTAGATGGAAAGTAAAGCTACAAACCAGCACCGTGCTGTAACTGGTCGTGGATCTGCAGTTGCCAGCACCAGGCTGGTGGAGCCACTTGTGCTTGCAGTCCTACGGAGCAGCAGCCGGGAGGCTAATTTCAGTTTGATTACTTTGGCAGCGCCAGGTTAGAGACAACACACACTGCGTATTTACTGAATTGAAACCTATATGGGGAGGGGAGCAGTATTTTCCATTTTGTTTTCAATTCAAACTCTCTACAAGGCTCAAAGAATGGGAGACAACCATCTTTTTTTTTTACTTATGTGGAAGGTACTGTCAAACTGCTCGTGTATAAAAACAGAAAAATAAGTTACATTCCTGATCTTCCAGCGTATATATACACAAAGGAAAAATCTGTTAGAAAGTATGACCTGCACTGTGGTAGGTGGATGCAGAGCAGCACCAGCTACAAGTGCTGATGTGGGAGCAGCCTCTCTGTGTCGGAAAAAGATACTCATTGTATGTGAGTACAGATACAACTAGCACAGCAACCCACACATTGGGTAATGATTTATTTATATGTATTTTATAGCCAGGTTTTGAGAGTAAATTGTCCCTAGACTTTACAGAGGCTGTCTGTGAGCTCACTGCAGTTCTGGAGTTCTCCACTGCCAAAAGCGGACGCTGCCAGATCTGACTCCCGAGGTGTAAGATGCTGCGGGATGCTGCCCACCCTGCAGTCCCCGCTCACAGGGGGGAAGGCTCTGCCCCTGTTGCGGTGCACAGAGGAGTCATTGGCTTGGCCTGGCACAACCTTTTCTTGGCTGCACCGAGGGAACATCACCTCTGGCTTCTGAGGAACTGACTCCAGCACTCAGGTGATCCTTTCCTCATCCTTAACACGTCCCGCTTCCCACCGCGCTGCCTTCTGACGTGGTGTGCAGTGGGCAAGGAGCGGGACTCGCACCCCGGCGAGGGGCATGGGCGCCAGGCAGAGCGGCTGGGCGGCGTGATGTGGTCTCCTTCCACGGGAGAGACCAACTCTCCCCTCCCATTTTAAGGGGGCACTGGTAATTCAGGTCTGGACCAGTGGTTTGGATGTCGCCTCTTGCTAAGGATACGCTGTAATGTTAAACACGGATAATGTGCTCTCAGAGAAGCATTAACCGTGCCAATGACGACGATACTTTTCCACATTATTTCCACAGAATTCAGTACATCTTGAAAGAGATGTTTGAGTTTCATTTCTGAGTGTCCTCGTTCTTGTGAATTGATCTCTTAGACATTATCAGTACTCCATGTACACGTCGTGAACAGTTTGACAGGGCTGGGATTTACCACATAGATGATTTTTTCCAAATTAATTTAGTTTTAAAACATTCCATGCAGTATTAAACAATAGTAGAAGGCATTTGATAATACAAAAACATACATGGATTTCTTTAAAGTGGAAGTCATATTACCAACTAGCACACAAGAAAATAAACAGTTTTTGAGACACTGAAGAACTAAAAGATGTCAAATTTTAAGACTCTGCTCCTGCTTAAATATGCATTCAGTTGAGGACACCTGCACTGGTACCTTTATTTAGTCCCCAGTTATTTATTTATGCAATGATGTCTCTCTGGATTGAGTGGAATGACTTCGTTTATATATGGTACGTCCAAATTCAGTCTGAATGCATACCTCTATTGCTCAAAAATGGTTTTGGGTTTTGTTTTTTTTTTAACGGACTTGCTAATGGAAGGGTATAAAGAGAAAAATAATGTTACTCATTATTTGAAATGAGATGTTTAAGCCCTTCGGGGTAGAAGCCTTTGCTTTAACCTTTAGCTAATAACAGCCTGCCTAAATGAGATGTTTTTTCATTGTAACATCTCAGACTCTGTAATGATACAGATGCTACGGAGACTGACTCATCTCTGCGCAGCTCAGCTGAACTTCCCCTTAAACGTACTAATGAGTTTATGCAATAATCATCTGCTGCTCACCGGGAAGACAGCCCTGCTATTTTGTGTTATCTAAGTGAAAGAAATAAGCGGTGTCAGAGATCCTGCCATGCAGTAATTCAGATGAAACCATCATTTCCTTTCATATGTGGCAATAAAGAAGATGCTGCGGCTCTGGAGAAGGCACCAAACGGAGCCAAGGCTGAGGCGGAGCTACGAGGAGGTCCACTGTCCTACATCACCCGCTGTGCTGCGATGGGTTTTGCGTTACCACTGTTTTACTCAAATGTGATGCATCCTATAGGGGAAGGCTGACCCGAACGAGTGCCTTGGAAATTGTGAAAAGCAAAGAGCTGCGTTTGTTCCTGCTGCACTGAGGAGATGAGCTGTTTATGAGAGCTGCACACAACTAACATCGTGATGAAGAAACACCCTTTCTTGATTTTCCCTCTGGATAAAAACTATTCAGCAAAGCTAATTGCGTGAGCTAAAAATCCACAACAATATTCACCTGAGTTTCTCATGCTGATGCACTTACAGATATCTGGACGTTTGACTTCCCTGTTTGTTTAGTTCCTGATTAAATGTTTCAAGGGATCATTTAAACAAAGGTGAGAAAAAATTATTAAGGAAAGGCTTCAGAACCTGAACCTCTTGTACAACTTGGTTCTGCGTTGCTCCGAAGGCAAAACTAATTGTGCTTGTTTGTTTTGCATCATCTGAACTACAGGGGGATAGGGAGGGCAGAGAGAAGGACCCGTTCCCGAACAAAAAGGTGTTACAGGATCACAGCTGGAAGCTGGGTGAAACACTTGTATGGCATTCACTGCGAATTTCTCAAGGAAGGGTCTGGGGAGATACCTTATACTGAGCCTGTAACAAAGGAGGCAGGACATGGTGCAGAATGACCACTTTTCCCATCCAAGACAGGCAAAATTTGTCATAATTACAGAAAAGAAACAGTATTTTTCAGGACCAAACATAAGCATTCCTCAACCAACAGCAATAGCAGAAAGTAACAAACTTAAAATGACTATTTAAGCTGTGGTTTTATGTAGGGATATATTTGCATCACCACTGCCCAACACAATTTGTTTGCACCTAAATCTCTCTGAGGTCTTCTGCTATCTACCTGCTTCCTTCAGATGTCCATGGAGGGTGCCACCAGAGTCCCCAGATGCGTGGTTTGTTTTTTTTTTTTTTGTGGATTTTCCCTGCATCCTGCTTGTTTTATGGTAATTCAGGACTGACAATCGTCACCACTTTCACAGCCTCCGTTTCCAGTGCTTTATGCTCAGCTTCCCAGCTCAGGCACACTGAAATCCTAGTCTTTGTTATCTTCTTGTGAGGTCCTTGCAACAGCATTTGTTTCATTCTAGGAACCAGTTGTATCCTGTATGCCAGTTAATTTATTTGGAGGAACACCCTATAGATTGATAAAGCTCAGGTTTCTTATCTTTCTTCCGCCCGGGTTTGTGAATTGTCCTCTGAAAGGTTTCTCATGGGCTTCCCACCACGCAGCTGTCTCACCTGCTCATGGGGTATGCTGACGTTTCCCTAGCAATGCCGTGAGCATATGGTCACGTCTGGACTGTAGGGCCCCCAAATGAGCTTGGTTGGAGCCTGTGGCTCCTGCTCTGAGCCGTGCTGTGCTGGACCACGCTGCACACCCTCCATCCACCCCCGTGATCCCACCAAGGGCTGAGCCCACCAGCCCTTCTCAGCCCCTGGCCTGCTGGTGGGGACGGAGCTCGTGGCCGTCACAGCGTGAAGCGTGCCGTTTCAAATCTCGTTTTGAAAACACCCACAATCCAGGTAAGCTGCATGTTTCCCTTTGAATATGTTTTTTTTGTAAGAAAGAAGACAAAAGCAATGACCATCAACAGAAATAAATCGCTGATGTTTTTCATTCAGACGGGACTCTAATCCCTTCTAAGGCACCCGAGAGCCATTAACAGTAATTTTAAATGAAATACACCCGTGCTAAGTCTAACTAAGCAGCTCCTCAATTATACTGGCAGAAAGATGTATTCCAATTACCACAGTACTTTCAGGTGAATTAATACTCCTTTCTGTACCGGCTGTGGAGGTCACTCAATGTTCCCATGAATCCCTGCATGTTTACATTAAAAAAGCACACCGTGATCTTTGGCAAAGGCACTTGCTCTAGGCTAGTTCAACTTTTGAGCTTGTTGCCATAAATACAATAGACAAGCAGCCAACTGTTGCAAAAGAAGCCAAGAATATCTTTCAATGCTTTCTTTCCATATCAGTGATTAATCCAAATTACACAGGAAAAGCTTTATAAATATGAAATAGAATTTTAAAAGACGGAAGTGCAAATACCTTATTTACCATGTTTAATAAGCAGTGTTCGTGTTAGAAAGGCAGGTAGGTTTTGAAGGAATGAATCATGCTCAGTTCACGAGAAAACGTTCCCAACTGGGACCTGAACTGACTTTGCAGCCTGCTCAGTCTACGCCAATGCCATTTCCTTGGATCACTGAAATTTCTCCTCTTCACCAGCGCGGGGGGCTACAGCCAGCGCGGCTCTGCGGGAGGCAGGTCCAGCGCGGCTGCAGACCCCCGCTCGCATCCTGCTTCCCCCTGGCCGAGCGCTGCAGGGGCCCCGCGCCGCCGCGGCTCACTCCAGCGTCTGTTTTATACCATAACTCTTCCACAGGTCAACAGCTCTATAGGCCACGCCGTAGGCTTACCAAGCAATAAACCCTGCAGACCAGGAGATCCACTTTTCCAAACAGACGAGAATCATGTGCTGGGAGGTGCCTTAATGCAACCAAATAATGAAGTCCCTCTTCACCCTTCCTGGTAAGATACACAGGTGATGTCTCATCCCTTGCGAGTTTTCAATTCAGTGATAATAGAGTAACACTGAGTTAGTTTAACAGGAACTTACGTCTTTTTACATTTAAATGCTCACTGAAATATCAAAATATAGAAAGCCAGAATGTTTGTTTCCCAGAAATAGAGAAAAATCTTAGTTACTCCATACTCCATGATCCCAAGTAACATGGCCCTACAGACACTGGGAAAATGAGTGATGAGATCTATTTTAGAGCTTAGTCTAGACCCCAAACTAGTCTGTGTTCACTCCTGCAGATGAGAGGATCTGAAAGCCAAGGAGCCTGCATCCCCATGGGAAAGGGCAGAAAGCTCGAATAGAAAAAACAACCATTTTATTTCAGATTTTTAACATCAAACCTGTGATGAGCTATCATATTTGGTGAACTATCAAAATGCACATATTCTTCATTTCCCCTTATGCCTACTCACCCTGCAGAGCTGGGCAGCTGAGGCAGCTCTCACCACACATGCTTTCATGGTCCTCAACAGGAGCAGAGGTGAATCAAGCCGTAAGTGCCGGCCCCAGAGCGAGCAGTCACAGTGCCGGCCGATACGGGTACGGGCGCAGGCTGAGAGATCTACTCCCAGCCTGCCGGGCACAAGAGAGCAGCAGGGCAGGTCAGGCACCTCTTGGCATCCGCACCCAGCTGCGCTGCTGCCCTCAGATTTACCTTCTTTCCAAAAGTCCCCGTGGTGCTGGGGAGCATTTCAGGGAATGAGTGGTGACAGGGTCAGTCACAGATGTTTCCTCTGGGTGACAGCTTAGATCATAATTGTTACACCCCACCTTGGGTGTAGTTCAGTAAGCTTTAAGTAAGGGCAAGAAGTTACAGCTCAGCTCTAAACCCCCTTGTTGCAGCCCCTCTCCTTCTCAGGCTTTTCCAGCAGGGCTAATACAGCCCCAGGCGGCTTCGCCAGCCCCGTTGCGTCCCTCTGTCCCTGGCAATGGGAGCCTTTCCTTCTCCCTGGGCCCGTACTGCGCGGGATGCTGGGACCTCCGCAAGGCGCAGGTCGTGTTTGGTGACCACAGGCTGCAGGTGACTTTTTGATTCCTGGAAGCAGACTCCTTATCTCGAAAATCTTCAAGCGGGGGGAGCCGTGAAGTATGTTTCACTTAGGAGTAGTTATTAGAAAGCAACGTAAGGGAAAGACTCTTTCTCCACCCGGTCTGCGTTGTTTTGCTTCTCCACCTAACTCATTTTTTATTTATGGCCACAGTATCTATGTTTCGTTTTCAGTTATACCTGATGTCGCCCTGAGCAGCCGCAGATGCAGCGCCCGGGCGGGAGGCAGGCATGCCCTGGGTGAGGCAGGCACCCTGGCAGCCCCGGGAGGCTCAGGCAAGCCCGGGGCTTGGCCGGCAGGAGCCAGCAGCAGCCCCGGGCTGGCAGCCGGCAGCCAGGCCTGCGGAGCAGGACCCACCTTCCCTGGGTCTGACACAAGAGTTTTCTGCACTACCTGAGCCTAACCGCACGGTAAGCAGGGAAGGAGTTTATCAGCTGGCTGGTTTGATCTTCCTTCTTTAAGAAACGTAGTTATTTTGAGTTAATATCATAATAAAGCCTGATTGTTTCAGGGGCATAAAAGCCTCTTCAGTTTTTGGAGTCCCTTCAGGAGAAAGGCGAGGCAGGCCACGACACAGCTGCCCTTGCCTCGGGCACAGTTGGCAATGGAAGTAACTCCCTCCTGAGGGCTAGAAAAGCTGCAGGTCCCTGAGGCGAACAGCCTTGGAGAAACGCCAGGAAAGGGACGCAGGGAAACTTGCAGAAACCACTCCGCTCACGTTACTTCCCTCACAGGCAGCGTCGTTGGAATCGGGTCACCAAACCCCCCTCCCGCGAGCTGCCCACCTGCTAATTCTCAGAGGCAAAGACCTCCTCAACGGTGTTGTGATATACCAGGGTTCTGCTTCTTGTTACTCAACATGCAAAGTTGTCATTTTCTTTTCCTCAAAAGCCTCATCTTTGGAGACTTCCACGTGACCAGGACAGCAGGTGACATGCTGTTGTCTAGTATTCGTACTCCTTGCTCAACGTTAGGAGCAATGATGTCCCCTACGTAAAGCACCCTCAAGGGTGAAACTTTATTGAAAAATGCAGGTATGGATGGAAGTAGCACAAAAGTGTTATTACTTGGAAAAAAGAAAAAGCTGAACCAGAGCCCAAATTTAAAAATAATAAAGAAAGCAGTTTGTGTAGAAAGGCTTTTTATTTTGAAAAACATTTTTTCAAATTTTTGAAATACAGTGTAAAGTACAACATAGAATTATGTCTGCAAGTCAGCTTATGCATGTCATGCCAGTTATTTACATGTAGATATATACAGAGTGCAGATAATTATTGAAACCACACTACAAAATAAACAGAGAGTTCAATAAGATAATTTAGCAGGACTTTATTAAATATATATATATAGTTATTGATTGTATATACTTTCCTATTAAAATATCATATAGTATCTAAAGTAACCCCTATAAACTCTAATACCTCCAAAATTGCCATAAATATGATTGAAAATTGAAATTATCCATGTGCCCTGTTCAGCTGCTTTGCCCTTTGCTATAACAGGAACTCTTGTAGTGCTGAGATCATGGTGCTATCTTTAGTGCCAGAACTTTAATGACAATTCCCAATAAAACACTTGCAAAAAGCTCAGATGCAGAATAGCTTTCAGCTGAGACATCCAAGGGTTGAAGCACCATTCTCTGTGCTTAAAATAACAAGGATAATCCAATGGCTTATTAAATACTGCCACATACAGGACAAGAAAAACAATGCTATGATCTTCAGTGACCGAATTACAACATTGAATTCGTAGCTGTTTGGATACCAAGCACCTTATTAAAACAAAACAAGGCAAATTCCCAAGCCCATGCAAAATCTTATCCAAAAAAAGAGACCTCCCAACTTGTACTGAAACAGCCTGATCAACAGTCTGAGTTTTGCATGAGCAGTAACTGGAAGGGCCGCGGCAGCAGCGGCTGTCAGGGCTGTGTGACCACAAAGAACAAGATTGAACTTTGCCTATAGCTTGATCTGTGGTATCTGAATGGTTCATAAAAGGCACTCTGCTGAAAGAAAGGATAATGCCAAGCCGTAGCATATGTTACCCCATTAACAGAATATTCCATTTACTTTCTGGGGGCTTCTGGCCCGCAAACACTCACTATAAATTGCCAAAGGTCTGTCTTTGACTTCACTAGAGCTTTGCAAGTTTCCAACAGTGGAGAAGATCCGCCCCTACTGTGCTCCCCTACTGGGATTTCTCTTCTTGCTGCTCAATCCAAAATTGCACAAGCTGCTGCCTTAGGAAAAGAAGCATGAAGAACAATATGCTTTTTAGTTTCATTATTTATTCCGACGCAATCTTATTAAGTAGAAAATAGACCAGTGGAGAAATGTAACAAAAAAATTCCAATTACTGCCATACAATGCTTTTTTTTGTTGTTGTAATTATTGTTCTGAACTGCTGAATTTTGCAATTTTTCCTCTCCTAACATGTCTTTCCTAAAGGCACATTATAATTCAATCCAATTACAGGCAAAGAATAGAGATTAGCACCAGAAAATATAAAAAAGGAAAATAAGTTACTATTACTATCATAGAATAGCGCTGGTCAGCAAATCTGTGCATCATTTTTTTCCAGAAATAATCGAACAATGAACTTTATAGATTAGTTAGGGACATAAATGATAGCTACGGTTTAATTTAAGAGTTTTCTTACATAGAACTCTAAATGCCAAAATATGGCAAGGATATTTTAATACTGAACTCATAGGAATTACACAAAAAATATTTTTTCATCTTTATCATAATTAATAAAAAGTGTGAATATAAAATATTAATATACTTTACATATTTATCATACAATATATCAGTCCTTCACACTATTAATTTGATTCATGTTGTGCTGCAACATGTATCAAAAAGTTTAACAAACTAAAAACATGGCTAATTAGTGTAATTGTGGGTACCGACATTATTTCCACAAGACAAACAGCAATCACAACGTGTCATCTACCTTGAGTTCTACAGTGTTATTTGGAAAAAAACTGCTGCATCCTTTTAGGAAGGATAATAATAATTATAATAAAAAAAATTGCGCAAACTTTGCTTGTAGAGTGAATCTGACTTCCATAAAAACAGTAAATTAATACTATGAACTAATTTAGTTCAGCTTGCCTAATTTTCTGGTAAGGCACTATCAAGGTATTATATCTTCATTTAAATGTTATATGGATTTCTGATCCTTCGCAATTATTAGAAGGAATTTTTGGTCAGGCCTGAGAGTATCATCATTAGACAAGCTTTGGTGCTGCCCTCTCCCCCTGCTTTGAACACCTAGCTACTTAACTTTCCAGTTCATTGCACGGCTTCTTGTAGAGATAAACTCCCTCCTGGAAAGTCAGGGAAGAGCTGGGGCATCCACAACCCAGCAGTGAGATTATACAGAAAGTGCTTGTTATGTACCCCAAAAGGGAGGAACAGAAAAACCGTAAAATATTTCAAAAAATGAAAAACCCTACTCATCCCACTGAGAGTGAGTGGTTAACTGTAATTAAGAACGGGCATAACCTTTTTCAGATAGAAATGCCATTTTAAAGCTAAGCTACTTTAAAATTATTTATGTGATCATCATGGCTGGTTCAGAAGAAGGGCCTGAAAAAGTGTCTTACAGAGGAAAATACAGGTTTGTTTTGTGAGCAGCAGAATGAATGGGATTCAGTTTCTTAGGAAATTGTCTTCCGCAATTCAGTTTTGCGTCTAATGTGAGATGAATACATGGGGATAGACGGAACACCTCTCCTCCACAGGGATTCCTCCAGGTCTTTCTACAACCTTTCCCTCAGCACTTACAGACTCCACTTACTTAATCTGTAACTGAACTTTGCATTTTTACAAAATTTTTAATGAACTTAGCATCTTTGAGTCCTCTAGCTTGCACTCAGATCAGCTGGTTTCAAAACATAATACTGGAGAATACCCAGACACATACACAGGCTGTGAGATTACCTAAGGTTAGCTTTTTTCTCCCCTTCTTTTTAAATCAGGCTAGAGCAAACCAAATAAGAGCAAGCATTTTCTATTTCACCATTCCTCAAGAATTTCACAACAATTAAATTCCTCCTAAGATGTATAAGAGGTCATCAAAGGGTGTTCAACAAAGGTCCGTTTGCCACTGACCCCAGTGCAATAGATAGAAGGAAGTGGTTTTTTTACCCCAGACGACTGCATTTCTCTGCCTGCGTGAGATGCGTGCTGGATCTCCAGCCCCCGCTCAGAGCTCTGCCTCCCTTTCTGCTCCTTTTTGCCTGCAGCAGCACTCCTGGCAAGGTCACCAGAGGTAAGCCTTTTGACATCCTGCAATTTTTGGATTGTGAAAAACAGCAAAACCACAACCAAAACCATGTTGATCTTCTCAGGACAATGGCAGTTTCAGGCATAGCTTACACTAAGGAATCTTGGCTCGCCTTAAAAATAAGAATGGCTCAATCTGATGAGAAAAGACCTTCACTTCCTTTCACACCTGCTCGGGGCAAACTAGATGAGCACACACGTGTCTGCCTTCACTGCCTGTGACAATGTCTGCAACAAGGCTTCATCACAAGGCACTGAAATCAGTCTGGTCCTAAGGTGAAGTGAAACATGATTTGGGACTTGAAACTTTTTAGAGTGAAGAAAGAACCCAGATCACTCAGTCACTAATTCAAGGGGTCTGTCCTCAACTGCCTGCAGCCAGTCTTACCCAGACTCCCCCTCTGAAAAGCTAGACCATTTTTGGGACGATGCTCTTACAGCCTCTCTCCTTCCCTAATCACCACTTGATACTTTAATTAGCGAGGAGAAGGATCCTGCAAGCTTTTGCCACCAGCCTGAATTCCAACACAGAGCTTCTCTGCAGAAATCATGCACTACATACAAGTAAAGGAGGTTCTGATGTGCTTCTTTATGTTGGCAGTAAATCTTATTTTCTAATTTAAACAAGAAAAAGGCTATGGAAAGAGAAAAGAAGCAATTAAAAGATTACTGATGTTTTTAGTCCTAACAGAAGTTCTTCCTTAAACTTTCTGGAAGTAGCATACAACTTAGAAATCAACAGAAGATTTAAATGTTGATTTCTGTTACTGAAGAAAGAACTAAACCTAGACAGGTCTATGAAACAGTGAATTCTTTCTGTAGCACTAATGCTGAAGAATTACTAATATGGAGCTTAAATATCTTGGTTTTCAGTCAGGCATGGTAAGCACCAGTGCATGTTTTCCCTCAAGGTGTGCAAGAAAGACGCTCAGATTTAGAAAGCTGCTCATGGTTTTGTTTTTTTTTTTTTGTTTGTTTGTTTGTTTGTTTTCAGTCCTACCAGAAGCAATCAATGGGTCTTTACAAAACCTTTGAAAAGTAAGGCTTTTTTATTCTGTGGAAGGGGAGAAATCTTTGTAAAATAGTTTAGCAGAAGTCAGGAGAAATAATACGAAATACTTTTATTGCTACATGGAGCTTTCAGCATTCATAGCTTATAAAATTAGCTACTTCACAGGCCATTTGTCTTATTTGCAATGGAAAAAATTGGAAAAGGACTCAGTTACAATTTATCTCAGGTTTCAAAACATACTGCTGCTCTCCACTGCTTACCTCACATTACTACCAATCATTCCAGATTCAGCATCTCCTTGTTTTCTACAGATGTTGCTCTGAGATACAACTGAGAATATTGTCCCGATGATGGGTATCATAGAAATAAAAGTTGTTAATATTATCTGTACTGATATAAAAAGGAGGAAATAAATCTAAGAAGTACTTGAATGAAACATTCATTAAACATATCACATTTTGAATGAACACTTCCTGCTCAGGCAGTGTATAAACTGATTTCACTATTAGTTCTGTAACATATTGTAAATAAATTCTGTAACATATTGTAATCTCAATGAAAAACAGGATTTCAAACTTCTGATTTATGGAAAACTCATTTCTTATTTGAAATGATTAGGACTAATTTTAGAATCAAGTTTTCTAAGGGAGAATTCAGATCACAATAGAAGCATTACTTACAATATGAAAAAAAAACCAATTTTCCATATTAAAAACTACAGATTGCAAGAAATGTCATAGAGTGCATTGCCTCTAAATTTCACACTTCTGTGAGCAACATCCTAGGACCTGAAGGTCTGCAGCTAAATGGCAACTTTTTTCATTTTATTGCTCTAGTGTTCCTTACCCATAAAAGAAGAACAGAACAACCTTTTGCAAACAATGGAAGTTATTTAAACAGAGTACCGTCTTCAGTACAGAAACTGTTAACTGTTTCATTACATTCTGTTCCGTTGATAGGGAGCTGTGTAACCTGCAGCTGCAGTATCTGAAGGAAATCTACCACTCAGCTAACGGGCTGATCCCATATCTGTGTCAGATAAAAATCATAGTGCTCATTATTTGTTACCATGGATACCATGAAGATATTGCTGTCCACTAAAGATTACTAGAGGAAGACAACATAATTCTCCGGAACGAGTCCTGTTTTGCCTTCATAAGTTGCTTTTAACCAGCCTGGTTCCACTGATGGATACACTGCAAAAAAACACAGCCGGACAAACAAAACATATTTACAATAAATTAACACTGTTAAAAGATCCTATATAAGGTTCATATATTTATTTAAGAGCAATTGAAAAAACAGGGCAAAAACTGAGAGTTGAAAATGGAATTATGCTCTGTTATCTTGTGGATACTGTTCATTTTTTTTTTCCTTTAATGTAAAAAGAGAATGTAAAACGTATCTTACCATTGGAAAATATTGCTCCCTGTGGGAAAGACAGCTCATGACTATGCTCAGCCTTACAGGAATACATGGCTTTTGCTTGTCTAAAAGAAAAAAATACAGGCTTGCAATAAATGAGATAACAAGGAAAAATGTATAAAGAAATGAAATTAAAACCTTGGAAGATTAGGAATAATCAGTTGCACAAATACAGGATGGTAATGACTAGTTACACAGTAGTTCAGAAGAGCAGAATGATAGCAGTCAATAACTCCAAGCTCATTGGAGTTAACAAGCATGTTATTGCAGAAAAGAGACCAACATCCTACTTAAAGGTTTAAAGAGGTATATAATTTATAACTTCTTTTAAAAGGATTCTTTCATTCTAGTTGAAGCTGTCATTCAAATGAGTACTGAATTGAGCATATTGCTTGAAGCAAGTGATGGACTGCCTGGAGAAAATTCAAAAGTGATCATTAAAGGCCTAAAGACATGACTTGTGAGAAAATATAGTTGATCAGTCTACAGAAGAAAGTAATACATAGAAGGTAAATACGAGACAAAAAAGGAGAAATCTGTTCTCCAGGCTGACTGCAAAAAGGACTTAAATAGGTTTAAATTGCAGCAAGGGAGATTTAAATTAGGTGTCTGGGGTGGGTTTCAGCTTCAGCCACCTAAATTTAGATGTCTCTAAATAACCCATGTGCCTAGCTCCACAGACCCTCCAGGCCTGGCTTCTGCTACGGTAGATGCCTACTTGAGAGTGCAACGAATGGCTCACCAGGTTCCACTGCCTGTAGCGAAACCTTCAACGAAATACTTCCTTAAATAATACCTGACATGAAGATACCTACAGGTAGACAGCTAAGTTTATGTCTCTTAATCTGTAGCTGGAAAACCCCTCTATTGGTTAGAATAGTGAAGCACTGGAACTACCAAGAATTGGAGAATCCCTGAATTGAAGAATTCCCATTACTAAAAATTTATTTAAAAAAACCCAAATAACAAAAAGCCACTACACAGATATCTGCAAAAGAACTAGTTAGATATATAATGATTCTATCTCAGAGAAGGAGGACAGAGTAGGTCACCTCGTGATACGGCTTCTAGCAGTATGACTCTGCAAAATACAAAATGAAGGACTGAACATGAAGATGGAAATCAGAAGTTCTCTCTAGATTCCTGCACTTTACCTAATACCTTTAATTTATATATTCAAAGCAATTTTTATATGATCCATCAGTTTTTCTGAGTTTCTTTAAACTTACTGGAAACCCACATTATACCAAATGAAGATGAACTTGTTATTTCACCTTTGTATGATGTGATGGGGCGTTACTGATTCAGCTTTCCTTCCAGCCAGGATTTATCTCAATGACCCAGTATGTGACCTGTGGTGAAGTTTAAAATTTCTAGCATACTTTTTGAGAGGGTGTATATGCAAGTGACATGTAATCTACTTTGTCTTTCCTCCCAAAATAGTGAGATAAGAGAGACGTAAATTAGATTAATAATAGTGCCACATCATAAGCATTAGCATAAGAAGTCTGTTTTATTCTGTGTACTGCCAATGGGGCCTGTGGCACTTCACCTTTGGAGTTACACACCCTGCTGAGGTCAAGCAGGGACAGACTTCCTAAAGGGAGCAGAGAGCATCCCTCTACCCTGGCCTCATACCTTGGTGCAATCAGTACTAGCACACCATCATTCATCTGAATCTCTAAAAGGGTATGAGTGGATGGACATATTCCCAAGTTTGCATGTGTGAGCTTTCCAGAAATGATTTCTCCCTCTGAAGAAAAAGCTCTGAAGCCAATTTAAGACTAGAACAAACGGCATGTTTTGCCTTCATCTTAAGTGAACAACTGACTCATCAAGGGTTAGATTCTCAGGCCGAGATTTCCAGAGGAGATCAAGAATTTTGAGTCATGCCCTCGATATCCAAAGGCACCTTATTTTCAGGATGCTGAAAACATTTCTAACTCTCAGAACTGTCATTCTGGATACATCCCCACTGCTAACTAGAACCACATGAGCACTGGACCCCTGTTTGCCTACTTTGCTTAGATGTTAGCTTGCTTTCGGGCTGGTGTAGACTGCTCTGTTTAGCATTTTTCCAAGACAACTCCTTGGTGCCTACTGTTATGAAGAACTTGCCATCTACAGTCGCCAAGACAGGTGTGAAGTTTCATTACTCTACATGATACATATAAATTTATACATAATAATCTACATAATATATACTAAAATGTACAGAGGGAGATTAGATGACTTTACCAAAGGTCACACGTAAACTAAAATTGAATTCTTTAATCTCAAGATCATTTTTCCTCAAAGTCAATATAACAAAGAGCACTACAGATATTCTAATTATACTGACCCAGATCAGTAACAGCCTGCAAAACAGCTACTTCCTGTGTGGCATAATCATGGATTTTACACATATAAAACAGTCGAGTAACTGTTTATAATGATTATAATTGCAATGAATATAAGATAATTGGTAATGAATTTACTAAAGCACAGGGATGATTTCGAACTTGATTTTACTTAGTGGCATGACTATCAAGCCAGTTTCCCATGTTAAGAATGGGACATCTGAATAATACTGTGACAAAAGACATTTAAGGCAATAATAAAACAGAACAGGAATATTTAAATGTGAGGCAGAATTATTTAAGTTATTCTTGAAATATGACATGTTGGTTTTTAGTGCCCTCAGAAAAAGTTAAGAAAAATAAATGCAATTTTCTCCTATCTTCTCTTATGTCTACTAAACTACTCTGTTTTCAGCTTCTAATTTTTACCTGATCCAAGTATGTTTACCTTAAAAGTAAAAAGATAAGAAAACATGGACTCTGACTTGCTCAGTTCTGGAAAGAGAAAGCTTCCCAGCATTTGACATTTAGACAGATACACAAACACAAGGTACACGGAAGTCAGTTTCTCAAAAGCTCATGAATTACAGGATTCTTCCCACCACCTGGCTCCTGACACAGATTAATTACATACCAATGTTATCTACAAGCTGTGTGTAATGGTATAATGAGAGACAGATTCTATGAATATTTACTCACAATTCTAGAGCAATTTCCAAGCCCCTCGTTATTGTTTCCACACTCAATTTGATTACGTAGGTTCTCGTATTAGTTATTACTCACTTCAACCCTATCCAGCTAGAAGCATTAGCAATGAAAAGGGCTTGCAGGTTCTTGGACATTTTTTTTGTGTGTGATTATGAAAATGGACATTCTTATGTTGTTAATGCTCTCCTCCCTACAAACAAGGCTGTTTGTTAAAAAGCATGTGATAACATCACCATCATCTATTATGGTTCTCTTAAGATCATGCTAATAATCTGAGAAGAGTGTGATTCATGTTGTTTAGTGCAGAGAAAAAAAAAACAACTTCAGAAAGTGGTACCCACATTTCCTAGAAGTTCCTTCTTTCCATGACTTTTCTGGATAGACTCCAGATGAGAAAAAATGCATTTTCCCTTTCCGTACTTTTTATTACGTTTGTTTTGAGCTTGTAAGGATAAACTTATACTAGCAGTCAAAGGGTCAGTACTTATCAGATCATAAACTATTTTGCTTGACTACATGCAGTCCACAACACCTGAGGCCTTTTAAACAATTAATAATAATAATAATAATAATAATGATGTTAATAATGTTAATTAAAAGTTATAAGTAAGCTTTAAAACTATGCTCCTGCCCTAATGAGTTTTCAGTCTAGCAAGACAAAGACAGAAGCCAGAAGAGGAATGAATGAATCACATGAATGAAAACACATGAATGAAGTCACATGAATGAAACACATGAATCTCTCTCAGATGACTCATCAGTTAATATTATTCTACAAGAAAAAGAAAGGTTTATAGACTCCTGGAGATGGCAGACTCACAGCCAAGCTTGACCAAATAGAAAACACTGGTCTGAGCTGGGGAAGGCATTCCAGGTGTTTAAGGAAATAAAAAATATAGCATGAAAATAAAAACAGAAGAATGACTGGGAAAGGATATTTAATCATATGGTTGGAAGGGGAGCATTGGTCTACTGGGCTTCATACTGTCAGCCTATTAAAGTCCCAGCCCAGCACCTAGAGAACCTGCTGCCAAGCCAGAGCTGTTTGCTGTCACCAACTCCTCCTTCCCATTTTTCTAGGTATTCTTTTCTAATGTGAGAAACTTACTCACTTTATGTGAGAAACTTACTGACTTTCTGTGTACCTCTAAATCAAAGTCAAGAAAACAGAGTCAGGGATTACGTGTTGGTGCATTTTTGTACAGAAGCTGCAATAAGGAGACCTCAAGCCTTACTAAGACTGTTGGATAACTGCAATATTTGTGAAAGCAGTAAGAAAACTCCTTTGCCTCTTTCAAGTGCATACTAGATTAGCAACAGGGATTGGTCTCAGTGTACAGAGTAGCTTAATACCACAGTCTGGGAGATGGATGATTAATAAACTTGAAGTCAGGAAGGAAGGAATGGGAAGACTGAGAAGTCAACATAATTCTGGAATTGGAAAAAGAGAGCACAGGTTCTACTGGGTATAACATTTTGGTCTTCCCTGTCCAATCCTAAAACATGTACTGTGGCCTCTCATTCTCATTCTCTTTCGGATTAAAAGAAATCTGTTCAAACTGGTAGCGCTATGGGGGCGTGTACTCATGTATACAAGGAGAGAAAACAGCCAGCTCAAATAATGTCCCAGCATTAAAAAAAAAAACAGAGGACACACACTCATAATAGAGTATCACATTATATAAAGTCAGAAAGCAGGGTTGCAAAGACTACTTGGAAGAAGGAATAAGTAAGACCAGGCCACTGTGGTGGTAAAGCATCGAGTACAAAATTATCTGCTGGAACACAGATGACAATGTGAGATTGCAAAGTTGTATAGGTACTTTTGATCCGCCTACTGTACAAATGACCACAACAGGCAACAGATGCTTCAAGTAGGAATGAAGCTACTTAGATACTATAATAGGTAAGCAGTAGCTTGAAATTTCAAAACCAGTTATTTTTAGCAGGGTAAATTACCCCTGTACAGAGTTCAACACTACCTTGCCTTGAATATTTCTGGTATCAAACCAGGCAGCTTAAAAACAGTTTCTCTGTCTTACACTCTGTCCTGCGTATATTCATTAGATAGTAGAGTTATGAACTCAGAAGGCCTTTCTACTGGGTGGATCAAGATGTAATTACCATGATTTCTACATACTTCAGAGCAAAAAAAGACTATCCAAAGGTTTTAAATCAGCCTTCATGTTCGTAACATGCATGAGAGATGAATAAAAGCTGGCTCTGAATTGCAAAATCTTGCTCAGACTTGAGCAGCACTGTAAGAACTGCTGAGCTACTTCTTATTCCTTCCTTGCCTGCTGACCTCTCGTTTTCCATTCTCCTTGTTACTGTTGCCCTTCTGCTTTCTTAGGGAGGCTGAAGTAGAGTAGCTATTAAGCCTTTCAGTGTTTTTGGCTTTGTTATCTGCTCTCCATATCCATTATCAAACTGCTACCTTTTTCCTTTGACAGATTTTTTCTTCTTACGTGCTTTCTATACACAGATACAGGTGGCACAGGCCCTGAGGGAACAACAGGGGAGAGTTTACAAGAAGGGAGCAATACAAAATAAGAGAAGGAACAGTGGTGGTGGTGAAATGATGCAGGACTGCTGAAGCAGTCATCGCTCTCAGCTTAGGGCACTGGCTTAAGAACATTCCAGTCTCTTCATTTATACTTTTCTTCCTTAAATTAACGCCCTGCTGTTTTCATCTCCCGTTCTCCCCTGCTACCCTCTTTTTTGGTCATCTTACAGTTCATGTGCTAAAAAAACAAGAACAGCCTTGATTCATGTAAGCTGCTTCTCTCGAAGAAAATCAGCTGGCCTTTGCAGGTCAGCTTTCTCTTTCTTGTCCCTGCTAGATCTGTCAGAGAGGACAGCCATATTCCACTGCCACACATCTCAGCACATATGCTACTTGAGATTACTACTTTTGGATTTGTGGATTAACATTTTATTTTATTTTTTTTCTATTGCTTGAAAGGTCCAGTAAGCTTGACAGTTCCTGGTATCAGTGAGTAAAGTGATGGACAAAAAGATATGTTCTGTCTCAAAGAACTTGAAATGCAGGGACCGTGAAAAGAGAGACAGACTTTTTTGCACATCTATTTATTTGACTATCTGCCTTAGTCTGTTAATTGTAGGCCATTTAGTAATGTAGGGAAGATGCTGCTTCCTAGACGAACACTTCTCAGAACATTCTAACTTAATACAAGAATGAATCAAATCCACCAAATAAATGCATGCAATTGTAAAGAAAACATAAATAATTCCTGCTGCACGCTACTGAGAAGAAAGGGCAACAGTTTCTCCAGACAGATACTGAGGCATGGAAGGTGTGATGGGAAAGACAGGAATCCTGATCAAGTTAATCCTGAACTTTTTAAAGCAGCTGTTATTCAGGACTTGCCTACATGAGCAAATTACCATAAACTAGCATGTTTGCTACTCTGCTGAAAGCATGTATATATAAACAGCTGTATGGAGTAAGTACAGTACCCTCATCCTAATTTAAATCCTGTTAACTTACTCTTGTAGCTGTGTGCTTAAGCAGATCACGAACCTGAGCATCTCTCACTGCAATCCCCCCAGGTGACAGAAGAGCCAGATAGGCTGGTATTCTCTATTAGATTTAGTTTTCTTCTGGAGCAAGGATGAGTTTAATAACCCACAAAAATTCTGCATGCCACATGATGCTGTCCAAAAGACACACAAAAAAGCTCCAGCACTTCTATTTCAATCTTTGAAGCCAGCAAAACAGAAAGGATTTTACAAATTGTTAAATACTATGAAGCACTTACCGTCCTGAAGAAACTTGTTTAAGTGAACCAGCACTTTCAAACAACTGGGCTCTTGCAGCCACTCTGAAAATAAAGCACCACCTTGCTTTATACTTTGCCCATTAAAAAAACACACAGACTAACTTCAATTTTAATCATCTAAAGACACTGACACATTTTTAAAAATTGTTTTTATTACTCACTTAGAGAAACAGAGGAAATTCAAAAGCTGAATTTAAGTCCCTATTCAGCAGAATTCTTATGGGCATAACCTAATTGGGGCCTGACTTCCGCATGCCCTAGTGCCTTGCTGAGTCAGCAAAGGAAATCTCAACACCCTATATTTAAAATTCTATTCATGGATGGCCAATAGATATATTGGAAATGCTTTTATTGCCAGTCTGCCACTATCATGCTGGAACTCTGAGCTGTGCAGGATTCTCTGTTTAAGACACAACAGTCTGTGAAATGACTACAGTGATCCCTTCCAGTTTAAAAAGTGGAGAGGCTGAATAGAGTCCTGCAATATTTGGAGAACTTCTTTGTGCTCTGCAGATCTGGAAATCACTTGTTCATGGGGACAGAGAAATTCTGGGTCAAAGTCAGGATTACAGCAAAGATCTTCTCACTCTTAAGTTTGTGCTAAAAGCACTGAGAAACATGGCTAACCCAAATCTCAACACGCTAAACTATAACCTCTGTTGCTTAGAACTACCCTCCTTTCAACATAGCCCCCCAAAAAAACCAACTGTTAGAAAAAAACAAAGATATCAACTTTTTAACATGCAGCAACTGAAGAAATTTCAGAGCAGAAGTTTGTTTTTTTTTTTCCTTTCTCCTCCATTTTTGGACTTACACGAATAAGATCTGGTGATATTCTTGACACAACAGCACGGACAGTAAGTAACATTTATGCTCCTTGAAACATTAAATTACAGAAGAACCAGAGATAATAATACTAATCACTTTCCAAAGATACATTTCTTCATTATAGACCTTATCTGTAGTCTAATGAAGTCAATGGGAGTCTTTCAACCAACTGCAACAGACTTCGTGCTGTTTTCCTTTGTTTACAATTTTAATGAAGCTAGATAAATAATGCACAAATACAGAAATATTCAAATCAAGTATTCATGGATGTTTTTTCAACTACTTATGTTGGTGTCTGGGATCACTTTACAGTAGACAATACTGTAATAACACTAATCTCCAAAGGGCCTTGATGACTTACACAGATCCTGGTCTTTGATAGCCATTACTTGATGCAGTATCTAATCTTAATCTTCTGCACATTTTGGGAGGCAAATCAGGGTTTGGTGGAGCCTTTGGTGTATCTTTGGTATCTGTTGAAGATAAGCTCTGTATAGATCCACTGCAGCTTTTGTTACCTAAAGAAAACAACCAAATTATAGGGAATATTAAAGCTAATTTGAAGTTGCTTCATAACATGTGTAACATGCAAAGCAAAGTTTTTGTTTTTGTTGTGTTTTGTTTTTTTTTAAAGAGGCAAAATAGGTAAAGTAAGTAGTTACTAAGATGGAGAAGAAACAGCCTTTCAGGCAGAAAGCCAGGAGAAAAGGACCAACAGCCAGAATGAAGAAATGACATTAAAACTGTGAAGGCTAAAAAATTACATTGTACTTAACTGGCTAGATAGTACATTCACTAAAAAGTGACAATAAACCCAACATTTATAAAGTAGTACACTGCAGAGAACTGTAGAAAAAGATCATGTTGGAAGGGATCTCAGGAAGTCATCTAGTCCAAATTCCTGCTCAAAGTAGCATCCACTATGAAATCAGACCACATTAATTTGTAAGAATAAATATTTCAGTATCCACAGAAGCTTCATGCAGTTAAAAAACATTCTTAGGAATTAATGATTATGCGTTGCCTAAAACAATTGCTACTGTAACTTGATAAAACAGATCTATAGCTATACAGTCTGTACTGCACACAAAAAAAAGTCCTTTTAATGAATACAAGGCATGGCCACATGTGTCCTTTAAGCTGAACTATCTGTGGACTGGTGCCTTGTTTGCACAGATATTCCGCAAGACAATAACTGCATCTACTTCTCTGTTTCTTTATTCCCAAGAACAACAGATGCTTAGTAATGCTTTAAAAGCTGTCATAATATAGAGAGATCCCAAAATATAAAAACAATACCTATATTATTAATATTGTTATTCTATAGGGTTATTCTATATTATAAATTATTGTTAATGATAATTATTAATACTGCTAATATAACACTAATTCGTATCTGGAAGCCTTAGGAAAAAGCTTGTACACTCCATGGGGGGCAGAAGGGAGAGAACTTTCTTAAACTTTTAGGACTTTGCACATAACTACATATTTACCCTACCTGTACTTGTATTACTTATACTATGGACAGCTCAGTGGCAAACTCAGCACTTGCACTCAGTCCACTGGAGCTCATTTTTTCAGTGCTGGCTGTTAATCTTCATAATCCAAACCACTGCAAATATACTGATTTCAAGAAGGTGTTTCTTCTGAAGTAATTTCCACATAGCTCTCAATGTAGTGCAATATCACCTCATGTACTCACAGAGGCACAGCAGGGGTTCACAGGCATTCCAGCTAACTTAGCATTTAGCAGAACTGTCTAAATTAAGAAGCTATGTTTTTAAGCTTCTCTGTCTTGTAAGGAGCCTTGTCTACAGGCTTATTTGGAACATAGGCTCAACTTAGCTGCTCTTCTTTGAAGCAGCATCCTCCTTTGACTGAACAGGAAGACTGGCATCCTAACTTGTGCACTGAAATTGGATTGCTAAAGTTGGGTTTGCAAACTTGTGGTTGTTTTTGCACATGATGTCCATATACAGGACCATTTAGCCATAATCTTGTGTCCAAGCTAATCTACTCGCAGTACTGGATAACAAGCCATGCAGGTAGGGCGGAATGAAGCAGCCATTCCATCAGCAGGGTTTCAGACATACATTTTTATTCCATCTGTCCAGTCCTATCTCAACTAAAGGCATTGACTGTAAAATCCATAACATAAGAAAAAAAAAAACTCAAACCAAAAAAACCCCACCTTTCCTTCAATCCCCTATTTCAGTCAATTGAAGAGATGCAACTGTCAAAAAAAAAAAAAAAAGCAGGCACATTGACAAGGAGTGACAAAACTGTTACTTACTAGATATGTTAAGCCTAGTGCTTTTTAAATTTAAATGCTAGCTTTGATCAGTATCAATCATGTTGCAACGAATCATTCCTTTGATACAGTGATGAACCATAGCTACCAACTCTTCTTATAACCCAGCAATCTCCTTACAAGTCAGCAGTCTAGGTGAGGCGCAGCAGGATAGAGTACTCTAAATTCTGAGAAACACTGATAGCTTTTAAGCTGTACAGGTAACAAACAATGGAAATATGTCAGAAGCAGTTTGAAAACTGAAAGAACATGGCACAAAAATTAAAAAAATAAACATAAACGATTAATGGATATCGTTAGCTTTCAGATGCAGCTCTTATTTTCCAATACCTCACAGTAAACACTGATGCCCTAAAAGACCTTGGAAATTACCTTCAGCTGATGGAATTGATCTGAGGGAAGATGCTGAAGACCTTTTCAGCCCAGACAGACTGTAAGAACTCTTTTTGGTCAGGTCTGTTGGTGGGGAGGCATTCTCTGGTCCAGTGACAGAAGCTACACTTTGGCAGTCTGACTCCACATCTGTTTTGGTTGCATCCTCCTTTGATGAGGATTCTGGACTTGTAGTCCAGAGGCCTGAACTCTTCTGGCCATTAGAAGAAGGGGGAGAGGCAATCCATGGAATCCCTCCCGATTTCTCCCTGGGCTGTGAGGGCACACATTTGGTAGTGCTGTTCTGCTCAGAGGAGTGAGAAGAGAGAGATTCAATGCTGCCCATGGGAGTGCTGTCTGGGCTACTGCTGTATGAGTCACCTAGGGAGGAGTGAGGGGAGAGAGAGGGAAACAAAAAAAAAATTATATTTTCTAATCATGTGCATTTCTCTCATGCCACCTTTAGCCCCTTGTACACCACCTGTCATCAAATTCATTAATCTGTGGTTTCAGAGGCAGTGATTCTTAAGACAAAATATTTGTTTAGTTACTCTAAGTTTCACACATATTCCTATCTTTAACCTGGAAGAGCTGCATTTTGTGGACATTTCTTTAGAGCTGATGAACATAATGGGCTACAAGCTAAACCATTTCGCATAAAAGTTTGCATTTTCAAAGAACTGTTTGCAATATAAATATCCTTAGGAAATGCAACAGTTACAATGCTGCAATATCTTTGTGGTGAGTATCTTGCTGGATGTGATACTTGTAACATTTATGTTCCTAAATGCATGATTGTATTGCCTGCAGGCACAAGAATTAAATTTTACTGTGGTTACCAAGCTGCTGAGGATCTCTGCAGTCTGGCACGAGTCCGTAAGTCTATCTATAGATATCCTCTTTTCTGAATTGTCACAATTAGACAGGTACACTCTTTGCTGGGTAAAGAACTGGCTGGATGGCGAAGCCCAGAGAGTTGTGGTGAACGGAGTTAAATCCAGTGGGCGGCCGGCCACGAGCGGTGTTCCCCAGGGCTCAGTACTGGGGCCGGTCTTGTTCAATATCTTTATCAATGATCTGGACGAGGGGATTGAGTGCTCCCTCAGTAAGTTTGCAGATGACACCAAGCTGGGCGGGAGTGTTGATCTGCTGGAGGGTAGGAAGGCTCTGCAGAGGGACCTGGACAGGCTGGATTGATGGACTGAGGCCAATTGTATGAGGTTCAACAAGGCCAAGTGCCGGGTCCTGCACTTCGGCCACAACAACCCCAGGCAACGCTACAGGCTTGAGGAAGAGTGGCTGGAAAGCTGCCCAGAGGAAAAGGACCTGGGGGTGGTGGTTGACAGCCGGCGGAACATGAGCCGGCAGTGTGCCCAGGTGGCCAAGAAGGCCAACAGCATCCTGGCCTGTATCAGAAATAGTGTGGCCAGCAGGAGCAGGGAGGTGATTGTGCCCCTGTACTTGGCACTGGTGAGGCCGCACCTCGAATCCTGTGTTCAGTTTTGGGCCCCTCACTACAAGAAGGACATGGAGGTGCTGGAGCGTGTCCAGAGAAGGGCAATGAAGCTGGTGAAGGGCCTGGAGCACAAGTCTTCTGAGGAGCAGCTGAGGGAACTGGGACTGTTTAGCCTGGAGAAGAGGAGGCTGAGGGGAGACCTCATCGCGCTCTACAACTACCTGAAAGGACGTTGTAGTGAGGTGGCTGTTGGTCTCTTCTCCCAAGTAACAAGCGATAGGACGAGAGGAAATGGCCTCAGGTTGCGCCAAGGGAGGTTTAGGCTGGACATTAGGAGAAATTTCTTTACTGAAAGAGTGGTCACGCCTTGGAACAGGCTGCCCAGGGAAGTGGTTGAGTCACCATCCCTGGAGGTATTTAAAAGACGTGTAGATGAGGCCCTTAGGGACATGGTGTAGTGGGCATGGTGTGTTGGGTTGACGGTTGGACTCGATGATCTTAGAGGTCTTTTCCAACCTTAATGATTCTATGATTCTGTGATTCTATGAACTATCATAAAATACCTATCCTGCAGAAGGACAACAACTCATTCCTTACAACTTGAACATTTGATCAATTTCTTTAATTAGACTGATATTAAAGAAATCTACCTACCTACACAACAATCTTTGTACTGATCTTATTTCCAATAATCTTTTGCAACAAAAAGTAGGAATATCCTAATGAAATTATCTGATGATATAAAGGTAGGAACACTCATCAGAACTGAGGAAGGACTGGCCTATAATACAGTGAGGGCTGAATTATCTTGAAGACTGGATTCAGTCTAGTGAGTTATATGCTGGTTTCTAGTAGGATTTGTTCCCAAAAGCTAGGAGATATAATTAACAAATTTCACAAAAAGCAGAGAATATCTATTCTTCAACCACACAGTACTTATAAGATACCAACATGATACTGCTGCTTTTGCCTCCACATGTTTCAATAACCTTGGCAACAAGTGACCATAATCACAGACAATACTACAGATACAGTCACAAATACCAGTGCTTTGTACAGTGGATCTGACAACAGTAGTGCCACTGGTACAATAATCTGAAATATTCTGCCCATTTCTGGCCAGAATTCTGGTATTCCAGATTAGATTGTTCCCCATCTTGCCCCTTTACAGACCATTAGTCCCTTGAAAATTGCAAGATTGGCTGAAGCCTAAATTTGTCAGGTACATTTTCTATCATTCCCTACCGTTTAAAACCTGTATCTTATTTTGTCATGCCATACAGAATTCCTTGATTTCCTGCAATATAGTTAAGTGTCCGTGCTTCATTTAAATGATGACTTAAACCCATCTAGTACTTCAGAATTTGCTATTGCCAAGGCTTTTTCTTGCCTGTCTCCAGTCACATCTAGAGATATTTGGCAAGGAGAATATCTCTGCTTCTGCCTCGGCCTTCCAGACACAAGCGAGATCTTAACTGGAACTTGTGTAGCAAGTGCTGAGCTTGAGCTAGTAAGCAAAGCACAAGTGGAAAGCCCCTGGGTCAGACCTAGTTTCAATCCAGCTGCCAGCACAAGACGTGTCTGCATAAAGAAGTGTGAGCTTGCACACGTTCTGCAAAATACTTTTTTATGCTGGCATCCATTCATTGCAGTTACACAGCAAAAACGAGTTAAAACTCGCCCAGTTTCTTGTCTGGTGAATGTAATTGACAGTTCCTCTGCAACTTCTTACTCGTGATCCCATGCCATTCACACTGGCAATCGATGTGTAGGCAGCTATTGCTCTTATTTAGTATTTACACTCCCACTGGCAGGGATCATGTAATATAAACATATGGAAAATGCAGCACCTGTGCAAGAGTATACTGCGGATAAATTTCCTAACATTACGTACTTAGAAATTATTACAGATCCTCAAGAAGAGATACACCTTAGCTGTGGATTAATTTAGTGTACCAGTTTCATGTAAATCTCCTTGAGGAACCAAGGGACACAGAAGTTCTGGAAGTCTGCTGCAATAGTGGAACTGTTAACAACTTAATCTTTGCTACAGTTTCAATACTTCTCAATGGTACAGTCAGTAAGTAAAAACGTGATGGCCCCCTAGATGAAAATGAATGAAGTGAAACTTTTTAATAGTGACGTTTACATGAAAAGGAATAAACATTCTAAGAAGCAATTAATTACACACATAATTCCCTGCTGTTAAACAGTAAGCCATATGATAAGTATATTGTTTCTCCCCAAAATACTAGAGTTTGTTTCTATTCCAGAAAAACTAAGAAAGTTTCAGTGGTTTTGGTAAACCTAGGCAGTGGCCACAGTTTCATGCATGTGAAAAAACCCAAGTAATGGTTTTGATCTCCTGACCTTGACTAAATTACATTTATTACAGGACAGGAAAGATTCTATTTACAGTTTCCCAACCTTAACAATCATCTTACAAGCAAATGGGGTGAACTTCATATAACGAACTCCTCAGAGTTTCGAAGCAGACTACATTTAGATTAGAACATAAAGTCTACTATAAAATGTTTTTGAACACTGTATGGAATACAAGGCTTGCCTAAAACCAAACATCCTTCCTCATCTGAGGGAAGCAAGGAATGCAGTCATTCAACAGTGCGGCTGTGACTCACACTGGTTAAAAAGCTGACAAAACCCATCTGTTACGCTTGTAATTATTGGAATACAATACTTACTGGATATTATTCAGGCAAGTTAAAAGACAAGACATAAAAAGGAAGATAATGAGTCAACAAGGACAAACTTACTGTCAGGATCTGCTAGACACGGTGTGTATCTTCCTTTGGGTTTACGTGAACCTGTGGAGAGACAAATTGCTCTTGTCCTTCTTGAACCTGATCGGGACTGAGGTTGGGGAAGAGGAATATTGGGGTCTGGTGCAGTGTGAAATATCTGCATGATTTTAAAAAAAAAAAAAAAAAAGGGAAAATAAATGACAAACAATAGAGGTACTCTTACACTTCTATTATTAATCCATTTGTTTTCCTCACCATTGCACCTGAAATTAATGCTGTAATAGTCTCACACATTACAAAAGAGTAAATTCACAGAATATAAACTTTGTTCTGATCTCATTTTACAATCCAAGAACAACAATACTGAACTATACTTAAAATTTATACTGATTATATAAAAATATTTGTTTAAATAGTTTTATTTTCTAGCCCTTGTTAAGAAATGCTTAAGTCTAAATTGTGAAACATACAATATGTGCTTACAACTAACTCCTGCCCAAGTAGTAATACATTTTTTTAAATATTATGAAAGGATTGAATTTTTTCTTTGTGTTCCCGTGAAAGCTTTTGTATGTCACAGAAATTTGTTATAGTCATAACTTACCACAATCCAGTTCGTATTTCAGAAAATCACTTTATTTTGCCAAACATGTCAAGTTTGATGAGGAACATCTTTATGTTCGGAGTACCTCCTGATTTTTATCTTTTACATACCACTGCTACCACTGGTCAATTTTGCACTACATTACTGCAGAAAAAACTAAAATTTTGGGGGTACCTAACTACTGTGATCCGACACAGGTACACATGAGGTTTTAAAGAACTATTTGCTGATAAGCATGGCAAGCTTGCCACAAGGACAATACAGAAAGTCCAGTAATTTGGGTGACTTTCATTTGTATCACCTATTCTGCAATATCCAAGACACGTGCAGTAGAGGTCTTGAAAGACCCTAAAAACCCTCTTGGATATTTCTATTAAAGATGATAATTGCCTTGGAGGATGACCAAAGCAAAAAATACAACCAAAAGATTTGCATGTTTTTCTTCCAGATGTCCTCTCTCACCTATTCCTCCTAGTGTAGACTGTAAACTCTACTGAGTATCTCTTATGGCATTCTGTGGAAGGAATTGGAATTAGTTCTGTGGAATATGGAGAAGAGGTTTTACAGACAAAGATTGCATATTCAGTTAAGCTACTGAAGGAATCGGAAGTGTCCAATCTCCATAGTGTAGAGAGGGCCAAGTGTCGTAGGTTAAATACCATGCAACGCCAAAATACATCTCCGCAAGGATTTCTGGATCCCCTATCAAGAGGGTACCCCCAGAAGAGGATGAAGTGAACAATGAAAAGATACCTCCATGAAACTCACAGAAGTAGAAGAAAGTAAATATACTTCTACGTAGAAAATATAGACATCTTTAACGGACGTCTTGAGATGCTCTTGAAGTACATTAATACTGTAGTAGGCATTAGAGAGTAGCACATCAATATAAAAATATGTCTGTAGACAGAGAAATAGAGCAAGGGTGATTTTGGTTGTGCAGCCATGGTCTTTGTATTGAATGAGCTTGTAATTTTCTGGAGGGGAAATTCCGTGTTGGAAACATGTAGTATATATGTTTTGGAGTTACAGACAAGGAGGCTATACCAATTTTGAGGAGTGCCTATGAAATATAACTGACGATACCAAGCAGCACTGTCAGTACTTACTGACTAACCAGTGCAGGGGATCCTGGTATTGACTGGGAACTGCCCCTTAGCTGAGTAACGTGAAATGGAAGAAACCCGATGGTTTTTCACTTTGTTTTGTTAGTCATCAGAGAAGGTGATATATATCAACAAAAGATTCCAAAAACGAAATTTCTTTTCATGACCAAGTAAAGGAGATCTTGACTGTTTTGATGAGTTCTGAAATCAAATAGTTTAAAATAAAATAAAATCTGAGGAGGCTTTTCAGTGAACCTGATATCTGCAATGGTAGTGACTGAAAGTGTTTACGATTTCACGGATTTTCCTTCTCAAGCCCTGAAACAATTCTTATTCAATGTTCCAGGAAAGAGTTTGGGATGGACTTTTGCTGTCACTGGTCTCTTTGGGGAAAACAAAATAAACCAGGCAGTCACACACATGCCTTTCTTCAAAGCAAAAGAAGTACCTAGAGAAGTTTGTATGTTCCAGAGTATTCAAGAACTTTTAAATCACAAAGACATGATGGACTTAAAACCTGTAACTAGGAATAAAACCTCATCTAAGATACATTTTTTTTTCTTTTTTACTTTTGATCTAGTACCTACACACATGAAAAAAGACACAGTGCACAGAAATAGGGGATTGTGCTGGGGATCCACATTGATGCTGCTCATGAAAAGAGGAACTGAAGGATGTTTGGGGTTTCATGACATTAGGTGGGATTAGATCTCCACTGTCCAGCTGGTGTATCCCCAAAGGACAGCAACGGTCAGAAGCACTCTGACCTGATGCACTCAGAGGAGAATCCATGCATTCATCCAGGGTGAACCTTCATACACTGCTAGCATGAGAGAGATGGAAGAGCTGACAGCGAAGTTATGACCTTCTCATTCTGTTTCTAGAAATAGGAAAGACACAGCAATCTTCAGAAAGCAACTGAAGATTCAGAGCAACTCCTTCAAAGCATGGGAGATTATGCCTTGGATCCGTACCTTGCACAGCCACAAAAGACTTGCTAGGAATACAGATCCATAGCATGAGGTGGGAAGAAGGTATTCTTTCTATCAATGACCTTCTACAAATGCTAGTTTTCTTAAGAACTTAAGGATAGTAATGAAAATGAGATCTTAGTTCCACTTTATCACAAAACAGTCAGATAATGTCTTTCTACCTTTTCATAATGCTCTATCAGAATTTCAACGACGATATTCTGAAACTTAATGTTCATCATAGCAGCCACGGTTTCTTCTTGGGCTCTCATCAGAGTTGGTCCAAAGATAACACCAAGGTTGGATACAGTCATTAAATTTTGCTGACTGTGTAATGATACCCTTTAAATGAACACAAATAATAGGCAATTAATAGTTGTGCTAAACTACAATTCCAACAGGCAAAAACCTGTTAAGACTATTTCTTTAACAAGATCCCAAGTTCATGCCTCCCCTTTAAAAACATTTTTTAAACTTTCACTTTTAGAGTCAAAATGCAGTGTAGTACAACTACTGTATTTCCATAAGGTTCCCAACCTGCAATAACTTAATGGATAATGAGCACGTCTTCCTAGAGTAAGTATTTAAGTTCCTGACATAATTGTCAGGGAAAAGCAACTGTCTTTGAAGGTCTTCACACAGAGATCCAGACCATCTAAAGTTTAGGAGTCTTAGGGTAGGTACCTATCTCTTTCCAATGATTATACAGGAACTTAAATACTTGATGTTGGATTGACTGAAAATACTATGATATAATGGAGGTCAACCATATACCTTAGCTTTCATGTAAAGGAAAGAAACTTAGTTACCGAAAACACTTACATTGCAATAGGATCTCTTTATTAATGCGTTGAAAACATGGGATCAATGGGATCAGTGAAATCACAGTTTCTGTGATATAGATAACACTAGATGATCACAATGACATCTTCTGGCTTTAAAATATATTAACTTTTTACTTCTGTATATTCTGTTATTGCTTACTGTACCTTTTCTGTCATTTTTCTTCTTAATGTAGAATTTAGAAACTTAGTTTTTCCAATAATTTATCAGATAGTAAAATGAAAACCATCAATCAGTAAACCTCAATGCCCCTTTTCTCTCCTTACGAATAGGATTTGCCAAATAAAAAACGTATCATCATAAATCCTTTGAAATAACTGCCAGTGATTCCCCAGTCACAGCTGCCCTATTGCCTCATGTCTGAGAAATATCATGCCATGTAAAGATTTGATAATTGCCTTAATGCTTAATTTTACTGAATCTGCTACCAAATAGAATCAGTTATTGAAGCACTTGTTCACATTTTCCCCTTCCTTCTCATTCCTATCTGCTAACATTGTCAAGCTGAGCATTTTTAGCTGTTTCCTACATAATTAAAATAACGCTTGTACCTTTTAAAATTAAGAAACAGTAAAATCCATAAAATACTGGAAGACCAGCAGGTAGGAGAAAACTTTATCTTCTGGTTTTCTCTGACAGCCTTAATTAATCAGGTTTATGGAAACATCTGCTACGTTTTCCTTCCAATAATATTCTCAGATAGCTTGATTTGTTCTTAAAATGTCATACAAACATTAGCAAAATGATCTATCTGATGTCAGAGTTTGGTAGCAAATAACACAAATACTACCCCCTTACAAAGATTAAAAAAGCAGAGACAAAAAGACTGTGAGATTTTCCCAAGGTTACTGGGGAATTTTTTTAGGATCAAGATCAAACCCATGTCTGGACTCACACATTACCCTTTCTCTCGGTCTCACTGTCGAGTAGGCACTAATGATACACAGAATGAGTAGAATAGTACAATTACCTTGGTATAGAGGTGAGATAGACTGTACAATTACTTCTATAATGAAGTAATACTCCCCTCACATTTGGAACAGGAACTTTTTAGCACCCATTTACATCGACAAGCAGGAGAAATACAGGAAAGGGGTTCTTATTGGAGACATGATTATAAACCGCAGGAAAATACATGCCTATCTTCTTACATGTTTCCTACGTTGCTTCATTAAGTTATGCCAAAAAGACTTTCCAAAATTTTACTTCAGACAGACACATTGGCAGAGATCATTATTTGGAAGCCATATCATGAAAATGACTACCTTGTTAAAGCACATTTTTAGCCAATTATCTTAATCTAATTTTCTCTGTAACGATCTTATGTTTGGCTTAGGTGACTAAAGGGTGTTTGGGAAGCCCACTAGTATTTTAATGAAAATGGAATTTTTGATTACTTAGCTCCAGGTTTGTTAGAAAAAACTAAAAAAAAAAAATAACCTTTGCAATGTTACTCTGCTTTGTGCTGCAAAGTAACTTAAAGTCTCTTACACAAACATTATAGTCTTATAGCATAAGAGAGAAAGTAGTGTTTGTCCTGTGTTTGGGTTTCCTTGGTTACAAATTTGGTAGCTTGGTTAATAAAAGGAATGGTGAATTTAATAGCATTGTAATCAGAAAGGACTTTCTACAAAGCATTTCAAAGGCTCAATTTCTTGCAAAAGAGAAAAAACCCAGGCCTGTAAATGGATCATTTTGATAATCAATTTCCCCTGACCTAGTCCTACTGTTGCTGGGCTACTGAATAGATAGAGGCCAAGGTAATCACGCATTTCAGGTAGCTGTAAGGCATTCATTAAGGTGCAGTTGCTTTCTCCGCAAAATCTCTTTCTTTGATATATCACCAGTATACTTTTGATACTGCCAGACTGCAGACTCCTGACTATCTACCTTAGAAAAATATGGTGTTATTAAATCATACCAAAGAATGATTTACTCTTTAAAGTAGACAGGAAATTTGACTAGGAATGTTTAAAAACAAAAAATGAGTCACGTATCTGAAAATAACACCAAACTTCCCGTGTTGGCCCAACTGCTGACTGAGTATATACTCATACAGTATCACCCCTCTGCAGGGTGCTTTTCAGGATTTGCTGGTTTTGTTTGTTTGTTTGTTTTTAGTATGATCTACATCGCACAACATCTAGATCATATTTAGTTTTGCACAGTGACACAAAAGTCAAGGTAGGTAGAGACGTAAAGACCTTTAGACCTAAACCAAGAAAAAATATTATCACCCTTATTTTATAACCCATAGTTAAAGGTATAGTATTTTCACCTAGACACAAAAGCATACATAAAGGTACTGAACAGCTAAGAGAAATATAGGGAAAGGATGCACATTCTGAAGTTGGATTTTAAACAAAAGTATGAAGCAACAGGAGCTTGGGCTTTTTTCATATTTTCCCATTTACATAAAATTAGGCACTTTATCTGCCATTTGTTCCTTGAAAAATCTCCACACAGTGGTAGGAAAAAGAAGAAAAATAACTAGTACACTCAAGAGGCTAATTTTGAATTCAGTCTCTTTAGAATTGCTAGCATAAACAACAGCTGGCAAATTCTATGAGAAATTAGAAGGGCTGAATTGAATGTTGGAAAAAAAAGAACTGAAAGTTTTCAGTATAAAACCGTAAGATTAAATTTATCAGAAATGAGAATTGCATCAAAGATGTGACAGGCAAGAGTTAAAGAGAACAATTGAAGAAGGGAATATTGCAGGCATGCTTTTCTTTGACAATGCATCTGAGGTTATATTGAGAATAAAGAGGCCAGGAAAAGAGGTCAAGAAAGAAATGCTTGCCTATAACTAATTTTGTGTAGAAGTAAGTCAGTTCCTATGCACATATATTCATAATTTTGGGTACTTCCAGACTAGCAGCTTTTACAAAATCATTAAACCCTCATTAAATGTTTTAAGTTTTTAGAGGGTTAGAAAGCAGTAGATATTGTATTTTTTAGCTAATCAAACAAGTCTGTGAGTAATGAAACTTATGAAACTTGCTTTCACCTGGTTCTCTGGGTTACCCCATGTCTAAGGAGATGCAAGCTCTGCCTAATCAGTTTTTGCAATGGAAGCCTTCAGAGCAGCTCCCTATCGTGTTAGTTCTCCAGGGGCTAATGACATAAAGGGCTAAAAATAATTTATTAGGGCTAAATAATTTCCTATCAAAGACATTTTCAAAGTTCTCACATCTATAAGAGGAAGCAAAACTGCATTAGGCTCCACTGTAGACAGCTTACTGCAGGCTGTGGCTCAAGCTAATTATAGCTAATGATATAGAGAGACATAAGAGAATAAAAGCTTGTCTTTTTTGTCTCACAACACATGCTAAGTGTAATTCAGTGAAGATAAAAGGTCATCAGTTCAAAGAAATGCAAAATCTTTTCCACCTGACATTTAATTAATACTCAGAACTGATGAAACAAGGGAGATTCAAAAGTGGGTTTGGACATTTATATAGATATCAAAAATATAAATAACGATACTTCAAATTAGTGTTTTCAAATGATACTGCACTTCAGAGCTGTTAGAAAAATAAGATCAAACATGAAAGACAAGTATTACCACATTAGTCTACTCTCCATTTCTGAAACAGTGTGGGACCTCGAGTCAGATTCAAAACAGCATTTTCTATTAACCTTAGTGTAGTTTTAGATGTTTCTTAAATTTAATTAGTGCCAATTCCTGTGGTAAGCAGGAATGTGAATGAAAACATTGAGTGCATATATTCTATAAACATAGCTGGTCATCTTGGTGACTTTTTATGGTGTTATTTTTTATTTTGTTTCTATGGTGAGTATTCTTCAGCTACGTTGAGAACAGCATTTTAGAAATTAAATGTAATTTCAAGTGGCATTGTTTCAACCCAGGGAATGGATTAAGCAACACTGACAACTTTAAAGCAGAAATAATCACATCTTACAATAATACCAAAGAGAAAAATCAAAAAGAATTACTTGACCAAGTGCTTGATAAGGATGTCCAGCATCTCTCTGTTCTTCTCTGGTAACTTATGCACAAGCGCATGCACTGCCTCAACTCTGTAGTTCTGATCATCTGATTCTATTAAACAGAAAACAAATATTGTTGATAAATTAGAACATGTGCTGAGATGCGACTACAAATGGCACCAGTGCCTGTACGCTAATACACACATGCATTACAAGAAGCCAAACACAATTAGCTTTTAAAATGATGAGGACGACTTGATTATATTTATTACAACATTCTGAAATCTATATTTCAAGTAACTTGCCAAAAGCAGTTACCACCGATACTGGAACCAACAAAATTTGTGGCAATTTTGATCCAATGTGCCACTTCAGTGAAATCCAAGATTTTAGTCCTTGATATTTAAAATATCTAAAATTCTTGAGTGTCTTTCATTCTTATCAAGGCAAGAGGAAATGGGGAAGTAACTTCAAATTCTAAACTGAAGTCGTTAGAAAAACAATCTTACTATCTCTGTATCTAATTGTGAAAAGGAGATAATTATCATCCCCCCAATTTCTTAAGGCAAGCTGGGAAAATAAAGCTCCCTGGATGAGAGGGATGAACGCTATAAAAGAATTATCAGCCCATATAAAACAGACACACATATAAATCAAGGTTCAAAATTTCATGCAGAAGTTAGTCACACAGAACCTCTAAAAAGATCAGAACAAACCCCTGAACAGCTTCATCTAGTGTGACTTCTCTGCTTTGAGGGCTTTCATGTGGCACTGTGCTGTCACATACAGTGACTGGGAAGAACTCGGATCCATGGTTGGATGACTGAGTAACAGACCAAGGAGGAAAATAAGGATAGTAACTGTGGAGATTAAGGGTTAGAAACAATATTACTTTCATGAAAATGCATTTATTACTTTACTTACTAACAGCAACAATGAAATCTTTGTGCAGCTTGAAAGTCATCAGTGGTTCTGAAAGACACCTGGTTGTAAAAAAATATTAAAAAGAAAATTTAAAAAAATGCATTACTCAAAGTTTTTTTAAATTTTACAGGTGTGATTATGGTAGCCCTCAACATCTGCATAATGTATGTTGTAGGAAACCCAATTCAGTGACGACTGATTGCAAGTAGTATACAACTCAGTCACGTACATAGTCTGAAAATCTCTTTGCGTTGAATCTGGTGTCATGTAGGTTAATAAGGGAAATACTATTGGCACTGACTTCAGTACAGACTCACTGTTTTCTGGCTTCCATACTGTAGAACAGGAAGAAATACCGCTGCAGAACATGGGACAGTGGACTGCAGAAGCGATCTTTTGCCCAAGAAAGGCAAAAACATGATGAAATTTGGCACTGAAATTCTCATCTGAGAGATCCTGGAAGAGTCATCCTCTGAAAGGCAGACTGTGAATTGCCTTATAGACACAAACACACAGCTACTGCCAGCTCACGTTCTAATTTCACAAATACAGTACCTACAATGATATGTGCTTCTGAAGATGTATTATAAATTTCTTCAACCAAAGCCAGTCTTTTCAATGACTGTTTACATGAACATTGTATTAAAAATCCTAGGCATATTTTCCAGAGTGAATAGGGATTTCTAATGCTGCCATTTATTAGGTGACCAGTTCAGGAAATAGAGATTTTTAGAAGGCATAGAACACCCACCATCTGGATTTGATGCTTTTTATTATATTTCTTTTGAATGTTATATATTGAGACCCAAAGAGAGTTATATCGGAAGTACCATAATTCTTGAAAATTCCGTCTCTTATGAGCAAAACTTTTAAGAGAAAATGATCGTGTGGGAGGGATATTGTGTTTGTGAAGACACCAACAGCATAGGATAAAAAAACCATGCTTTTGCAGAGATTTTTATTCTGCTCCAACAATGATGCCATGAAACCTCATGGTACACAGCTTAAGGGATTCAGAAAAGAAAGACTGAGCACAACATGCTTTGTGGTTAACGTAAAAGATTTTAAATAAAAACACGCAATTAATTAAATTCTGCCAAATTCTGGCTATATATAAGGCATGAATATCTTAATAAGGCAGAAAGCATGTGACAAATTTTCGATTTATTATTACACATAATCACAGGGATATTAGGCAAGATAATAATATACTCAGTTATTACTATGCTAATGGATACAAGAAATGTAATATGATATTAATAAGCAAATGATTAATGGGCCAGAAAAGGAATACTGAGATTTGTGTAGCATCATACTTACCTGAGGTAGTTTTTTAGTCCGCTTGTTATTGTTTTATTGTCCCAAAGTTCCATATCAATATCCATATCAGGAGGAGATTTAGGGGCTGGTAGAAATTTGAATTATGATTGTGTTATAGTTTGACTAACAACTAACTAGAAAAGTAGCAAAACAGAAGCTAATAGATTAGTCATTGAGCTCGTGTGATTACTTATTAGCTAGATTAACTACCAATCTGATCAATTTGAATCTTTTAATCTCTGCCAAAGTATTAATAAAAATGAACTTAGCACTCATATTTAGTACTTGTAAACACTAACTATATGCACTGTATCAAAGTGTAAAGTAAGCCCAAGTCAACGAAGAATTACTAATGTATTTGGCTTAGACATTCAAACACAGGCATCAGAGAGTCGAATTAGCACAAAAAGTGAAAGACTAGAACAACTGTCTATTTAACTGAGTTATGCTGTGTTGCTAGAATTAAGCTTTGGAACACTTCTGAAACATGCCAAATAGATACCAATACATAGAACTGTAAAGCTAAAAGAAAAAATGCATTTTATCAGTAATTTGCTCATGTATATCAATGATTGCATGCAGAAATTGAATACTAATGCACATAAGAAATTAGTTAGATGGATCACTCATTTTAAGACTGCAAACTCAATTTAGTGGCAGTAAGTGCACGTACAAAACTGTAAATATTACGACACACTTTTCTGAGCACAGCAGTTAGGGCAATAGGGACCACAGCACACATGCTGCATACTGACAAAGGTTCACTTCAGATACTTACAAAATGTGGTATTCATCAGCTTTTGCACCTTGGAGTTTACACCACCTATTCTGTACAGTCCCAGGATTGTAATACCTACATTGGGAAAACAAACACAATGAAAATAATGAAAATATGGTTATTTCAATTTACGCTGATGCATCCTTGGTGTAGGTTTTCAAAACATCTAAATGTATTTATGGAAAATTGTACAATTACATTCTTCAGTACTGCTTTACCCTACTGAATTTTCTTCTGGGATGTTACAAATGCATTCCACTGAATCCACACCATATTGTACAACAGAACCCTTTTGCATGGAAATGACGCATATTAGCAAACAACAAGGAGATGGCTGGGAAAAGTGAAAAGCAAGACCCAAAAGCAGTCTTAAAACACATTACACGTCAACAAATTTATCTTAGCTAGACTTCAGTGGAATTACTATGCATTTATATTTGCTTAGACCATCAGCTCTTCCCATTAGGATGTAATTGACATTTACAGGAGAAGTAACAATTGTACCCAAAATAAAAACATATACTGTATACTGTTGCAACACTGCAGCTGAGAATTTATGTTATGCATGGATCTCCATACAAAATAGAGATAGTGAAGTCCCAATTTACTCATAAGTTTCAACTGTTGTTTTTTTTTTTAATAGCACAGATACTAATAAAAAATAATGTTTAAAGTGTGACATTCACAACACAGTATTTCAGGATTCCAGAGATGATAATTTTATTGTTTTAAACTGCCTTTTAAAATCAGCAGGATTTAAAAGTCTTCCCTTCTTCCCACTTAAGGTGTTACCCATGTAAAGATTGTCCATTTTTCCTTTGAAAATAACTTTCCCAAGTCTAATCTCACTTAAGATAACCTAGGTGTTTTGTTCTGAAGCCCTTTTTTTTTTCCCCAGAAAAAAATGCAAGCTCTGAGTCAGCAGTGATTCAAAAGCTACATTAACATTGCTACCTGAGAAACTGAATTAATGTTGAGCTCAGTGTTGCGCAGAGAGACCACACAGCTTTTGGATTAGAAGAGAGTTGCATACTGACAGTTCAGTGCATGGACAGGAAAAGGTTACCTCTTTTTATGGAACATGATACAGCCATACGTCTTCATTTGAAAGGGGATAATTAAAACCTTGCTGTGAGTTGCAAGATATCACCTCATCAGCAGAGTAATTACATTTTTTTTTTGTACATTCCCACTACCAAAAATGAGTTTCTAAACATTTAAAAATGGATAAACCATGTACAAAATGAGCAAATAAAATGATAGGACTTATGCTCTGCAAAAAATATGTTCCAGCAGAATGTATTCATGACACTTTTTGGTCTTCAGGTTTCACGCCAGAAACCAAAGTTGGGAGCTGAGGCTCCCTACAGGTTTACCACGAGAAAGCACAATTCAGTGCACACAGAATAAAGACTAAAGATGTGTGCAACTGTGTATTAAGCTGTCTAAACAACATGAAATTACAGAAAATGCTTAAAAAGCCCTGCTTAAATGGTATGTTAAGAACTGTTGTTAGAACTGGTGGCAATAGTTTTAAGTGTAAAGCACACCGATAAAATGTGAAAAGTACAAACCAAATGATGCACACAGTCCAAAGCACAGCTGTAAAACATGTAAAATTAATCAAAGAATTTCAGAAAAAATACTCATAATAATCTAATACATAATTTGTGATTTAATACACACCTCTTGTTTCTACAGCATGAATACATTTCCTCACAAAGTTGAAACCTGCTTCATTTAAGAACACTAGAAAAAGAAGAAAAAAAAGTAATTCTTAACTTACCAATACACAAAATCTCTGTGTTTAGCTACATTCACATGTTAGTCAAGAAGGACTGATACGCATGTATCCATGAGATTATACCTAGTATTCTTGTAGTATAACCTTAGCACTCAAAATCCAAGTTTCTAATCATTAGTGTATCATTAGGAGCAGAATATTCTACTGTCTTTCTCAGAAATCAGTAGCCCCTCTACACATATAGCTGAAAGCTTGCTGCTTTAAAAGGAGATTACTGTACTCCCTTCTCTCTGCTGAGGAAAATGGTTTTAAGAGCTCAGGACCTACATTATGAACAGAATATAGTTGCTGGTTTTAATACAACAACATTCTTTGTTCCTTGCACAAGCGCATAACCGTTCATAAAATGGTAACATAGGAAAACAACCTTTGTTATTGACTTTAATTAGTAAGCTTATTCCAAGTGAATGTATTTCTCATTAATTTTTGTATCTTCAATGCTCACTGCTTTAACCAACTAAATAAAGAAGATCTTAAAGCAGCATATTTATCACCATTAAAATAAACATCATCATATACAAAACAGATGTAGTGGCTTAAATTTGAGATTTCCAGAGGCTCAAATATACCTCCTATGAAGACGTATGTCCATATCTGACACACCCCTCTCTCTCTTTGAGGATACATACACCCACACATATATTTGAATTATTTTTACGTATTTGTGTTAATATAATATTATGTTAATAACATATACGTGTAATATAAAGTTAATAAAATTACACAGATAAATCTCATAGTATCCTTAAATATACTAATTTTATCACTCAGTATATGTGTAATAGATGCATATATACACCTAAAATCAAAAAGATGTGATGGGCTGAGGCCAAGTGCTGGGTCCTGCGCTTCGGTCACAACAACCCCATGCAACGCTACAGGCTTGAGGAAGAGTGGCTGGAAAGCTGCCCAGAGGAAAAGGACCTGGGGGTGCTGATTGACAGCCGGCTGAACATGAGCCGGCAGTGTGCCCAGGTGGCCAAGAAGGCCAACAGCATCCTGGCCTGTATCAGAAATAGTGTGGCCAGCAGGAGCAGGGAGGTGATCGTGCCCCTGTACTTGGCACTGGTGAGGCTGCACCTCAAATACTGTGTTCAGTTTTGGGCCCCTCACTACAAGAAGGACATGGAGGTGCTGGAGCGTGTCCAGAGAAGGGCAATGAAGCTGGTGAAGGGCCTGGAGCACAAGTCTTATGAGGAGCAGCTGAGGGAACTGGGACTGTTTAGCCTGGAGAAGAGGAGGCTGAGGGGAGACCTCATCACGCTCTACAACTACCTGAAAGGAGGTTGCAGTGAGGTGGGTATTGGTCTCTTCTCCCAAGTAACAAGCGATAGGACGAGAAGAAACGGCCTCAAGTTGCGCCAGGGGAGGTTTAGGTTGGATATTAGGAAAAATTTCTTCACTGAAAGGGTTACCACTGAAAGGAACAGGCTGCCCAGGGAAGTGGTTGAATCACCATCCCTGGAGGTATTTAAAAGATGTCTAGATGTGGTGCTTAGGGACATGGTTTAGTGGTGGACTTGGCAGCGTTAGGTTAACAGTTGAACTTGATAATCCTAAAGGTCTTTTCCAACCTGAATGACTCTATGATTCTATGATTCTATATAAGGATATTATTTCAACACACTGGCATTTGTTTACATTTAGGTATACAGACTACTGATAGGAACTTTTTACATATTTGTTAAATATATTGTAGCTTTGGAGCCAATAAATTTTTCTTCCAATTTATGTTTGATAGTAATACAAAAGTTGAAGGCTTTCTCACAGTTTACATAGTTTAGGATGTGCTTTCACGTAACCCAATCATGTAATCCAACAAACAGTTATTTCATAGCAACAGAAAGAAAACGTAAAATAATGAATCTCTCTCACACACACACACACGTATCTAGAAACCAGGACATTACAGAAATCTAGCAATATTTGGTAACTCTACATAAATAAAGAGCTTACTTTCTTCCTTCTTGCTGATAATGGCTGGCAGTGTGTAGATCTGTAAAAAAAAAGGACAACAGGTCAATGTTTGTGCTTTAAATTCTTTATTACCAGGCTTGTTGGTAGTTCTTAAGCTAGCTGCAACATGCTGCGTATTAGCTTTCTCCTAGGGGAAAGCCAACCTTGCCTTCCACCTTCTCTTGACGTTTACCCCCACAGCACTCTCCCAGGTTAACAGCCCTGTGCTAGGATCTGAGCAGGTCGAAAGGGCAACAATCCACTATTTTGGTTGTGTTTGCAGTTTTACACAGCTGATCATCTTCACCTCTGGGGAGGAGGAAGAGTGCCAGCAGGATATGTCCCAGAAACCTATTTAGACCGACCTTGAGATTCTAGATTGACTAGGGATTTAGTAGCATTAAATTTATAGGCACCTATAATGTGTTAGAAGTCAGATTTGCAGACTCCAGATGGGTTAAATTTCAATACAACTACTGATCTAATTTCTGTAACTGTTTCAGTCAAGCAAGAAGCTTGTAAAAACACTCATCTATCTCATAAAACCGATCAACCATTTTTTTTCCCCTTGGACACAGGTCTGGCATCACCCTCATTCAGTGACTATTTTAAGAGCAGATTAATAGTGGGAAGAGATCTCAGACAAGCCTGTCTCTTAGTAGCTTTCAACACATTTTTATGCTCTCTGTAGTGCCTTTCAAGATGGTGTTAATTGTTTACTCCATGATGCTGCCCAAAAGATGGTTTGTCTTTACCAGTGCAGAAACTACCACTTACAAATGTTATCTGAGCCATGAATCCTATTAGACGATATGCTATCATGTTACTTAAACATTAAATATCTTAACATAAAATAATAATATATAAATAAAGGCTTAAATTCACTAATAGTTCTGCTTTTCTACTTTGTACCTATCTTCACTGTGTACTTGCACTAGTGTCTCACAAAGAACAGAACTGTATTTGCCTGTACTGTAACAGAGAATCTGAAATGCATACTAGCTTCTTTCTTTAATATGTGTGCCACAAAACTGTAAAAAGAAAAGGGAAAAAAAAATCCTTACTGGTTCCTTTCCATCCATAGCTTCGAGCCAAAGTTTTCGGTTGGATTCTGAAAAAGCTTGCAGTGTTATGATTCCAGGTCTGTCAAAAACGCACACATATACTCAAGTTACTAATCTCTTTTTCTCAAACAGTATCCAAAGTCAGAATCCAAATGCATATTGATATGAAGTGAATACATAAAAGACAGAGAGAAGTTAAAGAAAGTTGATGGCTTCTGACATAAAACAGTAACTTTGAGCTAGATTTAAATACAGGTCTGTTTTTTTAGAAGTTTGGTACTGCAACACGTAATTTTAGATGCCTAGTCCTAAGTGCTACAATCTTCTAATCGGTATTACGCACCTCTATATTGCAAGATGAGTTATACACCTGCAAACAGGATCCCATACATTTTTCAGTGAGGAGGTGCTTAGGGTGGAAAACTTAAGGGCAAGATATGTCAGCTCAATTTGACTGAATATGTCTATGCCTGAGCTGGTTATCTATGTTCCTCTCATAGCAAATGAAGAGAACTAGGTACTTTTAATCTAAAAGTCATCATATCCCAAAATAGATATCCAAAGTTAGTCAAAAGAAACGTGCCCTAAAACGGTTGCCTAAAAAGAGCGCTTTGAGATAGTATCTCAAGTATAGAGACGTAAAGCCAATTGAGCTGAGTACTGTCATGATGCAGGAATTTTTTATTTGAGAGGATTAAAAAAACCAGTTCTTTCTGCTGGCTGTGCTCTAACCGCTATGATAGAAGTTAAAGAAGTGGCATATCCTCTCTGTTGATGAGGCTTTGACATTGCATAGAAAAAGAGTCACAGGAACCAGTGAAGGGATGAGGGAACATATTTCGATTTTTGTTCCTGGAATAATGGCATGAACAGATGTGTAAATATAAAGAATTAGTCTCTATTTGTGATCATAGGCAAATGAGTTCTTTAAGAAATGCTTTGAAATTAATTCACTGATTTGCCAACATAGAATGCCCAAGAGAGAGTCCATTTTAAAAAGTGCTGCTCCCACACCAGTGTAGTGTATCTCTGCTCAAAACTTTCAGCAGACTGTCCAAAACTGTGATTTTTCTATGGTAGGTTCACAAAAAAGGACACTATATTTTCACTAGGTATTCATCTTCCACCATAAAAATTAATAACCAGAAAACCATCATCCTTTCCCACCTCCTCCAAAAGACCTTGTGTTTACAAAGCATGCAAGAAAACAACTGGACAATATAAAATACCAATATGTGTGTTCACACACATACACCAAACCTTTCAAGGAGGAGCAAGTCCTGCCCTTATACATAAAAATGCCAAGCTGAGTATTTTGTTTGCTATCTACTATCACAAGTGTAAAAAGATACAGTTAATCTAGATTAAGGTGTATACCTGTTTTTCTATTTTCTTAAAGTCTAAATTTATTTCCGTTTTAATATTCCATCTTGCTACCTACCCACAGATTCTTACCTAGGAATTTCTCTCTCAAAAACATTTTAGAAATAGAAACTGATTTTTTTTTTCTTCTTTCTATTGTGACTACTGCGTAATATTTCAGTTGGAAAACTGCATTTATACTTATAGTCCCTTGGTCAGCATGTACAGAAAGAACAGAAATGTCTGAATGTCATTTTACTTCAAGCTTAGAGATACCTGCTTTTAGCTCTGGGTTTCTGATTTAATCTGTTGGCCAATCTGCAGTCATTGTATAGCACATTTTAGCACTCAAGTCGCTAACACTACAACCCCTGAATATTAGTTTCCTCAAAACAAAAAAAAAGCCCAAACCAACTCCAATACATTTTGAACTAACTTCCTCTCTAGTTACTGAAATAGTTGGTAATTTCTCAGAAATTAAAATTACATTCAAAGTGAAACACACTTTTTGATGTTACCTTTTTATACAGCTTCAGTACAAATAAGATGGTGTAACCTCTAGAATAGTTTTTACAAGAAGTCTGAGCTTAATGTAGGTGTGAAAAACACCTAAGTAAATTTTAAATTAATTATGTCAATTATTAGGGCTCACAGTGTGTGTTCTCCATTAGTTGTTCACAAGGGTTTCTTTCAGTTAACATGGTTCTTTCATGAAATGAGATGTACACATCAGTCTGCACGGTTTTCCAATGTTTTAATAAAAGAGTATTTCATATAATGTTTCATACAATGTTGCATATAATAATGCAAGGAGAGAATTAGCTCTGTGGGATAAGGTGTTGGGAGACAGAATTTACCCATAAAATCTTGCAACAAAATTTTGAAGACTGGTGTAGCTGCACATTTTTAAAAAGAGCTCTTTCATGATGAAAAGTCATACCCTCATGTTACTAAGCAAACTTATCTTTTACTAATATCAATTAATTTTAAAGTTTTTCTGTATTTTGCAGGTGATGTCCAACATCATACTCCAAGTAAATGATATTAAGTCTTGAATTTAAAATTAGTTCAAATGTAATCATTATCACAGTCTTTTTGACTCATTATTCCAGTACTGTGTTTATATTTATATGAACTCGCACACATTCTTAGTTATTACTGACATCAGTAACGACCACTGCATCTTCTCAGGGGAAATCCAAGTTTTACCAACATAACATTCAGAAGAGAGTAATGTTGCCCTTGTATATGAACTCCCACCAAATACTTCTAGGTATTTCATTGTCTATTTATCTCCTCTGCTGACTTGTACAAAAATTCACTACTTCCCTGATGAATACCAAATCAATTGGAAATAGGAACTTTCTATCAGCCTGTGAAAGTTATATCCTTACAATAATGTCCAAGTAACTTTGTATTCTACTCCCCTTTCAATCTTCTGTCCAAGTTTCCAGAATGCCTTTAACTTATAGGCCACCCACATTTGTAATCAATCAAAATGTCCAAAAGGAGTAAATAATATGTAAAAAATGCCTATAACTATCTCTTTGATAAGAACTTGAAGAACTGCAGATGGAACTAATTTTTCTGTGCAGTTTTGTTGAACTGTGGACGTTCTAGTAGAGTAAGGGAGAGAGAAAGGACAACACTCACTTGTGAATACATTACAAAGGTACTCTACAGATGCGTCTAATAAATGCAGTTCTACTTAGAAAGAAACAATTACCAATTTCAAACTCAACCTGTCAATTCAAGCTTAGGAGTTTTCAGAAGACCAATTAGTCTCAACATTTGTTTATATAAAATTTCTGTTTCTTAAACCTGAACTCACTCAGAAGTCTATTTTAGGAAAATAATGTATTATATTTGAAAGTAGCCTCAAAATTATCATGTAAAAACAGCAGTTCTGAATGGAATTTAAAATGACAGTAACAGTCATAAACTATTTCTGAAGAGAACGACTACAAAAGCCAGTCTATTTATCATATTTTAAGGGAAAAATTAATTCAATATTCTCTTTATTCCCACGCTTGAAAAAAATACTTTTACAAAATACTATGTACATATATTTCAAATATGGAAAAGCTGTTTTCATCTACCTTATATAATTATAAGACCCAGGAATAAGTGAAAAAAAAGATTGTAGAAGTAATTTTAAAAAAAGAAAAATTATGTGCTATCATACATTTCACAAAGAAATAGAGATTGGTACAGAATATGCTTATTAATAAGTATTATAAAAATATTTATGATCTATTCCTAAAAGAGGGTAGTCAGTTGTGCTATAGGTTTTGTAAGAACCCATCTTGTATCTGCATGCAAACATAATGTAGTTAAGACAACACATATGCAATGTAGTGAATTTTGTTAGAAAACTAGGTTTGAACAAATAAGTACTAAGTCTTGAAAGCCTGGTTTGTCTAGATTCAAGCATATTGAGAAATACGTGTTCCTATTACAGGAGTAATTATTATATACTGGTTGCAAGTGCTTCTATTTTTAATTCTTTTCAATTTGTTAACACAATGAAAAAAATTCAAACCTCTCAAATACTTCAATATCAAAACAGAAACGTTTGTCAATTGAATCTGTCTTTCTCCTGATGCAAGATTTTAGCTTGAATATTTCTGGTGAGCTTGTGACAAGGCCATTCTATAAAACAAAACAGCAAAACAAAATTAGCACAGGCAGTATATTGATATACCTTGGCTTCACATCTTAAATTTAACTGTATGAACAGTCCAAAGAACATGCCTTAAGATAATTATTTAGGAACACATACAATAATTTCTCTGTATATAAAGTAAGACTATAGTTAATAGCTTTCTGTCACATATTTGTTACTTAATTATTATATTTCAGAAAACTCCCTAAATTCAAAACTTTACAAACACCTGCATATATAACATGATTATGTTACATGCTAGAATGAATATTATATAATCCTGTCAACTCTCACATGTAGATAAAAAAGATTTCTAAAGAATAAAGCTGACTAACTCCTAGTTCTGGCTACCATCATTGCGAGGCTACTCTCTATAATGTCGGAAAGGCTGACGCAATCAGCGGAATTTCTGAGGAATGGGAGAAAGCAAATATCATTCCTGTCTTCAAGAAGATCAAGGAGAAGGATATGGGGAACTACACGCCAATCTGCATCACCTTGATCCCTGGGAAGGTGATGGAGTGAATAATCCTGGAAAGCACTTCCAAACATACTAAGGACAGAAAGGTGACTGGAAGTAGTCAGCATAGATTTAATGAAGGGAAAAACACACAGGACGAACCTGATAGCCCCCTACAATGCGATGGATGGCTCAGTGGATGATGGAATAACAAAGAATATTGTTTATCTCAACTTTAGCCAGGCTTTCAACACTACATCCTAATACAGTAGGATGTTTCCTACTATATCCTCATATACAAACTGGTCAAGTACAGGCTAGATAAGGAGATAGTGAGGTGGACTGAAAACTGGCTGAACTGCTGAGCTCACAGCAGAAGTCCAGCTGCAGCCAGTCACTAGTGGTATGCCCAAGGGGTCAATACTAGGGCCAGCACTGTTTAGCATGAATAGGAATAACCTCAAGCACCAGGACAGGCTGGGGCTGACAGGATGGAAAACAGGTCCTGGTGGGCAACAAGTTGACCATGAGCCAGCAATGTGCCCTTGCAGCAAAGGCGGCCAATAGCCTCCTGGGTTGCATCGGGCAGAGCATTGCCAGCGGGTCAAGGGAGGTGATCCTCACCCTCGGCTCAGCACTGGTGGGACACATTTGGAGTGCTGGGTCCAGTGCTGGGCTCCTCAGTAAAAGAGAGACAGGGATGTACTGGAGCAAGTCCAGCAAAGTGATTAAGGGCTTGGAGCATCTGTCATATGAGGAGAGGCTGCTGGGACTGTTCAGCTTGGAGAAGGGGGATCATATCAGCGATTTATCTACAAAGAAGACTGAGTCAGATTCTTCTCAGTGCTGCCCAGTGAAAGGGCAAGAGGCAATGGGCGCAAACTGAAATACAGATAATTCCATCTGAACTTAAGAAAAAGTTTTTTTATGGTGGTCAAACACTGAAACCGGTTGCCCACAGAGGTTGCGGGGTCTCCATTCTTGGAGATATCGAAAACCTGACTGGACACAGGCCTCACTAACCTGCTCTGGTCGACCCTGCATTGAGATTAAACTAGATGATCTCCAGAGATCCCTTCCAAGCCTCATCCATTCTGTGATTCTGTGCAAATGTGATTGATTTCCTATGCATCTGGAACCACCACATTAGAGAAGTTATTTAATATGTGGTTTATATACATTTTAAAAGAAATATTTTTATTTAAATATTTAATTTATCTATGCTATATAAGGCATACACTGCTTCATGTATGGAAACAGCCTTATGCTTTGTTCACCACATTTTTCTCTTTTAACAATTCCTGAATGCTTAATATAAAAAATAGAATATACAGTTCACGTATGCATTCATGTACGTGCAACTCACCACTTTGCCACCAGATTTTGTTTCAGCTATACTCATTGTAAATGTTTTTGTTCCTTTATCATAAGTGCAGTAATGTTTTACCCATGTAAATCCAAGAGGTCCTAGATTAAAGAGAGATAGTATTAAAAATAATTATTTTGGCATTTTATCACTATTTTAGTTGGAGTTAGATAGAGAAATGAAACATAACAGCATCCACATGTAGCCTACAAAATCAAAAACTCCCATAATTTTTTAATTTGAACATGTTGTTCAGGTATAATTTTCAAATATTGCAGCTTGATGAGGTTGTCCAACAAAGTTCCAGCAGACTGATTTTCTTTGGCAACTGGATGGGTAACAGCATTTTACTAGGGTAGATAGGCAGGAGACAGGCAAGATCCTGAGGATTTTTCTGCCTAGGAAATATAGTCGAAGCTTTTACCAACCCAAGTGAAGCACTAGGATTCAGTATCACATCCTTTCTCCAAGGGAAACCTTAAAGTCTGGTATTAGATCCAGAAAATTGGACAAAGTCATGAAGTCAGAATGTATTTCCCTTTACTTTCAGAGCTTTTGTCAAAGGTAACAAATGCTTTTGGTAGTATCATAGGAACTCTATTCTTCTACCTGTTACCTTAAGGGAGTTGGTAAAATGGCATTGGCTCAGAGATAGATTTAATCCTACATAGTTGAACACTGGCGCGTGACTTCATTATGGGAAAGCAAAGGAAAGAAAGAAACAGTGCATTCTAAAACAATAGTGGTTTAGAGATGAGGGATAAAATGCTGGGTAGCAGAGGTGGTGCCTTCAACAAGAAACATCGGCCTTTTATGCCTTTGAAGGGGTCCTCCTGGGGAAGAGGTGGGTCTAACAGTGGTGGACAACTGACCGTGACAAACTGACAATTGCACACACTCACAATACCCAAGTATAATGTACTTAGGGATTCTCTAGTCTTCAATTTAGATAGCCATACATGAAATATACAGCAATCCCAAAGCGAGTGGATGTATGCCTTATCCTGGAGAGGTCACATCACACTACTTCTTAATCCTACTGCAAAGTATAGGATCTCTGATGCAGAAGATCTTTTCACTCCTGGATTACCCAGAGCTTTGCTCAGGCATTGCTGTGAACCTTTAGTGAATCTAAACACAAAACCCTCTTGAGCTTAAGCTCAATGGTATTTTAAACTTCCTAGCTTAGATACAGGTATTTATAATGTGTTATTTGCTGTGAGGACATGGAGTAAATCCTCCCACCATTTCCATAATTCTTTCCACATCCTAGAAGTACAGCTAAGATCTCCGCCAGTTTTCTGGAAAAAACTACGTTTACTGTAGCAGAGAGAACAAGACAAGCTCCCAGATTCCTACAGATACATCTGGAAGGGTGTGTACTGCACAGGACAGGATAATTCAGGTTTTTGCAGTGTGATTGCTCCCCCTTGGGCCAGAACATAATGGCTATAACCGCACTGGTTAAGAAACAGTGCTGGCAGCATTCACAGTGACCAGGTAACACAGTCAATGGGTAACTTGGAAAAAAAGTCTTGATTTTTGAGGATAGGAAATTTAGCATAGAGGGTGGGATATTCTGTGCAATCTGGTCTCAGTGGTAGAATACAGCCCCGTTTATTTTACTAGCATTGACACAGCTTCTGCAGCTTCCCTCAGCTGCAGAGACCAAACACAATGGCTATGTGTGAAGACGTACCAAGAAGGAAAAGCATTTCTTTCCTCTTGGACAGCATTATGCTTCAGAACCTGGCATTCAAACATGGCCCCTCTCTCTGCAGAGTCATCACAAATGTAGGTGCCAAAGCAAAATACATATTTATATATAATGCAGTATTGTAACTACTGTGTAAATTCAGAATAGGAAAGGACTAGATGATACTTTCAACCTATATGTGATTTTCCAATTCATTTCAATGGGAATTACTCACGGGAAAAATATGATATTGATTTTTTCGAAGTACTGTATATCTGGACCTTTTAATTCTTTTTATGATGAAAGAGCTCTGAGTTTAAAAAAAAAGTATTTTAAGAGTTTTGTGTTTGTTTTTTTTTTAAAAAAATGTAAACAGCTACATAAAAATGGAAGGTGTTAAAAACAAACCTAGTAGATTTGCTATAGATACAATGGTTTTGCCTTCTAAATGTAGCCTTCCACAAAAATGGTGGATATACAAGAGATTGCATCAGTCATGTAAGTTGGATGCCTGGCAATACAGAAACATAGATGTGGAAAGTTACACAGTCTGTTACTCCGACTCAGAGAAAGTTCTCCCATTAACTGCGTCTTGCAGGAAAGTAATGTCATGAATTGAAAAGTCAACTGGCTACCCAGCCTCAGAAATTAGCTGTTCTGTCCCTATATTTTAACTTATTTTCACTTAGCAAAACAAAATCTATTATCATTCTAAATCAATTTTTCCTCTGATAGCATTTCATTAACTCTTTTAGCATATATAAGAAGGATAAGCACTCTCAAAGCAGTTTTAGACGAGTTTAGAAGTCACCTGTTTTTCATTAAAAAATTGTAGCCAGACACCTACATGGCAACTTTAAGTCTGTTACTCATAACTGTCCAGCTGAATGAAAACGATTTATGGCCTACTGCCTTTTTTTTTTCAAAAAATCATATTTACCACCATGCATATGAGTAATAAATATATACAGAATTTACTCTCAAGAATAGCAAACATTTAACCCAGTTGCCCATAATTTGACAAGAGCCTATGGGATGATGGTTATAGGAAAGTAAACCTGCATGACAAGGAAATATAAAACTAGTACCTTTCCCACCGACACAGAGATTACAGACCCTGTTACTCTTACTCCAGAATAAACTAATGAACAAATTTCTTTTCAGTAAGAGGATGTCAAGTTGGCCTCTCACTATTTAATGAAGCACAGCATGTGCCCAATGCTTCACTCCTTTTCTCCCTCCCTCATTAGCAGGGCTCAGTGTAATTTCCACTTAACACAGGTTTCTTTTATCATTATTACTCAATTAAAACATAGAGGGTCTTCTTAAAACTTTCAGTGCTACTGAGGGTAAAAGTGGCTGAGGTTAAGTATGATAAGGATAGAGGTTTGTTTCTTTTAGCTCACATATGGAATAAAGATTAATTTTGTGATGTTATTTGGAAAATCAATTATCTATAGCTCCATGTAGTCTCTTGAGTTATCATCTAAAAGGGGAGCAATGAAGAAGATATCCTCAAAACTGAGGTTGAATGGGGTCAAGTTTGACATGGGAACTCTATATCTAGATGCCTTCTATTTATTTTTAGATTGAGAAATCAGGTGCAAAGTTGTATTTAACAATTTTTGTACGAATGTCAAACTTGCACAAGCATGTACACACTATCTCAAAACACTTCGCTAGTATCAGGCTGATTCCACAGCAAAGAGAAAAATGAATAAATAAATATATAAATCTGGGTACCCCATACAATGAAAACTATTTTATTGAGGGTTTTGCATGATCCTGCAGCTAGTTTGGCTTGGTTTTCTATAATGGTTAGAGTGTAAAACAGTGGCAGCTGATACTTCAAGTGACGTATAGTTTTGAATTCCCTCATTTGACTTTTCACATATTTCCTGGTTCTGTTTTCGTTCATAACATGATGTATTGCTAGGCTCTTCCAAGTAGTTTCAGACACTTATAACAACTTTAGTTCTATTCCTTCATTTAGTTCATCTCTTCATTCTCATGTCACATGAAGTGAATAAAATATAGGTATAGATTTGCAGCTATTTTGAAGCTGACAGACTGTATTTAGATGACTTTCTTCTGACACCTTTGTTTTCCATTATGTACATGTTCATTTACTTCTAAGGTGTGTGGGTCAGCGGAGATCCCTGGTATAAGGTGGAAGTTGCTCCTGCTGGGTGAACTATGGGCCCCCTGTTCAGGCAGAGAAATACAAGAGACAGCAGGGTTTGGCAGGCAGAGCCAAAGCAGAGTGCTGGGAGCTTGCAGCTTCTGCAGCAAGGAGTAGGGCAGCCAGCCAGAGCAGAACTTGTTACCAGTCAGCTACTGGGGTGGCCAATAGCAGGGACCTACCCACACGGACCCAGGGGGCAGGAGTTGAGTTGCTTACAAGTGTTTTGATCACCATTCCATTTGACCTTAGCTACTCTCAGTGCTTTTTGAAAAGTCAAACATTTATTTTTCCTTTGAACCTCTCAATCATTTGGAAAGCAACCATAGCAGAAGCCTGCAGACATTCAAACACAGAGCTGTTGTGTTGTCCTGCTAACTAAACCATTTTCTCGTCCTTGCATTTGTTGCTGTGCCTTTCAAATCGAATTAAAAGTTAGATCTGTTTCACTCACGTTTCTCCTGCACATAGAGATAGCCTTCCATTGTCCATTGACTTGGTGGTCTGTAATCCTGGTTGGCCGATTTCATTCTTTGCATGAGTCTCTCCACTTCCTGCCTAGTGCTTTCAAAGTTATTCCTGGTCTAATACCCGGAAAGAGAAACAAACAAAAAACCACATTATCTCATGCAAGTACCAAAACAACAATGAAGAACTAATTACTAATAATGACAAGGAGACTGTATCGGAGACCAATAGAAGCATTTGCCAGAGACATAAAAGGAAAAAAAAAAGCAATAAAGAATAATACTCTTCATTGCTCTAGAAGCCTAGAAATAACATAGTAATGAAGAATTCAACTTAAGCACACAGACGTAAAGGAAACACAGTTGAGAATAGTAATATTCCTCTTTCTGCAGGTCACTAACCTCAGAAAGGAGGTCATTTCATATCTTTAGGTATACTTACACAGTATTTTGCAGACAGATGCAGGTTTTCTCTCTGTGTGCTCTAGGATACACAGACAGAAGCCAGGCTAAACTAGAAGCTGCTGATAGCATAACCCCAAACCTGAAGTAATAAATCCTACTGAACCACTTGAAGTACAGTGCAGAGAACACTGGTTTAGGTTAATGCCAGGCTAATGTTTCTAGACAGCTGCGGTCTCTCCACATGTGGAAGAGACAAATGTAGTGTGTAGCCGTATCTGCAGTAATACCACAGCTGCTGATGCTCAGAATAGTCAGGTTACTGGCACTATCATGAATATTTTTTGATAGAACTATGGAACCACCATAGTTAAGTATAACATAAATATGCTAGGTAAGAAACAGGTCACAAGTGGCAGAACTGTGCCAAAAGCATGGAAGGCTGTGTCTGTCCTAAATATCATGTGTAACCAGGCATCTGACCAAGCAAACAATTAGATTCAAAGGTGGGTTATTCATATTTGCTGATATCTATATGCATGTAAATGGATATTTTTTCTAATTGCATTCAGTGGGGCCAGGGTTTCCCTCTACACACTGAGCACGGTCTAGCAGAGGAGAATTATGAGGTGCCAGAGGTTTGACAGGTTGCTACTAATATACCAGATGTTGAACATTTTGTTCCTACAGGTAATAAAAAAGAATAAAGATTTTTGTAACGTTTCTGCAAAGTTATCTTATGGACTCTAATCCTGACTAGTCAGAAAGATACTCTCAGGACTTTATACGCTGGTAAATACTTTCCCCTCTTTGTGGGCCATTCATGGAGTTGCACATGAGTAGTATAATAATACACATGTTAAATCTTCTTCTTGAAGACATACATTATTCGATTGATTATTAGAGATGGAGGTAAAATTCTTCTCTGAACTTTTCAGATGATATCCTTAGGGTGAAGTATCAGTTCAGACCAAACTTAACAGAGGTCATTTTGAAACCTTCGACAGGGACATGCCATTGAAAAGAGGAACGTCCCCATTTCGAGAGCTTATCTCTGTTTGTCTGTTAAGTTTTTAATTACTACTTCTAAGCAGCCAGGACTTTGTATCAAATTATAGAAAACAAAGCCAAATGGACATACAAAGTGAGCCACTGGCCAGGTGAAACAGTGAAAGTGACAACAGGTCATGTTAGGACATGGTGACCTGTTAAGAGCTGTCGGTCTGCCACTACTCTGCTACTCCTATGGTTGTTACTGCTCCTGCTCTAACCTATAGGACAATTTTAAGAACAGAAACAGCAGTTCAGGTCAACTATTCTCCAAGACCTTAACATACAACGCAATGGAAAGGAGTACATTTGACAGCTACAACAGACAGGCTGAACACAATTCTTCCTGAACACTGTCCTCAGTTTGTCTTTCCCTACATAAATTATTTCACTTCCATCTGAGGTTGGGTGATGCTCTGAGTGACAAGTCAGTAGACAGCCCAGCTGGCAAAAGGAAGCTGTGGATCTAGATCTGGAGCCAGAATTCAAACTTCTGTGTAACAGTAGTGAATGATGTTCTGTATCCCTTTATATCTTCATGTATATGTTTCTCTGATGTATAAATATAATAAAAAATAATATCATAACACATTGTTCCTTCTGCCTAACTTTACACCTCCCTTTACCTCTGTAGCCTATTTACAACTTCAAGTTGCAATTATATATTGCTTAAGAAGAGATTAAGTTTAACTATTTCTTAATTATCATTGAAACTGAGAAAATTCTTTAATAATTCCATTTCTATAGATATGTGCATAGAAGATACTAACATATTCTGACTTACACTGCCAGTTTTGATCTGTGCTGCAGGCTCATGCTCTTCTCAGAACTTGCCATATTAAAGTAAATAAACCCCTGGATTGAAGCACATTTTTCACCCTTTCACTGAATCTGTGCTGTGCAACAACACTGACCCCTTGTGCCTTTATCTGAAAGAGTCTTAGCAGCAAACTGAAAGTAGCAAATACATAACTTCAAAGGACAAGGGCCTCTGACGCTCTACAGACAAAGAACATTTGCATTTTGATCCAAAAGGAAAATGTTAATCATCTAGGAGGTTTTGCCTTATTTCCCTAAGCAGCATTTTAAATGGGATCTATACCTACATATGAATAACAGAACAAAATGGGAAGGGGCTATGGAAGTGTGCTGCACATGTTTAACTGCAGCAAAACCTGGAAGAGTGCAGTACGCCTGTGTGGTGGATTGACCCTGGCTGGAGGCCAGGTGCCCACCAAAGCCACTCTATCACTCCCCTCCTCAGCTGGACAGGGGAGAGAAAATATAACGGAATGGTCGAGATAAGGACAGGGAGAGATCACTCACTGATTACCATCACAGGGAAACAGACGCGACTTGGGGAAATTAGTTTAATTTATTACCAATCAAATCAAGGTAGGATAATGAGAAATAAAACCAAATCTTAAAATACCTTCCCCTCACCCCTCCCTTCTTCCCAGGCTCAACTTCACTCCCGTTTTCTCTACCTCCCCACCTCCAGCAACACAGGGGGACAGGGAATGGGGGTTGTGGTCAGTTCATCACACATTGTCTCTGCTGCTCCTTCCTCCTCAGGGGGAGGACTCCTCACACTTTTCCCCTGCTCCAGTGTGGGGTCCCTCCCACAGGAGACAGTCCTCCAACGTGAGTCCTTCCCACAGGCTGCAGTTCTTCACAAACTGCTCCAGCGTGCATCTTTTCCATGGGATGCAGTGCTTCAGGAACAGACTGCTCCAGTATGGGTCCCCCATGGGGTCACAAGTCCTGCCAGCAAACCTGCTCCAGTGTGGGCTCCTCTCTCCATGAGGCCACAGGTCCTGCCAGGAGCCTGCTCCAGCATGGGGTCCAGTGGGGTCCTCCACGGGCTGCAGGTGGATATCTGCTCCACCGTTAACCTCCATGGGCTGCAGGGCGACAGCCTGCCTCACCATGGTCTTCACCACGGGCTGCAGGGGAATCTCTGCTCCGGTGCCTGGAGCACCTCCTCCCCTCCTTCTTCACTGACCTTGGTGTCTGCAGAGTTGTTTCTCTCACATATTCTTACTCCTCTCTTTGGCTGCAGTTGCGCAGTTTTTTTTTTTCCCCTCTTAAATACGTTATTACAAAGGTGGTACCACCATCACTGATGGGCTTGGCCTTGGCCAGCGGCAGGTCCGTCTTGGAGCCGGCTGGCATTGGCTCTATCGGACATAGGGGAAGCTTCTAGCAGCTTCTCACAGAAGCCAGCCCCTGTAGCTCCCCTGCTACCAAAACCTTGCCATGCAAACCCAATACAGCCTAAGAATGCAGATATACATGAAAAGTGCTAAGGCAATATCGTCTTCCAACTTTGAGCCAACATATGCCCCTCTAATAGCAAGATGCTACAGAGAAAATGTTAGCGTTTTATTTTCCAATAACCCACAGGGAATGGCAGTTGAGCACAGTAAGGTGCTCTTGTACTCCCAGACCCATTTCATATTGCCCAAGTTCAGGGCCAAGGCACTATCCACAAAAGCTGATGTCAGATCTTCTAAATTGTCGTAGCTTCTTTGATTCTAGTAGAGCTACAAAAATTTCTGTTGGGTAAATATCTTTTGTTGAAAAAATGAAATGGAAAAGAAATGGAGTCACCCCAAAAATACAGCATTTGAAGTAAATGAGAGAATGATAGAATTCCTTCACTCTTTTGTAATTTGTTCTGTACTTTGAAGTTACTTATAATGAAAAATGTAGGGCTGGCCCAATATTAACAGGTTGAACTTCACTTTTTGCCTTAAAAGCAAACGATAGTGGTTCTAATGCAAATTGGGTGTAAAGATGATTTGGGTCTATTTAATTGCATAACACCTGAGTTACACAGTGAAATAAATATACACCTGTATACAGCAGTATGATGAGTGGAAAAGTACGTTGATTAAATGCATTTTTGTTATTCCTAAAAGCTATGGAATTTTGGGGCACAGTTAATCTTGTATGGCTCTTACTACCAAATTCAGACCACTCTACGCAAAAGATCCACCTGCTCAGTTGAGAGTGACTCTCTACGCAAATAACAGATCCTTTCTTCTGGTGGAACTTAACGCTCATGAGAACTGCTCACCGTGGAGGAAGACCCCACCAGTTCTTCGATGGCAACAAAGTAAATCCAGAGTACAGCCAGAGAATGGCTTCCCAAATATGCTTTCTATACAGTGGGAAGCTAGTGGACAGCAGGACAAGCTTTTTGTGGCAATCTGTGATTTTAAAGAAACAAACTGCATCATTCTATACCAGTTGAAGCATTTTTGGGACATCCATTTACTCCAGAAAACAGGCTCCAGTCTCAAAAAAGCATTTACACATGTTTAAACCTATCTGGACTACTGTGTTTTCTAATCAAAACTTGGCTGCTGTCCTGCTTTTCTGGTTCTCGCTCCCAAAATTTCGACCTGGAAATCATAAATTAACTATCTGAAAATGAATTTTTCTGAAGTTACTTGTTGATAGCAATCTTCATTACATTAACCTTACCAAAAATAACTTTTGCCTATTCATATATTAATTTGATTTCAGCTTACTAAAACACTGCAAGATTTAGAGTTCCAATAAAGTGCTTCGAGTCTACTTTAATATCCTGAAATTAAATTAGCAAACAAAATGGTGTAAACACAAATCATCCTTACATTCTGCAAATTGAACTGCAGCTGCTGCTTGTATGGTGCAAACTCCTGAGCCAGTTCATATCCTTCATGGTAAAATGTAAATAATCCTTGAAGAAAGGCCAAGAGCTGAAAAGGTAAAATTGAGAAGCATTATATATTTTTAACATGTGCTCTTAATGCTATATAACACAAATATAACAGAACATACACTAACTTACAAGGAATAGGTATTGCCTGCAACAGTGAAAAATAGTTCTTAGCAACTGCTACACACTTTTTCTATTCAGGTGAATATTTTTTACAGTTGATTTTCTATTAGTTTTCATCAGCAAAATACGGCAAACCATCAGTAAAAAACATTCTGTGTTTTAGCTCCTGGAACACTCTAAGCTTTCTTTACTCGCAATAGCAAAGCTTTGCTAAGCAAGGAATCCATGGTCAGACCTTAAGAGAGAGAGGTGTTAAACACGCTTTTGCATCATGAAGTTGTCATTTCCATAATAATTTAATGCACTGTCCTAGTCATTTTATCCAGTATTTCAGCTAGAGTCTTTGATGGTGTGCATTTTCCAAGTTCATACTTTCGGAGTTCAAGGTTTTTTTCTTCAAAATAGTTTTTCACTTTCTTCATAGTAATTGGTTAGGCTATGACCTATTTTCCACAAATGAGACTCTTGAAAGTATGTTTTGGACAGCTTAATACAACACAAGAAATCCAGACTATTTCTTCCTGTTCTGAACAAAATGCAAACTCTATCTGGTATGTCTGTGACTGACTCCAACAGAACAGTTAAGTCTGTATATATCCACTTGAAAATTATTTTTAAAATTTGCTTTAAAATGTTTAAGTAGTAAAAAGTGCAACTAGATTTTCTGAAATTCCAGCTGTTGAATTAATGCATTCCTACCACCTATTAGTTTTAAAAGCCTTCTAACTTATTCTGTTCTAAATTTTAAAAATGTTTTGACATTGCTGTAAGTCTTCTTACCTGCTATTAAATAACAAACATTTAATTTTTTATTATAGACTGTTTTCTTTGTATATATAATTTACCTTACAGACAACCAAGTAAAGAAAACAACAAAAAAGAGATATTAACTTGGATGTACAATAACAAAAGCTATAACAACAGGACAGATTTATCTTAGTGTATTACAGCCATTGAAAAGCTAATCATCTAGGCTAAGTAACTGGCTGTCCAGGCTGCCTCCTAACTCAGTAAAAAAACACAGGTATTCAAGAGCATAATTCTTTTTCCTTTTTCAGCCTTCTCTTTCAGGATGGGTTGAATGATCCAATGAAAACATTAATCTCTCTCCATCAACTACTGAAGTAGCCTAGACTCAAGCAACAAAAATGCCATCATTCATATTTAATGCACTTTTCTTTGTGTTACCAGTACCATAGATTATTGTAAGTGAAACAGCTTAAAAATGTAGCTTTTACTGTGTTTATATTTTCTTTAAATTTACACTCAGCCCTACTTGAAGAAATGCAGTTAAATTGCTCTGCCTCCCTCTTTCCTATTGCTCACTAAGAGACTGCTGTACTAAGGTAACACATATATTTCAGGGGAATAGCTAAAATAATATTTTGCAATTTTAGAGTCGCATCCATTCCAGCATCGCAAGACATTCCACACCCCTTAACATGCAAACTTCCACGTCTTGACAGATGAGAGATCAAGGACGCTCTGGCATCTGAGCCCTTCAGTTGAGCATCTCTGCCTTGGGAAGCCTGCTGGTTTGCTGCATTAGTAAGTTAAAGCAGTTTGAGGCTAATAGACCATCAGTCTGGAACAAACAGAAGTGTGGCATGGCTGGGAGAAGGACTTCCCCCTTGGTTTTTACTGGTATTGCAGGATAAGATGAAACCTTGGCCTCAGGCAGAAGTGGTGAAAGCCCATGCCTGCCCAGTAAATCGGTCATGGAGCCTGCAGAACTGATAAGGTCCGTGGGCATAAAAGCCACTTTTTGTGGGGCCTCTACAATGGGTGTGAATTCCTGAACCGCATCCCACCACCAAACAAACAATGAAGGCAACACAGTCAAGTGAAGGTCTCCACAGCTTGTGTACATTGTCTCAGCCTTATATGATCATCTGCCCAGCTGAAATCATTACCTCAGCTAAGGACCTGGCCCTGCAAGTCTCTTACTGGTTATTCAAGTGGTTCTGAGGAAGGTCCAAATACAACAATGTATCTTAAAATCTCCAATTATGTAAACGGATAGAAAGAGTTCTACAATTTTAAGGTTTATAATGTAATTCTAGAAAGAATTACATAAAAGAAAGAAAACTAATCTTCCTTTTTTATGAATAAAGTATAAAATAAGTACGTAAATTATAACCAAGGCTCTGCTCTGGCTCCAGCTGTGCAAAGCCCCTGCACACAGTCTAGATCCAGTTACTCATCCATCCCCAACTACAGCTCCTTCAGATATAGCAGCATAACTACTCCTGTGCTTACTCTGACTTGTTTCAGTCAAAAGGACGTGGATTAACTTAACCTGTAGGTAGGAGCCTGCTGCTAAACCCACCCCTTACAGCTAAAGAAGCATTGCAGGAGCAATATGAGCACTCAGCAAAACTGCAGCCGGAGCAGAATGTTAGAGCACACCAAAATTACAGTAAAGGAACTCGTGGGAGAAAGTTTCAGTATGTCAGCTTATGCCTGAATTTTAAAGATCAGTTTAAAGGGCATTTCTGGAGAATTTACTACAAACCGTTTAAATTTCAGCTTCAATACTTAAAGAAAACCATTTTCCACCATACAAAACACTTTTACGGAGTACATGGAGAAATACTGAGGAGGGAAATATTTAACACAAGATGGCACCAAAGCTGAATTTATCAGAAAGCAAAAAAAGACCAGCAAAAAAACCCCTGAGGAAACTCTGAATGCATTTTAGTTAAAGTACTGCTCAGGTATTCTAGCAGTTGTGCATTGCAGAGGATCTGGCCTTGAGGTTCTCTTGGTCAAATACTCTCTGAGCACTTAGAAAAACAGGAATAAAAGAAAAGTAAAAATATGCTTATTTTATGCAAGTTCTAGACCAGCTTATTAAAGTTCTGTTTTGAAACAACTGACACTGAGAATGGTATTTGCTTCTATGTACATGTCACTAGTGGTGGAAGAACAGGGATCAGAAAATGCCCTGTACCCAACAGGCCTGTGCTGTTAAGGCATCTTCATAACCACTTCCATCAGGACAGGTACAGCCATAGCATTGCATGGAGGAGATCTAAAAGCCGAGGACTTTTGCCCTAGGCTTATGCTCACAGTGGGGTTTTCTTGTTGCTGGTCTTACAAGTGGCACTGCTGCTAAAGGCAGGCTCATAATTTTAGAGATTTATATTAAACAATAAAGAAAAGAAAACCAGCCCTTTTTTCTTTCAAAAAAGATTTTCAGAATGTATTTTGAGGTGGTCTTCACATCTAAAGAGCTGATTTGTTTCACCAAACATCACATAAAATGCCTGATGTGTTCATAACAATGATTTTTCATTTCAACAAGTGCCTTATAGTTACCTCAATCTGAGTATCTAATCAGTCACATCAATGAAAAGCGAGGTCTGAACTCCGTAATACAATGCTACTCACTACCCTAGCGCCACAAGGATTTCAACACAGAACCTGAAACAAAATCCAACTACTTCTTAAGACTTTATTTATTTTTATGTAGAGCTGGTGACCTCAAGACTGCCTGGTCATTTCATTCTCACAGGAAGACGACTGTACTTAGGTTTCAGATAGGGGAGGAATTTAACCTTTGGCCTGCAGCACATCAGCCAGAAGTCCCTGTCTCCCTGGTTTCATTTTATTTATAAGTAGATAGCACCAGAAGGTACTGATCCATCAGATTAAAGTGAATGTAGTTAATAATGTAGAAAATCCAAGAAAGAGGAAATTGAGTTTAATGTCCACAGTGAAGTCTCATGGAACTGCATGCAATTACAGGCAGGGTTTTTTGGTTGTGGTTTGTTTTTTTTTTTTGTTTTTTGTTTTTTTTTTTTTCTCTAAATAAACACTTCTGGGCTTTCATGACATTTAACGGACCACCCTCACATTCCAGATAGTTTACTGCTTATGAGCTCTTCCTACAGGCAAGGAAGTCCTGGCATTGCTGAGGGACAAGGTGGAGCTCTAGGAAGGAGTTTGTATTTCTCCTAACAACTGTAACATCCTCAGAAAGCTGCGTTGGTTTGGACGACCTTCTCTGGGCCCACAAAGGCAAAGCTAGTAGTAGAGATTATTGTCACTTACTTTGTTTTGCTGTTTAACTTACTGTAAAGTAAATTTTAACATTAATTTGTCCTTGAGAAAAAGTTTAAGTTAAAGCTTTAAGTAAGTTTAAGCTTTTCAGTATGAAAAGCTTTAGTTTTTTTTTTCCCTTGGAAAAAAAATCAAGATCTAGGAGGATCACAAATAGGCAGCTGTCAGTTACTCACACTGTAGTATACATTAGCAACTCCTTGAGACAAGATGCAGAGAACAGCAGAGAAATCCAGGGTCTGCAAAAAATCCAGCTGCAAAAAGACACTCTAAATATTATAATCCTCTATTCAGAGTAGGAGTCATTAACATTTTGTACCTTAAAACCTCTCCCCACTCTCCTCCAGGAAGGAACATTCTCCATTCCTACCAACTTCTACTGTCCTACTGTCCCAGGTGTAACCCACCTGGCAATTTTTGCTAGGCTACTTCTCCCACTCTGGTTTCCAGACCACCCTTATCTTTTGGCATAGACAAACTGAAGGTCTTGGAAGGAGCTCCAGCAGATCATTTGCTTTTCAAGTTCTATTCACTTGTCATGAACTTACCTTTCTTCCGCATGGGCATCACAATTTCTCCTTCACTGCACTAACAGCCTTGTTTTTATTTTGTTAAACTCTCCTTCAAAGAGTCTATTAGTAACATGTCAGACTGAGAAATATATGGAGACGTGACACTGAGCTGATAAATCAGAGACACAAGCGGCACACGTGCTAGAGGGCCCCACAATTAGCAGAGCTCCTGAGGAGGAATGTCTGTAAAGACACACCACCAGGCATCTTCTAGCATCTGAATATCCACTGAGCACACAGAGGAAAATGAATAATATGGTAATTCTTTTGATATGTGATTTTAAAGTGTTAGGCTTCGTCTTTATCTACTTGCGCCTAGCAGCATATGATCGTATTTCCAACATCGCTCACATAAACTATGCATTTTTAGAAAGCCTATTTTGAAGACTTTTTTTTTTTTCTTTGTCTCATGGTATTGCTGATGTGCATTATAATCCTCATGGCATACTTTGCCTTATGGGTTTTAGTAAATGCTTTTATTCCAGCATGTTGTATGCAACAGACTAGAAACAAAAAATTAAGAATTTTGAAGGTTCAAAATTTTATAACTGATGTTATAATTCAAGCTCCATTTATATTCAGATTGATTATACAAAATTCACACCTGGAGCCAGAAGACAGTGCCTGCAAGGGCTATGATTATCCAGTCACCAAAGTATTTCCTGTATCTGTGTGCAACAAGCAGTGTACTGGGCTAAAATGCCTACTGATTTGACACGGGATGGCAACCGATCCACTCAAAAATAAATTTTACCTACTGGATGTGCACACCTGGTGACAAAAAAAACCAGGTCCACAAGACTGAGTTTACCAGTAACCTTCCCTGCTTGCTTGCTCAGTATCAGCACAGATGAATTGATAAATTGCTCTTTCATTTTGGTAATTCATAGCTGCTGCTGTAATGGCTGACATAGTGTGGGGACAGCTCCTGGCCAAAAGCTCAGTATCTCCAGCTAAAATATATAAAATGAAATTTATTTTTCCTCTCTGTCTAGCACATAGGATGAACGATGCCCCATTTTAACTATATGCAATTGCACAATAATATTTCCCGATGTATAAAGTCTCTCAAAACAGAAAGTTTCTATTACTTTAAAGGAGCATAAAGTCTCCTATACCAGGGTCAGAGTTAGGTCAAGATTCCTAGATTTTTCCAGGATGTGAGAGATTTGCAGAAGTAGACAGAGAGAGACACTCTGGATTAATCTGTGACAGGTAGAAAAATGTTCTTATTTAGGAATCTGAGCAAAGTTTTAGTCTCTAAGATTTGGCAGCTGTATGCCATAAAGATAGGATTTCTGTAAGTACTGCTTGCTGAATCCAGGTTCATTAGTTTGCATCAACTGTCAAACATTCACTATACAATATGGAAAGGAAGCTCTTGGTGACATTGGGTGTTAGAGATGTAATTCAACCTGTTTCACAGTCAAGAGTGCTGCTTCGGTTAGTTACAAAGAAGCTGGAAGATGGTGTGGAGAGAGAGAAAAAGTTATACTTGTCATGTTCCTCTCTCACAACTGATGCTCTGCTAAGCTCAGTATGCTTAATGGGAAGGGACAGGTGACATTGGAAGTTCTCTGTCAAGGGCTACAGGTGCTAACTAAACAAGGCAATTGGCAAGCTAGTCCTGTATGACATGAACAGTAGTAATACTACTAATATACCACAGAAATATGGTAGCATATCATATTGAAGCAGCTTTTGGTACTGACTGACCCAGAAGATAGTTAGGGGTGGGGGGCTGAAACATCCAGTCCAGGGGAAAATCCCAGATCTAAATATGGACTTTGAAACACAACTTTATCTTCCTCTTTTATGCTGTGTCAACATATGCTTTCTTTTATGTGCAAAGTAAACTAAAGACAAATGACTCCACCAACAAAAACATAAACTTACCTATCCTACAGAAAAACTGATTTTTCACTTTATGTCACGTATTACTCGGAAAAACATATGTGTACACTGCCTACATGGAATATTTAAATTCAAAAAACTGGCTCAAAATTTCAGACATGAAACCATGGTATTAGGAAACATCCATTATGTGTTGCAGAGACACAACGTTACATGTTGTCCCATTAAAATGTTATGCACACTCCAAGTCATCAGACGTTTCACTTCACAGTAGATATGATCCTTTTACATAAACCTTTATGTTTATTAACATGGAAAGTGCCCAAACCAAGATCTTAATGTCTGTCTATATACAAACAACCTGTGATCACAATTTTAAAAAGGGAGCAAAAAATAGATATTTTAAATTCAATTTTCAGCTTTAAATGCATGCATCCTAAAGAAAATAGAACATAAAACTTACAGGTTCAACAAATTCAAATTTCTTTTTCTCTTGTACTTCTTGAATTTTAAAAACGTATTCTAATGATGCTTCATAAAAGTTTTGATGTTCTCTGTCAATCTGTGTATCTGCCTAAAAGATAAAATGAAATAGAGACAAAATTCATTTACTCTCATGATTGCTTTAAAAACAGATTTTGTCATTAACAGATCTTCTATAAGATTGCTTTACAAACTTCATGGGGTTCAGTTTTCTTCCTGAAAATTAGAATACCTACTTAAAATACCTAAGCACAATTTTAAGAAGCTAACTTTACACATTTTAGCCTCATGCCTTTTCCCCACGTCTTTTTGATTTCCTCTTCCTTTTTGCACTTTAATATTCTAGTTTTTAGGAGAGCCTGGAGGGAAACAAAGAAAAGTGGCAGCAGTAACTCTGTCCCTGGTATATGGAAAGTTTAGAGAAAGAAATAGAAGAGAGTAGGATAGGAATTGAGAGACAAAAAGATTAATATTTCTAGTGAAATGTTTGAGTATCACATGCACTGAAATATATCTATTGCTCAGCTTCAAAAACCTTCCGAAGAAGTTATTTTCTTTCTTAAATAGACTGTCTTTAACAATGACATCTTGCAACTTATTATTTCATAGTATGAGTCACATGCTTTTGGCATATAAACATATTTATGTCCTTACCCTCATAAATCAATTATTTTTCATGTTTTAATTTTCAAATGCAAGAACTACAAGGCAATACTTGTCAGAAGTGCCTGAATAATACCACCCGACATGAAGATCAAGTAGCAAAACAAAGTCTGCCTAAACAACTAAGGAATTAACTCTTATCAGCTGATAAAGAGTAATAGGCTTTTATCCTCAATTTAAACAAGCCATGGGAGAGGGACCTAACAGACAAGCAGTGTAGTATGTGAATAATGCCTAAAGAAGAGATGCAGATTCCATTTTAATTCATCCTTCTTCATAACAAATCATTTTTTCAAGCAAATCCCTTTTGGGCTGTATTAGTTAGGTTTTGGTCTTAAGTCAAAAAGAAATTGTATCAAGTATCGGCAATATGAGTAAAACCAGTTCAGCTATTTTTGATGTATGTCAGTTAAAATATAGCAGTATGCTTCTGTATATTCTCTAGTTCAATTTTGGCATTAAAAATAACAAATATGGGAAAATTGGAAAAGCTAGATGTTGCCTTCGCTTGACAGCAAACATATCATAAAAAAGGTTTAGTAGTTTTAACAGTAAAAATGCAAAAAGTCAGTGTTTCCCTTCGGGCAGGACTTGGTCATCAATAGCACCCTATACAATTAACATCGCTTCTTTAGTTAAAGACACGCTACTGTCGTGGTTTGGCCGCACAGGCTCTTAACAATATTGATCCACTTCCCTAGTGCAGTGCTCTAGCACCACTTCAAAGCATGGGCTTCAACGATATGTTTCAAATAATTCAGTACTAGCATTTCCTTCCCACGCCTATAAAAAACTAATCAGGAAATTAAGTACAAAATAATATTATGAAGCAGAAACCAAGCACTCAAAATTCCAATAATCAAGTGCTTTACTACAGAATTAACTCTGCCATGTGCCATTCATGTAGCGCGTTCGGCTACTGTTTTCTTTGATACTCCGTGTTAATAGTTTTACTTCACAAAAAAAAAATCACAAAGGCAATGCTACATAGCTGAACAGAACCAGGCGCCATTACTCTGGGACACGATCCAGCAAGTCCTCACTCACAGAAGTGCAGTCAATAAGCACTTGAGACAGACCTCAGCTCTCACATTTAATTATAAGCAAATACTAGAACCTAGTTTTAGAAATAAGCTCTTTCAGGCTTCGACTCAGAAGTAGTATTTAAACACCTAATTAAATCCATCTCTATTCTGAACAGCATTTAAGCAGACTATAGTTGTAATGATACTTACGACAACCAAGTGCCATCTCAAATATGGATGGGTTCCTAAATTAAGGCTATAATCACCACTAGTGTACAGGGACTAAATAATAATTTCCAAAATGTATCTTCTGTAGAAGCTCATGAATTTGTGTGAACACCGAGGATTCAGATATGTAAGAACTACTTTGAAAGTGATTTTAAAGTTTCAAAAGCTGAAAGGATTTTCACATGTTTTTCTATGACTTCAAACTGCATGTAAAAACAAAAAGATTTGATGATGGATATGATTTTGAGTCTCTACTTGTATGATACCTAGTTATAGTGAGTATATTTTCATTGATGTAGGATATCACTAAAATGTATACCAGAACTTCACATAAGCTTGGAGATCGAAGCCTTTGCTCTATATTTATGCCTGATTCTGGAACAGATTTCAGAAAAATAAAATCAGGAGTTTATTAACTTTTTCACATCACTCAATTCTGACCATTTTCTGCTCTACTGTGGACTTCCGTAGGCAGTGAAAAGACAGCATTATGAAGTTTCTTTTTGATGCTAAAGGGAAAAAAGTCTAATCACCTATGTAAACCGCATAAGCAGTCTTGCAGGCTCTTAAACTATCCAACACATTTCAATTAGATGAATATATGCAAACTATTCTCCATAGAATATGTTCAGACCATCAAACTTTAGATGCCTAATTAAGCTGCTCTCAATTGCACTCAAGTGAGATATGTAAAATAGCTCAATACAGTACGACAACTACTCCTTGCTCATCGCAGTACTCTTTAACCCACATAATGCGATGAGGTACCAAGAAACCTCAACAAGTCAAAGAAACAGTAGGTTAAAAAAGTATTATTTTTCAGTAGCAGTCAAAAAATGGTATTCCCATCTCACTAAATGCATGACATCGGCTTGAGGCAAGGACTTCCCTTCCCTTACATTGAGCACTAAAGCCCCAGTTGCCAGCACCGTTCTGTTCTTTGCTCGTGCCCTGTCTCTGCTGGGGGCTGCTCCAGCGAACGCTTCCTGGACATATGGGTTATAAATGGGCCTCACCCCAACCACTCTGGATGTGAGTCAACAGCTATCACTTGGATTTCAGGCCAGGAATTGGTGCTTGGCCTCCTTTTATTTACGATACAGATACAGGCCAAAAGTCTCCCTGGTTAATATTTAATAATATTACCTTCTGCTTATGGTGTGCTGATTCAGCACACTTACAGCTGCATAAAACCGGGGAAGACAGAAATGACAAATTATGCCCTATATGCTTTAGAAGTGGGGCATCCAAAAAAGCAAAAAACTAAGCCTCAGTTACAAGATTTTAAATCCAGAGACGTCACTTAAGGACACAGTGGAAAAATTTACTCTGGTTTTCCATTAGTTTATATACTTGAGCCAAATCTATTGTTATTCTACAGCAGTTTATTAGATTCACAGTTGTTACTTTTCACTTCAGTTGCTGTTTTTAGACTGTAATTATTCTCATGTCTCAAGAGTAAAATATTTTATTTTATTTTATTTATATTCTAGAGTAAATTGATGCTTAAGTTCACTTTTCCACATTTTGGTAAGAAATTAATTTTTTTTTTTCTCAGCGGGTGCTTAGCCTCTAACAGAACTGCTTCTTCATCAATACACAGAATATTTAGGAAAAGTGAAAGGTGTACATATAAAACTCTGACATACAAGTGGCACAATTAACCAATCCTACATAATTAATGTGTTATCTAGACTGATTATTATATAGACAGCTATGGCAATTCAGGATTATAAACATTATTACAAATTTTTAATTGCTAAGCCTCATTTAATTCAAATTATAGTATTATTGGTAACATGAAAAAAAAATCCAGTCACGATTTGTGACCGAGTGATGGTCACATCTTCTGTGAAAACTCCATCAGCAAACTAATCCCCATGATTTAAGAGTCACTGTGACAACAGTAATCCCATCAAAATAATTTTTGACTACTTTTGGCACAAATCCCAAAGTGTCATTGATATCAAATTGCTGGTTTTACTGTAATTTGCCTCAAAGACAAATCATAATTATTTTTACCAGCATACTGAGAAGCCCTGGAATCCTTCTGTTAAACTAGAAGACTTCATGGTTTGTTCTTTTTAACAGGAAAGAATTAGCCATACAGACTCTTCAAAGCTGAAGTTGTGGATACAATTTCAGGGCATGATGCTGCAAGCTCAGAACAAGGTGAAAAAGAGGAAAAAAGAAGCATAAAAAAGCATCATTAAAGTGGTCTCAATTCAGTCTCCCAGATTAAAATTTATGTGAAACAGAAACATAATTTCATCGAGTAATAAATTAAATAGCAAAAAAAGCAATTAATTATTTGACTTTCAAATATTCCACATATACCTTATAAAAGTCACATTTTTATTGTAGTAATATAATTCTGTTGTTGCAACCAATAAACATCAGCTGTACTTGAAGTACACAAAGTTGGACATGTAGAACATTGTCTCGTTAAATATTTAACTTTTATTAGGGTCATATTAATCCCACTCAATAATTTATATTCACAACAAGTGTGCCTACAAGAAATCACCACAATTTTACATTAACAAAATACAGCATGTCTTGAAGAGAACCGGTTTGTTATCATGATCTCTACGCAAATGTGAAACTGTGTAAGGGAGTGTTTAGTGCTTACATCTTGCAAATGAGATTCTTTCTTCTTTGCTGATAAATTTAAGTGCTTCTCTAGGATGGAATAATATTTCTCACTTTCCTTGTCAAACTTCTTCTTCCCATCCTGAAAAACAAAACATTGCCAAGTAAAGTATTTGACTAAATATCACAGCTAACTTAATTTAAAAGAAAGAATAGGTGCCAAAATATGCCTGGTTATAAAGCCATTTTTGTTGGTTCCAGTGTTTTTAGGGTTTAATTCTGAAGTGGGCCTGAAGATACTAGGAGGACTGATTCAATTATTAAATGCATATTATTAAGCAGGATTTTTCCCATAAATAATAAACCTATACAACAGACTTACATAGTTTGCCATAATAAATATACATGAGGTTTTATGTAGGTGGTATCTCGCTAGGTAGGCATTTAATGCAAAATAATCTTCCCCAAGTTTTATAAATGTACCTACCTGTCACATTGTCTTTGCTGAATAAAAACATTGTGGACGAGGTAGGGGAGTATAAAAAAATTGATGATGATATAGGCCTATTCTTTGTATTTAAGACTAATATATGCTTATTTTCCACCCACACTCTTAAAATATGAGGATGATGGAAAAGCACATACGTGGTTGCAAAAGGAAATTGCTCCAAAAGTCTGTTTCCAACAATGTTTTGATATGTCTGAATATTTAAACTTGTCTCATTTAAAAGTTATCCTGCCTTTTTCCTTTCCCACTCCTCTTAAGTTTTTCCCATCATATGCAGACAATCCTCCCATTTCTACTGTAAGACTACTTTAATACATGATAATACAAAAGAAAGCTACCGCTATGAGTCAATTAAGAAACATCCTTTTTTCTGTAATCTAATTTACAATTTATACTTAAAAATTTTTTAAATAAGATATTCTGAAATTTAAATCTGAAATTTAAGAAAAATACAGCTTTCTCAAAAGCTTTTCCATCTTTCAAAAAGTGCCAAATTTCAGGAAACAGGAGAAGGGATTAAAGTAAATAGCCCATCAGAGTATTACTAATGATAAAAACATAATTAATATAATTTTTAATTATAAAATTATATATCCTCTAATTAAAAGCAACCTTCTGCCAGTGACTTTTACAATCTTAGGTAAGTCCTAATGGTTCTTTCTAATGACTAACAAGTTGAATATTTTGAGAAAACAAAGAAAGCTCAAGATGACCAGTCCTACTTACAAATGTGCAAAAGCTATTAATGGTGGAAAAACTAATTACTGGACATAATGCAGTAACATCATCTTCAGAACTGTAGTGATTCTTTTCCTGACCCCTTTCTCCCTAGAAATTGTTATATACAAAACAAATAACTAGCCTGCATTGTAGCACCACCCTGTTTTTCTTTGTCATATAATGGGAAAGTCAGGTCAGTCAGAGAAATAAGAAATAGAAGGAAGAATTTAATGCCATGAATGAAAACTTATCAACTAGCTGTAACAGCAAACCACTTATTGATTAGCTCCAGTGACTAAAGTTCACAATGGTAATTATACTAGATTATAAAACACATCCTATGCTTTCTGTCCTGCAAAAGTTCAAATATATTTGGTATGAAAAATACGCACAATTTAATGTTCTCTCTACCTCACAATAGAAATATCTTCAAAAGACATCATAGGGAAAAGAAGGCACTTGACCCAACAAAATATTAATTAACAATACAGAAAAATTTCCAATGGCATTCTTTATTTAATTGCAGCTATGCAGATATGTGGAAAAAAAGGCAAAAGGAAAAAGGAAAAAAGGAAAAAGAAAAGCTTGTATTTTGCCTAGCAAGGGAAAAGGCGGCATATGAATTATCTTCCAAAATCTTTCCCAAATATATTCTTAAAAGAAAGAGAGAAGGCAGAAGGCAGGACTCGCCAAATGACCAATTAGCCAAGAAATCAACTTCTGTGGGACTGAAATCACAGGTTGGTTCCACAGTCCCAGTTTTCCTGGGTCTTTATGATTAAGCAAGAGCAACCTGAGCATCTCAACATCTCCTTCGGTCACAAACAGAAATCAAGTTCAGCTGATCATACACCACAGATACGTATCTTTTGAATAAAAGGTGCAGTTAGTTGCATACTGTGTTATCTTCTGAGACAATGTTGTTAAGGTGCTGGACTAAAAAATGAACTGGATTATTTTAAAATCAGGTGGCAAAGTCACGATCTTGAGGAAATCCGCGAGTCAAGGGCAAACTCAACGAACACAGTGAAAAATGCAAAGAGAATTACTTTTTTTTTTCTTTTCTCCCATGTCACTGAAAGTTGGGACAGGAGTCTGCCTAACAACAATATTGAAGCCTTTGGTCACAAGCTGCTGGAGTTCAGTGGTGAATACCCTGTCCAGGAGACCATCTACTTCAGAAGGTAACTTGGCATGGTCTTTGACAATGAAGCAAATGACATCTGCTGCACGCCTGGGCTTGACGTTGTGCTTGCCTTTGCTGCCTCAGAGGGCGGACCGAAGGAATGGGACATGGAGCCACGAGCAAAGCTCCTGCAGGATTACCTGTGTCAGACTGGGAAACATTCAGCCCAGCTGGGTCAGCACCAATTCCTTCCCTAATAGATTTATGATACGAGAAGTAGGTATTCCTGCTGCCTCATGAACTCAGAATCAAGCTGATATACAGGTAATGGATGATCCTAAGTCTGGTCAGGCATTTGAGCTCACATTAACATTAACATAACCTTTACTAACAAGAGCTGGAAAAGAGTTTGAAGTCTAAGCTGCTTGGTGAGAGTCAAAGAGAAACGTGTGAAAACGGGACTTGGCCATATGAAATAGGTCCTGTTCTATCATACAGCATGTCAAATGCATGTCAATGCCAAGAGGGATGCATTCACACATTTAATGCGATTCCCAGTGCACCAAATTCAGCTGCTTATACTTTGTGCTAACATCTACAACAAAACCTGTGAATTACATATCACATTATTTATTAGTAAGTTCTTACACCAGTTAAATTAAAGAGAAAACTAACAATTTGGGGCTTCCTTGATCCCAGGACAACCTCTAGTCCGAGCACATTGTTTCCAGGGACAGCACATCCTATTCACTTCTTCCTTTTGTTTCCAGATTTTAACACAACAAAATTTCTCCCTTCAAAGCTGGACGCGGACAAAGTAAGGAGAATAAATTGAAGTAGACTGAGAATAAAGATCACTTGGCAGTTTTGACTGCATTAGTGTCTTTATTTGGTAATACTTCTGGGAACAAGGGTGCAGTGCGAGCAGGACAGTGTTTCTGGCACTGTACTGATCGCTCAGACGTGTTTCTGGGAAAAGTCTAAAAAACACTGGCCTCAACAGGTGAGTGAGTTCCTTCACTTGAAATGTCCTCTGCTATGCCAGTAAAAACCACATATTTGAATGTCCTGAAGCCTCTGAAAACTGTTTACTTCATAAAAATTAACAAAAAAAATACACTCAAAAGTAGGTGATTCATTTTCTGGAAGAGAAGAAACACTTCAGTTTATGCCAAGATAACTCTCACCTCGCTCACTCAGCTGGTGACTCACAGCACACAGGCGCATCCTAAGTGGAGTCAGAGACTTATCTCATTCCAGCTTTAGTCTTTTCTTTTGCAACCCTCAAAACACTCTTATACACAGCTGCTGCCCAAATTAATCATCTGAATCCTGGTCCTGGCAATCTGTGCCCATGAGACAGAGAATCCTGCTTTTCCACAAGCCAGAACGTTTACAAAGAACGTTTCCATCTCCTCAAAGCTTAGGAGACAGAGGATTGCTTATGCCTCTAGATTCCACATTGGATCAAACCCCAAGGAGAAGAGAGATGTGGCTGGATAAGAAAGCTCGTGCTGTACTGTTACCAGAACAGACAGCAGCAGCCATGACACGAAGCATAAGGTAGGTGGCCATTAGGAAGATGCTATTCCTGACCTCTGTACTATGTCTCTTACTCCCTTCAGCCTCCAGCTACCTTTCTTCCTTGCACATCCTTCCTGCAAGTAATCCTCATTCTTCCTCTTTGCCCTTGAAACTTAGAAATCATTTCTGTCAAAATATCAGCTACAACATATAAAAACCCATGTGAGACAATTAAGAGGGTGCAATAGAAAAAGACAAATTACAAAATACTAATTCTTGGCGTATTTTACACTGATGTGTAAGTCATCAATACCTTTTGTATACATCAAGTTTTGCAGACTCTACGCACTGTAAATGTCTCTCTAAAGTTGTTTAACCGTTCTCAGGTGCGTCAGGTCACTAAGCCTTAAATCAGTTCAAAAATATTTACAGTTTTAAATGGCTCAAATTTCTAATAACCCCATTAGGAAAGCTCTTAACCAAACGCTCAGCTTCTAGCATGTAATGGAGTCTTAGTGATTTCCACTACCCTCTTGACAGAGTCAAGTCATGTAATACCAGATCCAGGTTTAATTCCTGGTTTTGTTCTCTCTGCTTAGTTTTCCTCTACAGTTTTACTTCAAAACTGATTATACGATCTCCAAAAAGAGAAAATTACCTTTTCAGAAATAAATTTTGCTCAAGATACTACTAATTATAGACGTGCCAGTTAGAAGTTTAACTCAAAAGATGTTCTCCTATCCCTCTTGTTTTACAGAAATTTACGGCTGTGAAAAGATCAGACATCAATTATTAAAAAGCTGAATCAATTGAGTCAGATAATTTTTTTCCTGTTCAGAAAGATTTTGATTCCATGCTGTAACTAGTCATATGCATGCAAGGAATCACTGGCACGATTTCTACAAATTTTAACCACAAGTTGTATTTTTCGATGTAAAGCAGAAAAAGTTATTATATTTTAAAGCTGACTTCTCTTTTCTAGTGGGAACACCAAGAAATCAGATTTTTTTTTTTAATGGTCTACGTCTGCCACTACTTTGTGTCCAGTATTTTACATCAAAATTGTTATATGTATCTTCAGAATTATTATATAAATTATTCCTCTTTATTTTTCTTAAAGAGCCTTTGCCATCCTTCCCCTTTCTTTCCATTTTTTCTAGTTGCAATGACTTTTGGTGCTATACTTGTCTATTAGCATATCTTAGCTAAATCTTACATCTGTCGCTAAATAAAATATTTTAACTCTCTGTTTGTCCCAGAATTAATATTTAAACTTTAACAGGCTAAACTTTTAAAACAGAAGAAACGTGTGCATTTAGTTCACATTCATTTTCAATAACAATATCCTTGTGCAACCTTAAAATAAACATGTTTTGTAAGAGGTGATTTTCAGAGGACCAAGAAAGGAAATGAAATAGAAACATTGCAAAAAAACTATTTGGAGACAAAATTTCAATGAGAATCCCTCACTTAATTAGGAAACAAGTGAACGTTGTGAAACATAGCTGTGATGATTTCTTTTTTTCCCCCACCCAAAATTAGTACATATTTTTCTCACCAACTCAAGCTGAGATGCAGAAACTGTAGAAATTGGCACAGAAATGCAATAGTAGGACTTGAATATAGATCAAGTCAGACACATTTGCCAATGGAAGAAATTGAAGGTAACGGTGAGCTCCACTGAGATCAATAAAGCCATGTCCTCTTTCTTCCTCTCTGACAACTGCAAAAATGTCGATATAATAACACTTTGGAAATGGTGCATTGCTGGAATCTTAGACTGCAAATATATTTTTCAAAGCCACCTTTTTCATTATCTTCCAAACAAAAATTCAAAATTTATTTCTACAAAGTTAATGGAATTTTGTTTGGAGTTGTAAATTTGGGCGACCATCTCTTACTAAGTAGTAGGACAAAGAGAAGTAGAACTGTAGACTAGAAAATAAACTAAACTTAGTCTTGGAAAGACTGATTTGAGCTCAGATCCTATGGATTTCCTGGAATACGTGAGATCTCGGAGTCTCACAACTTCCATTCTGAGAAGAAGAGAAATAAATTCACCTTCCATTTTATTTTGCCTGAAGTTTTGCTTAGAATTCTTATGGAGGCGGTTGGGGGGTTGGGGGTGGTGGTTTTTGTTTGGTTTTAATAAAATTGAAATTATCAAAGGCCTTTGAGACCACAGACTGCATTTTGATGGATGTCTGGATGGGGGGGATTTTTTTTTGGTAGAGATTTTGACTTGTTATGTGAATGCTCACAGTTCAAGATAAGGCCAAAAGAAATTTTCCAAAAGGAAAAGTGAAAAGGGGATATAAAATTCCTTCCCTCCTCCTCCTCCCAATCAGAATTTAACATATCGTGACACCATAGGGTTTCTCCAAATCTGTGAGAAAGCTAGGAAGTTAAAGGGCATTGTTTATGTATTGTTAGCAAATAATATGAAGTGGAACAAAGTTATATTATAGTTTATAAAGAAATGACTGCTGCTCAATATAAAATAGGGTTAATATAGTTATAAATTATTTATGTTGCTCATAACTGCTAGTGAAAACACTTCCAAATTGAAGCTGAATGCATCATGTAGAAAATTAAATGTCCTAACAACTATAAATCTTTAAATCAACTTTTTACTAAAAAAGAACAACCATATGCAAACCATGAATATCCAGAAAAGAATATGGTGTAACACAAAAATAATTATAATAAAAAGAACATATTGCAACTACGAAGTATAACAAGGCAATAAACCAGGAATAAAAGAGTGTTTAACAGCATTAAAGCTATGAAGACAGATATTAAAAACTGGCAGTTTAAAAAATAACCTCAATTAAAATCAGGTAAGTTATGCATAAAACTAAAAACATACTTAAATCAACCCAAAACTAATTTAAGTTTAGGATGGAGTTCACATCTGTGTAAAATACTGAATAACCCTGCAAGAGATAATTTACTTTCAGGTTCATAAACTTCTGAAGAAAATTTTCTTTTCCCTCTGTAATGCCTTGACAGATCCAAATCTCAGGTACTTTCAAAAGTGTTTCCTGGAAGAGGAGAATCCTACAGCCATTTCCTAACACTTCCCTATTTAATTCCATCAGATGTGTGCAGACAGAAGGTATTTATCAGTGAAGACTTAAAAAAAAAGCAGAGAAGTTTCACTATTTCTATGAGATCTAAAATTCTGTTCAAATTAAGAAGCAGTTACTATTAAATGAACAGATGTGTTTGTAGGATGTCATTTGTTTCTCTCCAGAAAATTCTCTTTTGAAATGGAAAAAAATATTAAAAGTTCCCAGCACTGCTGTGAAAAGACATGCAAACCTGCCAATACTGGCAGGTCGCAAAGCAGGACACATTAGACTCCCTGTTATTCAGCTGCAGAGTTGTCTCGAGTTTATTTGGCATTTGCTGATTCCAGGAGTAGCTGCTAGATGTCTGGGAATCTGTTAAATCCCTGCCCAAACGGCAGGACTGGTAAGTCTACACACGTAACCTAGTTTTATTGTTTTTACTGTCTACTAACTATGAAGTATTTTTGCTGGAATATCTTACTTAGGATATTAGCATGTTACTGCTTAAATAATATGCGAAGTTCCCTAGAACTGACTTTTTAAACTCTTCTCTGAAGCAGGTTTGGGATAGTTTCCTGAAGTTGAAAATGTTTTATTGTCTCCTGTTCCTGTACAAAAGCTTGTGACCTTAAATGATTTAAAAAAGAAAGTTGGCCATGCTCTTTAGGAATTCAGAAAGAAGCTTGAATTAACTCTGTACACTTCATCAAAAGTCATACAGAATAAACTGCTCATGCCATAAGCAATGCAGATATTTGTTAGAAATCACTATAGCTATATATGCTGAGTAGAAAGTAAATGACAACAAAAGGTACAACCCAACCCTAAGTCATCATTTACATAATAATAGGAAAAAAGCCAACTCAGATTTGGGGCATGATACTCTTCAAAATAACAGGCAATCAGCAATAACATATGTTGTGATTTAGAATATTCACAATGCTGAAGTCACTGAGCTGGCAACATTATCCATGGAAACCTGTTAACATTGACGCTTACAAAATCAGACCTGAGAGGAGACCTTCTCTGCATGAGTAGAAAGTAGTAGTATTTTTTTTCTCATTATCTAGTTCCAGTACGAACTTACAGAGCTTCCTAAAGTTTGTTAAAAAAAAAAAAAAAATTACAATGCCTTTTATTGTTTCTGCTTCATTTCCATATGCACCAAATTCAGTTCAGTTCAGTTCAGACGACAAAGTGGGGCAAACAGAAAGAAAAGAAGGTTTACAGGAAAAGACAAACATAACACCATTGCACAGGTCTGGCGGGTTGTAGCTGACTCTTTGACGTGGACTGCGCGGACAGAAGAAAAGCAACATTTACAATGGATGATACTGAAGTGAACTGGTCTGAATCATGGGGAAGAGGCAGCTCCAATTTTTGCCTAATCTTCCACATCAGCATCTGGACTAGGCAGGGACAAATCTCTCAGCTTCACCCATGTATAGACAGCTGAGAGTTGGTGTTTCAAATTCAGTAGTCATACCAACCTGTTACCTAATGCTGCACCAACAATGAAGAAAGGTTTGTTTTTCTTCATTCTCTAGTTTTTATACTAAGGACAAAGAAGATAGACTTGGCTTTATAGTTACTAACATAAGCGCAGAGAAATGCTGAAGATACGGTATCCAGCTATGCAGAGTATAAGCACAGTGCAGGGCTGCTACAGGCATGACAGCTTTTGTAGCACGACAGCTTTTGTAGCATGATCTTTGCATTTGACAGTGAGGCTCACTTTCATTGTAACAGTCAGAGTGGTGAACTTCTTCTCAACTACAAAAAGGACATCCAATTTTTAAAACTATATTAAACTAGTCAACAACTTCCCTCGGTCTCCACCACTGCCCCTTTCCTGCCATTGCTGCTTCTCTTTGTCCATTCCTCTGTCTCCCGAAGTGGCCATCACCCCATTCCCCGAGCAGCTACCTTGTCGGCATGCCGCACCTGATGTTGCTGCTCTCCTCACCCCCGTTCCTCCCATCAGCACTGGCTTTCTTTCCTCCCCATGGAGGCACACTGCCATTTCAGGCTCTCCATGCCTCCTTTCCTATGCTAGATTCCCTCACAAATGAAGTGTATTTCGGTAATGTCCCGGTACGCCAGTAAACTGCGTATGAAGAGGCCATTTCATCTGCACACAGTTAGCAACTATCTTCTTTCCTTTGTGCACTTAAAGCAAAAATGCAAAAAAAGCTGCAAAGAATATAATGTCATTCAAATAAAGCAATACCGACCGACTAGCTTACAATGTCACATACTCACTGCTTTATTTTAAAAGCAGGAGATAAAAATATCTTTCTTAAGTAGTAGTTCCTTTTTAAAAAACACTTTTTGGGAATCTCTCTCCCGTGTATGCCAACCAATCAGCCGCCACCCCTGATTTCGGCGAGCCAGCAGCACGTTCAGCACAGCTCACGGTCCCACGCCACCTTCCACGTCATCGCAATGGGACCACAACGCTGATCTGAGGAAGAACTCGAGGCGTGTTATGAGAAAGTTTTTAGATTAATACACACAACTGGGAGCTGTGCTGTTTACAGATTGGAAAAAAAGGAAATGGTCTACAGTTAATGTCAGAAGTGATTTTGTTTTGTTTTGAAAGCATCTATTTTCAGAGTCCCTCTTACAACACTGATAAAGGAACACAAACTATCACTTTGGGGTGAAGAGTCATGCCTCCCCAGTGGTGTTGTTAAGCTCAACCAGTGCTCTCAGTTTACGTCTTAGGGAGGGACGATGATCTTATCAAAACAACCATCAAAACACCCCTTCTTGGCAAGCTCCACAGGGACAAATGGTTCTGTGGTGGCTATTGTAGCCTGAAAGATCCTGAAATAATGAAGCTGGTTCATTTGGTGGGAGGATGGAGTTTTTGGTGTTCCCGTATCTACACCAAGAAACATTAAAGTTTCAGGTAACGTTGCCCATCTTTTGTTACAGTACAGAAGTGATGCTTTCGAGCTACTATCACCCACTACACTTAGAAATAGAGATATTTTATGCTCACTTTGCCAAAAGCAAAATTGCTGCAATGGTGAGAGTGTGCAAGTTTGTATATTCCCAGGCCCCTGCAGAACCTGCTGCATAGACAGAACAAGATACTGGACGAAGGGAAACACATGGCGATATAGCCAAGTGTCCCAATCAAATGATTTTCTATTTAGAATGGAAAATGCAACTCTGCCATAGGTGTGGCATAAAGACCCATAGACTCAACATCATCTGAGTAATACCCAAACATAATAGATCTATTTTTATGCTGTTATCTTAAATGCACCACTGAAGAAAGGGAAGCAATGGAGAAAGAGATCATCAATTTCCCCAAGACTGCTGAAGAAAACCCCAAGAGGTAACAGAATAAGATTAACAGATTAATTTATACCCATGTAAAAAGCCTCATGATTTAAGTGTTAAGTGTTTGGTACGGCTGTGGCACTATACAACATCCATGAGCACAACTCTGAAGTAACCCCTGTAGGGTAAGGGAACGCAGCTGCCTTTCTGAAAACACGATGAATTTGGTTTGATAAAAGATGCCAAAATTCAGGGTGGAGTCCTATTTTGACCGCGGGGGGCAGGGGAGTAGGTGCCTTTGACTAGCTGAATGAAGACTGAGACCTTTTGCAGGGAGCAGAATACTAAACTCCCTGCTTTCTCCAAGTCCTGTCCTGCTCTGTGCCACGGGCAATTGGCCACTTCCTATATTTATCTTAAATCCTCCTTGCGATTCTTGAAGAGTCTTATCAACAACCTTGAGACCTGTTTTTCAGGTGTGGAACGTTATCCTCTGCTGCGGCCGAGAGCAAGGCTAGAAAGGACATAATAGATGTGTAGAGCTACTGTATCCTACTGAGACTGAAAAAAGCTTTTTTTTTAAAAAAAAATTGAGAATATTTGCCAAATCCTCCGTGCCTTGAAGCACTCAATACTCAGTAAGAAGTTCAGTTCCCCTGTGAACTGGAAATTAAGCTTGGAGGTGAATGTCCTTGCTCATACTTTGAATCACGGCTCAGGAGTCCAGCAGGATTCTAGCAGCTGTGTGAGGTCAGGATGCAACCTTCCTGAATCCTTCCTCTGACACTGATTACAGTGGGCTGATTTAAATTAGCAAGAAAAGAGCCTTAATTTAATTAGAAAATGTGCATGTTTTCTTGCATTTTTATGTTCTTTTGTTGTTTTCCAGTAGAAGGGCTGATACTTCCTACCTAAGTTTTTACTTTTTTGTTTTACTAACTGTAGATTTTAAAAAAAATTTTTTTTTTTTTTGCCAACAAAAATACAGTGCATACTCACTTAAGCAGCTCCACCGATTAACACATTTATTCTAAGCCTTAATTCTTACTGGCAGAACACAGTAAATTACATTTCCTATTTACTATAGAGGACTGATTTATTTACCCTTAATTTATATCTGTTTTCTTTTGGATGCAAAAGCACATAATATTAACTGGTTTACTAACAAACAGCTGCAGTTAGTGGATTGAACCGACAAGTTTTTAATCACTGTGTCCCTAATCTTTTAGTTATGAGGTTTTGCTCTTGTTTTTTAAAAGAATACACTAGAAGTGAAACAAGCTTTTAGGATTGTTCTCTTTTTTTCTGTTAACTTCCTAAAAGTTTCTCAACTTTGAACGAAACAGTTATTGAACTGAAGTAAACTGCAATAAGAAAATAATTTTGCTGCATTTGCAGAATGACAAGAGCTGTCCCAAGCAGATTAGTTGCTTCAAATAACCTCTGGGTCCAGGTGCTCAGCCAGAGATATCTCCCAGCTTAATGGTTTGACTTTCCGCAGAAGAAAATAAGACTGCCTGAAAAGATGAATTGTGTGCACACTGGGCTCTTCACCACTATTTTTGAAACTTCCCAAATATTTCACATACAGAAGCATAAAAGAAGCAGTGGCTAGTCATACCGTAACACTACAATTATTTTCTACTTTTTAAAAAATAATTTTAATAGAGATTACCAAATTGATGCAGGTTTTCACAGCTTCCTATTTCCATAGATTTATTTGAATAGCTATATTTTAAAATGAAAATACATTTGATCTATTTTTAAACTCGTTTTTATAGTACACATTTTCATTAAATGCAAATTACAAAGGGAAGAGTAGACAGCTGCAGCTGAGAAAGCAACATTCCAGGTACTCCAAATTTTAGGATCTGGGTCAATTCACAGAAGACACTATACATAGACACTGAAATCCAGAGGGAAACAGCAAAAATCAAGATGAAATAACAAACATTTTTAACAATATTTAATCCGAAGAAATTTTCAAATTTTCAGCTTTTCTGAAAATTCACAAACTGTCACAAATAAAATTTACCATTATAAGCCCAATTTTCTTTTTAAGCTTAGCCTCCTGATTTCTCAGTTCTTGCATCTGTCAATACTAGTTTAACTACAATATCAGATAAGACAACATATTCTGAATTACTTCTCAGATAAAAATGATCTAGGACCAACACCTTGGCATTAAATGTATTTATAAATGCAATTTACAACTCTTTCACAGTTCACAAATTTAATCCCAAACTCGAGGATTTATATAAGTAAAAGCAAACCTAAAGAAAATTTGTACTTCTCTATCTACCAGAGATAGATCCCTAAAACCTGTAATATCTAAAGAGATTGCCACTTGAGCTTTTTATCAGTACAGTAGATTTTTTGGTTTGCAGCTGTGTCATGACCATCGAGTAGCCTCAGTTCCTCCTGCTCAGTCATTTCATCTTACACTTTCTTCCTGATCCTCCAGTCCTCCTCCTCTATCTTGGCAATACCCCCAGTCTACGGCAACCTCAAGCTGTGTCAGCAACACCAGATTTTCTTTACCTGGTCATTACTGAAAATAAAACAACAGACCAATCTCAAATTGCCCCTTGGGATCTTCTAATTGGCAACTTCTCTCTAACCAGACAATCTTTCCCACAAACAAAACTCATTGCCCTTTCCCCATTAGCCAGTTCCTTAGACAGATCGGGTTTCTTATACTAACTCCCATCTAAACGAAATTATAATGACTCATGTAAAGTGCTTTAAAGGCCTTGCTGAAATAGAAATAGGTTTAATCCGCTGCATTTCCTTGCCTACAGAATAAGTTACCTTATCAAAAAAGGTATCAGGTAACTCTGGTAGTAACCTGAATTTGGGAAACTGTTGCATTTTAACTCAAAACATTTGGCCACCAATTATCCTGGCCTGGCCTCTATTTTTGCTTCCTTCCCCTGGCTCCTTCCCCTCTATGGTTCAGACTGACATTAAAATATGCCAAAACTAAGGGACACAAGTACCAAACCCTGAGTAACAGATGCTGCTTATAATGAAACACCTTCCACCTTACCTGCTAGAGAAGGTCATTCATTTCTCTCAGTTAAAGGACAACAAATGCTATAATTTGATTAGATACCAAGGAAACCACTTCACAAAATTGCCATTCTGGCATTTCTAACTGATCTTAGATACCTATCTAAAACTCTGCTTTGACAGACTTTCTGACAGACTTTAAGAAATGGGGGGTGGAGGGGGATTTGTTTGTTTTATGCTCCTCAACTTCCGGACAATCCAAATAAAACACAGAGAGAGCGTGCCAGCTCCTGCGTGCCTACGTCATGTGAGTACAGATGCGAACATAGATGCAGGAAAATTAATCCCAGCAATGAACATGGGTTTGTCTCCCAAGTAGAAAGGAATTCACAGCTTCGAACGAATGAATGAAAGTAGATAATAATAATAAAAAATAATCCTCCTGGCCAAATTAAATAATTTTATGAAACAAACAGATGGAATTGTAAGGAGGAAACAAAACTCTCCTTTTAAGTCTTAAAAATAAAATTGCTTCTGTTGTCTTTGATCTGATTTAAGTTGTACTAAAGGTCAACGAACATTGGAACAAATATTGCTAAATACCCTACTGAATGGATAAAAAGAAACACGAAAGCTTGGCCTTATTGTACATAAAACATCACACAATGATCTCACCAAAGTTACCAGCTGGGGACTTGCAAACCACATTTACCAAAAAAGGCAAAATGCTTCGTGCCTGAAATCCTTTCCCAGTTACCTCACCCGGCTTTTGCTCGCGTTTCTACAATAATTGCAGAGGTCATTTTTTTAAACTCAGATGGAGTAAATCAACAGGCTATCCAATGCAAAGCTGGGTTTGTGTAGTCTCTGGAGAGAACTCAGCTTTATTTAAACTGAGTGTGTACAGAAAAGGAAGAACTGAAATATGTGCAATAAAAACAGAAGAGCGAGTAGTATAAATCGAGAAGAGCAAGTGATGTAGAATTGTGTATTGCTGGTTTGATTACAAACACTAATGTTTTATGGGGAATGTTTCTCAAATTTGTTTGGTACCTTCAGTTTTTGAAGTGCATGTGAAGAATTGGTCTTTAATGTTATTCTTCTGATGTTCCAAAAACCCTTGAACTTTGCACTCTGGGTTTATGCTGTCCTTGTATTTGAAATACAGCTTTGTAACATCAACAGGATATATTTTATCCTCCATATTCTCTTTGATTTCTGTGATCATATTTTTTGCCTAAACTTGATATAGTTTTGAAGAAAGAATAAAATATTCCCATTCTCTATATTAAACACAATAGGATAGTCCTACATAGTTCATCACGGTAGTAAAAATCTTTCGAAGTTACTTATTATTAAAATAAAATGGTCATTGTCATAGTGAAAACTCATTAATTTATAACATTTTCTCTTTTTTTTTTTCTGCGTGTGTGTGGTGGGGCGGTGGGGGGGATTGCTTGTTTTTATCTCCAGCTGAATTTTACCTGGTGTTTTAGAAAAAAAAGAAAAAAGCCCAGTAAGCACTTTTAAGTGCTCGCTCTCATAATCTTCCCCTCACCAAAATCTGACAGTAGTATCTAATAAAATTTCCTATTATGTGTATTGATAACACAACTATCTAATTTTTTTTTCCTCCAAAAATTTGTAAACGCAGCTTAACAAAGTACTAAAATTAGTAATATCAAAGTCCAATTAGAAGAGAGAGAGTCCAACGCTCACCACTGCTTATAAAATATACTCTCACAGCGTAAGGCTGATCACGAAGACCAGATGCTTGCATCTCTAGCTACTGCCGAAATTGCCAATGACAATTACTCTCGTGCTTCTACATCTAATTTTTTAAAATGTTGGTCCATAAGATGATAAGATGTTACGATGCAAATTAATTGTAAATTCACAGCTCTAGAAATATATGATATGACATACATATCAGCTATCCTGTGGAGTCTGCCTCATCTCAGCCTCTCTTCGGAGAGGAACACAAACACAGAAATGTTTTGGGTTTTTTTGGAGGGGACAGGGATGACAAAAGCGAGTTTGGGTTTGATATGAATATAATTCTACACACTGTTGTAAGTTAATATTAGGGGAAAAAACAGCTCAAACCTGATATTTCAGAGCAAATAGTAACAGTTGATACATGGTCCATACAGCTGACGTGTTTAGAGAAGACCTCAAATAGAAAGTGACATTTTCAGTGTCCTGTGAAACTTGCTGCTGAAATCCAAGCAACAAGAAAGTGTCTATGTTTTTTGTTTGGCTATCATTTCAGATCACCCCAGAGGAGTTCAAAGAGCCAAATCTCTATGCAAACCTTCATTAACTGCAGATAAATAACTAGCAAGCTCAACTCATCCCATATTTGTAAGAGTTCATAAATGCTCAAGGGTTGAGGCCAGTGAACAGAAGTGGAAGTAAGTGATCTGACCATGTTCTCTACTTTACTAACTATGAGTTTCAGAAAGCCCAAATTTCTACTCTGTTTCCTACTGGTCTCATTATTCCTAGATCACACGTTGCTATTCTGTAATTACTAGAAAAACAGTACTAAATGTAATTAATCTCTCACTTCTTTTTGTTGATTCCATTTAGTTAAAGGCCAACTGTAATTGCTTCCGCTGATAAAAATCAATTCAGAGGCGAATGTTTGTATCGCAATCTGGGTTATACAGGTGGTCCAAATCTCTCATTTTTGAGCTTGACAGTTGAACTCCATGAGCAGTGCAAGAAAAGACAAGTTTATTTGACATTTTTTTTAAAACAATGAGCTGGGAGAGCTCTCTATATGGTATCAATGTGTCAAGCCAGTATCCTGGACTGCCCCAAACACACATAGCGCTGCATAATAAAGTGCGTTAGACACTGGAATAAGAGTTAGCCGAGCCAGGCTCTCTCCTGAGCTCATTCAGTACACTGTTGTGTGAACACAGACAAGTCAAAAACATCACTGTTTCCACAAGTTATATAAGATGGGCAACATATTTTATGTGGAAGGGATATGGAAAGGAAACCAGCTGTTTTCATATACGGAACAGAGAGGACTCAACCTGTCCTGTAGTGCCCTGCCTTTAATGTTAAATACTTGCTGACTCGAAAAACAAAGGAGTCACCTTCAATTAGATCATTAAATATGTGTTGACATCTACTGAGTGATATATTCAAAGGAGACATAAGTGTCTTATACAATTCTGCAGAGAGCCCTGTGAATGGTCTCTGGGTCATCTCTCTGATGTACCAGGACAGTCAATAGTATGGCAGGTTAGGCTTTCAAACAGGGTTCTCTGCAGAGAAGAATGATATCCCTTAAACTACAGGAATATGAAATGAAATAGTAACACAGGCAACTGAACAATGCAACTAAAACCTACTGAAAACTAAAAATAATTTTGTGCTGGGATTAAATTCTGATTTGTGCAGCACGGTAAATAAACTCTCAGCCCCACATCTCACAGCAGCATAGGGGTGGGACAAGAGAAGAATGCAGTTGTACACAAAAACATATCAAGTAAGAGGATAAAGAACATCCATTTCGGAGAAACCTGACCTCAAGTTCACAGTAAAAATTCTTCTCAAACATTTACTTAGTTCCTGTGCGGAAGCAGTCTCATCTGTTTGCTACACATTCACAATAGCAGTACAAAAAGTATAAACCTTCAGTCTCTCTTTCCAATAGCTCTGTTCTTCTGAGGTTGTTTGAGTACAGCACAAGCACAACCTCAGCTACAACATCAAAGAGAGATTTTTTTCGTATCCGTTTAACCTTACAAATGGAAAATTTTCCAGAAAATTTTATGACTGCTAATATAAGATGCAAAATGCTTCAGAGCTAGCATATTTATGTAGACAGACGGAACTGTTATTAACCATACCTCTAATTGACTACCACAGTCTTTATGCCTCTCTCTGAGATTGTGATCAAAGCAGTCACTGATAACCACTTAAGACTCCAGATCAGACTGAAAATAGCTCTTCTAAACTAACAGTTCATTCCAACATCTTTTTCCCCAATATATCTGATCTCCTAGGCTGACTACTGAACCCTGGTATACACAACCTGCACTGTTTCTCTAACACAGATGTAACACTTAACACCAGAGAACTGGCTTAAATCACCAACTGGCGGACTTCCACCATGGGAAAATCTCTGGGCAATATGAAGATGAATACTCTGGCAATATGAATATGAATCACTGCACTGCATCAGCCCTGTAAAGAGGAGAGTGAAAGCAGAGACAGAAAGAGAGTACGCCTAAAGCACGCTGACTTCTTCTGGTCTTCATACAACAGCCACTTCAGGGCCACTGCACCCATAGCAGCTGTTTGAACTCTCTGTGCGGTTCTGGGTTAACCCAAGATGCAACGTAATATAAATGCAGACATCAGAAGATGAACAGAACTCCAGATGGTTAGAATGTGCAATAGTAGCAAGAGCTGTACCCTATGCATATAATCAGTCTTTAAACTCCATTTCTAAATCATCTCCTTCTCTGAAGCAAAGAATTCAGTATAATTTACTAATACATTAATGAGGATGGCACCAAGTATGTTTGAATATAAATGCCTGTTTTCAGTCCAGCCTTCAAAACACACTGGTAAACTCAAATAAACATGAAATGAAAAAGAATTGTTTCCATGGCCACTTACTTTTGCTGCTCCTATTTGCTCTTTACGGAACTTCTCCAGCGGTGCTATTAGCACATCATTAGCATTCTGGATCTGCAAAGTTAAACATAAAGCATATCTTTTTAATACAGAGTATTTGCAGAAAGTGGAGTCATTGTAACACTGCCAATGTGCAAGACTGAAAATTCATGTCCGTAATGTTCTGGTAAGAGTATATGGGTAGGAGTCAAATAATTATGTCTTCTTTACATAAAACATACAACACACATGTTCACTGGTCTATTATAGAACATTTCTATGAATAACTAAAGCAATTGTATTGAACAATGTAGTAAGTTTATTTGCAATATATCAAAGAGTTTTCTGGTATTTTACTCCCATTTCTTGCATCTTGCCTAAAACCAGAATAGAAAATGAAAACTTCCAGGAACTCTGTTTTAGAACCGAGAAGACAAACATAGTAGTACTGACAGGACTGCCTAAAAAAGCCTGTGTTTATAGAATCTTAATCTTTGACAGCTGAATCTTTTCGGCTATCTCTTTGGATTACATACCTAGTTATACTGAACTGAGGAGAGTAAGGCAGAGAACTCTAAAAAGAAAAGTGAACAATTTACAAAATACTCTAGATTGGATTCCTGCACTTTTCTAGTTTTTAAACTAATTTAAGATATCCTGCAGCTATTTTCATCACTTTAACCTAAACCAGGGTTCCTAATGAATCACAGTTTTCCCCTCATGGTCTCCGTTTATTTAGTGTAAATTCAGTCCTGGGAACCCCTCTCTGAAGACCATTCCCAGCAGCGCCCACCCAAAGTGGTCCCTAGTCATTTGGGCTAGAAACACAAATGCAGCAGAATACAAATGCCAGCCATGCCATCCTGCCACTCATTAAAAAAAGGGAGCATGACTTCACCATATGCCTTTTAGAGGCAGGCAGAATAACCAACTAAATTGATTTGATTGCAGAAAAATCAGAAGAAACTGAAAACTGCCAACATATCAGAAATAAAGCATAATAAAATGCATTACAATATTCTATTATACTAACTACGGGCAAAATTTTAGGTTTTCTGCATGAATAGCTTTTTTTCTCCTCACCAGTCCAGTCTTTACCATATTCATCACATTCCACATTTGGGCTTTGGCAGGTTTGGAGCTCTGGGCAAAGCTAACATGTACCTAAGCCAAATGTGAATGAATACAGCTCTTGTGACTCTTCCATAACAATAATTGGTAAGTTACATTGTCAGTTGAGCACAAAAACTTCCCAAAAGGCTGTAATAATAAACATATAGAATAAACCCATTGAAACACAAACACATTTTCTTTCCTCCCAAACCTAACATTACAATTTGAAGGACCACAGAATCACCACGTCTCTCAGAAGGGCAGTGTTTCAGGAAAAGTTGAGACTCTCTCTGACATCCTAATGTAAAAAAGTCCAAGGCAGCAAAGGCAACACCTGGCATGCTCGATGACGCAGTGATCAAAATGGGCTACATTTAAAGACAAAAATCAGGCACTGAGGATGAGGAGTGTTTTCACTGCATTCAACGTACTCCATCAGTTTGTCTGGAACAGACTACAAAGCTACATTATTCTCCAAGTGGACATTTCCCCAAAATACGTAGACTTTTAGGCAAAATCTAGCAATCTAACTGAGAGACTACACTTTCTACAAAGCAAAGTGCATGCACTTAAAAGATAATCCCTATTCCAAGGATCACTAAGCAAGGGAGATTAAAATTAACAGGGGTACAAAACTGTTAAATGACTTGCCCACAATGAGGCAGAATTGCAGTGTATACGTCTGGACGCAGCAGCTGGAAGTTTTGATAGCTTACAGAGCATGTGCATGGCTTTTGGCACATACAGAAATCATGAAGGCTTGCTGGAGTCACTGATACAGAAGTGTGGATGCATCTTTTCTTTCTTTTTCATGTACAAAAGTTTTTTCTCTGCCTTTTAGAGTCATTGCTATATACAGCAACAATCTATTAAATATCTCACAGTTCAATTAAAAGAGACATTCATATTATTGAAGTAGTTACTATTGATATCAGCAATCGCTGCTAGTCATTGCCAGTCAAACTAACTCCACGTGGAGCTGAATACAGCTCTTCCCTTCGCTCAAAACTGTTACGTTTAGGCAGCCTCCATGCCACACCAGGAGACCTCACTTCATATACTGCCCTCTTGACAGCCTTAATATGACTGAAACACAACTACTACCAGTCTCACTCAACGCTGCTGCAAAGCAAATGAAATATCCTGCTTCAAACACTGTGGAAGAACACATTCATAGGAAGCACACAGCACTGAGAGGAGTCATCTGGGAAGTAAGTGGCTTTGCTGGGCTGCAGCACAACATTATTCACTCCCACAGTTATATATGCAACTAGGAATGGACAGTGGATATCGCAAGGCTAATTAAAAGATGTCATGCACTTCATCTAGACAGGGTCTGTGCCTCTGAATAGATCTGCTGAGCCACATCAACAGAACATGCTGCAAGCCCACCCCTGGGCTGAAAGCTTCTACTAGAAAGAGCTCTGATGTGGCAATTCACCTCCCAGCAAAATTAGGAGCTAGGCAAGTAATGGGCTTTGGCTTTGGGGAGGGAGAACACACCAGCAAAGTACCAGAGAGAATCCCAGCAGATGCATTTCAACAGCCGGTATTACAAGATGCAGAACGCTCTGCTGTGGAAAGACTCCCGCCGATTTCTACCAGGTTGTGCCTAGCTTTTGGAAACTGAAAATTATAGAGAAAGAAGAATTTTTGCATTATGCATGCATTTATTCTTTCCTTTCATTGCCGATTCCTATCACTGCACTTTACATTACAGTTTCCTTGTTAAGGGTTACAAATTGGCTCTCCCCCCCACCCAAATTAGGAATCTAATCCTCCCATAACAATTTCTACAGAAATCTGATTGCTTTAGATAATCTGAAATTTTCACTGTGTGGTCCTAATAGAGTAACTTTCTTCCTGCCAAGACAATAATTCCTCTCTTACTCAGTTATTGTGCTAGGTTGAAATCACAGACACTTGGAACAGGCAAGCAATGTCAAAAAGACCGTAACGGTTTCTGTAAACAGCAACTTCAGAAATCCATGTTGTGTTTAAAATACAGATCTTATCCTTAAAAGCTTGTTCAGATTATTCACACCTTTAGAGAAGCTATACTTTCTTGATCCAATAGTTATGGAATGCTACACAGTTCCAGTTCCCAGCATGGCTAATATGTGGCATTCAGTCAAATAACGTGATCGTTTCTCTTGTTTGGCAAAAGCACCAGTCTTCCTCCAGAAAAAGAATGAAGAAAAAAAAAAAAAAGAATCATGCAGTTTTAACTTGGTGTCAGTTCATCAGTCTTTTTTTAATTAAGATGCTAGGCAAGTATTAAGCAGACATAATAGGAAAATATTACTTTGACAACTGAGAGTGCTATATTAGATCTAGTAAAAAAGAAACAGATTTTTCTTAACTAAAGAACTTAACTTCTTAACTTTGGTATGTATAACTCTATTTAGCATTATTGATAAAAATACCATTAAAATAAGTACCACCAAAATCACACTGAATTTGTAAAAAATACTTGAAAAAGAAGCATTTAAAAAATTATAAATACCTTTTCTAAGCCAGCTTTAACAACTTATGAGATCATTCCCTGTTTGCATAACTGCAACATTTCAATACACACTGACAGCCTTTGAGCCAATGTGGTGAAGCACCTTAATTTGTCTTTTCTGATTCATGATCTTTCATCTTTCCAGCCCACCCTCCTTTCTTCCAGAAGTTAGTTGTGAAATTGAATTAATGTACCAAAAGTGAGTTTAAACTGTGGTTTTCACACATCACAGAGAAACTCCACATCTATCCTTAGAGACATTCTTGACTAGCAATTTTTTGAACTTTTACTAAAAGTTTCAATCATCAGGAGAATGAAGAAAAAAATTCAACATCAACTAACATATCCTTATGAGAATCATAATTATTACACTCTGTTAGAAAGGGAAGAATAAAATTTTTGCAAACATATCTGAACATTTCCATTTCTAGATTTTCTTAAATTTAAGTCAATGTTAATTTTTTGAATGAGTTTTCTAATTAGTTTTCTAGCCCTGAATTTGGGATAGTGTATGATACGCAGACTATACATGTATCATTCTTCATCTTTTACTTAGGTAGGACCAGTGGATATAAACAGAAATTTAACTAAAACATTGATGCAGCTGCTTATTCATTATTAAATACTAACAATATAGACAGAGAAATTTTAAGCCCTCAAGCGCTTTACAAGCTTTGAGCTTCACCTGGCAATCTCAATGTTGAATTGCAGTAAAAAGAACAGTTAATACCTTTTGAGCTTTATATTTTTATTTGTAGGGCTAAGGACTAGGTAGGTCACAGAAAGAATTAAGTTAACAGGATTCCCAATTGCCAGAAGATGACAGCAACAGTATCAAGAGAGGCACTTTTGCAGTGACAGAATTAGGAATTAAATCAAGGTTATTTGAATTACAGTAACATGCTTTAGCTATGAAAAACTTTTGGTTTATATATTGTATCTGGGAAAGACATTTTTTGCTCCAAATCTGCTACGTGTGAGTTGCTTTTCACTGCAACACAGAATTATCACACTTGCATATGGGAAATAGAACTCATTTCCCTGAAGTACTGAATGACTCATGAATTCTGAGTGCCAACAAACACTAATTTGCTTCATGTTGGTATAAGACTTCTGGAAAAGACCAATTAAATTCATTCAAAGAAGGCAACAAATCTCATAGCTAATATATTCATAGTAATGCATTTCCAATGTAGAAACATATTGCTCTGCTAGACAAAAAGAAATAATTTAATTTGAAATCCTTCCCCCAATTGCTAACATCTGATCTGTCAGAAAAACCACTTCTTTTAGTCTGTGGCCTGTATCAACAGCTCCTAATCAATACAACTTCAAATACAACAGCAGAGACCAAATACAGACAACAGTCATTTATGTAAATTAGTTATGTATCAGGTTTACATGCCACAAAGAATATAAACATATCATGATGAAACATTATTCATCTATTTAAGTCCCCTGTTTCTATTTTAAAAGTTAAAAAGTGTAAATATTACATAAAGTTAATAATGTTAATTTCAGTGCCTGTAACTACGTGACCTAGTAGGACAAATATTTTTACAGCTTTGTACAGAAAACTCTACACAGACAAATCACATACTTAGAAAATAAAAAATTTAATATATTTGAAGTTTATCTTAATCGCTCTCACATTTACCAAAAAAGATAACATCAAACAAAATCCAAGCTTGTGTTAATTTTCTAAAAATATCACTACCAATGCCAGTTATTTCAAGCAGAGTTGAAATTCAGATGATGTTAAAGCAGGTTCAGAAGATTACAAAGTCTTAACTATGGACTAGTAATAACATAGGTTGGACACTTCCACGTACAATGTGTAATGCAATATTCAGCTTCTCAGCAAAAACCTAGTGCTGTATCAAGTTGCTACAAGGGGATGCTTATAAATCACATGCCAATCAATGCTGGGAGTAGTTATATACGGCTGAATAAATTATTTTTCTCTAAGTTTTTTCAAGTGAACGGTATTTTTTAATTTTCTATATCACATAGCTTATGTTTAAAAATAAATTACTATAGTGTCATACCTGAAATGACTGTTTCTTGAAATAGTCAAAAAATTACACAGGAGAATATGCACAAAGGCTGCCTTTAGCACAAAAAGGCCAGTCTCCTTACGGAGTCCTCATGAAAGATTAGAGGAAGAACAATATAGAGGAAGAACCTAACTTCAGATGTTAGGTCTCCTCAAGGAGTTTTTATTTTCTACTGATTACAGAGCAGGCAGAAGAAAAATCAGTCACCCTTGGATAAAGTCAGTCTTCGTGAATCTGCCTCAGATTGCAGCAACTTCTTAAACCTAAACATTTTTATTCTAAAAAGTACACATTGATATGAGGTGTATATATACACAGAAAAAAAAATGGTATGTACACATAATATTTTAAACTTAACATTGCACTCATAATTTCAGTTTTTGTGTATCTTGATTTTGCAATTACTTGGTAGGGGTCTTGGTAAATAAAGGCTTCCTGATACATTTTTCCCTCAGAACATCTAGTTATGGGTAAGTGGATAAACTAGATTTGAAAACTTTATCTTTCCAAATATTTGCCATCAGATTCTGTTCTGTTTTTTTGACTTTCAGAAATATTTACTATTCCAGAAATACTGATTTTTCAGGGAGATGAAGTAAAATAGGGGTTTCATTGGAAGCATCCATATTTCAGAGACAAATGTCCTATAGAAAGAATAGTCTGTCTTTTTATCTCTGTGTCCTCTAATGATGCCATAGTACTTTAATGCTTGGATATCAACTGTTCTGCTCCCATCAATGCCTCTTTCTATTTCCAGGCTTTGAAAAATTGACAGTTAGAGACAAGTACCGATGCTGTATCCACTTCTGTATGAACCAGGAGGAGATCCTGAACTTCCCCTTCATCTGGGAAGTGATATCCTTTAAGGTTCATCTTAAAAGAAACTGGTGGCATACCCATTCTTTTGAGTGGTGCTGAGACGGAGGCAAATGCTACTAGAAAGCACACAACCTAATTTATGAAGAACTAAATTTGATTTTGAAAAGCAGATCATTGGTGAGACCTTAAGACCTGAGACAGTTTAGGATACTTTTGATGGAATTTTGACAATCCCGTATCCTGATCAAAACCAGATTCTTCTGCAAAGCTCAAATCTTTCTGGCACAGAAAAACTTAAGGTGGGGACTGCAAGAGAGAGTGATCCTAACACCATCAGAGCTCTCCACTTCCATAGTCAATTTTGCCTGAACTCCACCCATGCAGGACTCCTTTGCTAGAGACAGGGGCTTGCCACTCCTGCGGCACTCAGCCAGCCTTCATTCTTCCCCTCCGCCTATGCGGCTTTCCTCTTTCAGGACACTCTGAATTCCATGCAAGCAGGAGACCTCCAACTCCACAGTTTATTTCCCCAATATATTCAAATTCCACAACAATTAGCCAAGCATTCAGTCTGACCTGCTGCCCTTCCTGTGACTTGATGCTTAACCATGGTGACGCTGCAGGAATTTAAAAGGAAAGAGACGAAAAGAAAATTCCAGGAGGCACGTGCTGTTGAACCAGAGACTGAAGGAGAAGGGAGAATAAAGATCTAAAAGCTATTTTTCAAATCAGAGGTTCAGTTCTGTTAAACCCTTCAGTTCAAGCAAGCTATTGCAGAAATTTACATTATTGTGCGTATTGCAAGACAGTGCATCTTTCACACACATCACAGTAATAATATTGCTCTTTAATACAAAAAGACCTCACACATTTTCATAGCTTTTTCACTTCTTTTTGTGAAAAACATTGTTCTACTCTTCCAGACAGAATAAGACTCTTCACAAAATTAATAGCCTACCAATGTGGTGTTAATTTTAACTCTGCTTTTTCCTCCAGCAATCTCCAGTACAGATAAGCCACAGGGCAAGTTAGGTAGAGAGTATCACACCACCTGTAATTAAGACTAGTCCTAGTCTCAATTTCTTTTTCTTCTTCTAGAAAGAAATGACATTTCCAAGTTGAGAAGGAAAAGAAACATTTCATCATTCTTGAAAGCATGATGAGCACCAGGACTGTACTTGTACCATTTTGTGTGCTACTGGAACAAAGAAAAGCCAGGGACTTTGCTGCGGGAAGCAAATTCAAGGATTACTCTCAGGACTGCACTTGAAGGGGAAAAAGAAATAAAAAATAAAGAAAATAAATAAATAAAATCAAAGAACAAACAGTGCCACTCATGCTAAGAAGATTGTTAAGCACAGTATAAAACCAAGCAAACTTTGCAGAGAGTACTGTGACTAACTTTGTGATCACTAACCAGATGTGACCTTGTCTCATAAGCTGGGGAGAATATCAAATACCAGGAGGTCCTCTCGGGCTTTCTCTCCCATTTGATAGTTTCTTTTGTTCCTCCCAAGTATCAGGCAAGAAAGAAAATGTTATAGTTTGCAATTAATACGTAATTAATACGTGAGCTCATTGGCAGCAATGAGTGAGTACACATCATTTTAGAAATACTCCACCATACTATCTTCTTTTTTTCTATTTTTAAACCATCCACTATCCTACTAAGCACAACATGTAATGAAAAAGAATTAAGTTTAAAATATTTTCATTACATCAGTACATAAATTGTTAATAAAGTGATTATAAACCACATTTCATTCATTTTACACCCAACAGTCTCAAAGCTGAGGCATATGCTTTCTGAGTGTTTCCACATGCTCCTGAACGAGGTGAAGATGACCTCTGCTCTCTCAGATGAGGGTACAACATAGCGAGTACCTATCAAACACAGTCCAACCACTCTCAAGCATCTTGCCTTTTTTTGTGGTATCACCATCCCTATGGCACACTACAACATTTATGGTACTTCGGCACCCAAAGATCCCAAGGTCCAGTACAACCTTTCATAAAAACAGTACCTTGATTCTCTTGGAAGGAAAGGAGGCATCGATATCCTCCGTGTGTGCAACGACTGGGGAGTAGAAGCTCCTTTCTTCCTCCCAGAAGACAAGCCTTGTGAATGACCCTGAAACCCTAGACTTTGAGACAACTCTGTACTAACAGTGGTTAACTTTTTTGGGGGCCAACTAACAAGAGAGAAACATGAACACTAAGGACTGGCATTAAGAGAATAGAGAAAGAAAAAAAAAGTATTTTTGAGTTCAAGTAACAGCTCCCCCACAAAATCTGGGAACTTTCATGTCCCCTAATGAATCAGTCCATGCACTGCCAACACCATGATCTGACAGAGGACATTACCATCTCAATAACGATACCAGTACAAAAAGTCTCAAGAACTTATCAGGCAATTAACTCAGTCACTCAACACTAGATATCCACAGCCTGAACTTGATACAGCCACATAAGCTTCCCTTCCCAATCAATGAGGAGTAATAAGCACATGATTCCTGTGATCCATTTGGACACCTTTCAGACAAGGTGCATCACATCATGAAATTGCCAGGTTCTCTGCAATCAAACTCACATTTGCTATTCGGCTTCCATGAAGATAATTCTGAGTAGATGTATCAAGCCTAAATACAGCATTATTTAGATGTTTCCAAAAGAAAGCAAATGTATGTCTGGGCCATTGGGTCTGAAGTCTACTCTCACTCAGGGATAAATGCAAGCCCATTTAAAGTTTTATGGGATAACCAAAAGAAATCTGGGACTGGGCAGAAGAGTCACTTCTCATTCAGCGGAAAGCAGCTAGATTCAACAAAGACAGCCTTATCCTGCTTTCGGCTGGGACAGAGTTAATTTTCTTCCTAGTAGGTGGCATAGTGCTGTGTTTTGGATTTAGGATGAGAATAATGTTGATAACACACTGATGTTTTAGTTGTTGCTAAGTAGTGCTTACCCTAGTCAAGGACTTTTCAGCTTCCCGTGCTCTGCCAGGTGCACAAGAAGCTGGGAGGGAGCATAGCCAGGACAGCTGACCCAAACTGGCCAACGGGGTATTCCACACCATATGACATCAGGCTCAGTATATAAACTGGGGGGAGTTGGCCGGGAGGCAGCGATCGCTGCTCAGGGACTGGCTGGGCATCAGTCAGCAGGTGGTGAGCAGTTGCATCACTTATTTTTCCTGCGTTTTGTTCCTCTCTCTCTCTCTCTCGTTGTCTCCCTCTTCATTGCAATTTATTATTATTGTTGTTGTTGTTGTTGTTATTATTTTATTTCAAATATGAAACTGTTCTTATCTCAACCCACAGGTTTTCTTACTCCTGCCCTTTCGATTCTCTCCCCATCCCAGTGGGGCAGGGAGGGTGAGCGAGTGGCTGTGTGGTGCATAGTTGCCATCTGAGGTTAAACCACAACAAGCATAAACATTATAAACATTACAGGATTCACTAAAGGTTACTATCAAGTTAACTTCACAGTCCAAAGTTACACTCCCAAAGGCATATGGCACTCCCAATATGTAACCAAACAGCTGAACTACAAATACAGTCATACTCCCAAAATGATGAAGAATAAATTACCACAGTACTACAACCAATGAAATAGTATAAAAAATTACTTGCTTCAGAATTTAAAAGAAAAAAATAGTCAAATACATTTTAACTCTAAAGTGGGGCTAAATAGGGAACACATTAAGTTAAATTTTATTATATCAGGTAATACAGAATATGGCTTATTCTTAGGCACAAAATGAAATAATATTTTTATACCTCTTGATTTCCTTTTATTTAATTAATTTCTAGCATGGTTATTACAACCGATATACGTGTGGAGTGCTGAAACAAGTACATTGAAAACTGCTTGTCTGATCTAGGCTATTTTGCCTAGATTGTTAAAATCCAAACTTGCCATTGCATATCACTTCTCTTTAAGATGGGACTTCATGCAGTCTCCAAAATAAGCATTCTGCCCTAAATCACAGAGTCCCACGGCAGCATGCTGCCTCTACTACTCACGCTTTCTATCATTAATGGGTATTAAGACACCAGATTCACCAGTTGAGTCTGGAATATGGCAGCCCACTGAAGCAGAGTATGGAAACCAACAGAAAAAACAGATCTTCAGAAATCAGAAGCTCCCACCATCTGACCCTATTCACTTAATGCTGCTCCAGAAACATCTGAACATCATTATGTTACCTAATGGCAAGGTCCTACAGAAGTACAGGACAAGTTCCCAACAGAACAAATATTTAACAGAACTACATAGGAAGTAACAGGTCTTAAAAATGACTTCAAGCATCTTATGATTATTTTTCTTAATGAGTTGCTCATCTCTTCATGAACCACAACCATAACAGACAATACTTAATGACTGCAAGACTGGACTTTGATTTTAGAATGACAAGACACATAGGGAAGGAAAAAAAGGCACTTAGATGGGAATAATTGTACCATGAGTTATGGCAGCAAGTTTCACATGCATCTCAACAGTTCTTGTTTTTCATAATGAGACAGATTATTTCTGGCTGAACTTATCATTGCAGGCAAAAGAGAGTAGTTAGCCACAAAATTTCCATATATCAAAAGTTTTTAAAGATGAAAAATGGTGTTGGACATATCTAGCTAAGTATATTATCTACACGTTCATTTAATACTTCTTTTTAATGCCATTTCCCTTTAACGATCTTGTTCACTCAATGCATTCATTGCCTATGATGTCTCTGGAGGGAAAAGCTAAATATTCATTCCATCTGTTTTAAATTCCACATTTGAGAATTTGCAGTAAGCTTAAAACGTCTTTGTTGCCTTATAAATATTTAAAGATAAAATATCATTATATTTAAACTCCCAGAATTGTTGTTATTTTACAGTAGTTAATAATGTTTATGCTAATCTGTTTTGGTCACAAACACAAGATTCTTGGGCATTATCAGATCACTAATACTTGAAGCACAACTTTAAACAGCACCAAGAAGAACCTACTCAATTCCCACTATTTGTATGTGGAACAGAAGTTGTATTTGTTATAATCACCTTCTACTAAATGGTCTGGTTTGACAAACCAAATTTACTGTTAAAGACATTTTAATAGCTGATGCTCAAACTGTCCTGCTGAGTTGAGAAAATGCAGCAGATACATATTATCAATCACTCCAACTAGCAGTAAAGTCAGAGGCTACAAACCTGCCACATACCTGGTGAAAAAACTGCTTCTGATAACATGTAGTAGCAATGAGATGTCCAATATGTTTTATGGACAGCCTTAAAAATTATTTACAGCATATAATACAATGCCATCTGCGTACAGAAAGCAGATTTATTTTTGGAGGAATATTACATGCCTTTCAAGCATTGTGAACTGCTGAAGTGAAATTGCTACAAACAACTTTATGTTAATTCTATTTTACATCTTCAAGATGCACAAACAAAGCCTTAAGAAAATGGATTACTGAAAACAGTCATGGTTCCATATATACACACATGTATATGTATAAATGTATATATGTATGAAATGAGATACTCTATTTTCTCATAATTCTCTATTTTACTGAAAATCTCAGAAAACTGCTAGATTTAATTTTCTTTTTACATAGTTGAATGAAGAGACAGGTTAAATATCTCAAATATTTGACCCAAATAAAGTCAAACCATATCTTTTCCTGCTACCATCATATTCAATAGTATTTTATAAACTCAGATTACAATAGGAAAACCATGTGATGCTACTCTTTAAAAATGTCTTTAAGTTTTTACTACAGACTTTTAAAATATATTTACAATTTCATAAAATTATTATACCAAAAATTTCCACTTAAAATGTCTTTTAAAACAAGGGATTACATAACAATATACCTTTAGCTATTATAATCTACAAATAATACAAATACAAATGAAAATAGCCTTCAAGAAAGGCAACACAATACATTTTCCAAGATAAAGAAGGAAATGAAGTGGAGAAATGAAAAACAGCAGCTGATAAGAATTCTAAGAAATAAAAATGAGATTGTGCTAGTAATACATAATGGTCTCAAGAAACTGAATGCCAGAGGTTGGCATCAAGACAAAAAAATCCAGCTGAATTATTAAAGGGCATGGCTAGTTTTATGACCATTAATAAACACACACTAGTTACATGTGTTAAATTGAAGGAAATCAGATCTTAGACTTGAAAGCGTTTGCAGAGTAAGCACATAACTTCCTCTCCCACTCACAGCATATAAACTGGCAAAAGAGTCCTGTGTTTGTTGAAATATTAGATACTCCCCAGAAGAAACACCTGTGTACAAAAGGGGCCCAAACAAATTCAGATAGGTTGTGCTTCATAATGTAGTTGAAGTGGTAGGGGAAAAAATTCCAAAACTAATGTCATACAAAAATTATTAATTTTAAAGTTTAACTTCTTCCCTTCACCTTCATTTATTTCTCCCCTTCCCCCTTGGTAGCCTGAATAAAATAATAAAAAAAACCTGCACAGCTCTTTTCATGTGTCAAGTCTTTATTCCAAATGTCAAACACTATCCCAAGTATTACAAATACTGAATAAAGATGTAAACACTGGCATGTTGTTAATTAGGCTTCATGGGGAAATTAGGATGCAAAGAATGGTATCAAGGGAATTGCCCAGACATGGGTTTTAACAATGCTGTTACTGCCCTCCCACAGTAACTTTTAACAAAATTGACTTCATTCTGCTCACAGTATGCCTTGCCAAGAAACGGATTTGAATACAGGGCCCTCATTAGCAATAAAAGTTTGGAGGGTGGAAGTGCTGCTTGAACTTTGCATTGCTGAAGTACATGCAAGGAAAAGCACTTTGCTGAATTACTAACAGTCTCTGCACAAGCCAGTCCCAGCCTGCCAGTTGTACTGTGTCAGCTGCTGCTCCCGGGTTCTTAAACAGCAAAAGAAGAATAAACCTGTAGCGTCCATGTGCTGATACGAAAGCTTAGAATACCAGCCTTCTCTACAATTGTGGAGCTCACAGTGGCTATTCAGACCTTCTCAACTCCTAGCTAGGCTCTGTAATGTGCTCTGGGAAATGCCATGCAAAGGCTGATAGAATTATGCAATAAGTATTAATGGGCAAACCTTTTTTACCTGCTCCCTGTTCGCTTCAGAGCAAAAATTAAGGTCTTGATGATTCTTGAGTGTAGTGGTTATGGGCAGGAAAGTATCTAAGAGTTATTCAGGGTTGCTCAGAAATCTCCCTGCTGGTATTCAGAGGACTACTACCTTAGTGACAGCGTAAAATATTTATGTTTTACTACTGACAGCACCACTGAACCAACCTGAAAATGAAACATGTCATATCTACTTCAAGCAACTTATGGATCAACAGAATTGTAAACTAAGTTCCTGTAACGCTACCTTTATTAAGCCATCTTTAATTCAGGTTCTCAGGCCACAGCTGTACATTTAAAATAGAGCACCTAGATCCATTTTAGGAAATTTTCATTATAGCGCACTTCTGTACCCAGAGGTGAATGACAGAATACAACAACTTAAACACAGCACTTTGGACACTTTTAACTAGACAAATTCTTTGCTGCATGTATTCCATCTACACTATATAGGCAGTATTTATATCACCTGACGAAAAAGAACTACCTGGTGTTAAAGAAAAAAAAAAAACAAAACACAAAACAAACCAAAACAAACCTAGTTTGCTTTTTTCTTTTTTCTTTAGCAAACCCCTGAAAATGTTTAGAATACAGACATAAATCAGCAATGGATATGGTCATGGTAGTAGCTAATCATCCAGTAAGAGATGCTGTTTCTTTTTATGGCTTACTCCATGAATTGTAACTCAGTGAAAACTGTAGAAGATGAAGTAATCGCAAGCACAACCACAATGAAGGAGAAACAGTTCAGTTGCGTACTTATAAGTTTGGGTATTTATCTTTTTATCACTACCATTAATACAAAGAGTGCATTTCTTCTGATTAGGCTGAGAGTTCAAATCATAATAAAAGCAAAAGAGAACTCGAGAATGTCATTTCAGATAGCCAGCCAAAAAAAAATCCTCAGCTTGAATGTTTACATTACATATTATCATGGGGGAAATGACTACATAAACACAGGAAACTGCATAATTGGAGCACAGAACTAATTAAGAAAAAAATAGCTCCAGAATTCAAGTATACCTATGCTTCACAACATTTTTAATGGTAAATTATTCTACTGAGTACTTTGGCAAATGTAGATATTTTGTTACAAGTATCCTTCACTTCTTAAACATTTAGCACAAGAAAAGTATTTTCTTTCCCATGAAGCAAAAGTAAACACAACAAAACCAAACTTTCTTGCACTGGGGGGGAATCTTCAATTTAAGAAGTGAAAGAATCTCTGCTTTGGTAGGGAGTTTTTGTGGCTTTTTTCTTTTTACTTTTTAAAAATTCAACACATTAACAGTTACAGAAATTATCTGATTAAGATAAATCTTAGCAAATAAGCAACAAGATTTACTTTACGAAGTCCTTTAAAATTTTAAACCTTCCCAGATACTTTCACTCAGACTGTTAGACCTACTTAAGAGTCACCCCAAATCAGTTCTGTATGTTTATTACTTGTCTCTTTGATTTTCCAAGTCCTGATTTGTAAATTTTGTGGCCAGGCCTGTTTCCCTCACTGCGCAAATGTCAACAAAACTTCTCCAGACTGGAGTGAATGCACTCCGAAGAGGCCTCCTTGTGAGGTCCATTACGATGTAAAGGGAAAGTTGGAAATCAATGCAAGAATAAATAAACACTTAACTAATCAAAGTAAGAACTTTCTGACTTACTATGAAAAGTAAAAACAATGTTTTTTAATTAGCACACATTATTCCTTAAGGGATGTTGAGCTGTCAGACTCACCACAGCATTTATTTTAAAGCTTTATTTGTCAGAATTCCCTGAAACTGACTTTAAATACGCTTTCCGCAAAAAAACCAGAAAGCCAGAGTGCGGGTGCCTTCTTCCTAGACAGAAGCTGGAGACATTAAGGCAGATAGACAAGTTGGTTTTTAGCGACAGACTTCTGAAAGAGATCAAGAGCTTGAGTGCATGAATGTCATAAGCAACTTCTTCTGAGTCCAAAATAAGAATAAACACCCCAAAATTTTAACTGAAACAAACAGACAAAAAACCCTAAATGAAAGTTTAACAGTGAGAGATAAAAATATTTTGGCAGAAATGTTTACTAGAGCTAGGATTTTATTTTAAATTTTCCAAATTGCCAGAAATGGTTATATTTGACTTAGTGGTTCCTTTCATTTATTTTCTTTAAAGAAACAAACAAAAAATGGCCAGCTACAGAACTCTCCATAGAAATTTAGGCTCCTAAATACTAAAATCAATCTATTTAGAACCTCACACAAAATGGTCTTGGGAAAATGTCATGGCTAATGAAGCTACTCTTAAATTCAACTGGAAAAGCAGATATTCATTAGAGGTTGTCCAACTCCCAACTGTTTCCCCTTTTCCCCATAATCCCTCCTTCAAAAGAGAGAGTGGAAGTCGTCTTGAGAAATAGATGGTATTCTTAGCCCATTCTCATGACAGGCATCTTTGAAATAAGTTACTAAACAATATTTAATGACAATCTGATTAACCATGGTTCAGGCTAAGAAGGATGCGTGATCACTGAGTAATACAAAATACTTACTCTGTTTCTGCATTACATTTTCCAACTCTTGGCTCAATCTCAGTTTGTGCCTTAGACACTTCTATTTTCCTTGGCAAAGAATTTCACAGTCTAGCTCATCCTGAGGAAGTTTTCCTGACATTCAGCCTAAATTCTCTCCCAATTTCTTCCTGTCAGATGATTGCCTCTTCTTAGCTAGATGATGTAAGCAGCATGCAAACTTCCCACACAAAGATACAAAAGTTCTGCTAATAACATACAAATGCAGAAGTTAAAATTCCCTCTTTTCAGGAACTCATGCAGAAAAAATGCAAATGAGAGCATCTGAAAAAAACTGTATCAGATCCTGAGCTCATTCTTTCATCAGCTCATTGCTTTTACACTCAACAGATTCTGAAAATGCCTAAGTAATAGTATAAGGATAAATACACAAACACAGAAGCAGATAAAATTATACATACGTTATCTATACATATGCTTAGGTACCTATAATCTTTTGAACAATTATTCAAACTCTGTCAATGTTTACAGTAGTGTTTAATCCAGAACAATAAATACACTGCATATTTTTTTATATACATATAAAAAAATCTTGGCTCGTTATGAATCTGTGAGTCAAAATTTAGAAAGACGTTTTTTGCTTTTAAACTGCTACCAACATCAAAGTAGTAATATATTTCATAGAACCATAGAATCATTAAGGTTGGAAAAGACATCTAAGATCCTCTAAGATCGAGTCCAACCATCAACTCAACACCACCATGCCCACTGTGATTTATTTGGCTTATCAGAACACTGAAAAGGCTTGTAAAAGATGTATAAACTACTTACGTACAACTTCACGAAAATACTTTTGACATACTACTAACAACTTGTGTAAGTTACAGTCAGTGTAAATGCACAGCCATTTGTCCTGACTGTGGTTTGAATATAAATGTTATCAACTATCAAAACTTCATTACTCGTGTATGTAGACCCAGCAAACCTATTTAATAATTATAGTAGGGAAAACAGTATTGTATTTTAGGTGCTACTAACCCCATCAGTTTTATAAGCTGATTTGGAAATCAGACCTTCCAAATTACAGTAGATAGTGCAATTACTTTATCACAGCTTTGAAGGGACACCATATTCCCAGTATTGATGGTCCCGTAACAGCTTTTGCCATTTTTAGGATACTGTGCTAGACTAATCTTTACTGAAATTTTCTTCTGCCAGCTTGGTTGCAAATGTAACTTTCGCTACCATGTTAAAGACAATAACAACTGTACCCTTTAATTATTAAAAAAAAAAAAAATCTGGAAACTCTGTTCCTTTTCATGATAGTCATTATCATAACAAGTATTGTTCTTGGTTTGTGATTTTGGGAACAGGCACCTTGGAAACAAATATCTGATTGCAGGCCCATGAAATTAATTTCATACTAGCAGGTCTCCCTTAATGGAAGTCTCACCAGGATCACATAGAAAATTACTACTAGTACTGCTTAAAATACAAAATGGGTGCACCTGAATATGTATTTCATAAACACATGCCAATCCACAGACACTCCAGAGCTCAGACGTTAGAAATGGCTTCTGTCTTTAGAAATGGTTTGAATAAATATCCAAAGTGCTTTATGTGAAATCTGTGCTGGTTACAAGACTGATACCAAACATGGTGAGGTAACAAGCTTTAGAATGTGACAAAGAAAGGCTCATACACAACTGAGCACAAAGTGCCTTCTTATTTGTTTTGCAACTCCCATTCATTGAGCCCTGTTTCAGATTAAAGAGTGACAGGCAAGGTGAACAGTTCAGACAAGAAGTGGACTTAACTATTGATCTACCTACTTACTCTTTTAGCAGCTCATGCGATCACTTCTGTGTGAGGTAAAAATGCTTTATCAGTAGCTAAGTAGCTACTAGGACCAAGCAGCTATGTATGCACGGGTTTATTAGCAGTCACATAATACCTGCCTGCTGCTCTTGGTGAGGCTGAGAATTGATTAAGCAGCCAGGTAGGGTTGTGCTGGTAGTACAGCACAGTAGTCTGTGCTACCTTCCAGTATGAAAATGAATTTTCATCTTCATAGACATGCAGGTCTCCATGGGTCAATTCCAGTAACTGCAAAAGTGGGGTTAATAGCTACTATTATACTGATCTATTACTATTAAGAATCACTTTGCATTGTATTGTGCAGCTGCTGTGAAATAAAATCCTGAGAAAGGCAGTCTGATAGTTAAATGTGTTGCTTCTGTCCCAGGTCTGGTTCTTGATACAAGAGCCAAGGCAGTATCCAAACAATCCACTCTTCGTTATCTCTCCAGCACCAACAAGACCAACCCCCCAAAATCATTGTTCACACAAAAAAAAACCATTAAAAAAAAGAAAAAGCTGGTGCTGAGGAAACTAGTTATTCTAAGAGATGAATGTAATTGGAAGTTGTATTTTGTTTTAACAACTATTTCATGAATGAACATGTCCAGGCATAAAGCCAAAATCAGCCGAGCTGTTTGTAATGGTACTATGCCCAGGAACTGTTAACTCCGAGATTGGAAGTATGTATCCTTTCAGGAAACAAAAGCACGTGTAAGAACATTTAAGATGTTTTCTGAAGAAAGGTAGGTTAGCCATAGATTTGAACTATTCAGAGATAAATGAACTTTTACAGGTGCAGGATCCATAGAAATTTCGATATGTCCATGCTACTGACAGCATTAACTCTCTGTATTAACACTCTGGTATCCCAACAGAAATTTAAAGAGTAAATGAGAAACGTGCAATGTAGCTGTTCAGACTAATTCCTCACAACCACAGGAAAAGGTCAAGATGTTCCTTTTAAAAACAGACATAGCGATAAATAAACTAATACGAAAATACAATAGATGAAGTTATAGAAAAATTTAAATTGATTTCATACTGTGGAATACAATTTTATAGCCGCCTACATACAAAGCTTTACTGATAGTTGACACAGTAAAAAGTTCAGAGGTTATTTAAGCCTCAAATGCTGAAGAATTATAATTTAGAAGGTTCTGCCGATTGTCAGTGGTGAAACTGTCAGAGCATGTTGGGAACAGCACACAAAATTAAGAAAGGGATGCAGGACACAGGATGACAGTGTCATAACAAGACATTTAGAGCAAAAGGGCTAGAAATAGTATCAGATACAGGTTTCTTAGTCTTTTTTCTGCTTTCATGCAAATATGACTAGCAACATAAATCAATTTAGAAAGCTCTCATTTAGCTTGTAAGAAGATACCAACATATGTAAGAGCTAGCTTAGGGCGAAAGGTCTAGCATGCTTTCTTTAAAGGTAGCCTTTTACTGAAGGACAGGTATCCAAAGAAGCAGCTATCACAGTATTTTAATCTTTAAGGCTACCAGACTCCGTGGCCCCATCATTCGAAACTTTCCGCAGGACCATGTGACATGGCTTCCAGATTTCTGCTATAATTTCCTTTTACCAGAAAAATAACCTCTTTCCTTGACCACAACTAGTTATAACAGCAGGGCTGCAACAAATATTGCACCGAGAGCTAGATTTGCAGGCATTTATTCTGGCGGTCATGCTAGCTTAAGCAGAATTTGCTGATCTTGCATTGCTTCTTCATGCTCTCTTTGACTTCTTCCTTTGCCCTCTGTTGTTGTGCTGCTGAAACAGTCTGTGGCAACATGGTTGAAAAATAACCAGTAAAAAATGTTGTTTGTTTTGTTTTGCTTTTAGCCAGGTCAGTTTTCTGAAGTGTGTACATAATAAACTGGCACTGCTGCCAAAAAAACAGACAAAACTGTTAATCTGTTTCAGCCTCAGTTCAAAGTAAAAGCACTTGCTAGGGGAGAGGCATTTACGAAAGTTTGTCAAAGTAACAATAATCTGAGCTTGTCAAAGTAACAATAATTTGAGCTTCTACAGACATTTGGAAAGAATTAAAAAAGGAATCTAAGTGTTCTGCAAACCTTAAGACAACATCTTAATGAGAACACTTCAAATAAAACATCTTTGTGTGTAACACAGCTATGGGCCCATGCAGATTACACAGATTTCCCAAGGGAGAATATCAAGCTGCCTTGACTTTAAAAACATGATTTACTTGCTTTCTTGTGAAAAGGTGTTTATTTGTTTGGTTGGTTTTTGTTGGCATTTGTTTGTTTTAAATAAAGGCATCTTTGTTTCTACATACCCTTTGGTACCTAAAGTGCTTGTGGTGTTACCCATTTTAAATCGCATTTCCTGGGAAACTGAATAAGAACAAGAAATATAGGGGTTTCAAACTATTCCGGAGATCAGACTAAATGAAGAAAAATTTGAAAATACATTGTTTGTAGGAGTGAAGTACCTTTTCTCATACTACTGGAAGAAGTGCAGATAAATTCAGAATCCATTAAGAAAAAATTAAGTGGTAGATTGTCAGATCTAACAGCATGTTCTGACATTATTACAAGCTAGTAATGGGTACAGCATGTACCCTCTGCTACGAGCAATGCCATTCCCTCCCTCTGCAGTCACAAAATAAATGCATAAAACTTCAGGGCTATAAGGTTGGCTGATCCATCAGAACTCAGGTTCCTTTAAAACACTCATTTAGAAGTGCAAATACCTTTCTCTTTTCTCTGTCAACAATCATCTGAGAAGACACTCAGTTAGTGACTGTGTCGAAAGCCAAAGCGTCTACAAGCTGAAATAGCAACTATCTGCATTTCTGTGAAGACTAAAATGGCATTAAAATAAACTCATTCCAGCCACGTTACTCAGTGAATGCTTCTCAAAACACTTTGGGAAGTTACTGTCCTGTAATGCAAGATCACATCACTGAAACACAGAGAATATGAAATGAGTATATGAAACCGAGAAAAAAATCAGATTTATAAAATGAGAACTAGCAAGCAGCTTTCCAACTAACCCTTCATTTTACTGAAGGGAGGATTTAATCTGCCTGTCTGTCTCTTGATGATACTCTTCAAAATTGGGAATGGCAAGCAATATCATTTTGTGAATGTTCTCTCCTAACTAAAAATGCTGCAAAGTAAACAAGAAATTTTTAGAAATTTGGCCATGAGTTACAGTTTTACTGACTGGTTTTCAATAATCACTTCCTTTTCTTATTGCAGTCACTGCTGATTAGTCAATTAAGGACTGCAAAGAATGCTACTAAGGCACCAAGCCAGCTCACCAGGACACTGTAAAAATCATGGGACTGTATACAGCAAGCTGTTATATCTTTTAATAAAATGCTTCATAGACCAAAGATTAAAGACTCCCTGTAATCGTTTTATATTGTAATAAGGAGCAATCATCCTAGCAGCTTCCTAGTCAGATATTCAAAGCGAGGTAAACGCAAATACAAGCACCCCGAATATAGAAAGCAGGAGAAACTGTAATAGTTCACTGCATCAATTACATTAATCTACAGTGTAGTACTCCTGCAACACACATTGTATTTTAAAAATAAATGGATTTTCTTCATTTCCATTCTCTGCAGAAAATTGAAAAGCAAATACTGTAAGGACACCAATTATCAAAGCCTTCTTACTAAGGCTTTGTATACTGTTTGTATAAGATGTTATAGGTACATGAATGTTAAAAAGTATTTTAAACAAGGACTAGAGCTAGTGAAGCCCCTTACCTCCACTCCCCTTTCCTTTCCTCTTGAACAATCATCCCAGGTCCTACTTACATTTCCTTGGCCCCATCAAGACAGACAAGTGCTCCCAGTTTGATGTCAGCTAACCAGCCAACACAAAACAGCAGAGATCAATGTGACAGATCCATACTTTCACACCTCTGACAAAAAATGTTTACTACAAGAAAATAACTATGTCAAAATTCCACTCTATGACAACTATCTTGGAAAATAGCAAAGACTGTCTCTAAAAATAGTCAGATTGCTTTCTTTCTCAACTGGTAGGTTCACAAGGCAACGGAATTATCTAGGACCAAGCTGAGCAGGACAGAGTGCAAAAGGCTTTGCATATGCTACGACTCTTCACTGTGGACATTCATTATCAATAGGAAACAATTCACATTTTCAAAGGAAAAAGAAAACAGAAAAAAGAAAGCTGCTAAGAAACACAGTGGAAAACATGAATAGTAGGTTCTCTGTTGACTTCATAATCATAAACCTCTGAGCAAATTCTGTATTAATGCCATTACTCTGTCATAGCAAAATGATTCCTGAAGTACTTACTGCAAAGTTAAAGAAAACACAGACCTGTATTTTCAATCCCAGGTGCCAACAGGTGGGCAGTAACCTGTTGGTTACTGTGAGAGGGAGTAGTTGCAACTAGTTTCTAGTGAGATCAGTTTGATCTTTTAAATGTTATAATCAAATGTCACAGCATGACTTTAGGTTTTTTTCTTCATTTCCACAAAAATAATGGAACAAATAATTCTAAAAAATGAAAATTATTAGAGAAATTAGAACTATACTTTAAGCAAATTATGAATGTACCAAGTGTAAAACTGAAAAGTAACACTAAGAGCTCCATATGCATTCCTAGACGTTATTACTTGAGAAAATTATGGAAGCTGACACAGTGTCATCTGGAAGAGCCAGCTAATATTCTGTACTAAGAGCACCCATAACTTTATCTCCAAATTGTGTGGCCTAGTATGTGTTTTTCATTTGGGGAAAGTTCAGAAATGTCCATGCATACATACAGATGTTAGAAGTTAAACTACATTAATAATAACAGAACGAGAGCTGTTTACTTTTATTACTCTGTTGTTTTTTTTTAATTGAGCACAAATGCTAAGAAACATTCACTGAACACATATATTTTTGTACTTCAGTGGTGCAGAGAAAGAGAGCAAACAGGATTCCCTCCACCCCAAGACACAGCAAGGGGGAAAACTGCATTGCACGTTCTCCTTTAACAAGAACACACCGAAGGATCACGTTGCACATCTGCTCTCTAGGAAGCCTGCATGAGAGAAATATGCCTATCACTTCTTGATTTCGTTTATCAGTTATAGCAGTCAGAGATAACATCTGTAGGCAAGTGAAGGCATAGTTCAAATATATTTTTGATAGCAATTATATCAAAGAAATTACTATCTTCTTGATAGTAATTCTGGCCCAGAAAGTCATCATTTTCCTTGCATGCACTGAAGGGAGGGGAAGTGCAGAAAGTCAGGGCCAAAGGAATTATTTTTCCAGCTGGATCACTTCTCTGATTATGTTCACTACACAGTCACACAAACACTTGTACCAACACAACAGGGAAGACCAGGTATTTTCGTAAATGGTCCAAGAAATACTCTACAAATATGCAATTAATATGAATACAAAAACATTCTTCCAGGTGTCGCTGAACTCCACTTGAGTTACCTCCCAATTTTTACATTGACAGTAGTTGGGACACAAAGCTGACTCAGATTTGGGGCAGAAAGCTGGTTCTGAAAACCATTCATTAGTTAAAATTTTCTGTAGCACATTTACTCCAACCATTCACAGAATCACAGAATTGTTTAGGTTGGAAAAGATCATCGAGTCCAACCGTTAACCTAGCACTGCCAAGTCCATCACTAACTAAACCATGTCCCTAAGTGGCACAGCTACACGTCTTTTAAACACCTCCAGCGATGGTGACTCAACCACTTCCCTGGGCAGCCTGTTCCAAGGCTTGACCACTCTTTCAGTAAACAAGTTTTTCCTAATGTCCAACCTAAACCTCCCCTGGCGCAACTTGAGGCCATTTCCTCTCGTCCTATCGCTAGTTACTTGTGAGAAGAGACCAACCCCCACCTCACTACAACCTCCTTTCAGGTAGTTGTAGAGAGCAATGAGGTCTCCCCTCAGCCTCCTTTTCTCCAGGCTAAACAGTCCCAGTTCCCTCAGCCGCTCCTCATAAGACTTGTGCTCTAGACCCTTCACCAGGGTGAACTAAAAGAGGGTAGATTTAGACTAGATATAAGGAAGAAATTTTTTACAATGAGGGTGGTGAAACACTGGAACAGGTTGCCCAGGTAGATGCCCCATCCCTGGAACATTCAAGGTCAGGTTGGAGGGGGTCCGAGCAACCTGATCTAGTTGAAGATGTCCCTGCTCATTGCAGGGGGGTTGGACTAGATGATCTTTAAAGGTCCCTCCAAACTATTCAATGATTTGCTAATTTCCAGTGAACTGGGACCTCCCTGGTTAGCCAGGACTGCTGATAAATGATGTAAAGTGGCTTGGTGAGCACTTCCACCAGCTCCCTCGGTACCCTTGGGTGGATCCCATCTGGCCCCATAGACTTGTGTGTGTCTAAGTGGTGTAGCGGGATGCTAACCAGCTCCCCTTGGATTATGGGGGCTTCATTCTGCTCCCCGTCCCTGTCTTCCAGCTCAGGGGGCTGGGTACCCCGAGAACAACTGGCTTTACTATTAAAGACTGAGGCAAAGAAAGCAGTGAGTATCTCAGTCTTTTCCTCATCCTTTGTCACTATGTTTCCCTCTGCATCTAATAAAGGATGGAGAGTCTCCTTAGCCCTTCTTTTGCTGCTAATGTATTTACAGAAACATTCTTTATTGTCTTTTATGGCAGTAGCCAGATTAAGTTCTAGATGGGCTTTGGCCCTTCTAATTTTCTCCCTGCATAACCTCACGACATCCTTGTAGTCCTCCTGAGATGCCTGCCCCTTCTTCCAAAGGTCATAAACTCTCCATTTTCTCCTGAGTTCCAGCCAAAGCTCTCTGTTCAGCCAGGCTGGTCTTCCCCACTGGCTCGTCTTTCGGCACATGGGGACGGTCTGCTCCTGCGCCTTTAAGCCCTCAGAATTCTTGTTGCAACTTCATTACTGCCTACCTGAAAAATCAGTAATGGATAGTAATCCTAGGGCCGTATCAGGGTAGGAAGTCTTCTCCTCACATCTTTAACCCAGGCCCCAGGGAGGCAGCAGACTTCCCTAAGAAGTGGGTCTGGTCTGCACATTGGGCCCTCTGTTCCCTTCAGAAGGGAGTCTCCCATAGCAATGACCTGTCTTTTTTACTTTATGGAAGCAGTTTTGACGCAGGGCATAGGCCGACTTAACCTCGGCGACACCTCCAAGCTAGATGAACCATCGTCCTCGTTATTGTGGGGTTCCACTTGCAGAGCCTCGTACCTGTTACACAAGGGCACAAGGTCACAGAGGAGAGGCGCCTGCTGCGCCGGGCAGGAACTTGTCCCCATTGACCCTGTCCCTTAAGTCCCTGTGTTCAGCCAGGCGGAGAGAGGATAGGGAATCCTCTGTGTCACGCGTCCTGCCTGCCCGTGGGGCCTGTCTCAGGGAAGGCAGGGTGCCATTCCAGCCGTCCATCTCTCTCTCGCTCTCCCTGATACTCCTCAACCTGCTCACCTCCTCCCGGAGCTCTGTCACTAAGTGGAGAGAGCTAAAACACAGCACAAAACCATACAGTGCTGCGGTCTACATCCTCTCTCTTCTGCAATAATTTCCAAGGCTAACAGGCAAAAGACTCAACAAAATAGTATTACATATTTTAAAAATGAGAATTCATATTATATTGTGTACGGTAATGACAAACCATATTCTTCTCCAGAAAAGACAAATGAAAAACATAAGCAAAAATTATTCTATAAATTAAAATAAATGAAATAAATTAGCATCTTCCACAAAAATTGAAGACTCACCCAAAATAACCACCTAGACGGTAAAAATTCACAGATGTCCCGAAGAGAAACACATGGACACACTGTCAGTAAACTACTTTTCAAGCATCTAATCAAGGTTGACAATATCTGAGGAGTTTCCATTTCTCTCCACAGAATCCATAATGTGAGTCTAGACTGGAAAAATGTAGATGACTACAGTGTACATGCACCCTAGGTTGTACAGACAAATTCTTACACCTGTATAGACAAAACTTACTCTTCTCACAGTTTGGGATCTGAGACAAATTCCAGGAGGATGAAAAGGAAGCAGGAAGACAGTGAGGCTGAACATACCCTACTAAGCTCTCCAACACTAGAAGTATCTATAGCTTGTCCAAAGACTTCCAGGAGCAGTTTACAGTAAAAAGGGATGAAGCAGTAACCACAAATCTCTGCACTCTGAGGCATGGCTGTCCTTCAATGTTGCCAATTTGGTTTTCTTCTAGCAAAGCAACTACCCTTTTGAGCTATTAGAAGTAGACGTTTCCCCAACTTCTCTTGCCTAGAAGGCAAAAAGAGGACGAGGACATAATCTGCTGATGCATTACCTACTCTGCAGACCCTTCCTGTCCACTTCCAGGCATGAAAAAATTATGCTGGTGGGGACAGAGTGATTTGGCACTGATACCTCTGCCCTGCATACAGAATAAATTCCCTAATGATGTACTCAATAACAGGAAAACAAAGGATGAGGTGTTTTTTCTTTTGTCTTTTTCACTCATTTCTCACGGTATTTGCAAATGGCTCAGACCAGGAAGTGGAGCAGAAGACTCTTTTATAAAAGGCAATGGGGGAACTGGGTAGCAAGCAGGGTTATAGTGACAGAAATGTTTAGTTATATTTGAAGTAAGACTTGAAATGTTTGTTCTGGTTAGGTCTTAGGAGGTAAGACTGGCAACTGTATCAGCAAGAAAAAAAAAGAGGAAAAAAAAAAAATCTCATTTCAAGGGCTGAAGCGTTAACCTGTTGCTGAGGACTAGTAGGTCTGAGCAGTCAAAAATTTTAAAGGGTGCTGAGATATGTCATTGCAATTAATGAATCCCAGGTCTCCAAATAACATTGATCTAATTTATTTGAACTAAAGCTACTCAAAGAGTCCTCCTTGTATACAGTCTCTTCTCATCCTGAGCTTCCAGGTTTCTAGCCTTCCTTGTTGCCTATCCCTGTACCTTTTCAGACCAGAAATGCATATAGCAAGTATTCAAAATGGGAGTTCACCAAAAAGGTTATAAAGGTATGTGATTTGTTTTCAATAATTTTCCCAGTGATTTCTAGAACTTAGCTTGACTGCCGGTGGACAGTAAGCTGATGGTCTAAAAAAAAAAAAAAAACAACAAAACAAAACTGATGTAGTGGATACAGTTTGTTAAGATTTGTTGCTTAAAAGTTAGGTAACTAGCAGGTGTTGTGTCTGTAGGTATGCAGATAAATTGTGTATCTTGGAAGCATTGTTAAGAAAGGAACAGTGAAGAGACATGAGATTCTTTGGTTGAAATGATGTACGTGCTTTATGAATAGATAGGCCAGGCATTCAGTAAATAAAAGAACCTAGAAACGTTGTACTCTACATAAATTAGATAGAGAAGCTAACTTTGTAGGGTAGATAGGGAAGGTATATATACATGGAATAAGTTAGCTTGTTACAAGTGAAAAATGTGTAAACCAAGCCAAGGGATAGACGGAGCATGTGCAAAGACTGAGTTCAACCAGAGGGCTGTGATGAAGACAATCAATGACCACCAGGGGACTCGAAAGACCACCAAAGAGCACAAGGGCACATGGTGAGAGACTTTTGCATATGTTAATGAATTCTGGGAAATAACATGAATATTTAGATTATTTCTCGGAAATGTAATATATATGTATACTCAAATTGTATTTAACCCCTATGGTTAAGTGATTTGGCGCGCACACTAGCTGGAGCGATCCCCTGTGCGTCCAGTGCTGCAATAAAGAATACCTGCTTTCTAAAACTCTAAACTGAGTCTTAGAGAGTTTGTTAGCAACTTCTTTGTTTCAAAACCAAAACAAAAAACACAAAACAAAAAAACAATGAACAAAACCATTCAAATTAGTATTTTCCTATCTTGCAGAAGTTCCACTTACTAAAGAGATGGATTTCTTCTGCAATTAATATCCAATATATAGCCTACTATACTTGGGGTAAGAAGAAGAAAAAGGGGAAGAAAATCATAAATGAATAAATAAATGTAAAAATAATTTTTATAACAAAATAAAATAATTCCGTGGTGATTTACTGCTCCTTGTTCAACATAAAGCTCAGTTACTTAGGAAATGGGTATTTCCAAATTACTAATGTGATGCACAAATTCAGAAAGTCTTTCCAAAGAAGTTAGGTTAACAACACAGTACATGCTACCTTAATTGCTCAATAGGGTATGTACAGGCCATCTTAAGTCTAAGGAAAAAAACCAAACCCCCAAAAACCAGCTTTGAGGTGCTTTCTAATTAATTCAAAAACAGGAAAAATGGGGAGGGGGGGAACATAAACAAACAAGAAAACCCAAAGAAAAAACCAGTCCTAATTGCAAAAAGAAGAAACCCTCTTATTTGCAGTGTTGTTCCTTCATTTGTAGTAATATGCTTTCAGACAGTCTCCTTGCAGGCAGATTCCTACCGAAGAGATTAATTTCAATGCTAAAATTGGTATGAGAGGTGAAGAGCACTGAAAGCAGTTACCAAGTATATCAAAACACCATCATACACTTTTTTTTGTCATTTTAAGAGAGCGTCCATGTGAACCAAAATGCCAGGTGTATGCTCTACAGCCTCAGGGTGCCTGTATATGTGATTTTATGATTTCTCCCGTTTATAAACTGAGTAATAAGCAGCACCTATGGATAGAAGACTGCTTATTCTTCTGATGGAATCTGTAACCCATTTCACATTATAGGGAAAAGGTTAATTCTGCTCAACAACATGCTGTGTCCTTCGGTATCTGATTTTATGTACCATTCCATGGATAGCTGGTTTTAATAGTTCATTTATTTTTCTTCAAGTGCAGCTTTTGAAACTGAATATTTTGATGCCTTCCCTGGAAGCAGATAGCGTCGGACCCCTTGTGTGAGGGCAAATACAGAACCACAATGAGAACATCCAGTTAACAGAAAAAAAGTCCACAACAATGAGATACTCTCTGAAGCATGAAGATTATGAAATACAAAGAGACAGACGTTAGAAAAATATTCATCGAGCATAGTACACAACTATCACTTCAGAATTTTTGTACTATCCCCTGAAGTATTTAATATTGGTCAGGAATTCAGAGTAACCACACATATCTCACTGATTCACGATGCCAGAAAGAAAAGCTCTGGGACCATTCATCACTTGCCAGCAACCCATAAAAACTTGGGTAAATAGCAAGGAAAGTAACAGTTAAGAGGCCTATTTCAGTTTGGGATTTAGCAAACTTTCAGAAATAATCAGGGAGTTACATTCAAGATAACATAACACTCAAGAGAACACATTCAATGCTTCAAATTGATAGGGGATCTCAAGGAAGAGGAAATCAGTAGCATGAACCAATTCATCTATTCTTGTGTCAACACAGCATAATCCTATGAAAGGAAAAGGAACCAGTATTTTGTATTACTCCCAGTACATTTCTGTTTGCTATAAAGTTTACTAACAATATCAAATGAATAAGAAACATAAATAATGCATGAATCTCTAAAATAAAAAAAGCATATCAGTTATTTAACAGAAACAATGTAAATTCAGCAAGAGCAGAAGGAAATTATTCTAAGTAAGTTCCCTTGATATAGATCCAAATATTCACATGAAATTAAATTATAGCATCTCTATTGTTCCCTAATAATCACTGGGAATAGAGGTCATTATTTCACATTCCCTGGTGGCTTGTTGTTGAAGTCATTGGAAAGGCAGTGGGGATGAATCTGACTTTTTATCCTATTGGTACACTACTTGTAAAACCCAAGAGTCAGAGCTGTTTGGTTGGGGTTTTTTTAATGCGCCATTTACCAACAGCATCATTAAATTAACAACACCATGAAATGACAGATATCAAACATAAGGCAGTATATCATAAAAAAGGTGTCTTATGAATTACTTTTTCCTTTATTTGCTTTTTAAGGGGAAATGTTTGGTGCATGATCTCTGTTTTTTCTAAGACTACTAGTCAATTTTTTAGCATCAGGAAATAAGACAAGGATAAAAGAAATTGACTTATAATAATCAACATATTACTGCTGCCAATAATAATGGCTGCAAAGCTTTACACAACAGAATATTTATTTATGTGATACAGTTTTATTTAACTTTACACTCCAGTGTTTTTTCCCAGTAATACTGTTCATAATATCTTGTTTCATTAGCTTCTTCCACAGAAAACAAAAACTAGTTCCTTTTGGTTCTTTATGCAAGAAGGACAGAAGACTTGCTAAGCACCTCTCAAACCATTTTCTTGACCATTGGAAACACTTAATTTATACATTCAGTGAGCAAGCACTCCAACACATCTCTCTGTATTCACCAAAACAAAAAAAGAATTTTGCTTATGAAGAATTTAATAGGCATCGGATGAGAAATCAATTGGTGATATGAACATATACTTTCCACATTCAAATCTCATTCATCACTCATACGCATGCTCATAAGTTAATAATACAAAATTCAAGGCAGGGAAACAAGATCATTAGCTGGTAAGTAAAATTAACATCTGTCATTCCATATTCCCATACATCCAGCATTTGCTGATACAGTACTGTCTTTTACTGTCACACACTTAAAGAATTAAAAGGAAGTTGTAAACGGTATGATGAAGCGTATCCGTAGTCTCAACACTGACTACTGCTTTTCTCCAAGCCTTCTACAAAATGTCAAAAAGAACAAGTTGTTTTTTTTTTTTTAAACTTTTGCAAGTTTTCTCTTTTTATGCAGAACTAAAGGAAATCAAACTCTTAAAGACCTGCATGCCCTGTCTCGACCCTTCCAGTCAGCTGAGAACTTTTTCTAAAATCATCACTAATCTGCAAATTGGCTGGCTTGAAGTGCTTCTAGCAGAGGAATCAAAGTGTATGCATTATGCTCCATGCTTCCTCAGAAATAGCAAAAAAATGTTTTGAAGATTTCACAGTTAAATCACAAGTTTGTCAAGCAGAAAACTTTTATCACTAGCAATCTGTTCAGCAGCTAGCATGGGACGTTGATCCTCACAGGGACCTCTGGATTCTATGATGGCATGCATAAAATTGCAGTAAGAGAACTGTAGAAAAAAAAATAAGCATCTCTGACAAAGGTGATACTTTCTGTATTGTTTTTTTGTTTTGTTTTGAAGCTTCTAAGCCTTTACAGCAAAGACGTATACCATAAGATACAATAAATACATTCATCATAGTATGAAAAGCTGCAAATTAATGGGTTTTAGGGGAAAAATGTCAGGAGAGCCCGTCTTTTGCCTCTAAATGAAACCAAACACAATCTTTAAGTCAGTACACTGCATCACAGCAGGATCTCTGATTTGTACTACTGTATGAAGCTAGTACAGCAACAACGCTTTGGTACTGAGTATTTAGAACCTTGTGACCTAGGGCCATGCAGTAATGCAGCCTAACACGCAATGGAAAGCATCTCTATCATGTAAATGCTATCACAGTGTGGCACTGAGCATAAACTCAGGAAACAGGAAGAAAAGATGACCAAACTCTCTTTTTCATTTATAAAATTTATCCCTAAAGAATAGTATGGGCACAGTAACTATGTAGAGATCTAGGTGGAACTGGTTTATCCTACATGTATTTTTTCAAGCCTCAGGTTCTCATTTTTGCTTTTGGCTCTACCAGGAACAAATATTTTAGGAAGTTTAATTCCAATAATAATTAAATAAATTCCACCAACAGGCAGATCAAACTTTTTAAAAACAGAATTCTAAGTTTGCTGAATTTTCTTATTCAAATATCACTACCATGATAACTGTGTGTTGCCGATTCTCTCAGCATGAGCATTCAGTTTGAAGAACAAACAGAATGGGGCCATGTCAAACTCAGCGAAAAGCTGGATGCAAATGATTTCCCATCAAGAGCAGTTTCTCCACACATGAATACTATTTGCCACTTTGTTTACACTGATTTGATGATCACATTCTACTAAACTTATAGCCATTTGTAAAGTACTTTTCCGTGAGACTTAAATCTCACCCAAGTCTTTGACCCTGCATTGGGATCCGACAGCTCAGCTATACAATCCATGCATTCCCACTGAAGTCATACTGAAATAGAACAAAAAGTATTTTTCTATCCAACTGGTCTTTTTTCACTTAATAATTAATGTTTTTCCCCCTTTTACTCTAATGGCCTTCCTATAAGATAAGAAGTAAAACGTTACATGAAAAGATCAAATTATAAACCATAGAGGCGCCAGAAACCTCTAAAAGTGAAAAACGGAGTGACTCCTCTGAGAAAAAAAAAAGAAACAGAAAGATAAAATAAAGGGAAATTACGTATACATATGATGAAAGACTAACCAGTTTGAAAAATAAAACCTTCACCTATTCATTGCTTTTCCTTTTTCTAGTAGTTAGCTCACAATAATCTTTAACCTAAACTAGAAAGCTATTCATTTGAAACATTGTTTAACTAAGTAATTAGTAAGTGTTCTGGTAAATGTCTTTTAAGGTGGTAAGTACTGCACAGTCACCTTCTCACTTTTCCATCTACCCAGGAAAAAATATTTAGCATGAAGCAAAAATTTTGCACTTTTGTAGGTTTAGGTGATATTAACTATGCAACTGTACCATACAAATGTTAAATATTTTAAAGTGGCAAAATCATAATGTAAACAGAAATAGTGGGAGACCAATTCTATGGTTATTTACTCCTAGGAATAAGAGAACTTTCTGTATTCACCCTCCTGGATTAGTAAGTTTCCTCCAATCTGAGTCAGAAAATCCTTTTCCTCACCTCCCTAAGTACTAATAAGAAGGAGGAAAACAGGGACAGACATAGTCATTGGATGGATTTGAGCTAGTTAAACTTTCACAATATTTAAAAATCCCCCTACTGAGGTTAATCCTTACTGCACTTCTTTATTCATGACTGACTTCCAAGGAAGAAAAAAAAAGTAGTTTCACTGCGTATGTGGAATTGTTTAAAAAATACTTGTACAAGAATATACTTAAAACTTCTTTAACAAAGCTACATCTGAATAGAAATATAAATGAAAGCATACTGCAGATTCATCAAACATGGATGGATGAAAACAAATGGAACAAGAATACCATAACAAAGGACAAATCTGACAAGTCTGATGTACTCTGCAAGAGTTTCTCAGAGGTGATGAATTTGGTTTCTCTTCTTACCACTTATTTATCATATTCTTGGATTACTAGTATTCACTGGACAATACTCTAAAAGTATTTCATTTAATTTCATTAAATCTGCATTTCCACTATAAACTCTTTGTTTACAGTTTACTTTATTGCTGTGCTTTGTGACTAATAAGACAAGATGGGAGAAAGGAAAGGTACAGCAGCATTCAGAGGTTATTTTGGGGTGGGGAGCGGGGAGGGAGGAAATTGTGAGAAAACAGTTTTTAAATCGATGCAAAAGTATTTGGCTGAACACTCCATTAAAAATTGCTCCAGCCTGTGCTAGCACATTTCTGCCTTTGCATAATCAAGTGATTCTTATGAAATACTTAACATCTAATACACAAATAAAAAAAAAATAGCACTTCAGGGGGAATAGAAAAAAAAGTACTATTTTATACAAAAAGAGGCCCAATGCAACATATTATTGCTAGCAAACTTACCAATCGTCTCCTCTCCTCTTCAACTGCAATCAGGAGCCGAGCAAACTCTTTCAGTGACTGGGCTGAAAAGAAAACAAAAAAAAGAACATCCTGGTCAACATTACATTTTAAGATCAGATGAGTCCATTATCTGGATTTAAGTTGCAGTGATAAGATACTGTTCTTATATAGTAGTTGACTGAAATCAGTAGTCATTAAATGAGGCACAGACTGAAGTGGGCAGCAGGTCAAGAGCAGGTAAAAAACAAAGGAAAAGAACCCGAGCCTTAAGAGACATGTATTTAAAAAATAAATTTTTAAATAGAATATGGCAAACTGATTTTCCTGAAATGTGCAAAAATCAGTCTCAAAACAAAGACTTCTACAATCAGCCACAAAATTTACTTTAGCACACAAGCAGAAAGAAACTGCAAAGAAAAATCTTGAGTTTCTCCTATTAAAGTGCAGCAACAAATATTTGCAAGAACTATGAAAATTATTTAAGTAACAATTTGAAAGTCAACATTTCAGAAGAAATGCATTACTTATGCCAAATGTTTATGTTTAGCAGCTCTTTGGCTTTATGCTTCACAAGAACAAGCTCTCAGGTGACGAGAATCAGATGACTGATTTATATGCTAGCTTTGAATTCTGTTACAACTGTGAGAGAAGCTTTGCTCAAAACCGCCTTCAAATATAAGTCAAAGGGCTATAGCAGATGTCAACAGAAATATAATAAAAGTATTAACCCACAAAAGAGGGCAAGAAAACATTCCAAAAACTCTTAAGGCTTTATTCTCATATAAGCAAGTGGTGCAAATCTCTCTAGAAACATCTATCTTTCCATTTATATTACTTTCTCAAGGGCGTATAGGTTGTTCAGAATTCAGCATCACAGTTCCACAAACAAAAAAGCCAGAGAAGAATCACGTGAAGACAGCTAAGTAGCTCTTTTTACTCCTGATGCATCTAGCAGTAATTGCTGCCAATGACAGCATGCTAAATTTCATGGTTTAAAGCTCTGATCTCAGAATGCAGATTCATAAATCCTACAGCTTCTCACATAAACTTGAGGCAATCTAAATCATCTTTTAAAGAGGAAAGAAACAAAGAAACAAAACTTGTAGAATTTCTCAAAAGAACAGGCTTCAAAAAGTCTTCTCAGTTAACCAACATATACTGCTGAGGGTACGCTAAGAGAACTCTTGTCCTCTTAGCTATTCTTCCATCTTCTTAAGTGTTTTTACAAAATGTGTCACTCTCCAGTAATACGGCTTCATCCCCCCTCAACTTCCCTGAAAGATTTAAGGAAATAAGCACATTTTCTAGACGATCTGTTATGTTCCAGTATCTTCTAAGAGGGAACCAGCATCTAGCTTGCCTTAACTTGTCAGCATTCACGAATTGCTACTTTGTTTTTGGACCATATCCAAATCATTTTTATCCTTTATCCCATCTGGACGTTGCAGAGGTCACTCTTGCATTCTTCTTGCTCTCTTTTAACTTTCACAGCTGAAGAACACTTTGCTGTTTGTTCCAATTTCTTCTGCAAGACCTCACATAGTTTATTTTTTGCAACTCTAACACTATACCTGCATATTTTGACCTCCAAGTCATTCTTTGCTGACAAATCCTTTTTTCCCTGTTATTACTCATGAGGTCTTTGTTTAGTCCAAATATACCTTGTAAGTTAAATGTCCATCCATTTGGGTCTCAAGCCTTTTCCTTTAATATTTTTCCCTCAGAACACAAACACCAGAAAATTTTGCCACCTTTTAAGTAAAAGGAATTTTAGGCCTCCTGTACAAACTTCTGAACTCCTCGATTCAGGCTTACCAGCTGAGCCTTTAAGTTACTGACATTCAGTTACTTACCAGCTCAGCCTTTATCAGTGTTACGTCTTGAGATCAAGAACTTAGGTTTGCTATCCGCTGAATTAACTCAATCTCTTAGAGTCAGCTCATAATATCCCAACTGTCAAAACCAGGTAAAGAAATAGATGATGAACTGACTGGTTAAGTTACCTGATAAGAAATCTGTTGAGTGTTACATTCAAGAATATCTATGCACCCATTACAAAATCCTAAAAACTAAATAAACAATGAGCCAAACACACATGACCAAACTATTTCTTATTTTCACACTGATATCCCCCAAAATTTAACAAGAAACAATCCTTGTCTGTAGAAAACAGGAGAGAGCCAGTTCACCCCTTGCACATGTGGCAGAGTGATTCTTTATCCACTATTAAAAAAAAATTAATCTTTTCAAATAAACTAGATAAGCATATTGTTTGAATTTTATTACCTATTCAGGGAATTAGGATGCACTTCAGAAAACCAGCTGACTTTCTAGTAAAGCCAGCAAGAGAAATTGTTTCCAGATTATTTCAGTGAAATAACTGGTCATTTTTAACCACAAGATGATGTGTTATTGCAGTCACATGTTAAAACTCCATTCCCCCTCCTTTTTTTGCTTTTTTACTGTGGAGTCACTCACAATGACAGAACTATTTCAAAGACAAATGATCATACCAAGCACTATATCTTTGTGAGGACAGCAGATCCAGAACCTACTGAAATTTAAGTTTTCCCTACCCATATCAAGCCTTATGGCACTCTTCACTTAAGTTTCTGATCACATCGTTAAAACCATCCTTAACACAACAAAGGCTCATGAAATTTTTTTTTCTTCATCATTCTGCAATAAGAAATTGAACACTTTATACCTTTCAGCAGCCAAGCACAAATACTGCCAGTTCCCAGCCCCAAGGTATCGGGAGGACTTTACCTAAATCAAATAGAAAGGGTGGGGGACAGGTAGGTAAAAGTAATACAGTTGTGAAGAAAAAAATATCCTCTCTGGTCAGGCAATATTCAGAGTTTTAGGAGCAAAAAGATAGTAAAGGAAGAACAGCAGGAGGCAGAAACTGGGCAGAAGGATGACTGGAAACTGTGAGGAGGAAGAAAAAAAGACAAAAAACAGTAAGAGAAGCTTTTGATTAATCTTCCTAATTTCAAGGTAGAACCAAAGAGATTTTTAGTTTCAAAGTCAAAACTTTTGCTTAGGATTTAAATAAAACCAGGAGAGAAAAAAAAAAACTATAAAAATATGTTCTGTAAATGTGCAAATCAAGATTTTCCTCAATGTTTAACACTAATATAAAGGTACTAATATGTCCCCTATACAGTGCCTCAGCTAAAGACTGAGAAGCTGTCTCCATCTTCTCTTCCCTGTTCCCTCACCTTTGAGGGGTTTATAAAGGTCCAAGTTTCACTAAGAGCACAGAACCCACACTCTTCAGCACCACTAAGACAAACCATTCCCCTGATCCTAGCGACACCTTCGTTGCAAACACCCCTTTGCATCAACACTGACTATGCCTCCATTGTTTGCTGCCCAACACCCTCATCCACCCTTTTTGTGCCGGTCAATGCCCACGAAGCCATGCAGCGTCCTTTCCCAGCTCAGGAGAACAAGAAGCGCATCGTGTAATTCAGGGTGTAATGAAGGATGCACGCCCAGAGCGCAGACAGAGCTCGGCAACATGGACGTCTCCGGTGACCCCACTGGTTCTTCTGCCCTTGCAATGGCACCACATAACGTCAAGCAAGGCTTTACCACCACCACCAGCTCTCCTACAATGCCAATGAGCATTGCAGCACTTCTGCATCTTTCATGTTATTACACCCTTCTTCCCATACATCCCCCACTCAGTCTGACCTCATTAAAAGCCAGGGTCTCTCCCCAGAGAACTTCATCTGTGCGGGAAGCTGCAGCGGGAGGTGGTAAAGGGAAGGCACGACAGCCCTCGCTCGTCTTTCCCAAGCGTACGCTTTTCCCTTCTTCCTCCCCTCTTTTCCCACAGCCCCCCTCTGGCTGCAGAGAGGTGACAGCTCTGCCTCACTCGGGGACGGGGCAGACGGAGGGACACACAGCGCAGAGCTCACCCTGGCCGCCAGGCACCCCGGGGCGGCTGGCCCGGCCCGCCGGCCCCCCCGGGGAGCGGGGCAGGGGCGTCGTTCCCCTCCACAACCGGGCCCCCGCTCAGGATTTCAGCACGAACCCGAGGCACAGGGTACACGCACCTAATTCTGGATTCCCAGCTCTCAACAGGAAACAAACAAATATTTCAACAATAATAATCTGAGGTGCTTTTGCGTAGTTAAAACACAGAAGATTCAAACGTCGGAACCATTTGTGTCAGGTGCGGCCCACGGCTGTCTGTCAGGAAGCCCGGGAATTACATGCAGGCCTCACAATCTTTTCTTACCAACGCTGCAACATTTCCCCCCTCCCTCCCCCCGCTTTTTAATCAGAATAGACACAGAAGAATTAAAGTGAACTTTGTAAATACAAAAGGGTGGGGGGAGGAAGAGTCAAGTATTTTCCAAGAGGAAATGTCATGGGAATGTGCTGATAAGAAATAAATTCTGAAAACATACCAATAATATAAAGTACAATATGTAACCTAACTTACATTAAATACAAAGGTATTTTTAATTATTTTCAAAAAGCATTATTGTTATTGGTGGGCCATTTTAAGTAAAACAAAGTGCTGTCTGAATACTTTATTCTAAGTCATCATGAGATACTAGCTTACAAAATCCAAGTAGTTTTAACAGTCTGCTTTTTATTTAAGGGCTATTCAAAGGACTTGTAAGATAAACTTGGCATCATGATGGAAATGATGCCTGTGAAAAGCAACGCCCAACAAGTAAAAACAATTGTATATGTACCCGGCTGTACACTTGTGGTCTCATTCATCACAATTAAAACAGGTCGCCAGCTGTTTTCTCTGGAGTGTTCCCAACCCAGCAATAATTTGCTGCAAAATTTCCCTTGTTCAGGAGAAATAGCTCCCATTACTTTATTTAAAAGAAAAGCACCCTCTTTATTTTTAAATGAAAAGTATTTTAATTAATTTGCTTCACAAGGAAGCAAATTAACAGTACCAACAGCTTAAACTTTAACGGTGTGGATCAACAATGTCCTTTTTTCCAAAAGATGCATGAGTGTCATTTTTTTTATCCCTACCATTTCAAACATACAGTACAGCTCCACAAACAACTATACCTGCATAATCACAAGAGAACTGAAGCTTAGTGTAGGACTAAGTGAATGAGGGAGAAATGAAAAAGGATAAAAAATTATTTATCTGAATTTATAGAATGCATTATTAAAAATACACCTGCGTTTATGCTCTAGAATTCTGCTTTACTGCATTAAAATCAACCCAGTGGTTCACAGGAGAAAAAACATGCACTTAATAAACTTTATGAAGTTTTTGTTATATACTTGTGTAGAGAATATATCACCTTAAAACAGCATGCCTATGGACATTTGAAGCTACCCTATCAATAATTAGCTTAACACTGAAGAGTACAGCGTTACACTGCACTACTAAATGTTACATACAATAGGTATGATGCCATCTATATTTAATGAGAAAAGAAAAGCAACATCTATGAAACCTAGAAGTAGTTTTATATGACCAATACTGAATTCAAAAACATAAAGCCAACTTTGAAAGGTAATGTTCAACTCGAGATAGAATGGAAAGTTACTGTAGAAGACAGAATAAAAAGAAACATTCTTTTCTGCGAAATGGACTGTTGGTTTAACTTATACTTACACATGCAGTCTTAAACAAGGCATAGGCAATTTTAAAATACTCTAAAGTACACTAAAAAACATTTTATAGTATTCTAAGCAGATATCACCACTATCTTCAGACACGTGAATGCCAACATGGAAAAAATATACATACAGAAAGATGTCATTTGTTCTTACAACATCTTGCTGTGTAAGAGGTGACAATGTGCAAGCCTGTCAGAGATTTCCTTGTACCTTCCTGATCTGACTGGGGAAATGCCAGGACTGTGCTGTACATTGCTCCCAAAACGCTTTGGCAGGAAGGTCAGTCAAGTACATCCTCTCTCCAGAACTGGTCACATCTAGCATAGACGTGATATAGCAGGCTCTGAATTCATGACTGAGCACGAACTTCAACTAAAGCCTCCATGGGAGTTCTTCCCAGTAAGTAACACATTACCGAATCAGAATTCAGGATGGACCTAAGACCCATAAGGAAATTTCCTAAGGATTAACACTTGTTTACTAGACCTCAGTGACAAAACAGTGTAACTATAAGATCCATGAGTGCTGGGAGGGTTGGAAGAAGAGACGTTCTTTTCCAATTCTAAAATGAAAGTAAATATATTATTAAATAGTTACTAATTCACAGACATATTTCCAGAGCTTTTAATGACTAACAATATTTGCAGCCACAAATGCTATTTCAAGCAGTTTTTCAAAAAACCACAACATCAAATAAAATTTCCATCCTTCTTTCTGTGGCTTTAAGCCATACTGAAAAAGTGGGGGGGGGGGGGAGGGGAAGGGGAAAGTAGGACAAGAGGAGCAACAGATGGTTTCCTGATCACACAGAAAAATCACAAATTTCAGATTAACACTGACAGGCCACCACAAGTATCTGGAATAAAGAGACAATAATCTGCTTTCTAAGTACTTTCTACCTAACAAGAATTGTGGATGTCATAAAAGCCACACAGGATCTGTAGTGTATGTCTGAAGGTAACTAAACTGGACATCTCAAAATGTCACAACTGTGACAAGTTTTCAACATGCCAAAATGTAAATCCAGAGGAGGACTGTCTTGAAAAAAGGCTCCCAAAGCCTCCCATTCTCTTTGTCTTTCAATATGTTGGCTATGAATTTAAATATACCCTTATTTCATACAACACAGATCTCCTTTACCACTGTCACAACCTGGACTGATTTGTTAACAATTCTTTTTCTTTTCTTTTCGACTGAATAAAGCCTATAAAACTTAACAGTGTACAATTATCTACAGCTTTAAATGGAATTAGCCCAAAGGGAACAAGCTGCAGGATCAACACCTTAGTCTGCAAACTGAAATAAAGACTAATTTGTGCAATTTATAAATATTTCATAACCAATGTTGACTGGGTTTGAGTAACGCTGTAATATAATTTAAAAAATAGTAATGAAAGACAACTGCAATATATTCCTACAGAAAACAGTTGTGGGTTTTTTTTTAAATAGATTTTCAGAAATGCTGTATTTGGACAAGTACATGTCTGCTAAATCTTCCCAATTCTTGCTCGGGTTTTAATTTTTCGTTGGCTGCTGCTATTTCCTCTGCCACTTCTACCCTGTAGTGGTTTTAAAATTACATGGAAATACCCCGACACTCTCAAATTGACAGCAGATTCTGCCAGCAGACAGTGGTTTAAATTCACAGCCCCAATAACCACAAATTTCCTTGAAGATTTCCATCATGGGAAGGTACACAAAGGTAGAGACAACTCCGTCTGGTCTGAACTGCTCTTGTGATAGAATCAAGACATACTTAGAGCAGACAAAGTGAAGCAATTTTGCACTCAATAAATGAACATTCTTACTATTTGCTCCATAATTAATCTGGTAAGAAAACTCTGCAAGGGCTTAATCCAATGCTTTTTTATCAATCAGTACCACGATCTTTCGGATTTTGAAGCAATTTCTACCTAATTCAGACTTCGAACTTTCAACTCTGATGAACTAAAAATTAAAAAAAAAAAAAAAAAAAATTCCATCCAATTTCAGGAATGGTTTATCCTGACTTAACACAGACATGCCCATGAGAAAAATAAACAGTAACTATTGCTGTAAGAGTTAGATCCTCCCAGGGAGCACAACTTACAGTGGTAATTTTGTTTCTCGTGGCAATTCCCACCTTGAACTGTGAGGAAAGGTATTTTGCCAAATTTTTTCAATTCTTGAAAATAAGTGCGTATCCTACAAAAATAAATCCAAATTTGCCAAACAAACCCATTATACATCAGGAAGGAAAAGTATGATGAGAGACAAAGAGACACAGAGATTAAAAATGCCTGGTTTAAAACTTCTGCAAAGAAATTACACAAATGAGGAAGCAAGGAAAATGACAAAATTAGACTTTTATGCCCTAATTTATGCTTCAAGGACTACATATTGTTCTCCAAATATGATCACATCTTCCACTATATACTGGCAAGCAGAGAACTTTATCAGAGCACAGCTACTGAAATCCACATAACTAAAAGTAAACAAACAAACCAAAAAAAACCCCAAGGCTTTTTTCTACTTCGTTTGAGTTAAAAGCACTGTAAACTCAGAGTAAATGCGGTGGTATTTTGTCCTCTACATCACAATTTGGAGCATATTGGCTCTTTGCAGTATTAGGACAGAGAGATGTTAATAAGTGTTCCAAATTCCCCATGAAGACAAAACCAGCAATGAAACTATCATAGATGCAGTAACCCTCCCTGCTTGACCTCCCCTGGTTTATTGCATTCAATCCCTATATGTTTTTTAGGGAGTGTTCCCCATGAACAGATGTTTAAAAGCCCTTCCACTGCTGGCCATATACCAGCACAAGCATTTCCCCTCACCAGTCTTCTGGGTTTTGTCACACTGTAAAGGCAAGACAAACCAGCAGGAGAGGCCAGCAAGTTCCACAGTAACCATGGACCCTCCTGTCTGAGCACAATACACGTGTGCCTCAAAGCGCAGACTAACATGCGAACCATACAAGGCAACAAATCAAGATAGAAGCTTAATCAAAGCCCAAAGCTTTGCAAGATGTGTTTGCAAGTACAGTATAGTATGTACATACCATACTAGGCAACTGGAATTTTAACTCAAAAGTATTTTCATCTTGCAAAACTTAATGAGCAAATATAGCAAGGTATTTTATGAAGGTTTTTTTCAAAACACATGTAAAGCATAAAATGTAGGGCTGCTATTAGAAGTAAAAATCCTTTTCCCCATTACAAAATTTTATTGAAACAAACCTCTGTCAGCATAACTATCTAAAACCAGTTACAAACAGTATGATAATCAAGAATTCTTTGCTATAAAAAGTAGCTATTGTGTCACAAATATTTTAACAAACAAATATAAGCCCTGTACAAAAGTTAAGACAATGCTTTGAGCCAAGACATTTACACTTTCTGCTCCACTCCTTTTCAACAAAAGTCTACAAAAAAAGCTACACATTTATATACAAACTAAGATGACTTGCAAGAAAGTCAGGTTATCTAGAATTTCCAGATCCACTGTCAGCACTTGTCAAACACAATACTTGGAGAGATAACCTTAAGACATGCAATGTTACACAATTTAAATAAATCCAATTACTTGACTTAATATCAGTAAATTGCCGTGCCCTACTCATGCAGAACCTCACAAAGCAAATACAAGTAGAAAATTCTAAATGGATCAAAGGGCAAAACGTTTCCTAGAGTCCTGAAAGATTTTTCAAGTTTGTAATGGCTGTCTATCTCACAGTGTGTTAGTAAAAACACAAAGAAAACAAACCCACACCAAACAATTACGCAAACACCACCACCACTTTCAACACATCATTAAAAAAAGTTATCTATATCTACCCTGTGTTAGTGTTCTACTCCAATTATAAAAGCAGCAAATATTTTGAAAATATATCATTCAATTTGGAAATTTATCTATCTTCTGCAGCATGAATTCTTCAACACAACAATTTTTCAATACAATACTAGCAGAGCTGTGGTAGAAAAAGCCCATTCTAGACCTTATTAGTCTATAGCACCTCTCCCAAAATATGGCATCCTGAAGTGACAGCAGAAACATTTTAAATCATCTAAGCAATTTCTTCCATTTTGTTAGGAACATGGGACTGAATGGATCTCCCAGGCAGTCACTTGCTCTCAGAGAGCACTATATCAAAACCCTTCCACAAACTAGTTGTCCTGGTTTCGGCTGGGATAGGGTTAAACTTCTTCCTAGTGCTGTGTTTTGGATTTAGTATGAGGAGAATGTTGATAACACACTGATGTTTTCAGTTGTTGCTAAGTGCCCTCCTAGTCCAAGGACAGCTCCCATGCCTACTGACTGAGCTAGGTGCACAAGATGGGAGGGAACATAATCAGGACAGCCAGCCCAGCTGGCCAATGGGGTATTCCATACCATGTGACGTCATGCTCAGTATATCAAGGGTAGGCGTGATCCAGGAAGTACCGATCGCTACTTGGTTATCGGCCAGCGCGGGTGGTGAGCAATTGCATTGTGCATCACTCATTTTGTATATTCTATCATTATTACTATTATTATTTTCCCTTTTCTGTTCTATTAAACTGTCTTTATCTCAACCCACGAGTTTTTCTCACTCTTACCCTTCCGATTCTCTCCGTGTCCCACTGGCGGGGCGGGGGGAGTGAGTGAGCGGCTGCGTGGTATTTGGCTGCCTGCCAGGTTAAACCACGACACTAGTAAATCACTTTTCTTGTCTCTCCCCTTCCTTCTATGCTTCTGTGAAGGAGTGGAGGCTTTCAGGACTAGCCACAACAAATTTTCTATTTTCACCATGTTCTCACAGAATAAAGAGATAACGGTTTTAGACGAGTGGTCATTAAAAAATACTGCATATCTGTGCTACTACAAAACAGCGTTTAAAATTATCATATCTGCCAAAGAGAAATCAGTTTCTGTTTCCACCTGATGGAGCCACAGGCACAGCAGCCCTGAGGCTGAGCTCTATAGCTGCATAGCTCAGCAGGATGTGGGGAACAATATTCAATACATTTTCTTTTGTCCAACAGGTATGAAATGATCTTAAAGTGCTTCTAGAGACCTACTTTGAAACCCTAGCAGCTTGAATTGGCACCCATTGAAACTAACAGCATAACTTCCTATACTGTAAAAGTCCACTTAATCCAGTTAATCTTTACCTTAACTAAATTAACCATTAACCTTTGACTTGAAAGATCAGACTTCTCCAGAGCTGACTGATATCCACAGCCTGTCAGAGGAAGAACAGCTTTAAAAAACATGGAATATTCACAAATAGATAAGATCAAAGATGGATTCTGGCTAAATCAGAGATTCTTTCAATCCTCTCCTGCTTTCCCCTCCCCGCCCCAATCCCACTAGAAAGAATCGCAATAGAAATTGACCATGAATACAAATCTTTCATTCTAAGAAAACAATTGCTACTTCATGCTCAAGTTTTTTGAACAGCTGAATAACAAGACAATGTGGGAAATAACCACTGGGCAACATACAACATATTAAGCTGCAAAAGTGATATTCAATCCTAGCATTCCATAAACAAAGGAGTTAGAAGTAATTATGACTACATTTCAGGCTTGGCAATCCTCGATTCTTCAGAGGCACATCCATACTTTAAAGGAAGGGAAAAAAACCCTTATATTTCAATCTTTCCAGCTGTACAAAATTCATTTGTGTGTGGCTCTTTGCGGGTGCTGAAATAGGGCAAGTAAAAGGAAAAGCAACGTATTCAGAATGCAGCTGAGAACCATTAATACTGTTTTTCTGATTTGTAAAATTTAGCGCATTTATTACTTGAATGGCAAAACAGTTTAATTAGGAAAAATATCACCAAATACTTCAACAAATGTTAGGTTTGCCATAATTGCTTTGTTGAATTTAGGCCTACAAAGGGATCAAGGACTTCCTGTGCTTAAAACTCTAATCTCTACTAAGAATTTTGATTTCAGAAAGTACAAATCCTTCATCTTATTTGCTCAAACCTGAAGATGAATATCTCAAAGCTCAGTTGATCAAACCACGACCTGTTTTTCACAACGAATGCCTATTGCTCAAGAGGTATACCAACTTGACAACTCTAAAGCATTATGCCTTTTTACTAGAAGTGTATTATACACAGCAACAGTACATACCAGTTATTTTCAAACCAACTCTGTAAGGCAATTCTCTAGTCCTCAGACTGTCTCCCCACAGGCATTCATACTTCCACTGGGATGCTCAACTCTAGAAATAACAAAGCTAAGTGACGAAGGAGGGAGGAAGAGGTACGTTGAAGGCATGGAATGAGGACAATAAAGTAGAATGCATCTACAGGAGTCCAGAAGATCAAACTATTAATGAGGGACACAACAGATACTTCATCTTGATCCGTGAGTGTTATGGACTTGTCTACTTGTCTATTCAGCTGTTCAGATCAAATGTTGACTCATTTAATCTCCGTAGCAGAATGCACCAGGACAACCAAAGCTATTGCTGTCCATTGGCTGCCTCAACCTCTTTCTGTAAACAGCATGAGCTCAAGGCAAATGGCAGTCTGAGACAGCACAGTTTGCAGTCCAATACAATAAAATGAACCAGCATGAATTTTAGATTCCCTTAGCACACCAGGATTTAAGTGCAGTGACTCAGGAGATCTCCTACTTCACATCCAGCTACTCCAGCTACATAAGAAGGGTAGGACAGACAGGAAGGGCAGTAACTGCATCAGCAACTCCAATCTAATTTTTTTCATTTGAATATGCATCTTAAGGTAACAGGGAATGGAGCATGCAAATTCTAACAATCTTCTGATATGTATCTTGGAGAAGAAGAAAAAACAAGGCCTGTGTTGTTGATCTTATTTTACCTTTTCCTCCTGCACAGATAAAGGCCTATTGCAAAATTATTTTATTTCCTGCTTTGTCAGCCTCATTTGACCTTCCACAGCAAGGACAAGAGCTCTGGGCTGGACCAACAAAATGCCAACCTTCTCTTTCTGGTGCAGATGCTGTTTTTAAGCCTGTATGGGATCCTAGCACTAGCATAAAATCACTCATTTCTTGGAGTCAATAAACAATAGCGTTCCGGAAACAGGTGGCATTTGTTTAAATATGAAACAGGGATAAAAAAAAAATAACGATAGGAACAGATTTAACAGATTTTAAACAAATACTCTAGGCATTTCACACCCTGATTGTGCCGAGTTCCGCCCATAATATGTTACTGTTTTGTAGATAAAAATAGTCCAATAGGAGTCACTCTGTCCTGTGATTCGGATCTTACAAGTAGCTTATGCAAAGTTGCTTTGAAGGTCACCTAAAAAGTTAATCTTAAAATTCATTCTTCCAACTGGAGGAAAAAGAGCTGGCAAATCTAGGCAGGCAATTACTGTGGCAAAACAGCATACAATCTTTCTATGCAAATTCACGCTCAGTCGCAAATAGCTTTCTATGCTAACTGAAGACTCAACCCTTCCCCACCCATCTAAAAAAAACACCTTTTGTAAATATGCTTGTCTCTCATATGTTCCACAAGATCAACAAACTCAAGCACTACGAAAGTTATTGGGATGATACCTATGCTAAAAAAATCCACCCCCGGAACTCTACCCTCAAGGTGGTGGCAAGATCCTCCTCTTTCCTTGGTTTGGATAAGGCAGTAGTAGACCTGAGCCGCTGGAATTCCTTTTAGACTTATTTGGTACTTGCTAATTCCATTCAGAAACCTGGTTACAAATGGGAATTCGGTACAAAATAGGTAGAATATTAACCCTAAAAAGAACTTTCTTGAACATCAAAGCTAACCTCAAGTGATTAAGGAGATGACCTGTAAGATATCCAAGTGATTCAGAATATAGGTGGCTCAATGGCATTTAATAAATAATTCCGAAACAGCCAGGCAAATTCAAGAAGCCATTGCACACCACAGACAACATACAGAGGCTTGAAATTGTGACTAGCCTGACAGCTACCTCCCGAGGTTCCCGATTAGCCTCCGAATGGCTCCAAACTAACTTGGAGACTGCAACGTCTACAGATTGATTTGTCAAGATTTGCCTCCACATGCTTTAGGCAGGCATAAAGCTCCTATAAATTCTCTTCTTTTTTTTTTTCCCCCCTCCATTTTAATAGAGCATTGCATGCACAGTTTGTTGCATTAAAAAAATGGAATTTGGTACCTCTTAATGCCAATTAACCTTTTACATTGTTGTAAGAGATGCGGGGAGGGAAACACTCTGATTTTTTCTTATTTGTGTAGTTTTATACACAAATTTCCCAAGACAGATCTATGTGCTGCTTTGAATGACAGGACGCTTGTCCTCTGACAGGCTCTCCAAGAGGGCAGAGCAGCTGCTAACTCAAAAGCATTGTGCACGTGGATGCCCAGTACAAGCAAAAAAGACGACTGAGCTTCTGGCATCATTGCTCAACTCAAACAAGAGAGCCTTAAGAACACAGCAGTGGACTTTAACAAACAACTACTATTAAAGTTTGGGTTTCTGATGGGTTTTTTTGTTTGTTTGTTTTGTTTTTTAAAGTTCTTTCTCCTCAGTACATTTTAGTTGATTTTTCAAAGTTCAACTTGAAACTAACTGCTGTATACAACATAATTGCTTGGTATGAGTTAACAGTTCTGTAGATGGTTAGTTGCTAGCAATTTTAATAATCCCATAAACGACTTGAGGTGTGAGTCAGCAAAGATCACATGAGCCACAACTGCTAGCAGCGAGAGGAGAATTCAGTTCCCACAAGGAAAAATACCACATTTTAGAACTTCCTTGTGGTTCAATTAATAATGATTTCATAGATCATCATAATCCTCTTACATTCCTAAATCAAGCATCTGATACTACCTGAAACATCTGTCATACTATAATCCTCTTCAAGGGAAAAAAAAAAATTCAAAACCAGGAGTGAAATACACATGCCTTTCAGTGCTTTTTCCTAAATAGCACACACTAATAAAAAACAGATACTAAAGTAAAATGCCAGAACATCAGAATGTATTTATTTGTCTTGGTTTCTTCTAATTCTGAAGAGCATGGTCTTACACTGCTGATTTTAAGTCTCACTGATCTATAATTAGCCATAATACAAAATAGACAAGAATTTGTTAAAGAAACAGGACAGAATTCCTTTGAGTTAAATAATAATGTTCATTATTTTCATCTGTATCAGCCACAATCCAGATAACACAAACAGAAGAAAAGAGGAGAAAACCAGGGAGATTCCTGGAGAAGGAATCAGGTGACACAAGCTGGATAATACTAGGAAAGGAGGAGCTGGGCAAACCTTCTCCTTGCAAAATTTATGCCTGCACAGTGTATACTGAGGAAAAAGACACTTGTTCATTAAAAACTTAGTTTTTTGCACTTATCCCATCTGTGTAACATGCTATGTTACCTGTAAGGTTTGAAACATGTAAAAATCATGCATCTATTTTGCACAAAACTCTCACTGGGCATGAAAAATGACTGACCTCCTTTACATTCATTCATTGCCAATTTGAAGTATTTAATCTTTGTGCAAAATATTAATTGCAAAGGGGGCTGAGAGTAACTGTGCACAGGATGATATGTCTAAAAGAGTAAGTGGCAAAATGTTGTCAAGTCTTGGCTACTTCAGACCAAGGAAAGCATAGTTGTTTGTAAGATGGGGGAAGTACCACCCTCTCCTTAGAGCAAGGGTAAGTTACACCAAACCTTCATTACTATGCCTTTTCAGTATTAATGATTCACTGTTATTCATCATGATATTTTTGCTTTAAAGATACCACTTTCTGAATAACTTTTCAATTGCACAAAAAAATTACAGCTTGGCTGAATCACATGCAACTGGATCTAATATCCATGTTCTACTATCAATTAGTATGGCTCTACCAAATACTGTGGCCCTTGCGTCGCTGCAGATCACATGCTGCCACGTGCATTTCAAAACAGAGGAAGAGACAACACTGGCAATTGTTGCTAGCTGTTTATTTTTAATGAGAAAAGCTACTAAAGCTGGGGAGCACTGTTTCCCAAATCCAATTTGCTGGCAAATATCTGAAAATCTGAAAAAGTTTTTTATAGCATGAATCCTTCGATGTTGAGAGTTTAAAAAAAATGTTGTAGATGATTTGAGGAACAAGGCAGTCTGCTTATTCAAGAAAGTCAGGGAAATAGCTTACAACCCATGCACAAAATGTCTGACTCTAAACTGAGCATGTTATATCTGAAAGTGGCTACGTAGATAAGTCTGGGTAACTTGCGACAACATTTTAGGATTACCTAAGATGCATTACACAGCCACAAAGAGACACGTGGATTTTTTTGTCAAAGAACAACACTTCTACCAAAGAATTAAACATTTGTAAATAAAAAGTAAGAAATAATAAAAATTAGAAACCAAAGATAGGAATTGAAAGAAAATAAAAAACCCAAATAAATCACTGGATTAAATAACAGGTGAATTAAAATAAAGATGAAGAACACCACCATAATTCTCTTTATATTGAGTGTGTCATGGAGCTTAACTAAAACTACTTCTCACCTATTTTGTGTAATGGGCTTATTGGAATAGATGAGTTATACAAAGAGAGCATCTAAAAAGGCACAGGTTACAGGAAATGCAAATAAAACTGCTGTTATTACAGCTCAGGTTGGTAAAAAAAGGCAAAAAAAAAAAAGTTGCACTTAGTTACTGAACAGAGACCTTCAACTCTAGTACTGCCTCAAAAAAAAGTTCACGGAGCTATCAACTCAGTTCCAAATACTTATTACTGGTAAGAAAAAAGAAAAAAAATCACTTATATTTCAATTTTGAAAAAAGTTGAAACTTTGTTTTTTTAAAGAGAAATAATCACATCCTGAGAGAAGCAGCCTTACTCAGAGGGTAAATTTCCAATGCTAAGCTTGAAACAGAAGTGTATTTTAAAATCTTCAGAATGTAGTCCCTGTATTAAGCCCCTATGTATATGGTGGTTTTATACAAAACTTATCAAGTCAGAGTATCAGTACGGACTGAAGTAAAATTTCCCAGTGGCCTGCACAGTCACAGATATTCTTAAAAAAAGGAGGTGAAAGCAGAAGGAGGCAGAGAGCAGGATTCATCTATACAAAGCTGTCTTTGATGATAAGCAAACATCTAGCTGGTTGGGGCATGTTAAAGATATGGATAAATTCTAGGTCACTGCTCTAGGGAGATCAAAAATTGAGCCTTACCCTATATAAGCACACAGTATCATTCAAGCTCTGTTAGACTTGAATTTGATTCCTGTCAGTTTACCTTTTACTCTTATACGCTTCTTTGATGTACGTGACAATCTTTCAGGCAATGGGTGCTTTAGAAGCTAGAAATCCCTTCTTTGAAGCTCCAAGTGAAATAAATCAGCTGTCAAGCTTCACAAACTCTGGTTTTTTCCTAAATAGTTTTAAATGCCTGTTTAATGTCCAAACAATAAAATGTCTTCTCTTTGCTACACTGAGGTTACAAGTAAAATGAAAGTTGTCTTTGTCCTCAGTCACCTCATTTTAAATGCAAAACCTTATGTCTTTAAAAAAGTTATTGACCAAATCTAAGACATATAACTAAGATGTTGTAGATTTAGTTTAAACACATAAAATCTGTACAAGCTAACTTCAACAGCCAAGAAGTAATATGTAGAATGCCAAAGAGTGCATACACACCATTCATTTTTTGTCTCTTTCCAAGCTTGATATACCTGAAGAATCTATGCAATTTTATATCTGAGTAGAGGCAGCTCAGTGGTTTCATTCCCCTACTTTTATATGTCAGTAAAATTAAAGCTCCCCTCCTGCTCCCCTGCCAAAGGTTAGCGGAAGACAGTGACCAAATCCCAGCCACCTTTGATGACAGCCTCCTAACTACCACAATGTTGCAGGGTGAGGATGAGGCAAACCTTGCCAGTGAAAGCAAGCAGCTCAGACCTTTTGTCCAATGATTAGTAACTCAGTCAGGAAAAGAGAAATATTGAAGGGAGAGGAGACTTGAAAATAAGGGATATGCTTGGAAAAGCACAAATTTGAGTTTCCTCTCTGCATTACATAGATCTTTTTTAAAAAAAATACTAACAAGTCCTACGTTCCCTCTTGTACTGCCAAATTATTTATTTTTAGAAGCAACTACTCTTTAACAACCATCTTCCTTCCTCTCAGATGTTTTGGGAGAGACGTGGGGGCCATGTGGTATATAAGACTCACGACACTGAACTTAGCCATTCCAAAAATGGATTATAATCCAAGTTTCTCACCAACGGGAGCTAGAGCACTCCAGCTGCTGTGCTACTGCCCAAAAGCATCACTGCAACCGCGGCGATGCCTTGCAGTAAAGAGTGGCAGAATTTCTGAATCCTGGAAATGTTGCCAAGATTAGTCTGCTGAGGGAAGAATATCTTGATGATATTAAAGAGGCTTATGTTCAAGACAAGCTGAGCTGTTCAGTTCTGCGAAGGCAGAAGTTCTGGGTGTGCACAGAGGCAGAACATTAAGCAGCTAGTAAATTTTACTGGCAAAAGTTCAGACAACTATATACTCAGGAATGCACAAGTTGTAAAGAACATATTCCTGGTTTTTGACTCTTAAATACTTCCTGTGTCTTACTAGGCATTTAAGTGTTTTTTGCAGACTTATGTTATTTCATAGGAAACTTGTGTACTTTTTAGTATCCCAAGGAAAACTGGCTGCAAATTAAAAATAGCAGCAGAATTTAGAAGATTCACAATTGACTCAGTTGACAAAGTACTTCTGACCACTTTACAATGAACCAAGCAAGCTATGTCATGAAGACATAGTTTTTTTGAAATGCATTTTTAAAGTCTTGCATGATTTCTACTTATTAATTTTTTTAATTTTTGTTACATGCTCCATTATAAAAAAAACACAACTGTGAACTGCCCCACTATATTTGTGATATTATATTAAATATACAAGAAACAATATAAAATGTTACTGCAACCAGAGCACAGAATGTACTTACCAATATTAATTTCATCATCAGTTTCAGCATCTCCAATACACTCAAACTGGAAATCTTGTAAAGACTGTGAAAATTTTTGCACTGCCATGGATAAATCTAAAATTCAAGGGAAAAAAAAAAAAAAAAGAAAATCAGAATTACTCCATTACAGCTTCACTGGAGCAAGGTTTCATGCATTTCTGCATGAAACATTTTTTCTGTTTACAAAGTTTCCTTTCTAGTATCTTTTTTGGACAGTAACTTCATTCAAAAATCTCCATCACCATTTTGAAATCAAAGTGCCCAAGATATCCTGGAAACCTATGAAACATGCTGACGCCAGATTTCAAACATTAATACAGGTATTATGTTGACAACTCAAGAACTGTTATACTTCTTGAAATTAAGAAGTTAGTGTAAGAAATTAATGTCTAGTGATAAATTGCATATGTAAGTAGACCACTATTGTTTACAATACTGCAAGATTAGTTTGCAGATTAAAATAAAGCTCATGACAGTTTCTTTCATAAACATTATCAAAAGAATCACTTCCTAACTATTCTAATACACTAAAACATTATACAGTGTTATGTAAAAGCTTTGTAAAAAGAAATTGAAGGGAAAAAAATAAACCACAAATGCTTGCCAATCAACTAAGTTGTCCATGGATTATGAGCACTATTTTCACTGAATTACACAGAGTGGACCTTTGGACCACAGAAACGTCAAAGCAGTCCAAACTTTATAGCATAAAATTTCATTAGAATTGTACACACTCCAACAACAACAAAAAAATCATAAATACAGAATATCAGTGTAACCACATAAATCTGTTCTTTTCTTTTTTAGGTATACTAATGGCAAATGCAGAGATGAATGCGGTAACGAATGAACTCAGTCAAGACTTAAAAATGCTACCAGTCCAGATGAGCCCAGAAAACCAGCAACAACTCTCTATGTCCTAGAGGTATCCATTTTGAACCTAAGAAAATTGGCAATTAAGGTTCTGATATCTGCTAAATCTAATCAAAAGTCATGATAAGGATAAGTTATGAACAAAAGCCAAGTCATAAATTCTGTTTCAAAAGCATCATGTATCTGCCTCCTCATCCTTGGGGATGTTCAAAAGCCATCTGGACATGGTCCTGGGCAACTGGCTCTAGGTGGCCCTGCTTGAGCAGCGGGGGTTGGACCAGATGACCTCGTGAGGCCCCTTCCAACCTCAGCCATTTTGTGATTCCATGATTTCTTTAACCCTCTGTTCTTGTAAAGCCATAAATACTCATTTACTCAATGCCGGACACAAAATTAGAAGGCTAACCTTTTTCCTGGCAGGAGTAAAACCTAGCATATAAATACACAAATTGGCCTAGTGTCCTAAATCAATACACACACACACACATACACACACACAAAAAGTGTCATTTAAATTTGAACAATCTCCAACAGTAAGAACCATTCCACTATCCTAAATGAAATAAGGGTTGAAAAATCTTTCCAACACCTCCAAATAAGAATCCACACAGTAAGATGACTGAAATTTATGTTTTTTAATTAAAAGGTAACCACTATCAAGCAACAGAATCCTCACCAGGATTTTGCCCTACCCCTGTATTTACTCAGTATCTGCTGCTTTCATATTTTTACATGCAGCTATAGAGTACATCAGTACAACAAGAGAACCAGCAGTCTTTAGACAATACAGACGTGAACAAATTTTTTATTGTATTAGTAAGGAATTCCATATGTTTGTCTGATAAATAACTAAGGTGTAAAGAATTGGGTAAATAAATTCTGTATCTTTTTGGTAAAAAGCATGGAAAACAGGAAAGAATGCTCCCCAGAATTATTGCATCCTTACTGAACATTTCCTACTGTACTGTACATGAAGATTATACTATTACATGTATTAACAAATTAGATGCTAAACACAAAGTGTTTCCTACCATCTGTATAGATGAAGACAAAATAGATTTTTATAAGCTGAAGCACTCCCTTTTATGCAAATACAGCTTCTTTGATATCTAAGTAACTGATTGTTCTACAGCTGTTTGAAAGACATAAACTTGAATTTATTCGTAGCAGGATGCTTTGAATTTTAAGGAAAGAAACACAGTTTTATTGTTGGCTCTTCCACCAAGTTACTACACTGTGTCCTAAACCCTTCTATAAAGTTGCTGCATACCAATTGATGCCAGAAGGAATAATATGGCCTTAAGGTGATTGAATGAAAAAGATTCTATATTGCAAGTACACTGAAATGTAAAAATTAACTATCACTAGTAGGAATGCAGATTTATTTCCTCTGGACAATCTAATAGCTGCCCACGATGATCAGCGTCTCTGTGAACATGAAAGGAAATGAGGGAGCATGGACTCTCCCCTATCACTCTTCCACACAAGGCTCAGTGGAACAAATGTCAAGGGAAAGGAAAACAAATGATAAAAATATCCAAGGTGGAGTCTCCCTTTTATATCCTGGATTAGTCATACACAGATGCCAATCTCTCTTTTGCTGTGTCAGCAAATCAGACAATGTTAATGCTTATACGTTTTGAACCTGAAAGAGGCATGTTTAACTTAACTCAGAAATAGTGGGTATAGAGAATGTAGTAAGAATTACAGAGCTCATTAGATAACTTGATAAAATCATCCAGAATGATACCATTTGGAGATTTCTGCCTCTATATAAGACCTATTCTAATAGCTTGAAAGTATTAGAAGATACCATATTAAGGTGAAAGCTGTTCAGTGTAGCAAGGAATAAAATGAAGTTCCAAGGTCAGATGTTTCCTGTGACCGTAATTTACAGGTTCTGTAAAGTTACTTTTACCTGAAAATATAAAAAATATTATTCTACAGAAAATTCTAGCTTATTTGGACAGCTTCCTAGAGGCTGTAATAGGAGTTACTCTGTACAAACTCAAAGCTCAACATCGCAGTTGAACCACCAACATCGGACCAAGCGGTGCAATTACTTATATTTATCAATTTCTTTCTTAGGAGCATCATCATTTTACTTGATTACAAAATTCACCTACTCACAGAAAGGACCAGCTGTGCAATAAGATACGAAGATTCAAAACTGAATTAAATCAGATTTAAGAGCGACTGCCTCTTCAATCAAGAAGAGGCAAATGATATCACTACCATCTTACATTGTCTGGACAAAAAAAATGGAAAGAGCAGAGAGATGGAGCAGAGACCTTGTCCAGCTTTACAAGATGTCATTTATCACTGTATATCCCAGAGTCTTAATGTCACTGAAAGCCCTCAATACATCCTGCTCCTTCCAGATGTAGGAAGGTAAATCACCACACCAAACAAATCACCTTTTTAGCATCTGCAAGCTATGCAGCATTACAAGAGTCGCTCTTACACAGCTTCTAACACGTACATCTTAATAGTCATGTCCCTCTTTTCGTGGAGTCCACATGAAGTAGGATATTTCACTTAGCCCAGGACAGAAATTCTCTTTCAAGAACAGTCAACTGATCTTCTAAGTTACTATAAAAACCTTATCAGCTTTTTTGACTGACAGTACAAGTCTATCATCCAGGGAAGGACGGCTGTTCAGAAGTCTCAACGATATGTTCAGAAGTCTCAACGATACTGTAAGTGTTGTTGCCCCTGCTCTTCTGCAGGCACTCAAATAGAGTAATCTCTCTGGGTGCCAGAGAAAGAGTGAAAACGCACTGTTATTCCTCAGTTGCCAGAGGGTAGAACTTCTAACTGGCAATTCTGTTAACTTCTATTTTCCGACAGTACTCACCTGCACCTTTTGTTCCCTGTTTTCCCCAACTCCAAAGGAGGATTCAGTTCAGTTTTGCAGTGAGGCATATAGCCAAGAGTAGCCATCTACATGCTATTTACACTCAGTGGAAGGAGATAACCGAGACAGAGTTGCCTGTTTTAGTAAGGATGAAGCAAGTAACTGGCCAGCAAGATTTTTTTTGTGGAGCTCTGACAGAGGAAGTACTAAAAGAAGCATACTACAATGCATACCGGAAACAATAAAAGGATAATTGCAGCTTAACCACAAGAAAGTAACATAACACCAGTATTAAATATGGATACATATAATACCAACCATCAGTATCATAATGCTAATGAAAGAATAATAAAAGTCATCATCCATTCAGGAAAGTCACAGAGGAATCAGGAAACGTGTATTCTATTGTACTTCTTCCTGAAGTTTTGTATTTTTGATTGATCTGCTTAACACATATTTACTCAATAAAAATATGGAAAAAACCCTCTGCATTATCCTAGAAGTCAGGTTTATTTAAGATTCACTTTTTTTCAAATTGCCAAAAAGGAGGATTTAATTTGAACTGTAATATATTGACTTATTTTAGGCTTCAGATAGGGTCTTACATGCTGGATATCAGATGATAAAACTATGATGCAGTCCCTTTGTGTTACCAGAATTGTTCTTCTACTTTCTTATCCTAGATTTGTTAAACAGAGCATAAAATAAATTCTTATATAGAGCCTTGAGGAGGAGGAGAGAACAATACATTGCAACAAAGTGATGAAACAATGGATGCTATTATCTGAAGGACCAAAGAACGAATATTAGTTTTGGCACAGCCCTTCAAAACAAGGATCAAGTTCTACAGATAAGGAAACTTGACAAGATTTCTACAAGTTGGTAAGCACAAAGAATTTTTTTGGTTGGGGTGTGAAGGTTGTTGTTTGGGGTTTTGCCAGTCTGATGGTTGGAAGAACAGAAGCCCAAGCTTTTGACAGGAGTCAAACAAGCTCCAAAAGCAGAAACTTTATGCACTTGCAGAGGACCCATACCCCTACCCTGGTAACAGCCTGCAAGAAACTGTTCTCAGCAAATATATTAAAGCCAAAGTCTTTCCACTTCTTTACTTACAAAGATGACTTCACTAGCAAATGGAGTTCCAATAACCAACACTCTTCCTGACTTGATGTCAATCATCCTGGAAAATCTTGGTATCATTCACTGGGTTAATAAAGAAAAACAGCAGTTGAAACCTAATGAGAAGATTAAACATGCCTAAATGAACTCCTGTGCACCAGCTGGAATGCAGTCAATGGGACTTCAAACAACAGATGCTCTGGCTAAAATAGTAACAGCAACATATCTGGTGATCTGACAAAAAGCTAGTTATTACCGTATAGCTTCAAAGACAGCAGAAGCAAAGGGGCGATGGCTGAGCTGGCAGGATATTAGAGGCAATTCTTCAGTCAGCTGAATTTCAGGACAGTTGACGACTGGAAAGGCGACCACGTACAGACACCTTCAGTGTTTCAAACCTTTGAGCAGTTTGATTCCACTACCAGATATGACTAGATGCATTGTGGTGCCATGCTTGATGAGCTATCTCATTTGGTCACGCACTGACATATAGGTTTATTAAAACCCAAGCTACTCAACGAAACCAAGCATTAAGGAGCCATAAGTGAAAAAACCACAGCAGAAACCGAACAATATTGCCAGAGTACTTGATAAAACGGCATGTTAAAATGAAGAGAACCATTTATCTAGTTCATTGAATTTTACTCCTCAGTACCTCAAAATGAGTCACTGTTGTGGGGTTGTTTTTTTTTTTTTTAATTGCTTTACAAATCAATTTATGTTCTTGATTTATTTCATAAGCAACTCTCATCCTACAAACAATTTTTCTGGCTAAGTTATCTAAACACTTGAAAAAGTAGATTTATACTGATACATTATTATTGTGGAACAGCAGCTATGAGCATGATTTGCAGCATTCTTATTGCACCAAATGACAGAAGCAAGGAAACATTTAAAAATTCATACAAGTGAAAAAAATTCAGTATTACAAATACAAACCCATAAAACACTATTTATCCAGAAAAATACTTGTGAGAAACATGTCTCCTTAAATACTTCATGACACGTTTCTTTACTGTGAAGATGAACCAGGAACTGCCTTGAGAAAGAGCTTCACAGAGGCGAACTATATCAACAGCCAGAAATAAGCTGGAGGAACAAGAACACCCCACTGAGAAGCACTGAACTTCAACAGCTTCTGTGTTTGCTACAGTCAATTTGATCGTAACTAGAACATGTCACAGTGGGACATCTTTTTCCACATCATAGGCTGTAAACACAGCAGCTGGCAGTACAATTATATTTAGGCAGTGTGAATGATTAAGCAGTTAAAAGCAGTGATCATACAAGATTGCATATATCACTACTATATTTCAAATTTCTTTCTGCCTTAAGGGCTTTCTCATTAAAAATCCCAGCTTCACAGTTGTTGGCCTCAATTCAGAAAACAGCACAAAAATGCATTTTCTTCACAATTTTCACCTCTTTCCACTCTTCATCACTCACTACCACTTTAAAATGAAAAATAAATGAAAATCAACGGCCATAGGTAACTGTCACATACAGAAAATCTTCCGATTTCATAATGTATATAATAGCAGGTCAGCACAAACATGGGATCGGTAAAGGACTTACAAATTAGCCCAAAGCAGCAATGCTGAGCATGGGGATGTTGGCACATATCTCAGTACTGCAATTAATTCCCTCAATTGTACATGAAAAGAATTCTGGGTTTTGCTGCCAGAACAGGTAACCCCAGCTTAATAAAACATCACCACCACAACACATGCCCATATCACCTATAGTTAGAAAGCAATTTAAAATGCATGTTAAGATGCCTTTTAAACACACACAAAAATCTGTATAGTCAGCTGATACAGCTTCTGCCATCTTCGGTTTCAAGTGGCTTTCAATTTTAGAGTCTTTCCTACACACATGATTCATAGCCTATACCATTGCACGGAATATTGTCCACGGCACTTCTATTTTTAGAAGTCTATTTGATGAAATTATTTACATACACACGCACACTTGTTATTCTTTATTTCTCAGCTGAATTAATTTGTGGATCAAATTAACTTTTCTGATTGTCATAGGAAAAAAAAAAAAGACCAAAAAAAGGTGAAAAAAAAAAAAAAAACCACAAAACGAACTCTTCTCTTATGATTGATCACATTTTTTCCAAATTTCTGCAGAAGAATTTAATTTGGCAAAACACAGAGTAAGCTGGCACAGAGGAGACGCTATCTGCAGGGGCAGATAGAGCTAATGCTGGGCACTTGCCATAATGCCTTCTAAAGAAGCCACAAGAAAAGACCACAAGGGAATACAGAATCCAGTGCCCAGTGCCAAAGATTTTGCAGCACAAGGGCCATTGCTCTGTATTGACAGTGTTTCATTGTTGCTATCAATGAACTCTTTATTCCATTTATGTGCTAGCTTCATTGGTGTGTATTCTTTGCCAACTTGCTATTCATGGAATAATAATAAGCAACTAAAATAAACAACCCCCTACCCCAACAATCCCACATTACTTTTCCACCTTAGGCTCAATGTTGTGCTCTTAATTTCAGAGAAACTAATTTCTTTCTCAGAATCTTCAAGGAAAGGACATCAGCAGAATATGTCAACATGTAGCCCATGCATTGCTGCATTCCTCTGGGGTTAAGTAAAGCACTACAGCAGTTTGAAATTTTTCAGTGTCGTTTTCTTACTCATTAGTATTTCCATGAGAAAAGTGCACAATTTACTTTCTCATTCTAGTAAGCACTGAGAAATCCCCTTGATCAAATGCAACAAAATCCCCACTTTCTTAACACTATGATGCAAGAACTATTGAAAAGTCCGTATCTTCTACAAACTTCATAGTTACTCATCCTAAGATTTTTATGTCCCAACTTCCTTATGTTAGAAACTTGTACAGTACTTCGGATATTCTTAGTATTTCTCTATGATGAAACACTAAATCCAACACATTCTTGAAGAAGACACCCCAAGAACACAACATTGATGTTTAATGAGAGGGGGATTTTTTTAGGCCACATTTGCATGCTTCTTTAATAAAATCGTACTAAAATTTCCCAGAAACATAACTGTTGAACCAAATAATGTTATACAGTCAAAAGACAATGTTGGTAATATTCCATCCCTCTTTTCACTCTTCCTCTCCTTACCCCAACTCACTTCATCTGTAGATGTGGAAACCTAACATTGTTTGCATAATTAGAGGAACAGAAAGAAGTTAATTTTAGTTTAGTATCCAAAGCTGTAAAGTCTACACGACGACTAACTTGTTTTGACTTTGCATAGTTATAAATACATGAAAGAATGAAAATGCAACCAAAAATGTATGCCCTATAACCATCAACGTGAAGGACACCAAAGAGTATGTACTGCACATCTGCTTCTCTAAAGTTAACGCACATACATAACTTCATAGCTCTTTGCCATATTAAGTGGTGTCATTTTATTTTGTTTCAATACTCCCGCATTCTTTTATTTTATTTCTCATTACCTCATTGCTACAAAATCCTTTCTTTCTCAACATCTTAGTTTATAAGACCATTCAACAATACTGCTGCATTTGATTAGAAAACAAACTGACTATGCAGGGCATTACTAGGGTCTAAACCTTCCAATCATCAAACCATATTCACAGAATTAATGCAACAATAAAACCTTTACAAGTGACTAATCGCTAATGGTTAAAAGCGGAACAGAAAATTTTCCTTTGCTACCAATTGCAATTTTTTTTAATATTTTCCACAAATATGGCTAAAAGTTTCAGAAAGCATTTGGTTTCATTTTACTTCGGAAATTATAAAAATTGGCTGTGGGGTGTAACTTAGTACTATTTCTAGCATATTATTACATTTTTCTAAATTACGCTCAACCAAAACATTTCTGTACAATGCCAGTTTTGCAGATATGCTCATTTTCATTCAGTAAGCTTTTTGGCCAAGATCCACAGTAAGGATTCCAATATTTCCAGTACTGGAATATTCCAGTACTTTTTCTCTGTTAGAGAAGAATAAATCCTTGAAAACAAGCACATTTCCCTGCTTTTTCCCCATTCTCAACTAATTGAAGATCAGTACTCACTCACCCACACTCTTCCAGTATCTTCCCTGTGTCCGTTGATAAAACTATTCCGTAGTTCTGTATCAGGAAGATCTCAACTCTTTAGCCTAACTTTTTAACCACTCAGTAAAGCACATGAAATATACCTGAGAAGAAGCTAAGATTATATCTGATATACAGTAAATAATCGCTCCTTACCCTCCTCCTTGTGTAAAGAATTATCTGACATTCAAGTTGCTTACTTCAGTTGAGGACTGTATACCATTCTTTTCCCAGGCCTACTGCCTTGCAGTACATTTTGCTATGCTTTTCGGAGAGATACAGTTTGCTGTCTCCAACTTACTACGTACACCAAAAGAATCGAGGTCATGGTGGCACACAAGATGTTATAACTGAGCAACATGGCGAATCTTTTGTTCAGGTAGTCTTCGGCGTACATTAAGTCTCACTCTACAAAAGGATATTAACATTAATACTGGTGACAGCCTTGTGCAACATCTCAAGTTGGTGTAACTCAAGGCTGCTCTAAAAACTCAGATGTAAGTGTACAACCTCTTTCAGATGTCCGTAGTACTAATGTAGATAGCACACCAAGGTATCCAATTCAAGCCATGTGGCACTGTTTGGCCAACATCAAACAGTGCATACAGGCTGGTTTTCCCCCCTTTTTCAAACACAATTAATTTCAGGTTTGTTTCAACAGTCCTTTGAATCACAAACACCTTTAAGCAGCAGCCTTAGTGTAAGATTATACAGAAATCCTAAAGGACTGAAAAAAGCTAAAATGTTAACTTTTTTCACCCTACACTTTTTTCTTTTTTTTCTTAGTTTTTCATATCTTCTTCTATATCATTTTACTTTAACTTCTGCATAGTTCTCTACCACTCTGTTATCCATCCTAGGTTCCTAAACTTTCTTCCCTGCAAATTTGCTTTGACCCTCAACATACTTTCTCTTGTTCCTTCTGGGGATTTTAAATGTTCTTTTATGATCTTCCACATTCTTCCCCCACCCCATGGATGTTTATTTCCCAGAAATGTGTCAGCCTTTTCCAGGGAGCTGGGTTCAGAGCCCAGTCTTCCCCCCCCAGTCTCTTTCATTGAAACATGGTTTATCAGGCTTGCTGCATCATTTCTCACTCCTCCTGGCACACCCCAGAAACGGCGAGCAGTGAGCAGGCGGAGAAGCACCACAAAAAGAGGACAGAGAAACTAAGAGCAGAAGCTGCCAGAGGTTGAAAAAGCAGAGTGACTTCCTGTCTGGCAACCAAGGAGTTGCCAGAAAAAACATGGGAATTCCCAGTTTTCTAGCACAACGTAAGGTATTGGTGCATCAGACGGTCTTTTAGTAGTATTTTAAAATACAATTTTCTCTGTTTGTTCTTAATCTTACAGTGCATCCAGAGCAATTTTAAAAATGCGTGTGCCTATTTACATACAGTGAAACACAAAGCAATATATGATAATATAATTTCACAACATAATTAAAGCCTATGTTGCAACGCATTTGTAAGGAGCCACAGTTCTGACTATTTGGGCAAGATCAGTTCTGCCAGTTCTGTGCTGCGTATGTGTACGTGTAGAATGAGATGCAGTTTCCCCACTACTACCCCTACCCAAATATGTATCCGGGGAAAAAAAAAAAATAGGGTTAGTGAGCTCTGATATGAACAGGGAGCTATTAAGAAACTGCTTCTAGGAAAATCAAGAATCAATCACTGCAGCAATTATCATGCAGACCTTCAGCTGTAAAAATTTCTGCAATATATCTTTAAATGCTTTTCATGTGCCATGATTTTTACATTAAGTAGATTCCTCTATTCTGCAAAGAGAGCTGCTCAAAGGAGGATCGGTCACATTGGCCTGTGCTGGACGGCGGGGGAGGGATGAAAGGAATGAAAGCAGTTATCAAGGCATTTGTAAGTAGTGAGCTCTTGGAACAACATTAGAGTTGAGGGTCATGGGAAACAGAAGCTTTGCTCACCCTTCTTCCTGGCAAAGTTTTCTGCACTTGGGCAACAAAGTAAAATGTTTTGTAAGAACAGAAGGAGGAGCAGAGGGAAAAAAATTAAAATGTGTATATTTAGCTCATTAAAAAAAAGAAAAAAAAATACTACCACTTTGCTTTAAAGGAAATGAAACACTTTCTATATGAAATTCTTTCAGGCTCTTACAGCTCAGGAATACACCACTTGATTAGATTCCTTTGATCAGATAACTAATATCACAGTCACATGAACTTCAGTATTGCACATAAGAGGGTTGTGTGGGGTTTTTTCCCTAACACAGACACACACACAAACAGATGTAAGTAACATTTGTTTAGAGAGTCAGATATGCACTTCCAGACACAGAGGACAGAACTGAGACCCCAAATCAAGCAGGATTTTGTCCAGTGAAGTTAAATGGCCCTAAATGTCTTTATCAAAATTGGCCTAAAGGAGTTTCTTGTACTCACATAGTCTACCATAGAGATGATTCACTACATAGCTACTTCTCACTCCTTGGGGAGAATGGATACCAAACACACAGTTTTATATAGCAAACTAGCTTAATATGCTAGTTAAACCCTCTTCTACCTTCAAAATATGAAAGGAATTCAGAAAATGCAGAGATGAGAGCCATGAAAGCACTTAAAAGCCTTAAAGATACATTTTTGAGGGTTTAAATTCAATCACTTGCAGTATCCTAAACCCAAAAATCTGTTACCAAAATATCTACACGCAAATAATGGGGGGAAAAAATCAGCCAAACGAAATACGCTTCATTAAATAGTGACATGCACAACTACAAATCTGTTTTACCAGGTGAGCTCCCGTTTTCCAGCTCAGGAATCAAGTGTTCCCAACGAGTTTGGAGTTAACTCCAATTTGCATGTGACTATTTCCTTAACAGTTATGAAATAGTTTCTGTATCTTACATACTTTCCAGTTTTATTTTAAACTTTTTACAGTTTTATTGCATTCAGCCAAGGAGGGCAAGAAATAAACCCTGTAAAAAGCAGTAATCATATTAAATTTCTCTCTATGTACAAAACCATTTCAAAGAACAGGCTCTTCGCAATTTACAGGAAAGAGAGACATATCCCTCACATTCATTTCGTTGGACTCTTTTACTTAATTAACTTCTCGGACAAAAACAAGGAGCTTTAATGATCTTGTCTTCTGCTGAAGTCTGCCTGTTTTTTTGTAAGTCAAATAACTTGGAAGAAGGACCAACTAGGCTTCTACATATTTCATTTACCACTTTTTTTCAACTTTTAATTCTCTGGAATTTTGTTCTACTTTCCTGTCATGAAAAGATTTAGGAACATACGACAACATCCTCTTGTTATCTTCCTGGCAGAGTGATATCCTTTAATTAATAATCTTACCATCCATTAGTACTAGTAATGTTTATATTACAGTATGTGTAATGAGTTCTGAACTAACTATTATCGCTCACGAATGAGACCTTGTCATTAAAACAGATAAATAATCTGTTGTTTCATTACTCTACACTCGGGTCCAGTCATGAAACAAATTAAATATTAGTAATTATTTGAAATTGGGAAAAAGGAACAGAAACAGAAATATCATTAATGCCACTCCATCAATCCATGAGAGACCTGCATTTAAACATTATGTACAGATTTTGTCTTATTCCTTATGCCAAAGTACCTGGGAAAGGTACAGGGAGATGAGGCAAAGGTAAATAATGGTACGAATATCTTGTTTAAAGAAACGCACTCACAGTCATCAGCCTGAAAAAGACAACTGGGAAGCCATAAGAGTTCTACAAAATCACAAGCAGTACAGAAATGGTGTCTCTCTGTTCCAAAGTGAAAACAAAAGGCTATCTAACATAGCAAGAAGCAAGCTCAAAACAAAGAAAGAAGACGCTTTTTCATAAAATGTGTAGTTAAATCATGACGCTCCCTGCCACCGGATGCTGTGGATAGTGAAGATTTCTGTGGGTTCAAGAAAGGACTAGACAAGTTCACAGAAGAAAAATCCACTGAGAGCTATTAAAGACATAACGTCTTGCTCAGGAAATCTTCAAGCCCCAAACCACCAGAGGCAGTGGAAGTATCACTGCGTTCTGCCTGCTCTTATTCTCTACCCTAGGCAGTCAGTGCTGCGCCTGAGAGAAAAACACAGCTCACAGCACAGCACTTACTCGTATCTAGAGACAGGATATAACACCAGATAAGCCTCAGGTCCGACCCAGCATGGTCGTTCTTATGCTCTTTGTAGGAAGAGTTGGACATGTACGTTTTGCAATAGCTTGAATGACTCAAGACACTGTTAGTTGATCACCACCATCTGCTCGTAGAAGGTTATCACTCTCATGGATGAGCCAATACACCATCATGGGTAAGCACTCTTTAGCCACCTATCTAGGGTCACTTATTTTAGCAACAGACAACAACACTGGAGGAAAAGCTGAGTTAACGCTGCAAAATTAAGGATCATAAAGATGTTCTGTCTTGCTGGCTGAACCATGGGAGATATTCTCCAGGGGATGAGCAATGATGGGTAGTTGGAGGCTGTATCATCTTTAACTGCTCCAGAACCACAGGAGGTGGACCACTATGCCTTTAGTCATACTACGAGGCTGTAATTCTTCCAGCGAGGACTTTTTTAGTCATTTGTGCTATGAGGTATGCTAAGCATAACTTTTAACAGTAAAAAAACCTGCATTAATAAATAAATAGCTGACAAAAGTTGATTTGAGCTACCAAGCCCACATGGCTTAAATGAAGACTGATTATACAGCTTTACTCCTTTCACAGTCTGTGCTTGCACACACACATTATCTTCACCTTCTTCCTTCAAAACTTTTCCTAACTTAGTTCTTAGCGTGAGGGCAGCCACTATGTGGACAGCTATTCAATATTTGTTTTTTCCTCAGAGTTCAGTATTGCTCTCTCCTTCTCTCCTCCCACTATTGCTTACTGCATACCATCCACATCCTGTAATGAACACAGAATTATCTCAGCCTTCATGCAAGCCAAGTCTAGAAAGACAGTAAAAGAAGGATATTTCTATGTCACATGCAGCACCATTACCCTATCTGACAGATGGAGACGCTGACAGCAAGACTGCCTAAGGCCACACACTGAACTGGTGATTAGGCAGACCCTTGTGGGTCCCTGCTTCATGCCCATTATTCCAGATGTCATTCCTTCAGACCAGGAGATGCTAACCAGAGCTGGAAAGAATGCAGCTCCTCACGCTTCCCTGTACCCACAAAAGCTGCAACTTTTTTCTTCCAAGGGAGCATAATTTTAAAAAATAAAGTTTTATATTAAAAGGAGAGAAGAAAACCCTGATTTCATTAAAAAGAAAAAAAAAACACAACACAACCTTGTTTTGATCCATTTAATGCAGCCCCTACAGAATGCCCAGTTACTCCAGCTGCAGCAGCTAGTGCTCTGTATCTGTTTCTAGTCAGTCTCCACGAAAATGAGGAACACATCACACACAAACATGCTTGCTTACTTAACAGTCACTTGCTAACTTTAGTTCAAGCATCGTTTAAAAAAAAACAAAAGAAGACTGAAACAAAACCAGGACAGAATAATTAAGGTTTGTACAATTAAACTCTGATGTTTCTTAATCGGAACAGTCTACATTTGAGCAACTTTAATACAAAGTTTTTGCATATAAAATGTTTCCATTAGTTTTCAGGTGCTGCAGAACTTTCTCTTCTGCAAAATCATGTTAATTCCCACTAAGATAGATTAATTCCCACTAAGATTTCAATCTAACCTCATCACAGCTCAATCTCAAGAATCAATATTCAGCAGAATATTGAAAAGACAGAAAATAGAGAGCTGCTTTGCTTGCATACAAGTTCTAGAGGAAGCCCGGAGAGGTTTCCTCCAAGACAAATGGGAAAAATTCCTTCTCGAAAGATACAAAACAACACTGGAATAACTGATAACAATGCTTTTGGAAAATATCCACCCACCTTGTTTACACACAGAGTGGAAAAGTCAATAATAAGTCAATAAATCAATAGTTCATTGGGAGGATGAAGAAAAAAATAGAACATTTCCATGGAGTTATACTTTTCATAAAAACATGGGAAATCTTAGCAAGATTAAAACCAAATAAGTTCTGTAACTGGATGCAATTCTGAAATCATCAATTCTTTTTAAAACAGAACTGGAATTCTCCGTAGGGAAAAAAGTTTTAGTTAATCTAGGCAACATTTGTTGTTTACAACGAGCAGTACGAACCAAACTGACAGAGCACAAACATGGTAGTCTGGATTTTGGACGTTGCTTTCCAAATGCAGTATTTTTTCTTTTCATGAGCATGTAAAATACTTAACTGCAATGGATGGTCCTTTCAGAGCTCAATGTGTACTGACTGCAATCCTGTTTCATTTTCAGTTGAACATGTAAGTAAATATGAAACAATGAACAGCCTACGATCTCTGAATTACTCAAGAGACCACATGAGTAGCCAAGTAAAACACCTTCCCAAAACATTCACATCAGCTTCCTTGACATAAGCAAACTGTGCACATTAAAATATCAGCCACAAGAGGAGAAAAACACAGCACTAAATAGGTTATTTTTTAAAATTATTTTTAATTCTTTTATTTAAAATTACAGCATCCAATAAGCAGATGTTTTTACAGATATCTTTGGGTCTAACATGCAGGACAATACATAGTTTCTCCAAAGGAGTCATTCTGTTCTGTTAATAGTTTCTGAATTAAGGACCCCCAATCTACACGTTGCCAAGAAAGATCACAATGACTTCTGCTGACTGTTGTAATAGCTCACCTATTAAGGACTGTGATTCTCTGGCTCCCTAAACATACAATGTATCATAACATCTCTTATCAAGCCAATTATTCACGAAGACAGGCTCACTAAATCCTTTTACAAGCACCTTTCAATACAAAACAATACTCCTAAGATCCACTCTGCACAGACGAGAACCCAGAACACTGATATAATTGGAGCTACCTCAATGCAAGCTGGTTACGCTCATTACTTAGCAGCCAAAGAGCTAATAAGTTTAACTTCGGTATCATACCCTCAAGCTAAATATATAAATTAATCTTGTGTGTTCTGCTGTCAATTTTCATAACGGCTGGATGAGAAAATAAAAAAAGATCAATGTGGAATATTAATTATAAACTGGGTAAAGACTGTGCTCAAAATTAGTGTGGGAAGCAGTAATCATAAATAATATGGATGAGAGAACTAATATGAAGTTTGACATAAATAGCCTCATTGAGCATTATTTTCCTATTGTTTTTGGAGGCCATGAAGATACATACACAGTTACTAAGAAAAAGAGCACCAACCAAGTCAAACAAAAACTGTGACTTACAGTGCCAATTTCTCAGTAATGACACTCAGGTTGACTTTTTTTGTTCCCCTTCCTCCTCCTATTTCTAACATGAAAAAAATGAAACTTCTTTTCCCTCGAAGAAAAACAAAATCCAATAATAACCCTCAAAAGTTCTGCCTTAGCAGCAAAATTTAGTAAAGTTTTCAGCTTAACAAGTCGTCTTGAACTGAATTTTCCAGCGGCTAAGAGATTATGCAGCTGCTAACTTTACTAGTTGGTATATAGCTTCCCAAAGTACACCTAACAGTGATTTTAGAATTCATGTTTTTGTGCTACTGAATGAAAAAACGGAACACGTTTCTGGGTGTGAATAATAGTCAGATTGTTTTTCATCATCTCCCCACAGATAAGCAAAGGAGAAGGGCTTGAGAGAATTTTGGCTTCTTAAGACTTACAGGTTGAAGGTCTGATAACTTTCAAGTGCATGTGTAAATGACTTTTGCAAGGAAAATTAAATAAGAGTACATTTACTGCAACAGTCTAAAACAGTACAGTCGCCTGAATATTTCCTTATCGCTATCGTCTGCATGACTGCAGCAGAGCCTGGTAGAACTCTTCTGATAAAACTTATCACTGACACAAGTTATTTTAAAATTAAATGCAGAAGGCTATGCAACACAGACAACATTCAAGGTATCAAAAGATAACCTGAAAAACACAAGATACATTTTTTTTCTTTCAATAAGAACTGTATAGTAACAGAATGATAGACCTAGCATTAACTGGAAATAACGCATAGAATGAAGATTGCTGTAACAAACTCAAGAGATACTAGAGACACAGTATCTAGTCTGCATTAAAAAGTGATAAACAGAAAATTTATTCATTACCTGGCCTTTAAAAAAAGGCATTTGATCATTTAATTAAGCATTGCAGGAATCTGTACACACAAGTGCCAGAACATTTTTATAATGTAATTTTGTATTTATGTTGAAATTTAATTTTGATAAACACTTCCATCCTTTGCAGAACGTGTTTACACAATGTTCTAGGATCACTCTTTTTGCCACAGAATTTTTGATTTTAAAAGAAAAACACAAGAGCAGAGCTATTAAGTCTCTAATAGTACAAGATTCTGACATTTTCAAAAAAAATTCCTAGTGGTACACCTAGAGGCCCTAATGGGGAAATATTTACTAGGTATCATTCATCATCTTCTCCTGGGTGTTCACTCCCAAGGGTATGGAGAAAGTCTGGCATATTTTTGAAGTATGGACTTACTAAAACAAATTTTTCCCTGCAAGGCATAATTTATATAATTCTTCCTCAGGACTGTATCTTGAAAAGAAGAACAAGTCCCGAGAATAAATTCTGAAGCAGGAAGGGGGCGGGGGGGGGGGGGGAAGTCTAACCTTTCGCTGAAAGCACAGAAGAAATATGGGTATTTACTAACAGTGCCAGGGTTTGGGCAACATCTGGTATCTGAGATGGTTTTCCCCTTTGTCTGGAACCCTGAAGACTGAACCCAGTTGACGTTTTCTGGTTAGTTTAGAAGCCCCAAAGATTTTCCTTTCTTCTTGAATCCCTTCCACACCACTTTTTCAAATACTTCCCCATTTTCAAATGCTAGCACTAACATTGGGACTTCTGGGCAACATCGTGTTAGTCCAAAACCTCTCCAACACACAAATGGGACAAAATTAGTTTTCTATGCTATGGTCACCTTACTTTCCAAAAACCTACCTGCTTGTACAACAGCTATTCAAAGTAACCATTTTTATTGCCCTCGTTTGAATGCATAATTTACAGCGTAGACTGCCCCTTCTGCGGCATTCAGTTTCATAAAAAAATTTATCAGAATTGTGAATTGTAAATAGGAAGATCCTTCAGACAACACAGACTAACAACTCCACAATCACTTCTCCCTTCATGTTATCCTTTCAAATATTTGCAGATAGCTACCAAGACACTCTCAAATTTCATTAAGCTACTGGGGGGAGGGGGGGAGGGGGGAAGATGCATTCTGTCTATGGTTATTATTTTTCTAGAGGAGGAAAAAGAGAAAGAGTCCAAAAGCCAAGGGCCTCGAAACCAGTTTTTAGGGTTAAGTATTTGTTTCAATATAGTATTTTGACCAATAGTAGATAACGACAAGAGAAAGATGGCTGCCTAGAGCTCTCACATTCAGCAGAAGAGATGGCTGACAACAGCTCCAAAAAGACCCCACACAACTTCCTGTAAAATACTTCATAAATTGGAATTGGTATTGTCAGGAAGTGTTTCTACTCATTGACAAAAACAAAAAACCAACCCCACAGTATCAGAACCAGCCAAATGACTAAGACATTAACAAAGACTAATCCTTGACATAGACATAACTCACCTGGATGGGGAGAAAAAAAAGAAAAAAAAAAAAAAAAGAATACAAAGGGGTGCTTGCACAACACCTTTTTGAGTGAAGAGATACATATTTCTGAAAATCACATTCCAGTGAGAATTCAAGAGCTTTTAGCTCTTGTTCCTCAATACTCCTGAAAATTTCATTAGCAATCTACATAATCTTCATAATATTTTACAATCCAAACAAATATTTTCATTTAAGGATCAAGGTAGGGCAGTAGTAGAGCTGTAGGGAGGGTAGCAGAAGACTTTTTCTCTTAAAGCTTCAGTTCTGCTAAGTACTGAACTCAGCAAAGTGCATATTCCAGCTGAGTGAGAGTATTCATCTCGAAAGAAACACAAGAGGATGTGGGCTTTAAGCCAGTAAAATATTCAATGATCTGGAATCTCACAGGATAGACCTACCAAACTGGTTTCGCAACTGCCAGTGCACAAAGACAGCAACTCGGTTGCTGCTTCTTGTAACGGAGTCAAACTTTAGTAGATTTTCTCTATTAACACTATTGACATTTCTCTTTCCTGCCAAACAATTCCTTTCTGGATCTCAAAGGAGCCTTACCATTTATCAGAGTCATCAAAAAATCTGGAGATCAGATCGGAAAAAGGGTGTTAACACTAACATATTTTGCTGCTGATATAGGTGTTTATAATCAGCTTTCATTTTTTCCTTTCTTGAAAAGCAGCAGAAGGATGTCACAACCTTAAATGTCAGGGAGGTAGGAAGATAGAAGAAAATGAAATTTAGGAAGCACACACTAATAATGCACATGAAAAAAATAATCTCAATTACATCCACATAGTGATGGGATTTACATTAGCTTTAATACTCTGGAAAGATCTTGGAATCACTGTAGACAATTCTTTTACAATGTCAACTCAATGATCACCAACAGCCAAAAATATTAAGGCTTATTAGAGAAAGCACAAAGCAGAAAATATTATTTGATGCATTCACGCCTTGAATATTCCATGAAGTTTCTTGCAATCCATCTCAGAAAGGGCACAGTTACCATGAAGAAGGCACAAAGAAGGTTGACAAAGGACAACCAGAGGGACAGACTTGATTCTTTAAAAGCAGAAACTAACTAGACTAGAACTTTTCAGAGTAGCTGGGAACAAAACCTGCAAGAAAGAAGAAAGAAAAGAAGGGTCTTTAAAAAAAAAAAAAAAATCCAAACCCACATGAACAGGACAGGCAATGTATATAGGCGACAGTTACCATTTCTCATAGAACAAAAATCATCATCATCAGATAAAATAACCAAGCAGCAGGCATACAACAAAGGAAGAACTTTCGCCCCTGCAATGCACACTTAAATTGTGGAACTCCCCGCTCACTGTCACAGACTGCTGTGGAACCTAACAGGACACCTGGATTCAAACCCAGGTTAGATAAAGCCATTTCTGTAAAGGGGTTTTTGAGGACATTTGGGGGAACTTTAGCAGAAGGCTACCTCAATTTAGAGGTTCTCCTCGTCTGACATGTTTTAGAAGGTAAGTACTTTTGCATAGGTCACCGACTGGTCAGTTTTATTCTGGAGGTCTGAAGGCACAGTGCATGGCTCTGCTGAGACTGCAGAGATGCTGGCACATCTCTAAAGTAAAGTAGTCTTACAAAATCCAAAACTTGTATTTCAGTAATAATAGGACTTAATTACTGATTGCATTAATTTGTTCCATGGGGAAACAACCAGGTTTTGTGGAAGTGGAAAAGCTGTTGTGTCTCATCACTTTAAGGTTGTTTGTTTAAAAAAAAAAAACAAACCCAAACAACAAACTTTCCATATACTTGACATCCTTTGAGAAGCAGAAACCAGTTTTTGGAGAGACCACACTCCACATAGTAGCTCTGGATCTCTCAGATAGTAAAAACACCATAAAACCCTTCTCCTACATTTCTCAGAGAGGCACAAATACAATCCTTACGCTGCAATGAATAAGGAGTTAATGGAGTATCAGACTTCATATTTAAAGAGCCAACATACTTTTAACGAAGTTTAACAAAACAGTATGAAAAAAATTCTATTGGACAGTATGACATACAGCAGTATGACAAGTTCCACTGCACTGATAGTAAGTATTATCTGAATAATCTATTTAGCTTCAGAAAGAAATGCTGAACTCCTCCTATGCTATTTTATTTAAAAAATCATCTGTTTTAAGATCCCCCTCCTACGCTAAAAAATGCCTTTTTAGAAGTACCCAAATCATACAAAATCAAACAATTTTTTAAAAACAGTATTTAACACATTTATAGATAAAAATGTTTCTTTATTTTAAACTAAAGCCATATATAGAAACTGAGATGGAAGTGAAATTCCCTGTAATACTTAATTGCTGCTTAAATTACTCAACACCTGCATAACACCTTGAATACTGTGTTCAGTTTTGGGCCCCTCACTACAAGAAGGACATGGAGGTGCTGCAGCGTGTCCAGAGAAGGGCAAGGAAGCTGGTGAAGGGCCTGGAGCACAAGTCTTATGAGGAGCGGCTGAGGGAACTGGGGTTGTTTAGTCTGGAGAAGAGGAGGCTGAGGGGAGACCTCATCGCGCTCTACAACTACCTGAAAGGAGGTTGTAGTGAGGTGGGGGTCGGTCTCTTCTCCCAAGTAACAAGCGATAGGACGAGAGGAAATGGCCTCAAGTTGTGCCAAGGGAGGTTTAGGCTGGACATTAGGAGAAATTTCTTTACTGAAAGAGTGGTCAGGCCTTGGAACAGGCTGCCCAGGGAAGTGGTTGAGTCACCATCCCTGGAAGTATTTAAAAGACGTGTAGATGAGGCACTTAGGGACATGGTGTAGTGGGCATGGTGGTGTTGGGTTGACGGTTGGACTCGATGATCTTAGAGGTCTTTTCCAACCTTAATGATTCTATGATTCTATATATACAGTAAAAGACAGGGCATACAAAATTACTATCTAAACAGACAAAGATGGCAGAAGTTAAAGAAGATAAATCCCCCAAAACCACAGGCTTATTTTACTGTGGGACAACTGAGACAAGAAGAAAGCAAGAACTGGGCATTCAACTGGTCTAATTTTTGTATCTCCCAAGAATCCAGATTTGGGATTTGATACGCAGAAACTCCAACTCCCACTGCTGAAGAACCTCACAGTCCCTGTCCCTATTCACTGCACTCAGTCCCTCCCGCATACCCCACAAAGGGGAAAAAGAAGGAAGAAGAAAAAGCAAACAAACAAACAAACACACACCAGAGATTTGAATCACTTAGTATGTTTAAAAATTAAAAAAAAACAACCCCAAACAAAACCAGAAAAACCTCATCAAGCCACTAAAACATCGCTCCCCAACTAGTGTTCACTAGTAAGAGTAACACCGCTGTCTTGTATTTCATTCCATTTGTACGAATACATTGTTGTTTAAGTGCCACTTCAATTTACAAAGGGACAAGAGAAGTGTTTGTCAAAATATCATTAAATTCCTTTGGGTACATTAAACGTTCAAGAAAACACTGCAAGATTGATGCTTAATCCAGTAACACGGTACTCAGTGCTTCACAAGTGACAAAAGTAGGCATGAAAGTGAGTTTTTTATTGTAAAATAGTCTTAAAGTCTCAAGGTGTGCCGAAAACTATAGCTTCTCACACAAGACAAATCAAAGAGGCTCTGGAGTGCCAATGACAACAGGAATTGTGACAGTTAGCATAATGCATATTTTACTGACAAATGATTTGGAAACTGTCAGAAAGCTGGTGGAAAAAAAATGTGATTTGCAACGTTATTTTTGTAAATTTAAGATGATTATGACTCCCATGGAGATTTGGGATATGTTGCCTTAAGAGACAAGAGTAGAAGAACTGAATCAACAAAACAAAGAATTACATCATTGCTGTGCTGTGGCAATGTAAATAAAATAAGAATAATCACATTTTTAACCTGCTGTATTTCAACTTCATAGAGAAGGCACTAAACAGAAAAAGTAGTATTATGTACAGTTATCAATACTGTACAAGAATATAAAAATCAGAAGTTCTTCAGTTTGTATGGAACCAAAGGAAGTGAGTGGAATGAATTTGTGGGTTAAATTTACTTAGACATGAGACCAATTTGTCTCTTAGAGTACAGGGGAAAAAAGAATGGGGAAATTGTACCTGTTAGAAAACTTGTATTTTTTCACTTCCCAATGAAACCTGAACAAAGAAATGCTAAACAAATGACTTAAACATAGTCTTAACGTTTTCATCTTCAATCCTGCAATCTAGGGATGAACAAAAAAATGGTAAGACTTCGATGAACATCATCTCAGTTCTCTTCTCCACAAGCAAATGAGTTGTGTCATACTGGCTAGGGTGCAGATGATGGCATCTTCAACAAGCTAAGCAACAAAAGTCACAGCTTAAAGTGCAAACTCAAAAATCCTGCAGGAGTGTATCAGGACATCTCTCAGCATACAAAGAAGATTTGGCTATGTAAACAGGAAATGTACTGCTGTGCCTACACCCCTCTTCATAAAATGAAATATTTTGGATTTCTCATTTGACCTTAGGCTCCCAAACAGTATGAAGATGCAGCAGCTCTAAGCTCATGCAGCAAAAAGCCAACCATACTGACTGTATTTGTGAGAAAAGTTCATTAAGTCTATTGACAAGCCTTATATTTATGCCTACAAGAATTTGCTTGAAGACACACTTCTGTGTTTTTAAATCAGTGTATCTGTTTATTTTCTGATTAAACCAGTCATGGTAGTAGATGACAAAACAATGTATATACAAGAACTATGAGAATTTTAAGATGTTTGAAGTACTTCAGACAATCTATACCTCAACAGGCTAACAAAGCTAAGCTTGTAACCCCACCTTCCTAACATTAAGGATCTTTCAAAAATGTTAGTTTTGCTATCTTTACATACCTGTAGCATAGCAACTTGAACTGAACATATTTATTTAGTGTCTGTATATATGGAAATAAAGGTAGTATTACCATCTTCAACTGTTTGGCTTTGCTTCAATGCATATTTGCACATGCATGTATAAACACTAAAATAAGCCACCAGTCTAGTATTCAAAACCAAGAAGGAGAAAAGAAAAGAAGAAGAAAAAAAAAAATCAAAAATGGAAAAAAAAAACCCACACACCACCAAAACCACACCAAACCAAACCAAAAACACCCCCCCAAGATGGTTATTACAGCATAACACCTCCATTTCAAATCACAGTGATGACACCGAAGTAAGGAGAGTACCAGAAGGAACCATCTGAGGCCTCACTTGAAAGCATTTTAAAACATGACAAATATTAAACTATAAAATGTCTTAAGGATGTATTCCTTCTGGATTTCTTAGTTCTACATACACATGTACATTCAAGTAATGTAAACTTGAAGACTTGAAAGTAGAGTGAAAACATTTCTTTCTAAGGCGAGAAGGAACCAATGCAATCAACAAGCCCAGCTACCATCAAATAGGAGTTTCAGGACTTAATACTTCAAGTCCAACAGGTATCAGTGAACAGGACTGCATCCTGGGGAAAAAAACACCCAAACAATTTAAGAGTTTCCAGCAATGAAAAGTCCATCACAGTCTTAAGGAAATATTTTACTAACTTTACAGTTGCACATTTCTAATCTTAATTTGTAGAGCTTCTGCCAACACTTGGATCTTCATATGCCTTGGTCTGTTAAATAGAGAAACTTTCCATCAGGATTCTTTTCTGTGATATAAATAAATCTTTAAGTTTCTCTTCGGATTAAGCAATTGTAAAAAACATATGCTTTATGGTGTTTGTGGTTTCCAAGGAGCTTGAGCATTTTCATACACTCTTCCTATGTTCAAACGGTCTTCTCTAACCCTTCACAATTTTTCAGCATTCTCCTGAAAACAAGCAGCAGGACCAGACTCAACACCCATAAATGCAACAAATACAGCCAATATCCATAACACCCTTCAACTTACACTTGCAGAGATCATACATTTCTGGCATCTGTGAGTCTGCAAGCCTATGTTCAGCTTATTAAATATAGTCATCTTCTTCCTCCACCAACCAACTGCTTTTCACAGTCAGTGTTAACTGGCCTGTAGGCATACCACACTTGCTATTTCTTGACTTGTTGAAAATGTCCCCAAATAAATTATGCAAGGACAACAAAGAGTGGCATTTGCTGTGATTCTAACAATTTTATTTTCAACTCTCAAAAAAGAAAAGCAAGTTTTCCAACACAGAAGTCTCACCATACTTTTTAAAAACAAAAAGCAGCAGCAAGAGAATTCCCTCTAAAAACTAGAGCAAAGCACTGGCAGTTGTCAAGGAGACACTATGTTGAGAAGCTGGAGTGCACTCACTTCCCTGCTACTTCAGTTGTACTGAATTATATCAACAGATTTATGAAATTAAGGTATAATATCCTAATATCCAATCTGTACAATATACCCAGTTAGTATTTATGAGTCAAAAAACATCTTTTCAGGCATTCATGATGCTTACAAAACTGTATTTTTCCTAGTTTTACCAGCAGGCTTGGACAATAACATGCTGAAACTGGGGGGGGGAAGTAGTACTAGCCATATTACATTTCAGTAAAAGTATGTGCACATGGTTAATAAAAAATGAATATTCCCAAAGATTATTTTAATTCCACATACTTTGTTGTGGCTTAAACCAAGTCCTGTTTAACTGCCTCTGTTAACAATGGAAGGTAACAATTCTTTTCGTCAGGTCTGTTTTGAACTGTTGGACCTCTGCCTGGTCGCCACACTGTCTGGCTCCTCAAAGCACAACTCAGATGAAGAATCCAACCCATAAGATACTGTGAAATGCCAATCCCCAACTCTTGAAGGCGCTGACTGACAACTATTAATAAGCCTTTTATGTGAATAACACATACCACGAGACAAGATTCACAAAAGTACCTCTGGGTACACAGAGCAAACCAAAATCTTTATTATAAGCTAAGTATAATTTTTATTAAGGAGCCATTAAATCATTTTTCTTTGTCTATGCTAAAACAGGCTTTTTATAGAAGTATACAAGTTAGTACAGCTTATATTAGAAGGTAAAATATTTGACAATATTTTAGGAATGAAGGCATGTATTTTTACACATACGTGTTGGTTTTAGCTGCAGCAGTCTCTCAAATGTTCTCACAATTTCTGCCTTTCCCCAGAATAAGGGAATTTTACCTCTCCTACAGTAAAGCTCAAGTCTTACTTATTTCAAAGTTTCCCAGAAGGCAAGTTCTATAGTCTTCTAGCTTCTCTGTATGTAGGCTAACTAGTAATTCTCAAGAGGGACAAGGAAGCATATTTCAATTTTTTCTTCAAAAAATATATCAGTATACAACTTGTTTTAATGGCAGTGGTAGTGCTAGACATGAAAGGGTTCAACAAGGGAATAATTTGTTTTACTAGATAAACTCAGGCTTGGCGCAATCTTTTTCAAAGCAGCAAGTTCTACCTGCATGCCTCCTGCAACCTGTAAGTCATTTTAGTCTCATTGGGAAGATATCACCCCTCTACAATATTCATGGCATTAAAATAACAGTTTATACAAATAATACATCCCAAGGAACCAGAGTTCTTGGGTTCTCCCTCCCTCCTCTCCTCCTCATCATTCGTAAGAAAAAGGTTAAAGGTAAATAAGGTAGGACAGAAGAGGGTGAGAAGATGCAAGGAATGGACATAAAATGAAATGTAAACTTTCTGAATGGCGCAGTCACAACACTCCTAAGGCCTTGATTGCACTGGTACTCTAGGAAGGCTTTTGAACACCAACACGCACCATCACAACGTTGTAAATCTGTCTGTCCTTCATTTAAATATGACCTGCACTTTTAAGAACTGCAGCTTTTAAGAACTGATTTGCACATGTTCACACTGACATTTGGCCGCCTCTTGAAATGAATCGAACTATTACAGCAGAAAAAAATGTTAAAATTTAGCCAGTTATCCCTTCTTGTGCACTTCGAATTAGCAATCGAAGAACTTAGTTGACTCAAAAAGAAAATGTCTTTACTATGAAACGCTACCCTATGTATTGCTTGTTTTACCAAGAATTTGTGCTCTTTTTGCACAGCAGTGAGACAGGGGCAAGGGTGAGGACTTGGGGAAGAAGAGCGAAGACTATTTTTATATTTGATAATTTTCTAGAAGCAAACAGGTTCTTGCTCTGGTATTTTTTGCAGAAAGCAGGACAAGGTCATCATAAAAAATTACATCCTTAATAGAAGAGTAATCAGGTCAGCTGAGTGCCCACCTCATCTAAGATTTATAATAAAAGAGTCACAAGCCTTAGCAGCTTTTAAATAATTCATTCCCCTGTTCCTTTCCTTTCATAAATTCAATTCTCCCCATCAACAACAAAACAACTCTCAAACAGTCATCAAATGCCTGGATGGCAGCTGCTTGATGGAAGAGGAACCAAAAGGTGTCTCTTCCGAAGACAGAAGTACTGGAAGTACTTGGAGAAGAGCTGTATCAGGTTTACATGGCAAGGTTTTGGTAGCAGGGGAGGAGGGCTGCAGGGCTGGCTTCTATGGGAAGACATCAGGAGCTGACCCCATGTCAGACACATACGGTTCCAGCTGGCTCCAAGTCAGAAGTCAGACCCGCCGCTGCCCAAAGCTGAGCCCATCATTGAAACTGGCGGTGCCTCTGCCATAACATATTTAAGAAAGGTTAAAAAACACTGTGCAGCAGGTGGGAGAGAGGAGTGAGAAAATATGAAAGAGCGAGCCCTGCAAACACCAAGGTCAGAGGAGGGGAGGACACGCTCCAGGCGCCGAAGCAGAGATTCCCCTGTGGCCTGTGGAGAAGACTGTGGGGGAGCAGGGTGTCCCCCTGAAGCCTGTGGAGGACTACGCTGGAGCAAATATCCACACTGCAGCCCATGGAGGACCCCACACCACAGCATGTGGATGTGCCCTGAAGGAAGCTGCAGTCCATGTAAAGACCACGCAGGAGCAGGCTCCTGGCAGGAACTGCGGCCTGTGGAGAGGAGAACGCACAGGAGCAGGTTTTCTGGCAGAAGCTGTGGCGTATGGAGAACCCACACAGGAGCAGTCCATTCCTGAAGGACTGCACCCTGTGGAAATGACCCATGCTGGATCATTTAGAGAAGGACTGTGCCCCACGCTGGAGCAGTGGAAGAGCGTGAAGAGGAAGAAGTGGCAGAGATGAAGATGGACTGACCGCAACTCCCAATCCCCATCCCCCTGCGCTGCTCAGGAGAAGGAGGTAGAAGAGGTAGAAGAGGTTAGAAGTGAAGTTGAGCCTGGGAAGAAGGGAGGGGTAGGGGGAAGGTGTTTTTAGTTGCGTTTTTATTTCTCATTATTCTACTGTGTTACTAATTGGCAATAAATTAAATTAATTCCCCCAAGTCTAGTCTGTTTTGCCCAGGACGGTAATTGATAAGTGATTTCCCTGTCTTTATCTCAACTCATGAGCTTTTCATCTTATTTTCCCCCCCTTTCCTGCTGAGGAGGGGCAGTGAGAGAGCAGCTGGGTGGGCACCTGGCAACCAACCAAGGTCAACCCACCACAAGAGCACAGCTCAGAAGTCACATGTCTTTAGTTCCTGTCCTGGTTCCAGCTGGGACAGGGTTAACTTTCTTCCCAGTAGCCTGGGGGGTGTGCTGTGTTTTGGGTTCGGTGTGAAAGGAGCGTTGATGGCCCATTGATGCTTTGGCTGTTGCTGGGTGATGCTTGCACCGGGAGGGGGGAGCACAGCCGGGGTGGTGGACCCAGCTGGCCAATGGGGTGTTCTATACCATGTGACATCATGCTCAGTATAAAAACACTGTTTGAAGGAAAGAACAATTAAAAGCTTAGAAATTGGTAGAAAATAGGGTAAAAGGCAATACAGATTTATCAAAGGTAAACTGCATCAGATCAGTAGATATCTCTCTTACACAAGGCAAAAGATTTATTTATTTAAAAGAAAAAAAAACAAAAACAAAACCACAATAGATCTAATCAACTAGTCACCAGTAAAGCACATGATACCAAGCTACAGTGGCAGTTTAATAATTACGGTGGAGAAGATGAGAACTTATACAGAAGCTATATAGATAAGAAGCAACTAGGAAAAGGCTTTGCTGCAAACACCCAAAAAGAGGAATGTCATTGTTTGATATTATTCAAGGACTGATGTTGAGACCAATCTGATTTAACGTTTCCACCCTGACTTTGGGAGAGCTTGGCTGCTACGACAGAGCAAGAAGGCATTACTGACACAGAACATTGAACTCATTTATGAAAAGGAGGGAAAGAGAGGGAAAAGAAAAAACCTGGGGGGAAGAGAAAAAATACATTTGAAGTGTCCTCACCTACAGGAAACCAAACAAAGAAAGAAAGATTTTCCTAAAGCACAGAAGGCAAAGAATACTTAAAATAAAAGGCTTATTTGTCCTTGTAATTCTACAGGATCAAATCATAGAATCATAGAATACCAGGTTGGAACGGACTTCAAGGATCATCTGGTCCAAGTTTTCTTGGCACAGATTGATTCTTCTTATTGTTACCTCGTTTATTTTTCATGATATTTGACTTAAAGGCTCTTCACAGAAGAAAAATAATCCTATTGGTGATACCTACTTTCATTTACGTAATATCTTTCAGGGAACAAGAGTACCTTTGCAAACAGACACTACAATGCACATCTGACATGCAAACCTCTCTTCTTTAAGCAACCTGCAAAATATCAAGTAACATCAGCAGTAGAACCAACTATATGGCCTAGGCATTGCAGCACCTTGTATCCTGCTTTGAATACTAAGCTAAAAGAAGATAAGACTTCTGAAGACATACAGAATTTCCATACTATTTTCCCATGCCTGAATTATACTAAGCAAAACACCAGCGCAACAACAACATGTTGTTTAAGCTTTCGGTGTCCTGTGAAATACAAGTTTGCATAATTCAGGACAGGGAAACGATTTAAGTTGATAACTTCCAACTGATCTGAAAAACTATACTGTAACATAGCCCAGAGTTCGTAACGTGCTGTGAAATATATTATCTTTCTAATGAAAGTTATTTGCACTTCACAGGGTGCCAATGAGAGGTTAGATTACTGCCCAATAGTACTTCAATCTCATATTGATAGGGAAGAAGGTCAAGCTATTTTTCTTCAGTTTAATATTTACTTCATTGCTACTGCTTATAAGATCCTGAGATTTTTTTCACTTTTTATCATACACTTGAGGAATCCATAGCACCACATAGTCAAAAGAAGACCATAAATATTGACTTCATTTAATGATTAATGTTCTCACAGAATACGATGAGCAAAGATCAAAGCTGTGAACATTATTATACTACTATTGTTCCCCCTACTTTTACTTCTAATCTCCTGAATATTTAAAAGCAAATTCAAAAAGTCTTAGAAAAGAGCCACTAAAATGACCAAGAAATCAGAGAAGCTCTTAGGAGAGGATGAGAGCAGCTTGTTCAGTCTAGCAAAAGGATGTGATTATTCCCCAAGCAAATCCAAGTAGACAACAGTGCAGAAATGTTGAGTGAAACGAAAATGAGCATAAACAAGTTTGAATTTCCAGATTAAATTTATTTTTAATGAGTTACTCAACCCTCAGAGTAACAAGGTTCTAGAACGCCCTTCTAGCAGAAATAGTAAGGATAAAAACTGTTTTTAAAATGGAGTTTGACAAGTAGGGATTACATGATGTAACACTAGCAGGAGACTGGATTTAACAAAGGAAATCCATGATACCCTTAAATACTCAAGTCTCCTATATTCCAGATTTATTTATAATTACAGTTTTGAGACTATAGGAAAAAATAGAAAGGCAAAAACATAGCACTGCTTTACATATCATTCAGTAGAAGGAAGGACTATATTGTCCTCTGTATTTTTCACAGAGGATGAATACGAAGTTATTTACTATCACAGGAAACTGCAAGTTGCTGTAGCACTTCTGCCCACAAAAACCCAAGAGATCTGTACAAGTTCAGTGACCACAGCATCATATTTTCCATTGTAGTAAAGACAATATTCATGAAACAGCTGGTCTCTTATTAATAGAATTCGTTTATCTTATTCATAGCAAATGAAGCATGTAGTAGACAACAAGCCAATTGGCCCATTAAGAAACAGATTAAATTTGGTGTTTTCAGAAATCAGTTTAAAAGTTTGAAAACGCCGATTTAAAAAATTGCACAACGTTTTCTTCAAGCAGAGACACCATTTCATATGGCATTTAAAACTCAAACCCACTCCTTTGGTAACCTGACATCATCCAATTACAAAATTTCTCTGAAGAATACCCATTTCAATATTAAGGCACAAGAACACCCATGTTGAGTCATTCAAGGACTTCATTAACACAGTAGTCATTACTGACAGTATGGGAATTCACTTGCAGGGATTCTTCGTTCAAAATACAACATCATGTGATGGACAGAAAATACTGCGCTCTGTAACAGTCCACTACATACTAGTACTTGTTTTCTCCATATATATTTGGCTAAAGATAGTATAATACAAACTGCAGCTGCTTTAAACACTAGAGGAGGCAATTAAGCTCCTTCTCTGGCTAAGAACCAGCTTATTGTCAGTATCTTTGCATAAAAGGCTGAACACTGTTGGAATTGTTTTTGAAAATTATGTCCATAATCCGTAGATAACTCAGACATCAGCAGAAGTTGAGCAGGACAGTACAAGTTCCTATCAGAAATAACAGAACAGCGAGGGAGCAAGACATTAATGCCAATTACTAAGTTTCAATTTCCTTTTAGTGGGAAACTTTTTTTTTCAATTGATAGGGGAATAACGTATTTTGAGACTAAGAAATGTAACCTGTTGTAATGCCCTGCCTCTTATCCAACCCTAACATGAAAGGCAAGTTATGCCATTTTTGTATTATATGACTAAAACAACTATAAGCAATCAATTTTCAAAGGCAATGTGAGTTATTTCTGACATTCTCATTAGGAAGCTATACTTTTGTAATTCCATGTTCGCCATCATAGTATGACATAGGGAATATGAAGAATCAGTTGTTTTACTTAGAATCTAAATTAATAAAAGAGAATGATTGCTACCAAACTTCAGCAGTTATTATTCAATGAACTCAGTCCTGTTCCAGTTAGAATCTGCAAAAGACATTGTAAAGATATAATCTCATAAAAATACGTGAGGCCAAGATATCTGGGAAAATGTATCTCTCTGGAAAGATACAAAGGGGGGGTTTTTACATGAAAAAAAAAATCCCAAGAGAGATAACAAGATCATAGGTTCTTATGCTGTAATTTTGTCCTTATTTTTTTTTCCAGCCAGCTAACCCCCAAAATTTCCATATATATAGCCAGGTTCATCACTGTATTTTTATAATTGGATTTATGAGAGAAGAAAATCATCCCTGAAAACTGTATGTCAAAACAGTTTCAAGACAGTCTTTTCTGTGTGGAATTTCTAAAAAACCTTGGTAAAAAATACCCCCTCACGCCCCGCGCAAAAAATGGTATTTCCGTCTTGTGCCTGTTTCTCCATGTGTTAAGTAGTAAAATAAAACTACTAATGATTGCTACTAAATTACACGTTCCTAAACATATCTGTTAAATCTTACTTATATTACACCACAGCTCTGAATTAGTTTGCATCATATTAAAACACTTTAAAAGGTATAACATTACTTAAAACAGCTGCAAATCCACTGAACTTTCAACCATTTAAACCAGAACTTACGTAGTTCTCATCTTTGAATACATGAACTTGTTGCTAAAATAGGACTTAAGATGGAAAGAGAAGGCCTCAAGAATCAAGAGGGAAAAACTGGAGGCTTCTGCACAGCAATAAGCCATGAGATCACCTATACAACATGCATGTTACATTTTGGATTGTTTAATACAATATTCGTTAAACTTTGACAGAACAGTAGGCCTACTATGGAAATTAAAAGCATACAAGTATTTCTATAATGAAACTTCCTATATAATCTATATGACAACACCCTAGACTAGTTGCTTTTTCACAAAGCAACTACAAAGAAATTACAAAGTACACTACTGGCAAAAAATACAGGAAAAACAGACTTCATGTTTTAACTGAAAACAAGTTGGAATCAATGAGAAGGAAAAATTTCAATTCTGCTTCAGGAGTCCAGCTACAGCTGGACCTCACTACATGAAGCATTTAAGCATGGATGTGGATTGTGCACAAATTAATATTTTGTAACTTTTGTAATATAGAAGTTTAATTCCATCTGAAAAACCACGCACATACTGTAGTTTCATAAAATATCTTACATTTAGGCAACTTGAAAAGATTATAGTATTTTCTAACTACATTAAGTCAGCCTCCCTGTCTCTTCTCTAGACATGGTCAGGAAGGACATGTTCCAAAACTCATTTCCACTGAAGCTTTGCAGCACAGTCTGGATTTTTCCCCCAACAGAACTGATCCTCCAAAATGATCTGTAAATGAAAAATCGTAGGTCACCTAAAGAGATAAAACATGGTAAATAATGCCTCTTGTTCTCCAGGGCTTGTAGGTTATTAAATATTCAAAGACCAAATCATAAAAGTTCATCACTAAAATCAACTACTTACTCCACTGTTTGATTAGATTTTCAAAGACAATTTAAAACATTAAAAAAAAAAAAGCCTTGCACAAGTATTTTACACTCCATTGATTTTCAAGCTGGTAGGAATAGCTACTGTGCTTTAACGAGTCAAAAGTTCTCTACTCTAGGAAACATGCAATAATGCTACTTGACACAACTGTCCTTGCAGCATCTACACCGAAGTCTGTATAGTATAAAGCCAGGATTTCTATTTCATTGAGAAAAATCCAGAGATTTCCCCAGTTGTCCTAACACAGAGACTGAGGCAGTATTCTGTGGAAAGCATGGTCACGAAACGAAGGGGTTTGAAATGAACAAAAGGAGAAGTATTTCTTACTACACTAGAGCAGACCTTATTTTCCTAAGGCTAAAGACACTATAGCACACAGCATTTTAAAGTTGCACATAGAATACAATAAGCATTGTGTCAAACACAATAATATTTGAACTAAAAAGTTCTAAAAAAAAATCAGGAGAACTTGCAAGTTAAGTAGTCATTACTTGAGAAAGAAATATTGTTTCTCCTTGAAGAGGGAGAGAATTGTTAAACATGTAGATACAGGGTCTAAATCTAGCAAGGACTCACAAGTATTCTTTCCAAAAATAATGGGATAACTCACTTCAGAATCAAGGTCTAAATTACTTCCCAAGAATGATATTCCTTCTATAGCAGTCTTTCTTTGACAACTTAAGAAGGAAGTTGTATTTGTTCATATTTGATCTGGAACAAAAAGCAATCAATTTCCAGTGGTAGACCAGGTCAAAAAAGTACCATGTGGTATCCTAACCTGGCATTACTATTTGTGCACACCATCTCATAGGACCAGGTTTGCAATAGTAAGTTTTTATTAAACTTACATTTTTACTACTTAAAATGAGCTCAAACTTCCTGTTTTATGGAGCAAGCTTTTTAGCAAAGAGAAAGACCTAAAGTACAACTAAAAACCAAACTTTTTTGCTCTGGAAAGAAAAATGTACCATTGAGTTTTTAGCTATATATATACACACACACACACAAGCATATGTTCTATGTATTCTATCACCTCACATTCTGTGGGCATGGATACAGAAATTTATTGAAATTTGCATAAGATGCTAGATTTGTATCCAGCTATTCACTAAAACAGAGATGTGCCCAGAAATACATGCACTTATATGAAAAAAGTCTCAAAAATACAGTAGCTGCTTTATGTAAATGCCATGCTGTATATAAACTATATATAGTCGATGCATGAACAAGTACAATTAACATTCAATCCTACTGTTGGCCAAACAAAATCTTCACAATTTGACCTCCTATCCCAGGTAAAGAGACAAACTTTGGGTTTAGACTCCGGGTTAGCAGCATTTAGGTTTCCTGTGAGCTAAGGAGCTCATAGTAACACCTGTTCCCTGTCCACATAAAAAGCAATACTGCTACCCTTCACCCTATAAAAACTAGCATACCATGTCAATGGGGCAGATATTTTTAAGGATTAAAGTGATTCTTCTCCTTGAACGTCTCATGTTGCAGCTCGAGAATCTGTAAGTTACTTCCCTGCTCTGGGCAACAGGTAAGAGAGCTCCAAAGGAACTTTAAAGACAAGACGTTGGTGGCAAGGAGTTACAGGAGAGGAGGGCACAATGAGTCTAGTAATGCTCATGGCAATTCCTAGTTTTCACTTTATGCTCTTCAAAGCGTGAGGGTCGTTTTCACGCCCCAGGAAGCTGTCAGTGCTCAACTCATGGAGGTTTAAAAGCACGAAACTGTTCATTCTTCTCTCCGCTTTCATCATCTTCCAAAATGCATAGAAGTTAAACTACTACATAAAGACAGGGGGAGGGGGAAATATAAACTCTCTTCATACAAATTCACTTCAGTGTCTTGCTCTGCCTATTTGTTACGGGCATCTCCGTTATCTAAAGATACCGAGGTAGCAGCCAACGTCCCAGAACGAGCCCCCCCGGCAGCGCTACGCTCCGGGTCTGTACAGCGATCCACACCCCGACTTTCAGCCCCCGACCCCGAGGCTGGGCTCTTCCCCCCATCCCCAGGCGGGACCACCCCGGCCGGCCCGCGCCCCCCGGCAGCAGCGGCGCCCCCGCGCTGCCCGCTGCCCCCGCCGGGAAGGGCGCGGCTGGGCCCGCGGGCCGGGGCAGGGCCCCGCGCCGCCCCCGCTCCCGCGGGAAACCCACCCAGCCCCGCCGCAGGCGAGGCGAGGCAAAGCGGCGGGGAGGGAGCGGGGGAGAAAGTTTACGAGGAGCTTTTCAGCGGCTGCCGGCAGGGGAGCCCGCTCCCGGCGCCCATTCAAACAAAAGAAGCCCCTTCTCCTGCCCGCCGCCCCCGGCTCCCCCGCGCCCCGGCCCCGCCGCCCGACTCACTTCGCAGGGCCCCGATGAGGAGGCTGCCGTCCTTAATCAGCTCCTTGATGAACTTGTTCGTCCTCTCCAGCTCGATCTCGTGACACTTCAGGCGCTCCCTGAAATCCGGGCTGTCCAAGTAGGAGTCGCTGAACTCCAGCGTGGGCAACCCCATGGCAGCGGCGGCCGCAGCCCCCCGGCCGGCGCAGAAGGGGCGGGCGGCAGAGGGAGGCCCGCGCCGAGACGGCGTTGAGGGCAGAGGGGAAAGCGGGGGAGAGGCGAGGCGAGGCGAGGCGAGGCGCGGCTGCCGCCCCCTCCGTCTCCCCGGAGAGGCTCCCGACCCGCTGCACTGGCCCCCTCAGCGCCCGCCGCGCCGGCGGCGAGGTGGACGGCCGTTGGCGGCGGAGGCGGTGCGCTCCGGTCGCTGTCACCCAGCTACATGCTGCCCGCGGGACGCCGCGGGCTCCCAGCGCCGCCGCCGCTCCGCCGCTTCCGGCAGCGCTCCCTCTTCCTCTCTCCCCGGCCCTAACTTCGGTCTGAACCTCCCCCGTCCCGGCCGAGGAAGCCCTCCTCCCGGCGCGGCATGCTCACACGCGGGGATGCGGCCCCGGCAGTGCCCGCCCCTCGCTCGCCACCACCGCCGCCCCCTCCGCGCTCTGCCCTCCAGCGGCGGCGGGGACGGGGCCGCTGCGGCCTCGCCTCGGCCTAGCCCGGCTCGGGGCGAGGCGAAGGGGCGCGGGGGGCTCGCACGGCCCTGTGAGGGCCAGCGCACGCCTCGTCTTTTACCTGGGGCTTTGGGAGGCCCAGAGGAAGGCAGGGAAGGCGGATCCACCTCAGGGGCAGGGGCGCTTAGGGGTATTTAAAGCCGTGCGCTTGGAGGAGGCCGGTTTGTGTCGGAGGCTGATGTGGAGGAGAGCAGCCCACATTTGCTGGGGGAAGACGGCTGCCAGCCAGGTGTCTCCTGCCACAGTGGAGGAGCAGCGGGTCCTTTGGCCTGAGACAGCCAGCCCGAGCGTGCCAGCTCTGCCGGGGGATCTTCCATGACACCCCAGCCCGGCGCTGGTCGGCCTGCCTGGCGTGCGTGTGTGGGCCTGTGGCAGGGCAGTGCTCCAAGGGGGTGGGTAGTGAGAGGAGAGAGCAGCGAAGCATAAAGGAGGAGGAGAGAGGAAGGCAGAGAGCAAGGAAATAAAAAAGAGAGGATCGTCCGTGTTCTGCCATGGCACTTGGTTGCTGTGAGGGGATACAGCTGAGCCAAATCCATCCTAAAGAGGAGCATCAAGAAACTGCAAGCACGGTTGCTACAGCAAAGTTGTGTTTTTCCAAGTACGTGAGTGGGCTTATCTCAGTAAACAGAAACACTTTGGATGATTCTTGTGTGTTTATCTGGAGTGGTTTTTCCAGATGTAACATGTCAGTATACAAGTATGTATACAAATGTACGTACTGGGTTTGAGGCGAGCTGTCTGTAAACACACCTTCAAGTCAGCAATAACTCCATTGGAAACAACCATCAAAGACTGGCCATAAAAATAATTGTATTTCAGGACAGCCCACCGCTTGCCAAAAATATCTTTCAAGAAGGCAGTGATGATTCTCTGTTTGCTGTGTACATGCTCCTACCAAATCATTCCCAGTCTCCATATTTACACAGTTTAACGCGAAAGTGGGGGAAGGCTCAAAGCTGCTGCATGTTGTAGTTCACTGACGCAATTTGTGCTCTTCACACTTCGTAACCGTTTGTCAAAACTCGCGTCGTCGTATTCACAATAGATTTTTGTGAGTGTCAGAAATGCAGAAAAGAGGCTGCAATTTCTAACCATATGGCCTGCAGAATTTGTTGAAGTAAAAAAAAAATCTCTGTTTTTACAAGGCTGAGGTTTCCTGCCCACAGGACAATCTCTGAGCTAGCTGTCGATGATATTAATAGACCCATTGAAGACTCTCTTAATTCGCAGTGATCACAAAACTCTGCTCATCAGCATGTTGCCTGAGACAAATTCTTTTTCTAATAATAGGAGGAATAAGACTGGAAAGGACTGTTGGCTTAACAAGTTTATTTCCTTGCTTTTTCAGGCAGTAGCAGGTAATCTTACTTGTAAACTAATAAACCTCATTTAAAATCCAATTGAACTACTGGAAGGATCTTCCAAATAGAATTTTTCTGATTATTAAAAACCTAATTTTCAGCCTACATATATTCACAGAGTAATTTTAGGCACACTTGTTCTTCCTTCAGTGTCATCTGTAGCTGAAAAGATTCTTTGTCTTCTACCATGTTTATTCTTTAATGTAGTTCTAGAATGCAATAATGTTGTCTCTAAGCCTTCCATACAACAGCTAAATAAATCAAAGCTTTCTGTTGTAAAATAATATATTCATTTCCTTCCTCATTCTCATAGTTCTTGTCTAGATCTCTTTAAGTTTGATTTCATCTTACTTGATCATGGTTTACTGATCATGGTTTACGGAAATTATATGCAAGACCTTGTTCAGCCACGTTAATGACTACACTACTGCACTAAACACCTTTGATGAAGATTATATTTGTCTGTTTCATGGTGAAATTATTTCTGTGGCTTCACTAAGTCATTTAGATCTTTCTTTTCCTCTGTTTCAACCAGCAGATTCCAAAGTTAGAACAGAAATATTCGTTGGTCCCAAAAACATGTACTTAGCATTTTAGTTCAGAGCAATTATTCTGGTAATCAAGATGACTCATTTCTTACTATATAATGTTCTCATCTTCAGAAGTTCCATAACCACATTGCTGCTTTTGGTACCAGCATCATGAATTGAAATATTAATGAGACCAATACTAATAGTGTACTCAGCAACATTTACTAAGAACTTCCGTGCAGCCTGACATCCTCCCTCCAAGTATCTTACCATTATCCATTTAACTGGTTCCATATGTTTCTCAGAATAATCCACATCTTTCTTAGCTGAACCAAGAATTTCCCAGTGTACAGTGTATCAAATATCATGTAAAAATCCTACTAGTTCACATGTACTGTCATTCCCTTTTCTCAGAAAAAACTTCTATTTTTAAGGAAATAGATTTGTTAAGAATGGTCTTTGTTTCATAAAGCAATATGTGATCAGATGTACACCCAACCCTACATTATCTTCCACTGGCAGAGAAAAGGTTTATAGTTAACCTGTGAGCCTAATGAGCATTTATGGCTGCGTCTGGAGGAGGATCTGGTAAATGGGTGATTTGGCACACCTGCAGAGGGGTTAACTAACAAAAAAATCTTGATGAAAAGATAAGACTTAGTATGTGTTTTGTGTTGGAGTTAGGTGGAACCCTGTAATTTGTTGCTTTCTAAAGGAAACAAGGTATTTGAAGGTATATTTGGGAAGTGTAAAAGGTCCAAGCTTTATAGTGAGCAGGAAATAACCGTATTTGTATTTTTTTTTCTTTCCCTGAGAAGATTCTAGTACAGGGCCCTACTAGAAACACTAGGTTTCAGGACTTCAAACAATAGGAGAAACTGGGGAGAAGCCTAGACGTACTAAAAAACGTCTTTCTTGAAAACTAACAGTATGCTAGAAGAGGGTGGACTGCACTGAATGACAACTCATTTAGACACCTAAGTAGGTAGAAGCACCAGTTCCTTAAGTAGAAGGCTCTAGTAAATGAGTTAGTCTGATGTTATCACTATCTGTGAAGAGATGAATGAAAAGTGAGATACTTTTTTTTCTGAACCCTGGGGAGCTTTGTCCTGTTTTATCCACGTCTATGTTTGTTATTCTAAGCTTATCTTAAAATCTTACATGTTAATGAGGTCAGATCAATTATTGTAGATTTCTCCTTCATCTTAAATGTAAACCCTGAACTATAATTTCCAATCAATGGCCCTACTCTGACTCTAGAGAATGCCTGGGTCATATTCTTATCACAGTCCTATCAGCTAGGTTGCCTGGGAAGAGGAAAGGAAAGGTGTGTATTGGTACTGCTTATTGCAGTGCACATCCCTACTCTTCACTGAGGAGATGGCTATACCTGCAGTCCTCAACGTCATGGCTCTACCTAGCTCTGTTAGATGCTGTTAATTCAGCAGTTAATGCAGACAAGGACCATGAGTGTCCCTTATCTAGAGGGGAATATTTTAGAATAAAGACTCTGCCAACTTCCTTGTTATTTCTTCTGCCTAATGTACACAATTATGGGAAAATTACTTACGGAGCTGTGTGGCATTGCTCTGTCTTCTGAAAACTGCTGCTTTCCCTTGAGAGAGTGTGGGATTATAGGCAAAAGAATGCAACAACACTGATGCTTGTAAGTCCACTTGAACTGCTCAAGGGTACAAGATTAGCTCTGTACCTATATAGCACAGAAAATATTAATAGCATAGAAAACCCCACTTAAGCAAGTATTTACAGAGTTATTTGAATTTGTTTTAGCTTCTCTAAAGATCTTGTTGTATCTAAGTTTCCCATTGGTTTATTCATGGGAATTGTCAAGATTCCCAGTAACTTGCTAGGATAAATGCTATTAAAAGTTTTCAGTTTCTCCTTATTAAATTAAGATTCTAGATGCTAAGTTTATATTGGCTAGCAGTGATAAATTCAAAAAAAAATAAAAATAAATAAAAATGAACCAGGAAAGTAAGTCTAAGTTTCATAATTCCTTGTATGTATAAACTGAAAGTGATACTACTCTCTCTGTCTGGAATACAATCTCTGTGTTGTTAAATGATTGTTAAATGATATAGCTGCCAATGCATTCTGTTTGTTTTGTTGTTTTGTTTTTTTTTACTGCAAGTTAACATTGTCAGAGGAGGAGAGTAGCTAGCCAAAATCATAGTTTAGAAGTCAAACCATGTAATTTAGTATGTACAGATCATATTATCCTGAGATATCGGTCTCTGTGCACAGTCTACTCACATGTGCATTCCTATCAGTGTTTCAGACTGTAATCAATAATAACAGATCAATAATATTTCTTGAAAAAACTGTAGTCTTTTTAGTACATGGGCAAGCTCCAAGTGGTTTGGAGAAGCTTCAAACAGCAAAGTTCAAAGCTGAAATTAAAAATCATGTTTAGTAACTCTTACGCTGTGTTTCATTAAGCCTCCTGGGTACTTCTCTGTGGAATCTGAATATTCCCTAACTGGCTGTGGTTCTGCCTTCTGGTATGCTCAAAATAGCATTTACCTGAAGAAGTAGGTGCCTAAAACCACGTGAGTGACAGACGCTTAGACAAGCAGCTCCCAAGTCCCATATGGGATTGATACAGTCTACATGAAGCAGTAGATGTGACAGCTTAAAAAGCACAGCAGGGTAATGAGGACTGCCCGTTTCATTTATATATCTTAGTAGCTAAAGCATTTGCCTACAGAGTGGGAGAACTAGATGTTAGGTACTTACAGTCTTGATTCACAGTGCCCATCTCTAGAAGGGTGAAACTTCAGACAATGCCTTGCCTCACATTTCTTCTTGACAGCTTTAGGGAGCTCCACTCAGCATGAAAAGCCTTTGGATCACTCTCTTGTGTCTGTGTACTATACTGAAGTACCCCCATGCTTTAGTTTTCCCTCTGGAAGCAAAGCATCTGAGAGGTAGTAGGTGTAACATCTTAACTGAGATTTGATTCACGTATTCTTTGCTGGGATTCTGTTATAGCCTATTATCTGTATTATCCTGTAAGTAACTTAGATACTTTATTTACTGTAGTTTATTGGATATAAGTAAGTAAACAATGGGACTCTAAAAATCATCATCAAGATGGAAAGCAAGAAACTCAGTTTTAACATCGGTATCCAAAATTATTCTTTCACATCCAGAATCTGGTTCCGTAAGTGGATGCTGTCCTTACTAGCCTTGTCACTTGTATCACTTTGAACATGAAAGAAGAAAAAGGCTATAGGCAGATGTAAGCAAATTTTGGTCCTGCCCTTAATCAACTGGCTGCAAGTTTGCACGAGGTAAGAACGGGGTGATTACGTGGTTCTAGATGAGCTAAAAGGCAGGTTATATTCAGCTCAGCTCTGTGCTAACACCATTGCACAATGTTTGGGTCACAGTGGATTTCTCTGGTTACTGCGGACTGTATAGACCTTGAGAGACAAGAATAACAGAAGATACCTGAAGGAAGCTCAGTCACTTTGGAACATCATGGTAGAAGGGATGCCACAGAAAGCTTAACAAGAGGGGGAAAGTGGACAGACATCTCTGCTGTCTTCATCGTGTGTCCCTCCACTGTATGTAAACAGACAGAGAGCAATTGCAGCCATACTGTGTAGGGGTAACAGACATCAGGAGATGGCAACTGGTAGAGGATCACGCATAAAGTCTTTGCTATGCTTCTTGGTTTTCAGGAGCAAAACCAAATCTACGAATACAGGGCAGGGGGATGGCATAATTTTCTCCAGCTAGTATGTATGATTCATAATATGATTTGCAGGTACGTAAGATCTTTAAAGGAAAGGTCTTTATTAATTTCTGACTAATCTTCATACCTCACTATTTGTAAATTTGAGGTAGTAATTGTAACCTGCATTCTGTTTAACTCAATGGAAAAAGGGACTATTTTATCCTTGCTATGTCTGTCAGTAAGATACGACACAAAAGTCAGTAGGGCCAAGAGCTCCTGGGTATATCACATTAGTTGCCATTCACTGAAAGATTTAAGTCCTCAGCATTCAGTACTCTAAAACATAATTTGCATTTAGATTGGCTCAGCAGATAACTGGAAAAAAGAGATCAGGAAGTCTTTTTACGGTGCAGTGTCATGTAGTTTTTCCTGGGAGCGTTAAGATCTGCTAGGTCCACCCTTGCAGAACAAGTGTGAGAAACAAGCTGACTCCAGTGACAACTCTCGATAGTGGGCACTTGTAACAAGCAGGGTAGGGCCATTGCTAGTACTTCCCTGTGCGGAGAGAATACAGTTGAAATGCCCATCCAAAGGGCAAGTCTTACTAGCTCTTGGCAGTCAAAGCAGTGAAAGCATTTTGCCAAGTAAAAGGCTGGACTCAGTTCCAAAAGATAAATCTGGACTTGGCCAGTTTAAACACTGTGATAGAAATGTTAAGGATGACACATGAACTACCGGTTTACCAAAAGTGATCTCTCCCCTGAAAACTAACTTTAGTTACAGAGAAGTTTACTTAGGAAGTAATGTAATTCAAGATGCCATTTTGAAGTAAATCTTTAAATATTTTTTTCATTGATCTAAATATGTGTTTATGGAGGTAGATAAACTAGAAACTAAATCAATAATTTGCTTACCTGAATGCCTTTCTAACTCTCTACGTTACCTAAAGCTGTGCTTTTGTGCATGTGTGGAAGTGCCTAGGCCTTGATAGGGCTAAGTAGTTTTGGGTTTATGAGTTCTGCTTGAATCCAGGAAAAAGGTATTCTTTATGGCATATAAGGATAGAATCATTTCTGTGCCTAGTGATTAAAGCCTACAAGGATGTGTTCTGGTTCCTTCCTTTGCTAAAAACTAGTCAAGCAATTTATGTGAAAGCCATTGAGTAGTAGTCCTAGGGTGAAAGACACAGACTATGACTCTGGGTGTCTAGGGTCAGGTTTAAAACAAAATACATGCAGTGAAATATATTTTTCTTCTTACAGGTAGGGAAACTGAGACAGATTAATGGGCCAGAAGCAAGTTACTTCCATAAACTTGTCTACACTTGGAAGTTTACTAAAATGCCTATCATAGAATAGCAGTGTCCCCTTGAGGATTTACAGCAAAATGATCGCACTAGAATAAATTAGGGATAACTATTTCAGTAAATCTCAAAATGCATAAAAGATATATAGTGCAACATTAAACTCCCCAAAACTATTTCAGCTAAACATATTCTTATTCTTTCTTTATATGGGAACTCAGTTTTTAGCATTTTTTTCCATTTACTGTATAATTGATAACTGCTGTGACGTGGGTTTTTCCCTTCTTCCTCTGAAATATGTGAGTTACATTATAATTTCCAAAATATTGAAATGTTTACTGCCAAAAGTAGGAAAGTGCTTCTTGTTTTAGTATAAAACCAAATCAAATAGTAAGCGAAGTCTGTTTTTCATGGCTTCATCTATGAATGCACAATAGATCTTCATGTGAACAAGGGAAATGTGCACTTTCTTTGAACTCTATCCTCTTCTCATCAGTGTTTCATTTTTTGTTCAATTCATAATGTTTTCATTACATTAAGGGAACAACAGGGTAGCCCTCCTGTAGTTAGTGGAATAGCTATGTTTCCTTGTACTATAATCTACAGGGTAACTTGGTTTTTTTGAGTTAAAGTCCTGTTGGTTTTGCATTTCTTTAAAAAAAACCTACACATTTTTTTGTTGTAACTGCTTTTTCTTAGTAACAGTTTCATAGAGTGTATAACCAGAAATGTATTCATAGTCATGTCAAATATATTACAAATATATTTAAAAATAAACAAGTCACACATCTAAAAAACTATTAAATTAGACTATTATAGCTGATGGTTAATTCTTCATGTAACTGATAAAGACTCAGAATGGAAAGCAGTGTGAAAGCATTGAAATTAAGTTTGCTATGATGTAAAACAATCCAAATTTCATTTTTCATATCAGTAACTTAAAATGGAGCATTACTCAATGATAAACCCATATTTGGGAGGAGAGGGAGAGAAGATACCTCTTTAAATGTCCTCAATCTGTTGTACACATGGCCCACAAAATTATCTGGTATAGCTCAGAGCCATGGGAAATTAAGTTGCGATTGAAGTTGCTGCTAGTCTCTGTTGCTATTCAATGTAGAGTCGCTTGCATGTGGTCCTTGTCTAGCATTGTAATTATGCAAATGATACTGACTGAAGACAGCTACCTTAGAGAGCAGATGCTCCTAATCTGGAATTCTAAAATTAAATTAGATGTTGATAAAGATTATGTATTTTGTTGCTCTTTCCTCCTAGTATTGGAAAAGGAATATTGTGTAATTTGTCTATTGTAATGACTCTCCCTTCCTCCTCTTCCCCATGTTTTTAATACAGTATGTTTTCCTGTAAAAATATAGAAATTTAAGGCTAGAGAGGATCAAAGGGAGCATGCAGTATAAATTTCCTCTCCAAGGCCCAATAAAGTGTACCTAAACCATCCCTGAGAAAGAACTCAACTGCCTATTAGTATTCTCAGTAAGGATATATTCTTAGTTTCTTCAGATAGTATCTTCTGGTGTTTCACCACTCTGTCGAAAAGCTTCTCCAACCTTAATCTTTGCTGTCAATAGTATTTCTGCTTTTTCTTCGCCCTTAGACATGAAGAACAGTTGGTATTTTTCCGACATTTTTACCATGTCTCCTCCATCTCCCTTTCTGGATCAAACAATCTCACTGCCTTTTTTCTTTTTTCAAAAACTCATCTTCTTTTTAAAAACTCTTGCTCTCTTTTTAAAAAATCAGAATTCTCTCTAGTTTCTTGCTAGACATGGAGTTCCTAAACCAGACACAGAATTTCCTGTGAGGACTCACCAAAGCCGAATTTGTAGGATTAGTTATCATTCCGATTATTGCATCCTAGAAGGAGATGGCTCTTTGGAAGGACATCACTATATAAACCATAGTAACCCTAGCCCATTTCTGTTCCCACCATCTAGCTAAATATTTCTCATTATGTATTTTGTGTATTCTGTGTTTTATTTTCTCACAATTGCACGTTATTTTGTTCTTCTATTTGGTCCAAACCCTGTAAGATGAAGCTAGTTATCTTACTGATTTGTCAAAATAATTTTAAATTCTGATCCTTTCACCAACAGTATTTTCTATTTCATCATGACTGGTTTTGATAAATGAAAATTGGAATTTGGAAAGATCTCTTTGGGAGTTGTGCAATGTTCTCCCAGCATGACAGGGGGCTACTGAAAACTACTTGTTTGAAAATGAGTTTTTCCGACTGCTTGTATACCCCTCTGATGCTAAGACTCATTAGCCTTGTGCTTTAGGATGCCAGGGCAGGCCAACATTTAAAAATTATGCTAATGTCAAAGTTTATTGCACCTTGTTATTTATTAGGCCACTTATTCTGTCAAAAGAGGAAACTGAACAGGCTGAGTATCTTCCGCGCTTGACAAGTCCATGCCAGTGGTTTAGTATTCCATCTTCTAGCTATTTTCACTTTCTCAGCATCTTTTGTTTTTCAGTAATGTCCTCACTATTCCCTTTGTCTTCCTGTTACTTCTTACTTCTAAAACTTTTTAATATAACCCTTTATGCCACATTCCATCCCCTCACATTTTAGCTTTTATCGATATGTCCTTGGTCTCTTATGTTCATCCAGGCTTTCAGTTTTTGTACGATTCATTCTTCACTGTTTCAAGTTACTGAAGAGCTCTCAATGCAGCCGTAATGGTCTCTGCTACTCCCACTATCTGTCTTTTGCTGTGGAATAGTTTGGTTTACAAAATAATCTTTCAGTAATCCTACCTGTACTCCTTTCTTCATCAAATTCTTTCAGAAAATTACTTTACTTACCATCTCCCTGTTTGCTGAAATCTGCTTTTCTGAAGACTCTTGCTCTATTCAACTACTTTTGCAATCTTTGTTTCATTAGAATAATAACATTTGTCCTTTAATGATCACCCCCTAAAGATAATTCTTTATTCTTTCCCAGGAGTCAGAACCGTATTTAAAAGAAATACTGCTATGAAGGAAAAGACTACTCTCTAAAATAAAACTTGTCCTTTATATGTTCAAAGGACTTAACAGATTTATCATCCAGTTTACGAAAATAATCCACATTTTTAATACCCTTTTAAGCAAAAGATATTTCTATTAAATTTGTGGGTGAAACTAAGGTGCAAGGTTCTGCAGGTGTATTGAGAACTGGTCTGTAGTTCTAATGAAGAAGTGGCCTGGGGAAAAAAAGGCCTGAAAAAAGTTATTTATTCAATAAATATAAGTGCAATATTCTACACTTATGTGCAAATACAGGATAAGGAGCAACTGTTTAAATAGAAGTTTTGTATAAATCTTGAGGTTATAGCAGATTCACAAGCTGAACTTGAATTAACAATGTTATATCGTTGCAAAAAGGCACATTTTGTAGCAACTCCGTTATAACAATAAGCTCTGGGTTGGACTACTTTGTCCTCTTCTCAGGTATGGTGTTTCAAGAAGGATGTGGACTAGGTGGAGAGGGATAAGCAGGGAGCAGTGATAATGATCAGAGATCTAGGAAACAAGAGGAAATGTTGAAAGAAGGTAGCGTGTGTTGTATAAAGAGAGACTATTGAGGGATGATACAAGACTACTTCAAAGAGGAGGGAGTATCTGTTTGACATGTTCCGTTTAGATATACCAAAAGTAATTGGTTTAAATTGCAGCACGAGAGATTCAGGTTAGACTAGGAAAAATGGCTAGTGATAAGGATACTTAAATGTTGGAATAGTCTCATTTATTCTTAAAAGCTATAAATAATAGAGCACTTGCATTTTTTCGTAGAAAATTGTCTAGTCCATCTTGGTCCCTAAGTAATATCAATTGTGTGTAAAGTAGAAAATCTCTCAAGGTTCTCCCTATCTCCTGTTTTTCAGGCTATGATATCTCTGGATTACATCATCTCTCTGAATTGTCCCATTTTCCCTTCTACTGATAGCTCCTAGCCATGAGGAATTTATCAGATTCCCTGAGAACTGAAAACATAATTGAAATCCTAACATTTGTGTTGTAAGGCTGTGAAGTCTTGGCCATCCACATTTTTATCTATCTTTTCAAAGAGTAAGCTTAATTAGGGCTAATTGAAAGCCTATTGAAAAAAAGGGAAGTTCTGAGTGTTTTCAGTGGGCTTTGAATCTAATCATTTTAGTTTTGTTAAACATCTGTTACTTTGGTCTTGTCATTCTAACACCAAATACTCATTGTCCAAAGATGACTTAGTTTGGCATTTTTTGATGAAATCACTGGGTTACTGGAATAAAAAGTGTATTTTCCCCACATATTAAGATTTTTTCAATATTTCTTTCAAGCATTTAAGTTTCTCTTGAGAAAATACCTCAGACTCTTTCATCCAAGTATTTAAGTTGCTGTAGATGAAGAATTTCTGTGGCTTGAAACTCTGTAAGGGCGGTTGGTTGCTGTGGCAGAGAGAGGTTTTCACTGATTTCCCAAAGTGAGCGTTTAACCTTGTGTATCTAGAACAAACGAGTATGTTTCCTCTTCCTACACCCTTGCCGCTTCAAAGAGAGGTCTTACTCAGTGTGCTTGAAGAAAATGCTGTTTGTTTTTTCTCACTCAGTTTCTGCATCTCAATCTGATGCAAAGGAGAGGGAACCCTGATTTGGAAGAAATCCTGGTGAGCTTTGAGTTGTGTTCATGGCTCATGAGAAGAGTGGTAGGATTTCATGCAGCCAGGGAGTTTCACAATAGGAAATTATGTCTGTCCTTTCAAGAAAACAATTTGAAATATTACCATTATCTATGTATTTAAAAGGTTGGGAAAATGTAACTGAACCCTTCCCTATTGTGCATGTATCTAGCAGTAAAGTTTTTTAATAGTTTTAATAATTTAATTTTTTATTCTGTACATTTGCAAGCTTGTAGTGTAATTACTAGTGTGTCTTTGACTTACACAACACAAATACTTTTAACGGCTCTTTTATCCTAGGCTTATGTATGCAAATCTCTCAGAAGCTACTGTGTAATAAGTCCAGATGTCTCTTGTGAGGATCAGACAGTTTTAGAGGCTCTATTTTGAAAGCAGGACTGCTGTGCTTTGATAATATCTGTCATGCAGGATATTAGAAAAAAGCAGAGTGACTGTAGTAGGTAGTCAGCCTACACAGACACAGCTGTGCCTTATGAACGCTGTGAGAAAGTAAGGTACCATTCTGAAATAGAGCTGAGGCAAGTGACTTAAATGACTTCTTCAAGGTCTTATTGGAAGCCTGTGACAGAGCATGGAGCTAACTCACATCTTTGGAGTTCAGGTTTAGAGCTACAGCTTCACAATTGTGATTTTCTCTTGTTCTGATGGGCAGTTCAGTAAAGTTAGTGATTGTGTGAACATGATTCTGTGTTAAGAGATTAGTATTAGGGATAAATTGTACAATTCTCACTCATCTGCTTAAATAAACTGATGTAATTCCCTTTTAATGGAGAACAGGTTCTATTTTATGAAAAACATGATTGCATAAAGCAAATGAAAAGAACCATAATCATACAGTATTGTGATAACAGAAACATGGAAAACCAGTTTGAGGTCTGAGTGAAACAGTAATGCCCATGATGAAACAACATCCTCCAAGCAGTAGCAGAATCTTCCAACCACATAATTTAGATCTTCTCAAAAAAAAGGGTAGCCTTATGGCTTCAGATTGTTGAGGCAGAGAGACAGGACAGAGTCCAAACAGAACCAGAGATGGACATACGTCAAAGGAACAATATTTCTTATCCAAAAATCAAGAGGAAATGTGCCAATCTGCAGTGCTTCTGCCAACAGGCTGTCTTCCTCACTTAGTCCAAAGAGAAGGCCTGTCTGTGGGTTCTAACAGTAAGGAGATGCCCTGGTCTTGGTCTCTGGTGCTATGTGATGTAGAACAGAAAATGTTGATTGGGAATTTTGTAGGCAGAAGTAGGTCACATCATCTACCTATTTAACAGGAAAGTCATTAAAGGTAAGTTACTTCATGTTGGAAATCTTTCCTCCCCTCCCACAAACAGCTGGTTTTGTTATACTTAAACATCTTTGCCTGAGGTGTGATCTCTATCATGCCATAGGTTTTGTTAGGATTCACTCTCTGGATTGGAGGCCTTAAGTGTGGGGGAGCAGAGTGCTGAGTCAGCAGTATCGTCACACACCTCCAGATCTCTTGCTTTCTAGCTATTACCTTTCTCATCTTATCCCACTTCTTCATATATCCCTGCCCTCTCTACTATTAATTTCATTTCACAATTAGATCTTTAGCTTTGGTGGATATTTTTTTTTCCATGTGGATTTGTGCCTTAACAGTGGTTTAATTCACATCTAGAATATTTGGAGTGATGGTAGTAGATCTTCAACTCTCCTTAGGCAAACTAAACAACATAGACTTCTGTTTCCATATCTGTTTATGTCACTTGCCTATAATCTCTTTATTTTCACTTCTCCCATTTAACGTTAGCTGTTTCAGTCAAGGATTGTCTCCTTGTTGCGAATGTGCGTGGGATGTTTATTACAAGAGAATGGTTGTAAGTGCTACAACAATACAAGCAAACAACAACCCTGGATCTAACTCATCTGCTTTATCGTATATTTACAAAACAACTCATTCTCTTGGAATTGGTTTAATCATGCTAGTGTTCATCCCATGAAGGATAAATTTTGTGCTGATTCAAACTGCAACTAGCGTTTAAAATTCAGAAATGCCTACTTGTGTTCTGGTTAGCATTTTCTATAAAAATTCTGAAGAGTAAGTGGACACAAATGTCCCCATACCACTTTTCTAAAGCTTTCATACTGAAGAAAAAACCTCGGACTTCCCTGGGGTAAAGCGAGCAACTGAGCGATTAAAGTATTCATCCTATATGAAGTTTACAGACTGCCTTTCAGAATGCTTCATGCATCACGTGTTAAATACAAGAAAAAAAATGCTGCAGTGGCCCTGAAAGCAACGTACAGAACACGACGGAGCGCAGGTCAAAATCAGATCCCCTTGTGCGGGATGTCTGGAGCTGTGTGTGTGCTGCGGGGTCGTAACAGCTTCAGGAAGATGGGAGAGTTGCGTTAGGGAGAGAGGGGTTTAAAAGTTTAAAGCTCTTTTAAGTTGAGGAGGGCTCGGAAGTCTGGATACCCTTTTTTCAGAAAATACTCTGTCAGTTTGAACTGACATTGCCTAAGAAATGCAAAAAAAAATTTAGTCTTATTTTCTTTTATGAAAGGACTAGTTTTACTGTATCGGTACAGCGCTTGATTTGGTCTGTATCTGTTACAGAAGTTACACTACACAAGCACAGCTGATGTGGCACCTAAGCTGAACCGCAGCTGGCTGCACAGAAGGCCGGAGTTCAGTGCTCTCCCCTGCCCACAGCTGCATGATTCTGCCCTTTCCTTTGCCCTCGCCTTTGTCTGACCCCAGGGGATCAGGGAAGACACACTAGCACAGAAGTAACTCTACAGAAATGTTACCAGTGCCAGGAAACAGGGGGAAGTGAAATAAAGTTGGACTACTCTAATGCATTAGCCTTGCTGAACCATCGATCTGTGTTGTTAAAAAACACATGACTGATTATTTCCATAAGGGTTAGCACAAAAACAGCTATAGGCTGCTTTGCCATGCCAACTGATAGTCTGGGTATGTGCAGAAGCTAAACCAGAGTGCCGCGGGAAATTTTACGGAAAGAAACTTCAGCACTAATTTAGGCAAGAGTTTCGAAGACTGCGTTATAGGATTTGTACGTCAAAATACTGGGTTGGGCGTCTTCTAGTTTAGGACCATGGGGAACTTCACTGGTAAAATGTAGGTGCTTCCTGCATTAAGGATCATCTAAGCTTTTAGATTAGGTTTCCTAAAATGGCATATATAGGTACCTAAATTTTTATCCTGCTACTTGCAGTTTCTAGGGTAGTGAGCTCTCCTTTCATTGTAGGTGACAACACACACAATCGTTTGCCCTAATTTTTCAGGCAGTTTTAGAAAAGCTTACTTAAAATGTCTTCATGGTTTTAATGTTTGTAATTCACTTGATGTGTCCTAAACCCATGTGATTTAGGTCAGATACTATATTGCTTTTTGTTGTTTTTAAAAAAAACATGGAAAAGATGACAAATACATACCATGTTGAAAAAAGAATAGATTACATGGAAAAGTAAAGTCAAGTTGGTTTTGGCGTCTGTTATGTAAAAAATAATGCTTTAGTAAAAACTGTATGCTGCTTTTGAAGAATCATGTGATTTTTATAACTTTGGGGAGTTTGCTGCTTCTTTGCCATAACAATCAGGCATAACTATAAAAAATCGCTGTGCCTGAAACTAGTTTTAGTACCATTGCTATTTTGACAGTTATCTGTGAAATTCAGGGGGGAAAAACAACTCTGTTAAATTAGATTCAGTGTTTCAGGTAGTCCCTTTCTTAAAGCTGTTGGCATTTTCTCACTTCCTTAAATTAAATGAGATGGTAGTTCTGAAAGTGAATCAGCTTGGCCAGCATGTATCAAACCAGTGATCACCAGTAGAAAAATGTAGCACGTGAATACAGACAACAGTTCACACTAATTGGAAAGAAAATCATTATTTTTTGACACAAGGAAATATAAAAGATGACCCTTGGGCAAGATAAACTAGGAACATGACTGCTTCTACTGCTGCATTAAGGAAGCTTGTTGGTTTGAGCGTTACATATATCAACTGCAATGATGTGTTATTTCTTTTGGTATGAATGCAAAACCATAACATCTGAAGCTGCTTAGCTATAGCTAAATTCAAGCTTGTTTTTTGTTTTTCTGGTGTTTTGCTTTGGTTTGGTTTGGTTTTTTAAATTTATTACAGGCTGGAATCTCCAGTTTCTGATTGATTTATTTTTAATTTTACATTAAAACCCCTGCAATTTCATGTTAATTAATTTGAACATATATTCTCTGGCTTATTCAGAGAAAGTTTATGAATAAGTAATAGCTTACATTGAGGAGAAAATTTTTCTTTGTCTACTAGTAAGAATTCTCTGGTTTTTATAATAAGAAATTACAGTATTTATTTTTTTTTATGGACATTTATAAATGTTTTGTAATATTACCTACAAGAAGAACTACAGTAATGTAGTGAATGTCACACCTTCTTGGGATGTTAACAATGTGATTTTTCCATGGAGGTATACACCAACTACCAGAAAAATACATGTTTTTCCCGTTTTCTGAAAAATATCAGGTGATTCAGGAAAAAGGGGCCACCACAATAAAGAAAGAAGCTTTCTTAGTGTACTGCTCTTGTGATCTTTACCATGGAAAACCAAAAAGTTAGAACCATAAAATTAAAGCACACCATAAAACAAAACCCTATGTCTAACATCATGTCTTTCAGATGTCTTCACTAACAGATTTTTGTAGCTCTAGAAAATAAGCAGTACGGGATAGCAAATAAGCTTTACGCAGATTTTCATTTCATGTGTCTCCATTCTGAAAGCTCTGCTGATTCAGCTACCAAACCTGTAATATGCTACAGTAATTGTATATAAAATTGCTGCTGTGCTGGCATGATTTTGCTGCTTTTGGTTTACATGCTTAATATTTTCTGTTTTCTTTGGTATCCCAATGCTATGTTTAATATAAAGAAGTATTCCTACACGTGGAGAAACAGAGTCCAAGTAGAGTTCTGTGCATGCTTACAGACCTGAAGTACCGCTGCCAGTTTGGTCACACTCTCCGTCCTTGAACCTCTGTGTACTCAGTGTCTGCGTGGGCTATTTGCCTTATATTGTCATCACACTGAGCCTGGCTGCTTTTGACTGTCCCTTGCTGCCACCTCATGCTGGGCGTTTTATATCTTTAATCGTCACTTACGCAGTCTTATCTGCTTGCTGTCTTATGAGGTAAACAGTCTTGGGCCTCACCACTTACATGGGAGGCTGCCAAGAAGTCTGACTCATTTAAGAAATATAAGACTTTTTAGCTTGTTGTTTATGGCCTCTATTACTGTAATATCTTCAGACTTTCCAGTTTTTATTTCCAATTTATGTATTTCCCCTCAACAAGCAAGGAGTGGAGATTCTTCATGTGCTTTGTTCCTCTGCCTCCTTGGCATGGTAGAGGGAAATGTTGGTGGATCAAAGTAGGATGGTTTGAATTTCCTCTTGAAGTAGATGGTGACTGCATTCTCTGCTGAAAGTGTTAGAATTATGAGCCTCATGGTAAGAAACCTTTATTATTCATTCCTGAGAAATAGGATCTCATTGATTCATCTGAATGCACCCTCTTAGGGGACACAACCTTTACACAAAGTTATTTGGCATCTTGGGTGATTTTAAGTTTTCGCCTTGTATTGCGTTTTGTTTTATTAGATACATTTTACATCAAAATTAAGTATCTTCTGCAGTCCAGCTCCCAAAGGATTTGGATGCACAGCTGTATAAAAGTGCCCTGACAGCCGTCCAATGTCCAAAGTTCATCCCACATCTCCCAACACCCCCTGCAGAGTTGGGCAGCCATGTGAATCTAAGGCCTCCAGCTCCAATTATTCTTGCCACATGTCCCTAGTGACTGCTTCCCCTCCTCCTTACATATAGTCAAAGCAAGAGCCTGGTGTCCACTTCCCTTACATCCCCTGACCTTTGAGCTGACGGGAAGACATACCTCTCCTCTCACGCCAAAGCACTCTGAAGGCTGATAGGAAGCTCAAGTCCTGTAATTGCAAAGCCAGGAAGGATGACCCTGACTGCCAAGAGGACCACAGACACCAGTAGGCAGTCTGTGAAGAAAGTTAGCGTGTTGTTAGAGGAGTAAGCTATGAGACATTTGGAACAAAATGCAGATGTGATCTAAATGGGAGTAGCTTGATCTTTTCCATTCAGATGTAGGTGAAAGAAGGGGTGTCATCCAGCTGGAGGCTGTGCTGGATTTCTAGCAGGAAGTGATGGTCTGATTTCCCTGAGAACATGCTTTGTGGGTAGATACCTGTCCCTTCCCTGTATTCCTGTACACCCAGGTTATGATAAAATCTCTATCCAAGACTAGGCACTTGTGAGGATCCAAACTGCCAAGGAAGGCAGATGCCTGCTGGCAGAACTGGTACATCCTGGGATTAAAGCATTTACATCAACAATATTAACAACTCAATTGCATCCTGAGGTGCGTCAGGTGATTTGGCAGGACTCAGCACCTCTCTGGCCCCACAGCTTGAAAAAAGAATTATGTCCCTGGTTTGGTGATTGAAAACTCAGGAGCTGGATAGGTGCCAGTCTCCAACAGGGACACAAAGTGCCTGCTTGCTTTATTCTCAAGTTTCAGTCATTCTCCCTCTCTATAGTAAGATGCTGGAGGAAAAGCAACGAGAAAATGGATCTTTGGTCAAATTCTTGTATCTATCCCTAGCTTAGTCACTGCTATACCCAGCATACTGATTGCTGTGAATGCCTTTCAAAAACCTATACATGCCCTATCCATTACATGGAGTGAATTAGACACCCAACTTAGAATAGTTGCTGCCATTTTAAGAGTAAAGTCCCTTGAAGCTGAAGTTGTATCCATGACAGGCCTTGCACTCTTTATACCTCCCTTTTCATCCCTCTGGAAATTGTCCTTAACTCATTTTTTTCTTGGAGGTTCATGGTTCCTAGTCTCCCTCCTGAAGTTGTTTGACTGAAAATTAAGAACCAGTGAAATGCAATGTAAGCCTGTCTATGAATTTCCAAACCCCTCTGTTCTTCTACCTTTAGGCTGTTTTCCTCAAAAATTTTACTTATATCTGAAAATCTTAATGGTAGTCCAGTTGTTTGTTCCCTTCTCAGATTAGAACTTCTTCTCTTCCCCTCAACACAAACACAGGCAGACACACACATGCACCCTCCCAGAAGAGCTTTACTCCATGAAGTCCTCTGCCTGCACTGGTTTGAACTCCTGCTTTTATGGCAATTACTCAGATCCTCTCAAGCAATCTCATATTCTTCAGGTTTAACAAAGCAGGTCTGAATAACAGGTCTGTTATTCTTTTACTAACCATGGGGTAAAGGACAGCTGTAAATGCCTCATCACATTTTCCAACCACTGACGTGAGACACCAATGCACAATTCCAGTTGGCAAGATCTGCCAGCAGATAAGAGGACATAAATCAGTGCGTATTGCCATTATTTCCCTAATGTATCATTGCCTGAAACCTGAGTGGGAGGGAGTCAGGGTATCAATATTAGCTACTGTTTTCAGCAATAGGAGGCTAGGATAAGCTCATCAATTTAGTGCTTTAAATGATATTTTAATTTATAAATCAAAAGTGTATTTGGCGCATACACTGAAGAGACTAGAGCCAAATAACCTGTCCTTATAATTGTCCTTGCAATTGTTCCTAGTGATTGTGCAGCCTTCTTTAGTACTTCATTTTTCCATGATGCAAACGTCAGTGCCTTAACTGCCCTGAGACCTGGGCACCTTCACCCATAGTTGCAGTCCGTTGGTCTAGGAGCTCCTCTTAAGCTCATGGCTGGGCAGCCAGTTCTTGCCTGAGTTGTGTTGTGGTCTTGTCTCCTGAGCAGATTCAGACCTATGTTTGACGTTTGTCTCCAGTGCTGTCTTCTTTGTGGACTTCAGACCTACCTTTTAGTCTTGTCTCCACTCTGGTGCTGTCTCTGCTGCTTCTGACTGGGCTGTCTGGATGGACCATGCTGTTTGTGAGACTGCTATGCAGGCGCAGCAGGACTATGCCCTGGTTGGTAAGGACACTGACCGTACTATGGTCACCCTTGGCTCCTGCTTATCTTCTCTCATGGGGCTGCCTGTTCTTGCTGCTGCCTGCCAGTGAGGGGTGGCTGCAGCTCATCCTTTGGCATCGTGGTCACCAGACCAGACGTGAGGGAAGCATAGCCAGTGTGGGCAGGAGAGTGGGACAGTCTCGCTCACATGCAGGAGTTAAGCTGCATTGGATGTGAGGTGAGCTTACGCCTGAGAGATCTTTCTCCCACTGCAATCACTTTTCTAGGGTTTAGCTTCAGAAAACCATTTCATCCAGTGCTTTGAACTTCAGGTCTCTTGTCACTTGAAGTGACTGAAAATCCATATTGAGTTTCCTGTGCTGGTGATTTAAGGACACAGTGTAGGCATGCCTTTGAAAATGTTGGCAAGTGTTTAGGTGGAGTTTGGAGGTGACCTTAAGTGTGTCCCTCATTTAGTCAGATCACCCTGAGAGAAAAGCCTGATTGATTTTTTTTTTTTTTGTACTTTTTCTCCCCCTCTTTTCACCTCTTCCCCAAAGTCAGGCATGTATACATTTGAGAGCCATTTGACTTTTTTCTATTTTTTTTTTTCTCTGTCATTGTTATAGTTTTCTTTTCATTAGATCAGTATCACTCTGCTCATTTGACTGGGAATTTCCCCCAGGAGCGTGCCTTGCCAAAAGTAGTATTATTTCATGACAGATTTACATGAGAACAAGTTTTTCAGGTTCTTGGTGATAAACTGTATGGAAATATGTAGATTGGAAAACTGCACTTTTCTGTAGAAAACTCAGCAACGTCACAAACTTTTCTTTTTTTTTTTATATAGCTACTTTTACCTCACCAAATAATTGCCAGCCAGCAGTGCAACCAAGGACTGTGGCCAGCATATAGTTGTTATGGTTCCAGAGCCTTTTATCTCCCCGGAGGGGCCCTGCACATCTGATATTAAATGGTTGTTTAAATTACTAGTATGGTGAGAACTTGAAATATTTTGTTGTTTCTCTTCCAAAAAATAGATGGGGAGTGGGGGGGGAAACCCAACAGTTTTATCGACTTAAGGAAGGTTTGCAACTTGAATTCTGTTCTTCCCCAAAATAATACTTTGCGTGTGGGAATTCATGTTTAGTACCATTGCTTAAAGTGTGAATGATCCTGAATATGTGCTTCTGTCAGGGTGGCTTGTCATGCAGTAGAAGATGAATGCCACAGAGAAGTAGGTCATATTACAATTTCTGTGTTTTAGATGGCTAAAGAAGGGATACGATGAATACCTTCTTCCATGGCTAAACCCTGTCCCAGGGCCTAGTAGACAACATCCTTGGATACGGAGAGCACATATATCACTTTACTAGCGAAGTCCCTCCTCTGTCCTCAGTCTGAGCTTGTGGAAACTGCAGTGGAAGGTCTGTCATTCACCCTTAGAAACGAAAACTCTGTAACCTGAGGAAGCAGTTAATTAGGGCACAGTTGTGGCTGACTCTGCTGAGTCTGTAGCTTGAGACTCCAAACAGACTGTATAAAGTTGCACAAGCACCATTAGTAGAACTATAAGCTGAAATCAAGGCATTTAACTGAATATCCACATTTGAAAAGCCCAGCTGGTGTAATTGAGCATGTAGTTAGGCAAACAGATTTGGGTGTACACCTTTTAAAATCATCCAGTAAGGCTGCACTTTTAGCACTTGTTCCCATTTGTGCTAACTTGTAGGAATCGGGGAATTAAACATTATCATATTTATTCAATTTAGATTTTCAAGTGATTTTGAAGAACCACATCTGAAACTCACAAGGTTTTACTGAAGAACTGTATCATTTAAGAAAATATCATTTAACTGTATCATTAAGAAACCACATTATGATGTGGTTTTAATCAGCCAATATGTAAAACCAGTTTTAACCTGATGTATAAATCATGTCACAATTTAATTAAAGAACATGTAAGTAAATGGTTAATATTGCTGAAATAAACATTTTGCTTGCTAAAATGAAATCTTTCAGCCATTGACTTCTGTGCAGATTTTGTCCCCTGCTTTGTAAGTGTATTCTAGATAAAGTTTTAATGTGCCTATGCATTTAACTTCTAAATGTCTTTTTTGCAGTAGCTCAATGTATGCACAATAAATGAGTACAAGTTTGAAAGTATAGCTCTTAACAAAATAAATGTCGCATATGACATTTTACTTAAATACTATGGATCTGATACTTATGTTGAAAACACTACAATTTATACTCAAATATTTATTAAGCTTCTCAAACATACACTCCTCCAATTTGAGCGAACTACTGTTTGTGATAGAAATGCTCGTCTTTTCATTTTGTATTCACATAACTCAGTCCTAAAATGCCCTCTTCTGGTCACAGTCAGCAGGCATGCAGCAAAGCAAAAGTGTTTTAAGGTTGGGAAAACTGATGTGATAGTGTAAGTTACATCATCCAGCACAGTTTCTGGATTTTGAAGGAATTCCTTACTAAAGTTATTTAAAGTTTATGACTGTGTAATATGGCACAATTTAAAAGGGAAAAAATTAACTAGTGCTAGTTAGACTTAGATGTTTCTAAAGAAAAAACATATTTTCTTGTACTGGAATTAAAACACTTCTGGTTGACATCATCTCTTTTTTCCCCACTCCAGGACACAAACAACATTATGTTACTGAAGCTAATAGGTGTGCTGGGAAAAAATGACAAGTTCTACCATATTGATATTCTAAAATCATGGAGCAAGGAGAAGCCAAATGTGTAACATAAAATTGTAGTTAGGGGAGAGTAAAGAGTTTCACCACTAGTGTTCGCTGCTCTGTCAGAGTTGCCTTCTGTCCTATTTAGCTGCCTGCCGGGTTAAAGCACACCACCTTCCCTCACCCAATCTGATTATAATGTGTAAGTAGAAGGGGGAGATCTAAATTGCTTTGTGTTGTACTGATGGAGTAACGGGCCCAGAGAGTGAAAGATGTTAATGCGATCAGGTCACTGTGAGATAGACAGTTTCTGGAGTACGCACACAGTGATGGTATACTGCGTAGTAGTGTGAAAAGACATCACCATGAAAATCTTTCTGAACTTTTTTTAAGCCTTAAACATAGAAAGTCATTAATATATTTGAAGTGTAAAATATTACGGCTTTTATTTTCTTAGAGCCTTTCTGTTTAAAATATATGAACACGTATATACATGAATCTTTTCCTTGATAGTCTTACAGATAATCAGGACAAGGTTATAACTTTCCATGTTAAAGAGAATATTGGCACAGGCTAAAGATACTTTGGTAATTCTTACCATTAGAGTAAGAGCCTGCTTCTTTTAAGACAACACAAAATTATTCAAAAAATAAACGTTATATTTGGAAATTTCCCATTTCTGTTGTTCACACCAGCAACCATGGCTCTGGGAAAGCGTGGACACTTTTTAGCAGTACTGCGACCAGACAAACTTGTAGTATCATCAGATTTTTAAAATATTGCCTTTAGGTACATTTCTGGTTCATGGAAGTGTGTTTGTGTGATGACTTCATCTGACTTTTTATATGTCAATTTTGTAAGCCTCACTGATGTTTGTAGAACTATAACTGGTCTTTGTACTGCAATGTAGCACCAATTTAGTTTCAACTTCTGACTGTGGCAGTGTCAAGTAAGTCTCTTAGTGTTTTGTTTTGGGAATTTTTTTGTCACAACGGTACCCATCTTTGAGGATGGTGACACGGTGGTCGCGATGACAGAAACCACATCTTTTAGGTCCCTTAATGACATGGTGAAAATCATGGATCTAAAAGAACTAATAGATAGCTGTATCGGTAGTATTCCATTCTCACATGAAGTTGTCCACCAGTTGAGTCTCATTTCCAGCATACCAATTCTAGTGATTTATTCCAGTCTCATGCGCTCCATTGTATGCTCTTAATATGTGGTTATTATCTGGTTATAGGCATTTTTGGAGGGATAAATTCTGTTGTTCAAATTTGACAGCATCTATAAACACTGGAACTTAAGAGACTTAAGTTATAGTTCTGTTACTGTGGACAACTAATAACACAAATTTCTGTACACAGGTGTAAACACTGGCCTTGTCTGAATCTCCAGAGCTTTCAGGATCCAAACTATTGATTGGCTACCACACTTTGTATTTTCTTGAAAGAATATGTACTTCTCTTATGGTTCAATTTGAAGGAAATCAATAGGGCTAAAACTTCAGGAGTGCTAAAATACTACTTTGTGAAGTTGAGAAGAGAGGAATACTAATGTGGCATTTTCAGAATGGTTAAAAAATGGCTGGGGGGAGGCACTTAACTTTTGCCATTTAGGCAGAAGCTGTTTAGAAGCCGTAGAAAACGGAGTACAAAGTCTTTCTCTTGTTAATAAATTTCCTATTTTAATGCACAAAAAATGACTGATATGTTAATAATGTTTTGGAAAATTTGCTGGTTTTTGCATAGCTGTAAGTCAGCAATAAGTGTGGAAATATGGAAAATTAGGAAAATGTACAGCAGATGGTGTATGCTGATCTTCTTTCTATGAAATATTTCCTCCAATTTATCCACTTTAATGTATGCAAAATAAGAAAATACTCAATGTAGCATGACACCACTTCTCTTGTGGAAGGATATCTTACAACACTGATTCCAATAATGAACCTGATGGAAACATGTCCTATATATTACGTACCACTATTCTTTTGTTTCTTAGTTGCTAATGCTTTGCTGAGAGAGATTAAGCTGAAATTCATGCTGTCATTGTTATACAGTTTATTTAATAGCACAAATAGCTTCTTTGCTTCTGTCACAAGGCAAAAAGCAAAGAAGCTCATTTCCGCCACTTGTGACTTTCTAAAATTAATAAGGACTGTCCTTTGTGACAACAAATTTGACATGACTATGCCTTTATCATAGCATCACATAATTACAGACTGTCGTAGAACACTACTGGGAACAGTCTGAATCGGTCTTGTTTGCTCTCCCCCAATCGGGTATTTATACACACTGATAAGATTCCCTTGAGCCTTCTCTTCTCCAGGCTGAACAGTCCCAGCTCTCTCAGCCTCTCCTCGTACAACAGGTGCTCCAAGCCCTTAATCACCTTTGCTAGACTCTCTCCGGTATGTCCATGTCTCTCTCGTACTGGGGAGCACAGCGCTGGACACAGCACTCCAGACATGTCTCTCCTGCTGAGCAGTGGGGAAGGATCATCTCCCTCAACCTGCTGCAATGCTCTTCGTAATGCAGCCCAGGAGGCTGTTGGTGTCTTTGCCATGAGGGCACGTTGCTGGCTCATGGTCAACGTGCTGTCCACAGGATCCCCAGGTCTTTTTCTTCCAAGCTGCTTTCCAGCTGGTCAGCCCTGGTGCCTGGGGTTATTCCTCCCCAGGGGAGGACTTGGCATTTCCCTGTGTTGAACTTCAGCAAGGTTCCTTTCAGCACACTTCTCCAGCTTTTTGCGGTCCCCCTGAATGGCAGCACACACATCTAGTCTATCAGTCACTCCTCACAGTTTTGTATCATCTGCAAATGTGCTGAGGCTGCATTCTGTCTCATCATCCGGGTCACCAATGAAGATATTAGACAGTATTGGCCCCAGTATTGACCCCTGGGCCACACCAGTAGTGATTACCCTCCAGCTGGACTTCATCCTGCTGATCACAACTCTGTGAGTCCAGCAGTTCAGCCTGTCCACTTATCTAGTCTACTTCATCAGTTTGCCAATTTATCTTTAGTCCTAGATCATGCCAGCCGTGGAATAACAACCTCTAGGAAGTTGTGTTACTTTTATAGTGTGGTTTCTAAGTTTTCTCAATGATACCGTCATTGGCTGGGGACTCCTTCTTGTTCCTGAAACATAAGCAGAAGAATCTCATACTGCTTTTCTCTTTTTTTTTTTTGTATTTATTCAAGACTGTTCACAGCCTGAGTTCATCAAATAAATTCTACTTCTGGTAACCTGCATTTTAAAGAAGATGAATAATGAGCCCATTCTAGAAAACTGATGTCCTGCAGGAGTAGCTTTGCTGTGGGGAATAGAGGGACATTCTCCATCCTCATTACCACGACTTGCTGCAGCATGACCAGTCCAGGTAAACTGACAGAGGAACTACCCTGTGCTTGTACACCCTTTACCACTATTTAGATGGCTTTGGGACCTCTTCTGTATTTCAATAACAGGTTTTGCTAAAATACTGCCCTGTTGGTAAGTCATCAGGAGATATTTTACTATGGAGACATGCCTTACTCTGACACATAAAATCCCTGTGATGGCAACAGCCTCTTGTGCAGCACAGCCCGTAGCTGTTGTCCTTTTTAACTCTCTTTATATGGGTTGTCTTTAAGTGAAAGTTCTCATATTAGTGTCTGCCACATGGACTTGTTTTGCAAATTCCTGTCCTTTTTTGAAAAGATCTGTTAATATTTTCAACAATTCTTTGCATATTTGAACTTTAAAAACCAAGGACTCTAAAGTTAGGAAATCGTCCTTATTATTTCAGAAGTAGTGTTTGTCTCTGTAAAGGCAAACCCACTTTTTTTCCTTGAATGGATTTCATCTATTACTGGCAGCTGATTTCTTCTTTGAATGGTCTTCCGTTTTTTTTTTTTTTTATATATAATCTATATGCTTTTTGCTTTATACATTGGAATCCTGCCTCATCCTTAAGTGGCACATTTAATAACAAGTTTGTGGTGTTTTTTCTTTTTTTTAATCAGAATTAGTTCTCTTCCCTTGGATTCTTCAGTGGAGGTCTAAAAGCAATAGATAGTTCTTCCATTGCATCTGTCTTTTTGCAAGTTTGGAGACCTAGACATCTAATTTTCAACTTGATTTATAAGCTATGCAGCTGGTAGTGAATTTATGGACATTGCCTCTTTTAGACAATGTATTCTTGGATTCATCTTGCAAAGTTCTCAATTTCAGAAACAGTGCTTTTTTTCAAGATCCTTCATGTTGCAAAGAAAGTTAACACTTTCCTCCCAAAGCAAGATGTTTAGGAAGAAATTAATCCTGTACTTTCAGTGAAAGTACCAGTGATCAATACTTTGATATGTTGTTTTGCTTTTTGTTTTTTTTTCTGCACTTTTCCACTCAATTCTTATGCCTGAGGAAAGACCTTATTATTTGAAAGTTCTCTGACTTTTTTTTTTTCAGGCCTATTATCAGTACTGAGTTTGTATTCCTCAAAATTAACTTTTTCATTGGGTTTTTCTTTGATGAAGTCAAGATTTTGTTTGTTTTCTTGATCTACAACCTCATTTTTATTTACCGACTTGCTAAGAAAAGGCTGGGCTTAATGCTGGCCTAAAATTCTCTCTAGTTCCCGTCTCTTCCTCGGTGTTTGGGGAGACCAGTGTTGATGTTTTCTTCTCTCTGATGCTGGAATATCTGCCATAAATCTGTTGGTAGATTAGTGGATATTCCCCTGACAGTTAGAGAAGAGCATCTCTTTCGCCCCCTTCCCCCCGCCCGAAACAGCAAGTTATTGTTTCCAAAAACTTCAGAACATAAAATAAATCAGTGAAACAAGATTTTTTTTTTCAATATAAAAACGTCAGATAAATCCCAGTAGAACTGGAGCAAATGAAGGGATTAACTGTTAGGGATTAGCTATTTGCTAATTAGCTGTTAATAAGTGATAAATTTTCTCTGCCAGCATATATATCATCCGCTTTGATAGTTTAGGGAGCACACTGGAACAAGTTATTCAACCTGAACGATGTCATTGCTGAATAGTACTTGTATTGCAGCTGAGCTAGTTGAAGATTTTCAGGTGTAATTCTTTTCATTGAACAATGTACCCAGGTCTTACAAACATTAAAATTTTTAGTCAGAAGTAAAAATTTTGAAATCTCTTGGGGGAAAAAAAAAACCCAAAACCAAAACATCCCACAAAAAAACCAAAAACCAAAAAAACCCCAAAACCACCTGACCAAACTAAAGTGGGGAGAACTATAATTGTAATGATTTTATTATTTTATTTTTTTCTTCTTTTCATTGAAATATACCTGTTGCATAACATGCTGTATTGATGATCTCTGCATCTCAATCTTTGAAATAATTAAGAATGTATCAGGTCTCTCTCCTATATAATTGAAAGAGCTGGTAGGAAAGTTGCTATTATAATGATTAAGAATTATGGAAATACAGCTCAAGAACAAGCTTGCTTCTTAATTTAAAATTAAATTTGTGCATTTCAAACATATTTGGGAGCATTTTCAATACATTGAGACTAAAACAACTTACACAAAGAGTGGATTGCACTCTGGGGGATCTAGCCATTAAATCAGTGCTCAGTATTGTGGGAGAGGATGGATGGAAGTGGAAGTTGATTGCTTACTCAACCAAAGTTCTTCTGGTGGTAATGTCCTCCTGGTACAGGGCAAATTATCTTTTAAAAGAAGTAAATTAAAAGCTATGGTATGCTTTTATATGCATCCTCTTAGGATGCAGAATTAATCATTTCAAATAATTTTGCCTAAGTTCAAATGGTAAATATTGTAGGGACTGTCAATACAGGGCGCTGTATCAGTTATGGAATAACTTGAATGAAACTAAGTACTACAGTCTGTTTTTTTAAAAGTTCGGACCAATTCAGGGAGAACTGTAAGCACATACACTGACTTGGCTCCTGGTTGACCCACCTTTCTACAATCTCCAGTTCTTCCTGCACGTGAGGAAAGCAAGGAAGGAAGTTTCACTCGTGGGCTCTGTGTACACCATGGACATGTTGATCAATGCAGCTAATAATGAGATACCCAATAAACCTATTTTGTCACTACTGACATTAATTTCCTAGTCCAAGGTTCATATTTTTCCCTTCTCATATGAGTTTTGGCAGAAATTTTTCCATCTAACAGCATATAAGTTTATAAATTAAAAATTCCTCAGTCCTAGTCTGCTGTTTTGCTCTGAGCAACAGGGCAGTCAAATAAACAGGCAAAGCACTGGAAAACTGACAGACATGAGATTCATAAGGGCAAGTTTAAGTGCTCATCTAAAACCAGTTTGAAAGCATCATTAATCATGCTGGGCGCTGAGCCAGTATAAGCAGCTAGTTACAGTTGTATTACTCATTTTAACAGAAAAGATGAACTTTTCTCTGCTTTCCTCTGCATGGTTCTTTGCACTGAAAGTACATCCAGCCTCAGCTAGAGGTCTTCCTTAGTAGGTTAGAAAAAGGAGACAGCAAGAGGCTTTAAAATGATAAAATGAACATATTTCAGTTGTTCCACCCCCGCCCCCTCATAATCTTCGGTTTGCAAAGGTATTCTTTTATTAGAAATATATCCCTTGCTTCAGTTGTAAAACTAATGGCAAGTCCTTCTTCTGCTAAGGAATACTCTTCACACTATGCAACAGGCAAAACAGGCAAAAGAAAACCAAAGTAGATCTCCAGATTATCCATTCCTCTTCAGCAGGTTACTGAAAGGACACACTGCCTCACCAAAACTAAATTTAGAAGCATTTCTGCAGACCACTTGCATTGTCTCCTCATGTTAATTTATCAACACTTTAAAGATCTCACCAATCAGAATTACACTGAACACTTACAAAATAAAATTGCCAATAGAAACTCTTTGTGTGGTCTTATTGTTTCTCCCTTGCTCACTATAGAACTGGGGAGCAATAGTTTTTTCCAGCTATAATTTATTGCAGTCATCTGGGGACTAATTTATGCTAACCAAGTCCTTTGAAGATGAAAAATGCAATTCTTCAATTTTATGGATGTAGATTTCAGCTTTATGGATGTAAGTTTAGAGGCCTTCACTTCTCAAGGACTTGCACATCACAAAATTCAGGAAGGATATACTTTGGCCTTTACCTAAACGCTTGTTTTATGCTATATTCATTAAAAGTAAAGATTATTTTTGAAGACTTGTATTTCAGTGCGTAAATTTAAATAAACTTGGGATTAAACCTGGAATTCTAGGAGGACCATGTATGTCATCTTCATTTCTATTGGTTCTGAGTCTTGCTATTGCATGCTTCTTTATTTAGTTCTTCAAGTACAGACAAGAAAAAAAGTATTCAGATTTGGTCTTGAAATAAATACATTATGATCCCAATAAGAAAGGCACTCAGGCTCTGTAAGGTGTCATTTAAAAAGCTATTTATTAGAGTTAACACTGCAAGAAGAGAATAACATAGGTAATCTTATGTCCCTTTAGATGCTTGAAACCCCAAGTTTGGGGTTTCGAATGGGCCTCCAGGCCCTGCGTAGCGCGCCGTGCAGACCCCATCCATAGAAGAGATTATTCCCTTTTGGTCCTTTGAGCTACTCCTTGTTTTCTTACAAGGAAACAACTTTATTTATCATTTCTACTGTCAGACCGGAGGGATGTTCGCATGAGAACTTGTTGCTGCACAGTTAGATAAAAGCAAGACCAGGCAGGTGGTGTAATTGCCGGTACGGAGCGGGCGCTGCCTGCAGGCTCCTCTGTTAAAATCAGCCAGTTGTGTTTGTCCTGCAGCCAAAAATTGTGCAGCGCAGGCCTGAAGGCTGTGCTGGTCGTGCGTGTACGTGACCGTGCCATGCACAATGTTCGAGCAGTCAGGACGACTACACCACTCCGTAATGATATTTTACTAAGTAAGTTATGTTTTAAATTTGAGTAAGGATGTGTTGATACCTCTGAACTTCAAGAGGCTTTTATTTTTCTCTGTTTCAGGGATAATAGGATAAATCAGGTTCCAAATGGGAAACCCCAGGGAAGCTGCTTGAATTCCTTATTAAGTCCACAAGCAATTTGTTAGGTAAATAAACCGTAAGTGTTCTTAAATCATTTATGCAAATACAAGGTGATTTGTAAAGTTAAAGACTGCTAATAAATTGGTATCACAGAACTGGTAAAACACACAAGTATGACCAACTTTGGTCTAACTCCCGTGACATGAATGCAATTTACTTTACATTTCAAAAGCAAAAGAGAAAGAACCAGGCAGAGAAAGCAACTAAAATGAAATAAATGAAATATAGTTAGAATTGATTATTGAATTTTCATTTTTTCCGGCTTTTAAAATTGCAGCAATGGGGGCTCCTTCTTCGCCCTCCAATAACAAAACATCGGAAGTAAAATTGTAGTAATTAATGAAAAACAGTGGGTATGAACATATAATGGAGAGTTAATGGAATATTTAGGAAATAAGGAGGAGAATGCAAAAGTAGTGGTGCAATGAACACTTCCCATTTCAGAAAGAGTGTGGGCTGAACACTGTGAAGATGCACTTTAATTATGCAAAGTACATTTCATTAGTTGTTTCTTCTCTAATAAAAACACATACCAGTGTGCATATCTATCTGTCTAAAATCACAGTTTATCTTAGGATGAGACCCTCTCACCGGGCCTTCTAGTACTGTGAGTTTCCCCCTAAATTCTGTGAATTCTTATATAAAATTTATTGAATGCACAAGATGTTGTTCTTTATTGTATAGAAATAATTCATATCATGTTCTCTCTCTCCATCATTTCACTCGTGCAGAAGAAAGAGGTCTGGGGGGGGCTATTAATGCTTTGTTGTTTTCCACACTACTCACTGTAAGTAAATTACATTCACTTGTTATGTATTCTGCATAGAATTCTGTATTGTGCTCTGTAAACCCAAAAGAAGACCACTTGTGACTAGTCCAAACACTTGATGTGGACATGGTGAACATTTCTTTATTTTCTCTTCCCTTTATTCTGTATATAGCACATAAGCAAATAACTGTTTTTCCTTTTCATTTCTGTAGTATTTGAGCACTGATCAATACAAAATAATCTTTCTAAAAGCTCTATATACTGAAAATAGGACTGGATAGTTCTTCATTTTTTTTCCCATAGCAAATTGCTAAACTGTATTGTAATGAAGCTACACTACAGTGTGAGAAAACACATCAAAATGAAACTGTGCATGCCTGATAGAGCTTTTTCCTGGGTAGAAGACAGAATAATAAACCTTTCATAACTGATACTAGTGATTTTGCTGAATACTTTCTAGCATGCATGAGGCTAAAATCTGGTTGAAAACAGAGTAAACACCTACAAAGAACGGAATATATTAGAATATAGTAGTCTTCTATGCTCATACTTGGCTTTATGGGAAAAAGAATTGACAACATGTTCAAGATCAAATATGAAATAAAGGAATGAAAAAAGCGTAAGCTCACAATATATTTAGACTTTAAATGTGTATAATCTGAAGTATTTTTTTCCTCTTTACTTACATTTAGGAAAAAAATAATTCATCTTCAATTGGTCTTGATCTGAATTTCTATGTTTGTGTTGAGAGACAGCATCAAAAACCCATTAATCCAGCCAGTTCTAATCATAATATTTGGAAGACTTCAATGATAGCACTGTAGAGATTCACCTCAGCCAGCTTTAAATAGAAGAAATGGTGTTTAAAGAAATAGAAAGATGGTGTTTAAATCTGAGCTTGTCACCCTAGTTGCCTTTGCAGTCAGTGGAAACCAATAGGTGCCTCCAGAGAATGTCTCATCTGGTCTATCGAGACCAGAGAGAGGTGTCTTACATTGTGAATCATCCTCTGGAAGTGCCTGTTTCTTTCTGTGGCCCACAGAAGAGCCTGCAGCTACTAGTTGAGATGTAAACCTCCAAGTTAGAGTGAATGGATCTTTCCATGTTGCCTATCACTGCAGGAGTATGATGTTGAAGCTTTCTGTGGAGTTCACAAGCTATTTAGAAATCAAAGAGTTGTGGACACAATGACAGAGTTTGGGTTTTTAGTAGATACAGAAGGGGAAGGAGAAAAACAGAGCTTTCTGCCTCCTGTATCCACCTTCCTTCCCAATTGTACAGGACTGAAGCGTATTAGTCATAGAGATTCCCTCCTGAACAAATCATCTCCCTTATTTCAGTGGTCAAGAAGGAGATAAAAGTGGAAACTTTGATCTTTTATACCCTGTAAGCAGCTGGCAGCCTCAGGAGGCAGTCTTTGTCTCCAACATGATATTTGGTAAAGTTTGATGTGGGTAATACATACTGCCTACAATATGAACCAGTAAGAATTTTTTATATATATGTAATATAGATACATATATTACATTAAAAACCTATTTTAAACTTTAACATTAACATCTTGGTGTGTGGAATTTTAAATTCTTTTATGCAGAACAAGAAAATATTATATTTCTGTCAAAAGTATCACAAATAAAACTGGATGTGTGAGAAAATTTAATGAGGAAAATCTCCAAATATAGTTTCGCCTGGCTAATTTTGTATTTTGGAATTGTTTGTTAGGTTATATAAATACTCTGGCCAGGATAGCTTCAGGTCTGTATGTAGGAAAGAATAGTTCAACATTTCTGACCTTGTTTACTATTTATGTGATAAAGCTAGAAGTAGAAATAGTTTCCAAAGGTAAAATGCTTTGGTGTATATTCTGCGTTTAAGATTCTATTTATAAATAGCATATAAAAGATTGATAGATATATAATGATTGTTTTAATTCATGGTACCATGATGTTGGCGAGGCCATCTGTTTAACAGTTGCCTTTAAACCTCCAAATATCAGTGTCATACCTGTCCATAAAATTGTGTTGCCCATGATTAGCAACCCTTCTGAACCATTTTCAAATGGAGCTCTATGTACAGCTTCCTTGTTAACAGCAGAATACCAGTGTAACAAACTCATGCTAACTAATAAATAAATTCCTTCAGATTAAATTCTGGATTAGCAATGCTGAAAAGCTTAAAGTTATGGTGAACTTAATGAACTGCAAAGAGAAAAATCTGCGTACTCCATTAACTACTTTCAGAACAGAATTCTTCCCAAAACACCAGAAGTAACATGGGCACAAAGAAAGCTCTAATGTCCTTAGATTACTTTTGTGTTTTTTTGTGCTGTTAAAGTCACTCTGCCTGAAATTTCCAGCACTTTAGTATTATCCAATACCTATCACAGAAGGTGATTTGGCTTTACCTGCGTCCAATCTTCTCATGTTTCTGTCTTCTTTGAATTTTAGAATGAGGTGGAGGAGTCTGGGAAAATTCTGTATTTATTAGATTTATATCTACAAATTTTCTCAGATACTTTCTTTCAGAGGCTTTTAGGCACCTGTCTATTCTTCTGGAAGATTTTCAGCTTTCAAATCTATATGCTAAGAGCAAAAATAAAATTTGAATTAAAGATATGGAATTTGGTCTTTAAGTTGAAGATTTTTTGAAGCAAAACTGTTATTAACTATTGAGATTTAATGTAACTTCCTTGATGATGTCCCCATATGCTTGCATGTTACAGCCAAAATAAGTAAATTCACTTAGTTCTCATGTTCCTTATCTTCTAAGGTTATGTTGAGTTTTGATTTGAAGAAGTCCTCGTTAGACTTTTGTGTTTCAATTTTGTTTTGGGATGGTCTACTATTTTTGTTCCTTGCTTGCATGTTGGTTAAGCTGTTACTTCCAAGAGCTATTTTATTAGCCACAGTTACCTCTTCTGTGCTCCTCCTATGGAGCAACACAATGCTGTTGTTGTGTCTAAGTAGGATTTTTCTTAAAATTGAGTGGCAATGTCAAGCAGGAAAGATGTGTTCTTGACACCACTTGACATTGTGTTGAACCATTTGCTTAACCCTGGGCTTAGTTCGAGTGTGCGATCCTAACTGGGTGTAAGATCTAAAGTCTTAATGTTGTTAATTATTTATTGGCATATTATCATATTTCACTGTGTTCTGCAATGAATTACAATGAAGGCAATGGCATACATATTGTCAAAATTTAATAAGTTTATGGTAAGAGCTTTTTGCTGTTTGCTTCACTCTTTGGTAATTATGCTTAGGATTGATTTCTGGTAAGCGTATGGTCTTCTGGGTAGGAACACTAGCTGCTATTTCAGCTCCTGCAGCTTTGACCTGACTTTTTTTTTTATTTCTGTAAGATAAAATGTCAGTACACTTCATCAGTCAAACTCATTGTTAATGTTTATTACATTATCACTGTTTGGTTTGCTTTTAATTGTTTTTTTTTTTTAAATTAAATGGTATATTATTCATTACTGAGTCAAACTTTCTTCCTTCAAATTTATTGAAAAATATGGTTTTTAAGAGGGGTTTTGTCATACTTAATATATGCAGTGACCATGTTTTCATCTGCAAATATCCTTTGTGTTAGGTTTGCAATTATGCTGTCACTTTGTATTATGCTGGTTATTCTAGTGTCATGTTTGTGCAATTCATTTATGATTTTTAGCTTTTTTTATAACTGTAGTCTTTCCAAAACTTGTTAAGAGTTCTTCAATGCTACTGTTTTTATTCTTTTTTATCTGAGTTGAAGAAAGCTTTTCAAGGTTTTGGTGAAAAGAGTTTTTGAGCCATGACTTAAGCTTGTTTTTTGATGCATTCTTATATCACATTGTTTTTATAGCTTTTTCATTTCCCTATTATTTCTCAAAATTAAGTTAAAAAGAAAAAAAAAACAGATGCTTGACAAGTTTCTGTCTTCTCTTATTTATGCAAGTTTTAGATCTTTATGTTGGGAACCCTATTACAATTGTTGTAATCTATGATAACGTCATGCAGAAAATAATCCATATCATGTTAACGGTGATTTCTTTGAATTCAAATGCTGTAGCTCTCTGAATTATGCTTTAGTTTTTTGAAAATTACTTTTGCTTTATGTCAGCTTTCTATTATAGTGGAAAATTTATTTTTCTTGAGTTAGGTTTTTAATCATATTGCACATAAATTAATATCACCTCCAGATGTTCTGAGGGCCAGATTTAAGTTTCCTTTGAGTGTCTAGAGCATTATTGCTTTTCTTGAGACTCCTGGTTATTTTGGGGTGAACGTGTGGGAAGAATGCTCTTTCAACTGTAAGCCTGATGCCAGCCACAATTTCATTAGTGCTCTACTATTTTGATTTTGAAAATGTGTGTCCATTTTTCCTTCTCTTTATATTTATATATCTTGTCAAAAGTCCCTCATTGCTGGCCTTAATGTTCTTGGGAATTTTGTCAGTCCAAGTTTGTAGGCAATTATAGGATTAACCTTTGATCTCAAATTCGTGTCATCTCTTACTGTATAACATTGTAAAATTACTGTTTTCATGTAGTGTGTTTAAAACCTGGCTCAGAGCAATTGCTGTTAATTGACGTTTGGTCTATCAGCAAATTTTTCTGCTTTAGAAGTCATAATTAATGCTACTTGCTTTGAGTGCTAATCCTCTGGCCTCCTTGAATATTTTATGACTCTGTTTTTATTCTTAAATTGCTTTTTGTCTGCTCCTGGCCATTGACATGTGCTTATTACAGTGATTTAAAATTACATCCATCCAATTCTTTTAGCAGCAGCATTGTATTGTTGCAGCTAGGGTTGCTGTTCCAGAGATCTACTCTCACAGTTTGTTACACCTTCATAAAGAGCTTTTTGGAGCTCTGGCATTCCAATCAGCAATGCTTGCCAAGAAGAGTAGGTTGCTTGGTATGCATTATTTTTAAGGGGTACCTTAAAAATTATATTTCTGTAACTTCATTTTTATTTTTTTTTACATATAGCGTGTAGCACAACTCCAATTTGGATGGTCAATGCATTATTTTTAACTTTACCTTAAGATCTGTTCAGCCCTATCATGAGATAGGACTCCTATAGGCAGAACTTAAAGTGTTGTTAGGATTCTCACCAGAGTACGTCCAGAGAAGAAATGCACTATTATATTTTGAATTCTTTTTGAAAGGTCATGACAATTTTTTCTTTTCTTATTTCTACTCTTTACTGTCTTGTAATTTTGTTTGTGTTTTACATCTTAAACTCTCAAAGTCAGTGCCCACTGCAGCTGCACAGCCTTTTCAGCTCCCCAGCCCTGCTGCCAGCTAGGTACCTGTTTGTTATCTAGCTCAACTGCTCTAACGTTCATGCTGTTATCCACCAAGTAGTGGGGTCGTGACTTCTTTGCTTCAGACTTGTCCCATACATTCTCAGAATTCCCTATTGCTGGAATTCCTACTACACTGAGAAAAAAAATTAATTGCAAAAATAAGTGATGGTTCTGGTTTTCTACGGTATTACAGAGCAACTGGGGGGATTGAATGCCAATCTATATCTGTTAGCCCTCATATGTGACTAGTTAAATGATGAACATTACAAGTCCATAATTTTTTGTAACACGGTGAAGAAGTATGGCTGATCGTGGTCATCAAATCACCTGAGCCAACACACCAACTCAGACATTTCTCTTACCAGTATCATCTGAAGTGATTATCTCACTTAACAGGGAAAGGCTGTAAAGACAGAAATTGATAGAAAACTGAAGACGTTCTATATAAATAAGTACTTTAGATATCAGATATCTTGAATTTTCTGTAAAAATGAAATTGTTTGTTTATAGTGAGTGTCTTAAAGTTACCTACTATTCCATACTAAATTTCATACTGGAGGCCTGGAAAATTTTTAAACAAATTCTTCCCAAACCGTGCTGCAGCAAAGGTCTATCTTCTGACACAATTTTATAATAAAGTGGGTGTTAATAATTTTACAATACTTTTTCACTGTTGACCAAACTGAATATTTGGATACTCTTTCTAATTAATATTCCTCAACTAGCATATTTAAGAAGGATTAAAAGCACAAATAACTTGTCAAATACAGTGAGTTATAAAGACTTTAACTTCCATTCTGATATAAGTTGCACCTCTTCTAGTCCCTAATGATGTCATATTTATGCATTTTGTGACAAGCTCTATGAGAAAAAAATGATGAGTATGTTTAAATGAAGTGCAGATGAAAAGATCAACAGAAAGGTTTTGAATAATCAAATTGAAATATAATATGTAACATTTTGTCCAACTTTAATGTCCCATTTTGCCTGCTGGATCTGCATGCTAAGCACAGTAATCTGGGACAGGCCTCTCTTTAACGTATGAGTGGAAGTGTACATCTTAAATTTGTTAATTTAATTGGATTTACCACTTTTTAATGTTTGAGTGGTAGCAAAGTCATACCCTGACACTTTGAAAATAATGTAAAATGGGAGTTTAATAAAGGCTTTTTCCTCTTGGCCACCAGCCTTTATAGGAACCCTGTTTCTCAAGTGTTTTCGATTTTGCTTGTTCATGTCTCAGATTAGACAACCCCAATGGTGAAACAGAAATAAAAATGTCAACATTTTAAAAGCCTGAGTCCTTATGAGATACATAGGTTTATATTTTGTGGTGCTAAAATGTTCAGACCAGCCAGGTAGTTTTATTGCTCTCTTTTTGGGGACAAATAAATCAATAAGGAGAGCACTTATAAAAGCACTTCAAAGCAGGTAAGATCATAAAAAAGTGGATAGCTAGTTTTAGCATTTTATTTATTTTACGATAACTTTTAATGGTTTCTGTTGGTTTAAGTTGTTTTGAAAAACACCCATTTCACTCATTTCCCTCTTTGTTATTTTAGTTTAGTGACCTGATCATATGAAGAATGGAAATAAGAACTACCAATTTAACAATTTTAAGAAGAAATATGACTCAGAAAGACTAAGCATGTAGCATTTGCATGTGCACACAAACAAAAAGAAATAAAAGAAGAGAACCTTGTGAAGGAGAGAGCCCTCCATCTATTTTATAATAAATTATATCTTTCCTGAAAAACTTTGCAATCTGCAGCAATTAGATGGGTTAATCACTTCTGATCTAGGGGCATCTACTGACATGATTAATTTGACTGTGTATTAGCAGTGCTAGAAAATGCACCATGAATAAAGTATATACATTCTGAGCGGTGTTGACTTAGGCTGTTTACCATTTTAATCCATTAGTAGTTGGTTTTCCTAATTATCTTGTGCATTATATTAAATACTCTAATTACTTGCTGAAATAGCTAGCTGAACTTTACTTCATAAATTCTAATATATGCAGTGTCCAATGTATATAACTATCTTGAAGACTTAATTGTATATTTCTAGAGAAGTAGAAGTGGATATTGTATTTAAATATGGAAAGAGTAATAATAATTTGTGTGTGTTCCAAACAAATCTTCTTGCTTATGAAAAGATAGGACAGTTGTGGTGTGAGGAGCCATAACTTAGTGTGTTGCAAACCTGCTTCTTCTAGGTAGGCTCCTCAAATCTATCCATGCTGTAAGAGTTTTGAGAAGATTCTCTGTGCTGTGTCATGTCTTTCTAGTTATTTTGTATTCGATGTCAAGAAGACAAGTCTGATGTTACAGTAGAAGTCTTCATGACAAGGCAAATTAAAAAGACAGCTCTCATCAGAGATTCTTGTAGAGACCCAAGGTCCTCATCAGTTCACAGGTTTTGAAAGCTTTGTTTAAGTAGTGACTGACCTGAATCCTTTTCTCTGTTCAGCAGACTCTGATACCCTTGAAGAAACAAATTCTGACAACTAAATTGTCAAGACATAGGACAGTAGTCTCTAACAGTCAGATTTCTTGCACGGTATCCCAATTACCATTAACAAAAATAGAGATTCAGTTTGCGTAGTTGTTTTTTAACACTAAAAGAAGATCTTCATTGCAGGTGAAACAGGAATAGTTCATACAAAATACCACAATTCACTGGTACTTGTGGAATCATAGAATCATAGAATAGGTTGGAAAAGACCTCTAAGATCATCAAGTCCAACCGTCAACCCAACACCACCATGCCCACTACACCATGTCCCTAAGCGCCTCATCTACACGTCTTTTAAATACTTCCAGGGATGGTGACTCAACCACTTCCCTGGGCAGCCTGTTCCAAGGCCTGACCACTCTTTGAGTAAAGAAATTTCTCCTAATGTCCAGCCTAAACCTCCCTTGGCGCAACCTGAGGCCATTTCCTCTCGTCCTATCGCTAGTTACTTGGCAGAAGAGACCAACACCACCTCGCTACAACCTCCTTTCAGGTAGTTGTAGAGCGCGATGAGGTCTCCCCTCAACCTCCTCTTCTCCAGGCTAAACAACCCCAGTTCCCTCAGCCGCTCCTCATAAGGCTTGTGCTCCAGGCCCTGCACCAGCTTCGTTGCCCTCCTCTGGACACGCTCCAGCACCTCCATGTCCTTCTTGTAGTGAGGGGCCCAAAACTGAACACAGTATTCGAGGTGCGGCCTCACCAGTGCCGAGTACAGGGGCACGATCACCTCCCTACTCCTGCTGGCCACACTATTTCTAATACAGGCCAGGATGCCATTGGCCTTCTTGGCCACCTGGGCACACTGCCGGCTCATGTTCAGCCGGCTGTCAACCAGCACCCCTAGGTCCTTTTCCTCCGGGCAGCTTTCCAGCCACTCTTCCCCAAGCCTGTAGCGTTGCCTGGGGTTGTTGTGGCCGAAGTGCAGGACCCGGCACTTGGCCTTGTTGAACCTCATACAGTTGGCCTCGGCCCATTGATCCAGCCTTGTAGTTAAAGAACTTTAGTATTCACTGCCAACAACTGAACAGCAGAACATAGACCTTCAAAAGCTCTTTCCTTTCAAAAATCTGTGTTCTTTCTCAAAGGCAGATAAGCCTCAAGATATCTGTAAGCATAGCCTACAGACAGAGTCAATTCCTAAAATTTGACTTGCTATGAACTTACTGCTTGCTGTATGGTTGAAGAAACATATAGATCTCATTTAGCAGTATAATACTCAAAGACAAGACTGAGGACCATCAAGATTCACTAAGAACTAATTTGGTCCTGATTAGTGTAAATATCCTGAGATGGAGTAAATCAGCAAATTCATAGAAATAATTGTTCAGGATCTGATCTTCCTCCTTTTAGCTTTGCCATTATGCTATGACCTAATTATTTTTTGGTTTGTGTCCTAGTGGATGGGATAACTTAATGGTACCTTGCTTGGACATAATGTTATTCATACAGAAGTCCAGATTCCTCCTAGTTATTTTGATTAAGTTAGCAAAAACTGTAAAGAGCAAATCATTGTTCTCACTCTGCAGTCATGTTCCATTAAAGGTTAAGGGAATCAGAACCCATGGAATGATTACTACCAAGATATTTACTCTCACGATGCATATACCTGCAGTGCATACTTCCACAACAAACCAGAAATAGAAGTGACCTTTTTATTAGTGTTGCCAGGGGTAACATTTCAAAACACTCACAGCAGGAACCTAAATGATCACATACTGCATTATTGGGGAATTCAAATATTATGGTCCAACTCCCTACAACATGAAGTTAGTCTTTATCGAATGAATCAGTTTCCTCTTTCTTTTTTAAAACTCTCTCTCTCCTTTTGCCTAGCAGTCTGCCAAGTTCTGAACACTAAAAATTACTATACCCTTTGCTGAAAATGTTTTTTCCTGCCTTTCCAATATTAATCAGAATGAATAGTTCATCCTAATTTAGCCTTAGTTAGCCTTATTTTCCTATGTTTAATTGGATAACACTCACTGTTTCATTCGATATTACAGCCTTCAAACCTGCATTAAACTGTGGTTTAGAAATTCCTTCAGGATGAGTTCTGATGGCATAAAAATCGGATTGTCCAAATATCTTTGCCCTGTACTTTAGATTTGTGTGTCCTAGGAAGAGTGCCGATGTGTGCCAGAGCTGTTTGCCAGTATGTGTTGCCCTGTATTTGAAGTAAACATGTTTTTTGGCTAGCTTATAAACAACTATTTTCAAAAATAAGAATATACTCACTGTTCTAAGATTATACAAGGTTTGTATCTATAGTCTTGCTTCTTGCATGTATAGAATGACGATAAACAAGCATGAAGAAACTGTAAAAGTCAATCTGATTGATTGCCTTCTGTATTGGACTGATCTTTTGAACCTCACTTTCCTCCATTAAAAAAGGAGAATATCAATAGTTAAGGAAAGAAGGTACAGGCAATGCTCCCATAAATGTTGCAAACTGTTCCCACCTGCTTTACATGCCTCCCTTTTTTTAGACTGAGTTGAATGGGATCACAACTGGTATATTTAAAAGAAAATTGTGATCAGGGATTTGATTAGCAAGAGAGTTGTGTTTCTGAGGATTTTTTTCCCAGAAAAAAGAAGCCTTTACATGATACATAGACCTTTTCTGGAAAACAGATGTGGGGCCTAGAGAGGTAACCCGGGAAAAAAACAAAGTAGATGTGAATAGCTGCCTCAAGATCATGCCTGTGTTGCCTGTAGAGGTGCAAACCAGCTCTTCTTCTGTCCCTAAATCTGGTCTTCCCAGTTTTGGTAGCCTGTTGCCGCATTCTGAGACAGAACTGAATTTATATGATGGATAAATGGCACTGGTGAGATTTGTTTGGGCTTGAGAACTGAGATCCCTTGTGAGTAATAATCAATTGTACATAGAAGTGTGAGTGCAGGGCCTCATCATTATTATTCCAGTGATCTTTGTGTTTCCTAGTTATGTAGTCAGGAGTGATTTATTTCAAAATAATTGCTGAAAATGTTCTATAGAATTTGGATAAACAAAACCCATCTTGTGCTCTACCACAAAATTTTCCATTCCCTTTCAATTTAACATTTCAAATAGTTTTTGAAGTGTGACAGTTAGTTTTTAATATATATATAATCCATGTTTTAATAAAATTGTGTTTACCAATACTGTAAGTATTCTGCTAATTTTTTAAAGCAGGATAGCACATACGAAGTCAAATACTTTCTAAATGTCTATTATGTTCTACAAAACTATGTTTATGAACCAACCTTGTAATTGCACGTAAGGATGAAATCAGTTTTGGTTGAGAAGTTCTTTCTTCCATAAAATCATGCTGACAGGCATTAGAGATATCTTTGTCCTTCAGCTGGATTCTAAATCTGATTTCCATCAAGTTGCTAGGCTTGGCAGAGGAATAACTGGTCTTTGACTACTTAGGCCATCCTGTTCACCTTCTTCTGTTAGCAGTTTCTTCATTAACATCAGAGATTGTATTTTGTTTGGTTTTGTTTTTTTTTTTAACTTTCCAAGAATTCATTGGTTTAATAAAACACAATATTTTTGATAATTAACAGTCACTGTCTAGATATCTCCTTGAACAATTATGGCAAATAATATTTTAGGCAAATAACATTATATTAGGCAAATAACACAAAACAGCTGATTAAAAAGGGGCTATTCCTAATGTATGTGTTTAACAATCTTCTTGGTTAGCATCCGTTGAATCTGAATATTCTTTCTGTGTTATTATTTACTATTTTCTTATTTCCATGGAGAATCATAGAATCATAGAATGGCGTAACTTAACACCAAATTGTTAATGAAATACAAAACACCCCTAAAATAAAAAAGTAAGTCTTATCTTGGATTGTCGTTTGGCTTATCTAAGCGTTTTTATTTTACTTTATAATGAGCTTTAATCTCATCTGATGTTTCAAATAAATAGTAGAATAGCATAAAGTAGCTGTTATCACGATAGAAATGCAAACTTGAGAGTGTGATAAGAAATGTATGGTAATTATTATGCTACAGTAACATAAACTTGAATTTTAGGATTCTTTTTTTTATCATTCTTAGGTGATATCCTGATTAAACAGCAAGTATTAGTGAAATAGCTCCATTGGTTTAATGAATCTTCATAAATATGAAGTAAGGCCTGTACCAAGTTGACATCTTTTATACTTAGCTGACATTTTGTGTTAGGAATGAAAGAAATCACTTTTTTAAATCTCCGTAGATAAATGGCAGTGAAAGGGAATGAGAAACGGACATAATTTCTTTTGCTTCACTCTGTCCTCGTTTTGGCTGGGATAGAGTTAAGTTTCTTCCTAGTGCTGTGTTTTGGATTTAGAATGAGAAGAATGTTGATAGCACACTGATGTTTTTAGTTGTTGCTAAGTACCCTGCTAGTCAAGGACATTCAGCTTCCATGCTCTGCCAAGTGCACAAGAGGCTGGGAGGGAGCATAGCGGGACAGCTGGCCCAACTGGCCAACGGGGTATTCCATACCATGTGACATCCTGCTCAGTATATGAATGGTAGGCGTGTCGCTGTTTATTGGGCATTGCTCGGCAGGTGGAGAGCAATTGCATTGTGCATCGCTCATTTTGTATATTCTATCATTATATTATTGTTGTTGTTGTTGCTGTTGTTGTTGTTGTTATTATTATTATTATTACTATTATTATTATTATTATTATTATTTTCCCTTCCTTTTCTGTTCTATTAAACTGTCTTTATCTCAACCCATGAGTTTTCTCACTTTTACCCTTCTGATTCTCTCCCCGTCCCACTGAGGGGGGGGGCTGTGTGGTATTTGGCTGCCTGCTGGGTTAAACCATGCCACACTTTTAATCTGACAAGTAACATGTTCTGGCAGCTTCCTCAAGGATGTACTTGAAGCAAGAAAAGTTTACATTGTATCAGGTGCTGTGCATAAAAAAAAGTTGACCAAATTCCTTTTAGCTTTATAGCTATACTTTTCTCCTTGTAAAGAAAACAAACCAATTTTAATTGTGTGCATTAGCATGTCTCTATTCTTATTATATTTTATATTTCTAATGGATTGTCATATTTATCACTTCATTGAAAGGTCGAGATCATTGCTTAAAATAGAAAGGGAACCTGAATGACTGATTCAGGCATCCAGTGCTGAACAGGCTTCTGCTAGATAGAGATTTTACAGTGTTTGCTTAAATCTATCTATGGTAGCTGAGATGGAGCATGCCCAATCAACGTTGCCTAGCCTTTACCAAATCAGAAGAGAATTAAGATATATTCCTCAGTTTTCCTGATGTCCTTCTTTTTCTTGGGCATCGGCTGCAGCAGGAATTTATAAGAGAAACCCTTTGGAAAGAATGGGATTGCATTTTATAAATTGCAAAAGTGAGGATGCAGTGGGGACGTACTGTATTTCCTCAGAGACGGTGGCTGCTCTTTGGGAGAGGTCTTGGTTCGATGCTCTAAGAAGCCCAGTGTCCTGCACAGACCTTAGGCCTGTGGCACAGGTATTCAGTCTGCAGCCCCGTTTGTTGCATGGACCTAGCATGTATGTCATAGCCTTGTCTCTAGGTCTTTCTCTGGCCCGGTCTGCTGCTTTTTCTCACTGGATTTTCGGGATGAACCCTGGAGCACATCTAGTGCTTGACCATGTCTGAAGTGCGCTGCATTGATGAAGAAACTTCTTATTATCACCATGTGGCCCTGCTCAGGTCTGGTGGGACTGTGTCGTGGTCAGTGAGAGCACAGCTCTGACCCTCAGATCCTGGGTTGCTCTCCTTCACGGAGCAGCCCTGCTCTTGCTTTCCTGTGCCACCACCATCCACCAAATCCGTATCTGGGGGACAGACATCTGACACCACGGCTAGCACTTCGGCAATATAAAGCACTTTTAACAGAGCTCTGTTAGTCTACGGCATTAGTGCATAAAGGAACGTTATAAGACATAAAAAGAAAATGGATATTCCATGGAAAGGCAGTGTCCTTCATAGCTGAGATTCAAAACAGAAAAGAAATTGTGTGGATATCTTTGATATTTGATTACTGATATATTTGATTTCCACAGTTAGGTGTGGTTGTCCATGCCACTGCGTTGGCTGATAATGGTTATGTTCTCTCCCCGCATACAAAAGAAACCCACTGAAGAGATCTAGGTGTTGGTGTAATTATCATTATTTTCTTATTTCTAGCACAGCAGTGGTGTCTAGAATCCCTCGTTGGGGACACAAACATAAAGTTCTAGGCACAGACATGGAAATGCTCCCTGTATCAAAGTGTTTATCATCTGTATACAGAAGGTACAGAAGTGTCCAATGTATAAGCAATGAAAGCTGCTTCCTCACGGTCACCTCAGATTAAAGTCAGATGAAAAATCTACAGAATTCGTTAAAGTTGTGCTTTATCTGCTGGGCCATGTTGCTTCCCTTGGAAAAGTATAGTACGACAACAGTGTGGGAAACAAGAAAATTAAGTTATTCAGCTAATGGATACTTTAGAAGTATTTGAAATACATTAGTGACAGAATTGGGTTTAAAAACATCAGTTTCTGTTTTACGTGCAGCATTTGCACAATCAGTGCTTGACTGCCTGGATAATTAAAGAAGTCTTAATGGTACCAATTAAGAAGTGAGAATGTGATTTATTGCCCTTTGTTACTTTCCAGGTCAGAGGAGATGCAATAGGAAAATACATATCCAGTAATCTAAAGACAGTTTAAACTGAAATAGTTCTTTGCAATTTAGGCATTTAATTAAAAGCTTTAAAGTTTAATTAAAAAGTTAAATCATTTGTCTATTTCTGTGAAAAAACCCAGTGCTTTTGTGTTTGGATCAATTATATAACATAAAGCACAGTGAGATAAGTATACTATTTTCTTCAGTCTGAAGTTATAGCATTTTTCATGCATAACAGCTCAACACATAAAAATGTATTCAGGGTACTAGAAGCAAATAGATATATTGTTCTATTAAGCATAACGTGAGAGTAAGTTTTAATCTAAAGGATATTTTTTCTTTATTTTTCGGGATGGGACAAAGACAAAAAGCCTTTTTTAACACAGTGAAAATAATGAAGAGGAAAAACTAAGTCTTTTCTACTTTAAACTTTCAAAATAACAACTATTTGCATTTATATAATGGTAATAAACATTCAGCCAAACATCAGAGAAGAATACTAAAGAATGAGATGTCAATGGGAATTGTTCAATTCGCAGTGTTTCTGGGGTCATATTTTAAACAATATTAAGTAGTAGGATTTAATATTCAGAAATATGTGATTTCATCTCATAACTTACTCCTACCTTTTCAAAAGGACTGGCAAATAGAGTAACAGACTTGTGAATGTTTCAGAAATTCAAAAATGCTCAGAACAAATACAGTTGGGAGTAGAGGTAAATAAATTGTGGCTAGAAGTAAATAAATGTCTACTCAACACTCCCCTTTGAAAATAACAGGACCTGCTAGATATTATTAAAAATAATTATGTTCTTTAGGCATATAAATAAGAATGAAGTTCTTATAAACTTTTTTTTTCTGTGTCAATGAGGAACTGTTCATTTTGATAAATACCCTTGCTGATGCCACCTGGTCTTGGAGATTGGACTCTTAACCTAAGCAGTGTAGATAAGAAGTCCGATAGAGTGCCTAGTCATAGAAACTGTCTATGCTAGGGACCGCTCCTGGCAGGCAACATGGACGTGACTGATCCAGATTTAGTTCCTTCTACTCTATGTAATGCTCCAGTACTATCCCATCAGGATCTTGCAAGAAAAATTCTGGAATGCTGTCCTAAAGATTTACGTCTGATTCCTGCTGTTTCCACAGTCTTTTCTACATGATATTAGAAGTTACTTCATTCACTTCTTTCTCTACTTGCATTCTTTATTTTCTGGCTTCCCAGCTAGAGTACCTTAGAACTATTTGAAAAAACTGTCATACCCGAAAGTAGACAACTGTTCCTTGAGCATCTTAAACTCAGTCTAATGTGTTTTTTGCTAATAGATGAGGCGTGTGATAAAGTTCCCAAAGTAGGGCCTTCTTCATTTGTCTATGCCAAGTTTCTCCATTTATAAAATAAGATTATTCCCTTTTACCCTCTTCAAAAGACATTATGAAAATTGTAGTTTTATTAATAAAGTACTCTATGTAGTATCATTAAGAACTGTAGAAGCATTTGAAAATAAATAAGTTTTTTTTCAGAGCAAGGCTACAGTAATATGGCAAGGCCGTATATATACACAAATTATTCAAGATCAATTCATTAAGTAATCACTGATAAAGGTTGGGAGAAAAAAAGTGATGTGTAGAAGTTGGTGCCAAAATGATGCATGTACATAAATTGGCTGAATTAGGACTGCTAACAACGACATTGTGGCATATCCTAATTTTTAAATAAAGGTTGTTAACCATTATAACATTTACAAATGTAGTTTTGAGAACATAAAAAATATGTGCCTCCTACTTTTGCTGGAGAGTAGCACAGGTATTTTTCCATGGACTTGTTATTTTTTGCATCGCTCAGGCTCAGTGTAGAAGAATCATATAAATTGCTTTGAGTGTGCATACCTCAACTTGTAGAATATAATTATTAGGCTGTACTTCAAAAGAATGATAGTCCTATACTAGTGAAAATAAAGAGTAGAGTAATCAATGCCAATGATGACGTTTATATGGAAAAGAATAGAATCTACTCAGATATAGTTGACTGTGAAATGCCATGAATAGATTGTGAAATGTATATTGTAGGTGCTGTGACAATAGTTCTCTTATCTGAAGGTAGTTGTAAAAATCTGAAACAAGTCTTAGTATGTGTAAACTATAAGAATGAGATTGGATTTATATAGCAGTTCAAGAGTGTGTACATTTTATAGATGTTATAACAGAAACATGTATGAGGTAAAAATGAATCACCTGCTTAATTTTATCTACTGTCAACATCAAGATTAAAGTGTTGTTTTAAAATATTCATGTTCCCTGTGACTAAATGACTGGAGTTATGTTTTATATATGCCTAATCCTAATTTCTCTGCCTTTTTCAGGCAGGTTAATTATATTCATGGACCTTTGTCTCATTATTCACTTGGAAGGCCTTGATTATGCATTACACATCAGCATTCATAACTCAACATCCAAGATAAGCATTGTACTCAAATGTGAGATGACATTATTAAGTCTTAAAGCTCTGAAAATATATGTGAATCATAGTATAAGGGTTTTCTTAGTTAGAAATAATTTATCCAGTGTCGAGGTAGACTTTGTGTTCTATTGCATAGTTCAAAAATTGTTTTGCATAAAGAGTGCTCATGGCAGAGCTGATAATGAAAACAATGCTGGGGATATAAATATACAGATTATTTTCCTAGGAGTTAAATTTAAAAGGACCTTTCTCAATTTATCACTTAACAATAACCCAAGCTAAATGTGTTTGGACACAATCACGTAGAGCATTCTACAGGTTCAACACTTTCTTTTTCTGCATGGCATTCCACAGACTTTGGTATACACAAATTTAGTCCAGGGAAGTTGAGAGTTCCATTCTGTGAGATAATAGCTAGACAAAAAAATGACCATGCCTGGATCTCTGTGTAGAAAATAGGCTGCCAGTTTTCCCATTCCATATAACAGTTTATGGACTTGTCAGGCTATATGCTAAGTGCTGGGGAAAAAAAAAGCTGGCATGCAATAAGCAACTCACTGAACTTCTGGCTACCAGATTGGACACAATAATTTCTTTACTGTCATCATCTGTGTGAAATTTTGCTGATGTTTCATCATTTCTGTTGATCTCATGTCTTTATGTTCAGACAGTAGTATGGATATATTTCTCCAGTTTCTCCTCTAAAGAGCAGAAGCCTTGAACTCTGCTGCTGCACTGAAAGAAGTCAGAAATATGTGGATATTGGCACTTTAATTTATTTATTCCAGGGTTGGCCCTAGAATAGTTTACCTACTATTCAATATTATATTGATTGCTCCGAAGTTAAAATTGCTCATTTAACTTTAACCATGGAATTCAAGATTAGCTTTGTAACGGGTATCCCTTTATTGGATGTAAACAGCAAGTAATTAATATAAGACTGTTGTACTAATGCTGTCATATTGTGGGCCTACTTGGTGAGTAGCCCAGACTAAAACACTCCAAATCCGAGACATATCTAATCTGACCGTGTAGCATTTTTCTCTTGCTTATTATCTTCTGTCACATCTTCATCACTTGCTTTTAAGGGCTGATTACTTTACCCATATGCGAAGTACCTTCAAATTCCAACATTACCTGTATTTTCAATTAATGTGATGATACATTCTGATGAACCTGTAACTGGATGTTTCCATGTCTGCAATGCTACAGGTGTCTTGTGTGGACCTTCATTAGTCCTTTGATGGCAAAAGAACTCCTGCTCAGTGGCCTGTTGTTTATCTGCTGATCAAGTTACTTGGTTTAACCCAGCAGGCAGCCAAACACCATACAGCCGCTTGCTCACTCCCCCGCCCTGCAGTAGGATGGGGGAGAGAGTCAGGAAAAAAAGTAAAATTCGTGGATTGAGATAAAGAGGGTTTAATAGATCAGAAAAGGAAGGGAAAAATAATAATAATAATAATGATGATGATGGAATATACAAAATGAGTGATGCACAATGCAATTGCTTACCACCCACCGACCAATGCCCAGCCAGTCCCCTAGCGGCGATCGCTGCTCCCAGGCCAACCCCCCAACTTATATACTGAGCATGACATCATATGGTATGGAATACCCCATTGGCCAGTTGAGTCAGCTGTCCTGGCTATGCTCCCTCCCAGCTTCTTGTGCACCTGGCAGAGCATGGGAAGCTGAAAAGTCCTTAACCATAGACTACTTAGCAACAACTAAAAACATCAGTGTGTTAACATTCTTCACATACTAAATCCAAAACACAGCACTATATCAGCTACTAGGAAGAAAATTGACTCTATCCCAGCCAAAACCAGGACACTCGGGTACATCATTTTTTCCACTGCACAGTCACAATAGCTAGGCTGCTTTTCTAGCAGGACTGCTACTGCTGTTGTCTGCAACTGAGACTCAGGCTTTTAACTGATGAAAGCAATAGACATTGCACTTGGTCTAGAAGTAGATGCCAAAGAGAGAGAAACACCTAAGTTAGGCAGACTGGATTACCTCCTACTGGTTTTCAGAAAAATCTTTAAATTCTATGCATTATCAGTAAAGCTATTTTCAGTAGACTGCATTGCCCTGCTGGGGCAAAGCTATTAAAATTTTCATTTAAAAAAGTACCTAAGTTAGAATGAAAGCCATACAAATGCTCTTTTTCTAACCAAATCCAATATATAAAATCATTATTAGCATATAGTAGAGTAGCATATCTTCCTATTAAAACAGAAATAAGAAATAACTTCCTTTTGGAAAGATAAGCTCCAGGGTTTACATGCATCTTGTGAATTGTTTTTTGTTGTTGTTGGTATTTGCTTTTTTCTGCATTGTGACTCTCAGTTAGAATAAATATATGTTTTGCATGCTGTGTTCTTGATTGCGCACTCAGCTTCCTAATAATAGACGGTATACCAGGATAATAACGGTAATGTACCAACACTCTAACACATTCTGTGTAGGTGCAATTAACCATCTACGCAGATGGGCTATCAAATTGCTGTTCTTCATGACTGTTGTATAATCAGATATCTTATAGGCTAACATAGCCTTAGCTCAGGTTAACAGTGACAAAGCAATCTTCTTAGCCATTGGGTCTCATAACAACGTTTGGGCATGGGGAGCAAACAGTAAAACGGGTTGTGTTATTAAGGGCTAGAACAGCATGAAAGGAAGAATACAGTGGGTTTCAGGGAATTGTAGGACAAATTATGGGAAGTTCTTTTGTGCATTCAACACTTAGGATGCCTCCAGGAGGCGACAAGATAGACAAAGGATGGTAGGATGGGTAAGAGCAGAGAAGAGAAACGTGCCTTTGTCCTTGCTGATATTAGTGTTCCCAGTAACTGGCCTATCTCCTTCATATTTCATAGGATGAAATAGATGATTAAATTGCATGAAATTTCTCCTATCTTGGGTTCAAACAGACATTCACATAAAGAATATGTGCCATTTGTAATGGTTCTTGCCTTTATGTTGTTGGTTGTGCAAGTTTTTTTGCTGTATTTTTGATGGCCATTTTTGAAAGCTGATGCATATAGTCATCATCAGTCTGTTAAACTGTATTTTGAAATAAATAGAAGAAAACATGAAGGGAATAAGTTCAAAAGACTTTTTCTTTTTGAATTTTGAATTTATAACTTTTCCCGCATAAAAATTTGGTGACAGGGAAATGAAGGTAAGGTTTAAGAATTTATTGGCAAACATAAATAAAACAGCAAAGAGTCTGCTAACAGACTGAGTAGAGCATTCAGCACTAAGCTTAACTGGTAAATTAGTGACAGCAGCAGCAGAAAGTTGCTGCTTTGTGCCACAATGAACTGAAGTATTAGGTATCTTTAATATGTGTACCACTTCTTAAGTACATCTGGTGTAGAGACAGAAAGTTCTGTAATGGATAGCTTTCTCATAATCAGGTTATGTTCCCTCCCATCTTGTGCACCTAGCTCAGTCAGTAGGCATGGACGCTGTCCTTGGACTAGGAGGGCACTTAGCAACAACTGAAAACATCAGTGTGTTATCAACATTCTCCTCATACTAAATCCAAAACACAGCACTAGGAAGAAATTTAACCCTATCCCAGCCGAAACCAGGACATCAAGAATTCAGTAATTGCTTAATAAAGAAAATTTTGTTACGGATTTACCTGTGAAATTACAATACTGTTATGTGCTGGAGTTAGAATACCAGATTAGAGGGATCATTTCTTTAATTCAGCATACTACTGCTTCTGCTCTCTGAGAAGGCCTACACATCTTTGTTACATCTGTAAATCATTTAATAAATCTTATGGCTTCTTTTTACCCTCAAGAATATGCGTGAATTTTTTATATCAAGTTCAACCTCAAACACTCTATACAGATGTTACATAGTTACTTCAAGCTGAAATGTGTTCTCATATCCCTGAGGTATAGAGTGAAAAAGTCAGAATCTGCAGATCTCTTTCTTTTCTAGAGAGAACTTCTCACCACCACCTTCCTGGACTTTGTGTCCATGAATAAGGTCAGTTGATGCTAGAGTGTTAGCAGAATACATTTAACAGGAAGTGTCCTGATGGATTTCATCGTCTTTTTTTATTCAAAAGTTGTGACTCAGTGAGCTTCTTGTGACTGTGTCTGTAGTAGCTATTTTAACCTCAGTTTTTCCTTTTTAATTAAAATAATGAAAAAGAATCATAAATAATACTTTAAATAAGAGTTTTAAAATATGTGTGTATATATATATTATAATACTTTACTAATAATTCTAATCAAGAATACACTGGGATTTCAATTCAATGGAAATATATGTCACCCTTCAGTATTACTTCTCTGTTTTCAGTAATACCAGATACAGAGTTACAGCAGCCTTTGTCAGACAGGAGAGAACAGAAATGCGGTATTGTATCCTGACCCCAAAATAGACCTTAATATTGCTTTAATATTAATAAAAGTAAATAGCATTGTGAATACTTTTGCTCAGATATTCCTAGAAAACCCCAATAAGGCTTAATGTGGTTTAACCCCAGTAGGTAGCTAACCCCCACACAGCCACTTGCTCACACTCCCCCACTGAGAGAATCGGAAGGGCAAAAGGGAGAAACTTGTGAGATGAGATAAAGACAGTTTAATAGGGAAAGCAAAAGCCACGCACGCAAGCAAAGCAAAACAAGGAATTCACTCACTACTTCCCATCGGCAGGCAGGTGTTCAGCCATCTCCAGGAAAGCAGGGCTCCATCACGTGTAACGGTGACTTGGGAAGACAAACGTCATCACTCCGAACGTCCCCCCTTCCTTCTTCTTCCCCCAGCTTTATGTGCTGAGCATGACGTCATATGGTATGGAATATCCCTTTGGTCAGTTGGGGTCAGCTGTCCCAGCTGTGTCACCTCCCAACTCTTTGTGCACCCCCAGCCTACTCGCTGGTGGGGTGGGGTGAGGAGCAGAAAAGGCCTTGACTCTGTGTAAGCACTGCTCAGCAGGAACGAAAACATCCCTGTGTTATCAACACTGTTTCCAGCACAAATCCAAAACAGAGCCCCATGCGAATTGCTATGAAGAATATTAACTCCATCCCAACCAAAACCAGTACAATTCTGTATGTGAAAAATAGCAAAATACCTTCTCCTCGTCTCAGGCCATAGCTTGCTGTCTTTCTTTCCTGATGCTATTCTTTGTAACATACAGATGATGGATGCCTTCTGCCGTAGTGCTGCTAAAAGGTCAGGCAGTGCCTCATGGCCTCCTTGAGGGGCCTGGTCAGTCAGGGGTTGGTAGTCTTTGCTAGATGTAGATAAAATGTTAAGCCTGTAGTATATACTGTGCTTTGTACTTTTAAGTTCTTCTGGGGAGGAAGCTGTGTTCACCTGGGGTGTACGTACAACTCTCAGAATAAGCAGCCATATTAGTTAGGTTTCTTAATGACGGTATAGGTTGTAATCACTACATATAAAATGGCCTCAAAACTTTTGCTCTTCCTGAAAAAACACATTTCTGCACCCTGTTCTGGAATGACTTCTTCCTTTTCCTTCCTGATTTCCCTGAAAATGATAAGGATTCCCTTTCAAATTACCTGGAGGGGGAAAAAAAAAGGATTGTCTATTACAACAGTTAACAGCCTAGTTCCCAGGGAAACCTATGATTGTGTTTCTGACAGGTGCTGAGCTTCTCTTTGCATGTTTATAATGTGATGATTGGTGTGGAGAATTGTGTTCATAATGGTTGATTCACTGTTTATATTTATAATTTTTTTACAAAATTCAGCAGTCATTCTAGGAAAGCATCATTGTTAAAAAAAGTATTTAAGTGCCTGATAAACATTAAATTATACCTTTGCCTCTTTAAGTTCTTGAAGGAAAAGTTAAAATGTACTTGATAACCTATAAATAAATATGTGGGAAAAAAAGAAAAAGATTTCTGTCAGTGGTAGTCTCTTTAATCTGTAAACCAGAATTGTTACAAAATCCCACAGCTGGAAGCTAGGTAGAGACAATTCCTGACTTGAAATGAGTAAGGATGATTAATCATTGAAACACCTAGGGATGAGGGAGTACTCTGTCACTTGTAGTCTTCAGATCATTATTGGATAACTTTCTAAAGCAAAAGCTTGAGTTTAGCTGAAAACTCTGGGCTTGATGCAAGAAATTCAGTAGTGGTCAGGCTATTTTGTATTTTCCTTTTTTCCTTAATTTTATGAATTTAAAGGATGTAATCAAAGCTAAATGGGTGCTAAGTATCTTTTTTGGGGGGTATGGAAGGAGCTAAGCATAAATGTTTGAGTAGTTCTTCTGAATAAAGTCTTGTTCTTCTGGTATGGACAAATAATTGTCTTTATACTGTTGTACAGTTGTCAAGATAACCTTTTGAATTGTATATTGATGCTGACACTACTGTCACCAGTACTCTAATGAATTTTCCTTTTGACTTTATTAGCTGTGCTGTTTTGCTTCTCAGACACAGGGACTGTAGCTGTAGCTAGTTTTATTACAAAAGAGCCAAGCTCAGGCATGATTCAGTAAAGCTTAGCATAGTCTTTCCACCTTTCACTAAGTTGTTTACTCCTTTCAATATTTTTTCATTTGTTTTTAAATTATATATTGAACACAATTTATAAAGATCCATCAGACAGCTAGAAACTCATGCTGGCTACTTCCCATTATTATTTTTTTTATTTCTCAGTGCTCTGTACCTTTGATTTGCATCAGAGCAACTGTGTTGTTTTTCTCCTCCTTTCAACACAGGATTTCTCTGTGGATAATGTGTCCACATTGGAAGTCTCTGATATTCTTTGCAAGCTGTTAACAGGATCTGCAAAGTTTGGGTGTTCTTATCCTTTGTGCCAGTGGCACTTGTTTCAAAGTCAGGGATATTTGCTCTTCATTTATTACAAGCACAGAATTTTTTTTTATAAGCCAGGTTTGGAAGGGGAGAATACATCTACACTGCAGTGGTCTCATGATCAAATTGAATAGTGGGGAGAAAAGAAGTAACTGAAGTTACTAAGAAATAATCATAGAAAAGAGAGAGACAGGAATCTGAGAAAAAAAAGAAAATAAATGAGACACTGACAGCAAAATCTGATAGTAAACGAGACACCTGGAAATGGAAGAGACCTATCAATACCATATTATTTCATTCCCCTGCTTGTAATGTGATATTTTTCTGAATATATAACCTAACATCCTCTCCAATATAATTTTAAACATAAAATTATGCTTCCACCTTTTACTGAAAATATTTGTACATTATGCCCTAAACATAGGAGTCATTTTTGCCATTTAATGATCTGATCATTTAATGATTAATGATGTTTATAAACCATTTCATAACAGGATTCATAGCGGAGTGTTTCTTGCTTGCAATCATTCTGTAGTAATTCTTCTCACAGAACCTCCATCTTTATGTCAACATGAAGCCAAAGGCAAAACAAAAAGATATCTGTGAAAGCTGCTCTGAACTAGGTGTGGTCCAGTAAGTTACATGTTTTGAATTGAGCTCTACTTTTGCATATGTCTGCCTGTTCCTCTGTAAAATGTGGTAACAGTATTGTCTGAGCTCATAAAGTGAACACTGATACACGAAAGACTCTTACATGCTCAGATGTAGCAATAATGAGAGCCAGATAAACGGGTAGGCTCTGATTGTATGGGCTTGTGCGCTTGTATAGAGTCAGAGGATGCACGGTGTGTTAGTGACTTCAATGGGATGCGCCTGAGTGCGCGGCTGCCTTTGGACATCAGCTTTGAACCCATCATAGTGACAGTTCGACAAGCTGCTTTGGATAATCTCTGTAGATAGTCAGCCATTGCAGGGCTTTTTCCTTTTTCAGCTGGTTGCATTTACCGTGAAAGTTACTAAATATATTAAAAATATGAACTTGAGAGTTTAAAACAAATTGTAACTTTTCTATCCTTTTTATATCAGTTTATTGCAAACTTGAATAATGAATTCATTGACAATTTAATTTTATACAAGCTTCTAAATATCTGAATGTTGATGCTTCAGGTATGGCCTTTTGTTTGTGATATTCATAAAGTTACAGTTCTGCAGAAAGTCAGACTTTAATTGCTAAACAACGTGAAAGTACCATTTTAAAGGATATTTTAGAAGTACAGAGGACAAGTTTACATAAAAATGTTGCTTATAAAGTGAATTGTTGCAACTCTACTTGAAAGGAAGTTGTTTGGGGGAAAAAAAAGCCAGTACTTCGATCATACTGATGATTTAATGTTTACTGTCTCCTATCCTACTTTTCTAGTACTAAAACTAGAAAATAATTTTAGTTTGACTTATAGCAACCAGTTCCATTCTAAGGGTATTTGTGTGTTGCTACCCTGAACATCACTATATGAAGGACAGAACAGAAAGACTTTCCCTTGACGTAAAAAGTGATTTCCCTTTGCTGAAAGACACGTTGTTTGAGTAGTCCCAGATCACGTTCAGAGACTGTTTGCAACATTACATATTATTCTATAATAATTTTGGTGGAAGATTCATGATAAATATTCCCAAGTCACTTAAAATTATTTGAAAGTGTGTTATACTTGATTTGCCTATGAACAGTGAAAAGCATTTCTTGAAACTGGGAATATTCAGGTTCAGTGTTAGGAATTCATTACTCATATATGAGCCAAGGAACCAGCCTAAGTTTAAGGGAGTGAGCACTAGCATGGCCCATTTATTTCAGCTGTAGTAACTCTTAAACTAAGGGCAAAGTTCTACTAACATGAATTAGCTTCTATTAGGAAGCTACACTATACATTACTGATGCTCTGATTTTACCTGAATGTCAGACATCAGATCTTCACCTCCTTTTCACCTTTAACTTCTTCTTTTGTTATTTAATCACAAATCATTCATTCGTTTCCTTGCAGAGAAAATCCTATTATCTTTCACTTGAATTGTAATTTTAACAAATGGTTAGTGAAGTCTGAAACTAAGGTATTGTTTTTGGAAGAAGAGTCACAGAGTGGGGTTCATACCACTAAGCTCAACACAAACATTTAGACATCTAAAGTCTAAACATCTGTATCTGAATTAGTTGTCAAGACATTCCTTATATTGAAAAGAAGAATATAAGCATCTTTAAAGAGACAAACCACCTGGCTAATTTTATTCATCTACTGTAGCAGGAGATCATATCCTCCTTTTTTTTCTCCATTGACTGTAAGGGGAGTCTAGAAAATTCTCATAGCTTTAAATGTCTACAATATGGAAGTACAAAGTTTGGTGACATGAATTTTGATCGTTGTATCTGAGAAATGTTACTTTCAGATGCGTATAGTTTCTTACAGATAGGGTTTTAAAATCAGATCTTTATAGATGATAATATTGTTTGATAGTGTTTTGTAACCAAAGAAAATGATGAATATTCTTCAGTTGCTTGCTATTTTATTAAATATTGTGGTATTTTGGGTTAAATAGTATCTCCTCACCTAAATATTGTTCTAGTTTTTAGCTATGCCTTTGCTAATTTTTCGGAGTAATGAGAATCAAAAGCTTAGGAGGGCAAATTAGGAAAATGCATAAACATTATTTTTAAGAATAAACAGAAAGAAGAGGACATATTCTGTTCAATATCTTCATCAATGATCTGGACGAGGGGATCGAGTGCTCCCTCAGTAAGTTTGCAGACGACACCAAGTTGGGCGGGAGTGTTGATCTGCTGGAGGGTAGGAAGGCTCTGCAGAGGGACCTGGACAGGCTGGATCGATGGGCCGAGGCCAACTGTATGAGGTTCAACAAGGCCAAGTGCCGGGTCCTGCACTTTGGCCACAACAACCCCAGGCAACGCTACAGGCTTGGGGAAGAGTGGCTGGAAAGCTGCCCAGAGGAAAAGGACCTGGGGGTGCTGGTTGACAGCCGGCTGAACATGAGCCGGCAGTGTGCCCAGGTGGCCAAGAAGGCCAACGGCATCCTGGCCTGTATCAGAACTAGTGTGGCCAGCAGGAGTAGGGAGGTGATCGTGCCCCTGTACTCGGCACTGGTGAGGCCGCACCTCGAATACTGTGTTCAGTTCTGGGCCCCTCACTACAAGAAGGACATGGAGGTGCTGGAGCGTGTCCAGAGGAGGGCAACGAAGCTGGTGCAGGGCCTGGAGCACAAGCCTTATGAGGAGCGGCTGAGGGAACTGGGGTTGTTTAGCCTGGAGAAGAGGAGGCTGAGGGGAGACCTCATCGCACTCTACAACTACCTGAAAGGAGGTTGTAGCGAGGCGGGTGTTGGTCTCTTCTGCCAAGTAACTAGCGATAGGACAAGAGGAAATGGCCTCAAGTTGCGCCAGGGGAGGTTTAGATTGAACATTAGGAGAAATTTCTTTACTGAAAGAGTGGTCAGGCCTTGGAACAGGCTGCCCAGGGAAGTGGTTGAGTCACCATCCCTGGAGGTATTTAAAAGACGTGTAGATGAGGCCCTTAGGGACATGGTGTAGTGGGCATGGTGGTGTTGGGTTGACGGTTGGACACGATGATCTTAGAGGTCTTTTCCAACCTGTATGATTCTATGATTCTATGATTCTATGATTCTATAGTGTCTCAGCGGGCAGGTTACTGAGCCAGTGACAGTGAGTTAACTATTAGCTAAACACCTCGATATAGATTCAGGATTTTAAGCTGAAGCATAGGAAATGTTGGCTTACATTCTTCAACCAAGATGTAGTAATTTTGAAATGTAATAGAAATTTTTGTAGCACAGTAAATATTTCAAAACAGGTTTTGAGTCGCTAGAATTAGGTGCATGACTCATTAAGAACAAAAAAAGTTACTGCTCAATTGCTATACCAGATCAGTCTAGGTGTTCCTCAGAATAACTATACCAGGTGTCCATGGCATGGTGCTGGGAGCGAGGGGCTGCAGGGGCCTCTGTGAGGAGAGCTGGTTCCATCTGGCTCCAACAGCCCCACTGCAGGACACAGCGGGGCCCCTCAGCCAAGGTGGTGGTGCCTCGGGGAAAATGTATATAAGAAAGGGCAAAACACTGCATGGCAGTATGAGGGGCGAGAAAAAATGGGAGAGAAACAACTCTGCAGACACCAAGATCAGTGAAGAAGGAGAGGGTGAAGGTGCTCCAGGTGCCAGAGCAGAGATTCCCCTGCAGCTTGTGGTGAAGGCCATGGTGGCACAGATATCCACACTGCAGCCCCTGGAGGACCCCATGCTGGAGCAGGGGAAAAGTATGAAGAGGATGGAGCGGCAGAGAGGAGCTATTATGGACTGACCATAACCCCCCATTCCCCATCCCTCTGTGCTGCTCGGGGGAGGGGGGGTTGAGGAGACAGGAGTGAAGGAGTAAAGTTGAGCCTGGGAAAAAGAAGTGGGGAAAGGTGTTTTAATTTCATCTTTGTTTCTCACTACCCAAATCTATTTTAATTGGCAATAAATAACATTAATTTTTCCCAAGTTGAGTGTGTTTTGCCTGTGTTGGTAGCTGATAAGCAATCCCGTGTCTTTATCTCCACCCCTGAGCTTTTTCATCCCACTTCGTCCCCCTGTCCTTTGAGGAGGGGAAGTGAGTCAGCAGCTGGGTGGACGTTTGGCCCTTAGCCAAGATTAACCCACCACAGAGGAGACATGACTATCTCTTTGAATATGATATAACAATTAAACAGGAGAGATTTTGTGGATGAACCCAAGGAAGCAATCTGTTTGATGCAAGGTTCATGTTGTATTCTGGGCATAGGAGACACAGAACCTGTGCTAAGGTTTGAGCATGTTCAAAATTCTGCAAGAGGAAAGAACAATATTGATTGTGACAAAACAGAAGATTACTTCTCTTGTTATGTCAAAAGATGAGATACTGGATAGGAAGACGTTGCTAACAAAAACGGAGGAAAAGATACAACCCTGAAAAAGCCAAAGTATAAAATTGCACTGAATTTAACAGAAAAGAACAGACTCTGATGAAAATAATGCCATGCTGTGAACGAGATTGTTTGCTTAAAACAGCTGAAACAACTTATTTGTATCACAGGATTTGTTGAGCGTGAGCAGCAGTTCTGACCAGTCCTGGCTGCCCTCTAAACTATTGATACTACCTTATTTTTGTCAGTCTACCACAGAAGGTTCATTTCAAATTGTTTCCCCATCCTTCACAATGTCTTTTTCCTCCATTGATTTGAGATCAATTTGGCACTTGGTCTGCTGATTCTTACAAGGCCAAATCTATGGCAAAAAACAATTTAATTATCTCTTTCTAATCAGTGAACTGGCAGGAGGTTGTTCAACTTGTCTTCTCATTTCTGTTAGTCATCCATCTTTACTTTCCAAAGGACTGGTGTAAGCCTCTTGAGACACCTAGTCTCAAATCAGTCAATATACTGCATCATTGCTTTCTTAAATCTACCATACACTCTGTACCTATCAACAAGATTGATAGGGCATGAGCATGGTAGTTTTGGACTTTGGCTGTTCTTGAGGGCTATAAATAAAGGAAGCAACAACCTATTATGTTCACATCTTCTGTGTGTAAATACAAAGAAGCAGAAAAAACCAAGTGTCTACAATGCAAATGCATATATCTATTTCTATGTGTGGGTGGAAAGATGACTATGCAGTGACTTCATTTGTAAGACCTAGATATTTACCCTGTGGGCTGCAGCAGATTAGATTGTCTTCTATTTAAAGATAAGCATTTGAAAACATGGGCTTACTCTTTGCCCTACTGTGAATTTTCTAGGTGATCTTAGTTAAATAACTCTTGGTCCAAATTCTTGGGTATAAATAGCTAAATAGAAGGCTGACTTTGAGATGTATTTGTTGCTCCCAAATTCAGTGGGAGATTTGATAATATAAATGAAGACTACTTAAATGATGCCTAAATATGCATATGGGTGTCAGTTTTAAATTATTAGCTTTACATCTCTGTGCTTCGCTTTTGTTAGCTGAAAAATGACATAATAATAATAATAATAATACAATATAAACATGAGGCTTGTTTTCAGTAATATTTCTAAACTGCTTTGAATCATATAGAACAGATACGTAAAAATAGATAAACAGGGAGCCATATCCTACAAATCATACTGATCCCTTTGCCCTGGTACTGGTTACCACCCTGGTCCCTGTCCCACTGGCCTCGTCCTGGTTATCCCACCTACTTGGTCATGATTACCTTTTCTAGAACAGACTGTTGAGCAAAAAATGGAGTAGCACTGGAATAGGCCTGACCAACTTTATTGCTCTGAAACATAGCTGGCTATCATTCTAAGAGCAATTTTGGATTTTGTAATTTTAGGATATTAATCGGTTTACCTCCATGAAAACTCATAAGAGGACTGTGAACAATGAAGTGACCCAAAGTGTGTAATACATCCACAAAATAAGTCTGATGTTCCAATCACTTAAGTGGAACCATAATATACATCCACATGACTTTCTGATGAAAAGCATATTTTAAAGTTTTTATTAAAGCAAAAATATCTGCTGCAGTTCTTCAGGCCAAATGGCAATGTTATTTTAGGAAGCTACTGTCTGGTAACTGGCCTTGTTGACTTAAAAGACAGCTCCCAGCCTCATCACCACTTGGTTCTTAATGACACTCTTACTCTGCTTTCTCACACATAGTTGATTTCCCAGGAACAATTAAGTAATTATTTTAATACTCTGTACTATCCCTTCTGTGCTGTGGTAATGGACAACAGGCTTCCCCTTTCTCCTCAGTGTATGGGTTTGTGTCTCGCATATTATGCAGTCCAACAAGTAAGGAACTACGGATAGATTTGACTGTGAAAATAAGATCCAGGATCTCTCCCTGGGATCATCAAGGTTTCAGACTCTCGTCTTTAAAACTCAGTATGTTCCCATATGTTCCCACAGGTTCCTACACAGTTGCCATTGAATTATGGCAACTCAAGTGCTCCTATTCATGTAGTCTTTAAAATAGCTTTCTGGTCTTTGCCTCCTTGCTCAACAATATCTCCTCTCTGCTTTGCCACCTGTTTTGTAGGTCCCCTATACAGTAGGAATTGTCCATCAGACTTTCCTTCAGATCTCCTATTTCATTGCAAGTCAGAGCTTGAGATCCTTGCCTCAAATGCCATGAGAAAAACCAACATCAGTTTGGCTTTGTGGAAGAGTAAAAGTGACATGATCAGTGACAACAAACCATTAAGGCCTAATTTATCTGTGAAGCTCTAGGATTCCTGGCAGGAAGCCATCTCATGCACTGCCTTCAGTGGAGATGTAGCAGGCATAAATTTGGTACTCCAGGAGCACTTTTGTGTTTGGGATGCTAAAATAGTAACGTTTCCAGTATGAGTTCTTAAGGTCTACTAAGCACCATAATTGAACCACCCTAGTTTGACAATTAGGCTCAGTAAACTATTAAAACAGTAAAACTATTATTTAAAGATAGTGAAAAAAATAATGATATCTTAGATTTCATGCAGTAATATAGCTATGCTTACAATGAACTTCAAAAGCATTGCAAATAATGAGCTACTACACCCTCTTATTTCTGGGCAATGAAACCAAGATAAATGTATTAATTTTCATTGCCAGTGCCTCCAAACTCAAGCATAGACAAATTATCTTTAAATCTCTCTCCAAGTACATTCTGGATACTCTAATTTTTTTACAGTATGATTGATTCATAACTTTCAAGCAATAAAATATAAAATGAACTCTTTCTGAAGGAGTCGTCTGACAGACCGAACTGCAGCAGATTATGAGCCAGCAGATGTGGGCTCACAGGCAGGTCTGCATCAAACAGTTCTTATATTCTTGCTTTTGTGTCCTCGTTTGAAGCTAGATTCACAGGGAGACAACAGGTGTCATTCCTAATTAATCATGTTGATTTACTTAGAAGAAGGAGATTGTTCAGAAAGATGATTAACCACATTGACAAGATCAGTACAAAAAGCCCTCTTGCTATACAGAGAAATCTCTCTGAGCTGTCATAATATGTGGCCAAATTGTGAAATTTACTTGTTTTGATGGTACAGCGGATGTTTGCATGACCTGCATATTGGCATACTTTACTGATTTTCTCTCATATATTGCAAAAATCTGTGAAAGTCTGCATTGACCTATTGGCTATCTCACAGCATCAAACCTGTTGGGGGGGCCTTCAACAAGGATCTGGATTAGGAAAATGAACTTCTGTTGAAAACACAAAGTTAACTTCAAAAACATGGTTAACACACAAACAGATTTGAGGAGCTGCTGATACACTTAAGCATGTCATATATAGTAGTACACTGTGGCAGACATGATGTAATCCTGCTGCCTGAAAGCTACATATTTTTCATATCTTTTTCACAACATAATTTCTCACACCATGCATCATTTTTTAATGTAAAGGAAGTGTCATCACATGTTTCACATGTAAAGCCTGCAACAATACAAAGACTTGTCATTCAGCAGCAACGTGAGTCTTTTTATGCCCAGACATTATAAGGCAAAGTTCATTCTGGGGTGCCCTTATCCATAGTCTGCATGCCTGTGATTTTCCAGGTCTCTAATTCTTATTTGCGGTGGTTAACTGTCAATTAAGAATTAAGAAGGCTTAATTTTCAGTATATTTGTGAACAAAACTTTTTTTTAATTTATGTATTTTGGACTCATAAGAAAGGAAGCCTAGTACCATGTGCACATTTAATAAGTCTCTGTTTAAGTAAGTGGCTATAACTTGATCATCTCCAAGTGTGTTGCTACTTTGGAGTAATTTATACTTAAAAATTCAGGAATAGCAACTCCTATGTCTCATTCTTGCATTTATGTGACTTTTAACATTTCTTTTTAACTCTAGAAGGCAAAGAGAAAGTAAAAAAAAAAAAAATTGCCATTTATTCTTTATAGGTCTTGCCATAAAAACTTTAGCTTTTTATAGTGGAAGAGTATTTGTTGATATTGTTGGATTGTTCAAGTTTGAGATCTATGATTACTTTTCTGATGGAAATATAGATTGTAGTCCAGGGCATGCAATAGTATAAATTAATTTAAGTTTATATTCAGTATGTATTAAAGCTTTTATTCAATATGTATTAAAGCTTTGGCTGCTCTACTATTGAAAGTCACAATTTTAGCTTAAAATCCAATTATTGCTAAGGAATTTTTTCCTTAAGTAACAAGTTTTAATTGCGGTAAACTTATGCTGTGATATTTCTATTTTAATAGAAACTTATTTTGGAAAATACCACATTGGTATGGTTTTCCTATTCTGGGATGCATTCTATCACGTGGCAGATGACTCAGTGAGGTTTGTGGAGTCTTATAAGACATACCCAAATACTTAGACTTCTCAGGAATGTGGTGAACTGACCTAGTTGTAACTGGAATCCTAGTAAACCCAGCTTGTTTGCAAATGTTAAACTAATGTGAACCCTGACATTTTCATATCATGTACTTTCATTTCATCTGGAAAAGCCTGTGAGTGATGTGTTCAGTCTGAAGGCTGTTCTCTGGTATACAAAGATTTTATCACGGTCAGGAAGAGAAAATATTACTTTCTCACTTTTAATTTCAACAGCAGGAGAATTTTATACAAGAGATACAGTGTGCATAGCTGTAAGGCATACTTCATTATTCCTTCTATACTTACATTTCTCCCTCTACCCCAATTAAAAATGCAGGGCCTGCCAGTGCGCACATTCCTTTGTGAGCACCTGTGCCTTTCACAGCATCACAGAAAAGACTCTGTGCTCCCTAGAACTTAGCAGAAAACAACTAGCTCTCTGCAGAAAACAACCGTCTTGCGTCATCGTTTCATTATATCCTGATGCAACAGGAAAAGAATCAAAATTTTCCTCTCGAGTTTTGGCTTTTGCAAAACTAAGTAGTTGGGTAATGCCCACACAGATGGTGGTATTTCTTGGCAAAGCGCAGTCTGCATATCTGTGAGGATGTCAGAGTTGTGAGAGCTGAGTATTGCATTTTATTTGGAAATCTGTGGGCTGATTCCCCATATATTTGTCTGTGTGGCTCTTGGAAAATAGCTTGTTCTGGAAGACCGTGCTTTTCTCGTAGTGATTTTTCTTTTGGAAAAGTTGTTTTGCAGTTGATGCAAATGTATATCAATGTATATCACTGAAACTGAGATGCCTGCCTGGATGTATGTCTGGATGTGGCACATGAAAGGTTTTATTTGTACTTGCATATTTTTGTGAAGTGGAGAATATGGATGGAGGTCTCATGGAAAAACCTGTTACAATCTTCACACTCTGTTCAGTGGGGTAGAGAAGCTGTTCCTTTTATGTGTCAGGAGGCAGAGGAGCTTGGAGGCACTAGTGCCTGTGGAGAATACCAGAGATCACTTTTTCCTCTTTTGCAAACAAGTTTGAAGAAAAAGCGTGCTTCCCTGAAATGTAATCTCTTCCAGTCCCTGAGGCGATAGAGGTTTGCTGCACCTTCATATGGGTTGCTGTCTAAAGAGTACAGTATTATTTTAAACATAAAGAAGCTGATTTTTGTTTGTTTAGTTTTCAAAACACTGAAACAAATTCACCTTAGTGTTAACAGACTAGAGTAGGCAAAGCTCCAGGCATTTTCATCAAGGCTGTATTTAGCTTCGTGGAAAATTCTCAAAAATTGTTCAGAGGAACACAGCGGGTGTGTAGTACTTATCTCTCACTGGCACTGGCTTTCCCTGGCTTTACTCAGAAAGTCATCTTTCTTGTCTGAAAGTAGCCCTCAGAAAACTTCATGTATGAAGTGTGAGTGTGGTATATTGTGATCGTGGTATATTCCTTTCTCTTTTCTGAATGCCCATCAGCTGTTTTGGGCCATAAAGTGTAACTCTTGTTAGAACTACTTCAAAATGAATGGCAATTATTTTTCATCAAACATGTAAGAAATACTAAGACATACATACCAGCATGGGGGTAAAGAGAGAGGAAAGGTTGGCTAGTAAAGTATTCTAAGTTGACCAGTCATGAGCGGGACCTCACAAATGGAGGCGAGTATTAGCAAAGCTACAATGCTACAAAACGTGATTGGAATTAGGGCATCAGCCTCACTGACAACTTCCCATGATTTACATTTCAAAGAACTTCAGCTTTTCAGTTCTCTATTCAGAGTATGTAACTATCAGCAGACAGCACTTATTTATAACATGTAAATGGGCTTTCTATAGAAAATAGGAAAAATGAGGTTTAAAGTCAGGTGCAGAAGAGATTATGGGAACTACTTTAAATCAGTGTAATAGGTGGGATGGAGCCTAATCTAACCAAACTTAATAAAAAGAAAGCTGAGGGCAAGGGTATGACGACCCTATTCTGATTTTAAGCACCTCCTGCAGCGCTGTCATCAGTCATTCCCATCTACTGTGGGAGTCAGTGCTCAGTGGCTATTGCAGTCACTCACAACATAGCAAAATTGTGGTTCAAACAAATTAGGCTCTTATTAGCCGCAACGCTAATAGTCTTTGCGGGAAAATGATGAAAATTCTGCTCTTCATCAGTGAATTTGCTGCACTTAATGGAAAAAAAAATCATCCTCTCTCCCTCCCTGGCAATATTCTGGTCCTGAACTTGCAGAACTCCACTCCCCCGTGCCGTTCTTTCTGGGATGTAATGAGTCTTTGGCTCTTCTGAAGAGCTGAGTCACTCGAATAACACTGATGGATTCATGGCGTCTACTTTATGTGTTTAGCTGTATATATTTAACTTTGGAACATAATCATTCTGTACAGGCTCCTCTAGAGATTGTTCAGAATTAGAGTCCTTTTCTGTGTCCTGATCGAGCACATATAAGAAAATTGAGGGAAAACATTCAACCTCAGTGATACTAAGGTGCTTTGGAGTGTGTGCCCTCTTAGCAGAATTTTCAAACTTGTAAAACTGGAGTCCTAATCACAGAATGTTTATGTCAAAAACCGAGCTATATCTAACTTTAAATGTTTGATTTTCAATGAAAATTGCAATTTTTTTTTTTTTCACTTGCACTGGTTTTGTACTGGTATAACAGCACTGTGGTGGGTTGATCTTGGCTGGCCGCTAGGTAGGTGCCCGCCACGCTGCTCTATCACTCCCTCTCCTCAACAGCACAGGGGGAGAGAATATGATGGAAAAGCTCTGGGGTTGAGATAAGGACAGGAAGATCACTTACCAATTACAGTTGTGGGCAAAACACACTTGACTTTGGGGAAATTAATTTAATTTATTGTCAATTAATAATAGAGTAGGATAGTGAGAAATAAAACAAAACTAAAAGCAGCTTCCCCCCACCCACCTACATCTTCCCAGGCTCAACTTCACTCCTGACTCTTCTACCTCCTCCTCCTGAGCGGCACAGGGGGATGGGGGTTGGGAGTTCTGGTCAGTTCATAATGCTTCGTCTCTGCTGCTCCTTCTGACTTGCGGAAACCGGACTCCACAATCTATGAGATTGTAAAGTAGGTATGTTTATTCAGCGCTGGGCAGCACGGGGGGTAGTCCCACCAAAGTTGTGCGCACCTCAACGCGGCACTTACCATAAATATATACAGTAAAATATTACATATTCGTAGAGTTTTGTATTATGCCTATACATATGCATGACCTGTCCCCGCTTTGTATTCAAATGAGTTCCAAGAAGTCATTTCCATAGACCCCTCCTATATGCGCTTGCGCATTGCCTCCTAGTGGTGGTCGTCGGGGGTCGTGGGGATGAAGGCTGATAGTTCCTCTTCGTCACCGCTAGTAACCTTTTGTTCTTGCTCAGGCTCAGTTGTCGTCTTACTTTTGTCCATACCGCAGGGTCAGTTTTAGCTGGCTTCTTGAGACAAGTTTTTAGTCTTTATCAGGAATTGTCCTTGTGAGGCGCCTCAGTTAATTTACACCATCGCTAAGTTGGCCTTATCCGGCTGAGCCGGCCTTGTGAGGAACAAAGTATCAAGCCCCTACCTACTGATTCAATCTTCTACCTACTATTAATCATTCAACTACTAAAATTCCTTAATCCCTTCTCTCACTTCCTCCTCACGCTCTTCCCCTACTCCAGCATGGGGTCCCTACAACAGGACACAGTCCTTCATGAACTTCTCCAATGTGGTTCCTTCCCACAGGCTGCAGTTCTTCAAGAACTGCTCCAGTGTGGGTCCTTTCCGTGGGGTGCAGTCCTTCAGGAACAGACTGCTCCTGCATGGACTCCTCTCTGTGGGCCACAGTTCCTGCCAGAAAAATTGCTCCAGAGTGGGCTTTCCATGGGCTGCAGCTTCCTTCAGGGCATCTCCACCTGCTCCATTGTGGGGTCCTCCACAGGCTGCAGGTGGATATCTGCTCCACCATGGACCTCCATGGGCTGCAGGGGGACAGCCTGTCTCACCATGGTCTTCACCATGAGCTGCAGGGGAATCTCTGCTCTGGCGCCTGGAGCACCTCCTCCCCTCCTTCTTCACTGACCTTAGTGTCTGCAGGGCTGTTTCTCTCACATATTCTCACTCCTCTCTCACAGCTGCTGCACATCATTTTTTTACCCTTTCTTAAATATGTTATCACAGAAGCACCACCAGCGTGGCTGATGGGCTCAGCTTTGGGTGGTGACGGGTCCGGCTTGGAGCTGGCTGGAACTGTCTCTGTCTGACATGGGGGCAGCTCCGCGTGTCTTCTCACAGAGGCCACCCCTGAAGACCCCTGACAGCAAAATCTTGCCACATAAACCCAATACACAGCACTTACTTTCATACAATTTAATCAGGTCAGAAACAAAGATACAGAAGATGAGAAACAAGTCATAAATATTTTTATGATAAAGCTCCCAATTTTTAACCTCCATTAAACCCTTGACATTTTATTTTGTAAAATTGTTTTATGATTGCTAATGTCTTTAATGGCTATTTGCCATTTTTCTGGAGTCTGACTTGTCCAAATTTATTTCCCTGTCCATAACTTTAACTGCTAGTTACTTAGAGCAAATGCTGTGAAACATAGAAGGTGATTTTATAGATCCACTGTGCAGTTTGTGAACGTGATTGGCCTGGTTACGACTGAGAAGTAGGAAATTGCTCTCCTGATGTAAAGTGTTATCAAATGATGATTTACAAGTTGTGTGAATATACATTTTTATTTAATTTTCTAATGATAATCATGAATGATCAAGGGAAACCTTGATTCATTTTACAAGTGCACAAATGTTAAGTGGGTGAGAAATGTTCAGAAAATGTGTTTAAGGGACATACATAAATTATAAACAAAAGGATTAAAATTATATGGGGGTGATATCACTATATTTGTTGCTGGGCTTTACTTAGTGGGTGATTTATTTCTCAAATGCTGTAGTGCCTATATGCTTATGCATGGGGAAAAATGGGGAGAGAAGAGGTACTCAGATGAATTAATTAGAGGTACTGTATTCATCTTCACTGGTGATTCAAATCAGTCTGGGAATGCCTGTTTGAGATGAATGCTCAGGTCACGTTATTGTGAGCTTTCTAACCTGCCAGGTGCGTGCATTTTGTTCTGGCACTGATAATTAAAATAGACTGCAACCTCTGAAATTCTGGCTACAGAAACAAGCTACTGTAAGATAAGCTATTGAGTAGATACAGCTATTAGACGTTGACTCCTATGCATGGTTTTATCGCATAGAACCGTATGACCTATGGTAACATAACTCCCTTTTATTTATGCACAAGCTATCTGGCAGCTCATATTCGGCAGCAGAGCTCATGTGAGTAATTCTCACTCAGTGGCTAATGTCCTGTAAGTTTCCAGCTTAGCTGATGTCATAGTAATGTCCTCATACAACCACAGTAATTTCTTTGTATAGCCAAATCAATGTTTCTTCTCCAGCCTCCTTTAGGTTCAATTACCTCTTTCTCTCTTCACAGTGACATTGTTGTGTCCTTCGTTTACATCTTCTATTTTTGTCCCACACTACACATGTACATGCCCCCTCTCTCCCTTTCTAAAAAAATCTTTTTTCATTATTGCATCATTAATTGTGTCTGGTAATAGTTCATACTCTTCTAGGATGTTGAGCATACAACACTTTCCAGAAGAGAACGCAGAACAATACAGTAAGAAACTCAAATCTGAAAGAAACAGGAAAATAGTTAATCTTAACTGGCTGTTTTGGGGTTATTCTCCAGTGAACTCCACCCTGCCTGTAACCCTCACCCAGGCTGTAGTATCCATTCATTAGAGAATCTGTCATGCTGAGTCCTCATTAAGATAATTTTTTAATAGGATTTTTTCTGGAACAGTGTTGCTGAGTATCTCACTTGCAGTGGAGTTATGCTTGCTGCCCTGATGATCTGACCAAAAATCATGTCTCTGATGTTAAAAGTAAACAAGAAGTTGCTTTCCAAATTACATGAGAGAGACAGGGAAGGGATAAAGTGCCTGGTAGACTTCTCTGACAACTTGAGTGTCTAGGGCAGACAGTACATGCTGGGATTACCATTAGCAGACGAACCCAAACCCAGACTGATGAGTTTACTCACCTTTTCCAGGTGTCTGAAAAACTTAGAAAAAAAAATTGGGTGTGTGATCATCTTATCTGCCACAATTACTAAAGGTTTCCTGAGCAAGAACAGATTGGAGTTCTATGGTCACACAACGTGGGGAGCTGAGCATAAATGTGATGGGTCTAAAGTTTCTACGTGTTATATCTCTCTCCAGATTCCAGTAGGAGCTATGACAATATGCTATGAGTATACGTAGAATCACGAGTGTAAAATCATTTAATCTCTGCTCAAGTCTATATTTTGCCCCTACCGGAGATAAAGACGGATAGGAGTTCATGTATTTACAATTCTGTGCAGTACAATATGCCATATAAAACAGCATGTTTCTTAAATGTTTCCTCATATTTGCTTGTTCTGGGCCTGAGATTTACATGAAGTTTTGGGTACAGTGTGGTTGACTGGTAATTCTTAATTTCTGCTTTAAGCATAATTATGTTGGGTACTCTGTTAAAAGTGTGACAGTCTTGTATTCCAGTTTCCACCTCTCCTATCCTTGCCTTTTTCTTTTTCTTTTTCTTTTTCTTTTTCTTTTTCTTTTTCTTTTTCTTTTTCTTTTTCTTTTTCTTTTTCTTTTTCTTTTTCTTTTTCTTTTTCTTTTTCTTTTTCTTTTTCTTTTTCTTTTTCTTTTTCTTTTTCTTTTCTTTTTTCTTTTCCTTTTCCTTTTCCTTTTCCTTTTCCTTTTTTTTTTCTTCACCATGTATGTGGTGTTGTATGTTATTATGTATGTTATTATGTTTCTGTTGTGGGGTTTTGAGTAACAACTGTGTCTGTAGCCGCCCCCGAGACTCGCCGCTCCGCCCGCCCCGATGAGGCACCACTGCTTGCCCTCCCTCTTTTCTTGTTCCTGAGGGTTGATCTCTGGACAGTATTCCTGAATAGTTGTTTAACCCTAAACAAGGCCTGAACCACATTCAGGAGACATAGCAATATGAACATGCTTGTTTGAACATCCCAAGGATATTCAAAATTCTCAGGGAATATTGTAGACATCTTTGTGAAGAGGATAGAAGAAAAAGGAGTTTCTGACGATATGGAAGGGAAGATGAACAAGTGGGAGAGAGTGTCCCATCCCGTCTCCCCCTTAAATTCATTCTCCGAGGAGGAACAAGTGCAATTACCAATAATTTCTAAGAGGTGGTTCCCGAGGTACAGAAATGACGGCAGTGCCGAGTACAGATACCAGATTAGACTTACGACCAATGATTTTATCACCTCATAAAACAGCAACAAAATGATAATCTTGGCCCAGTTCCGACTGATGATAAACAGCACAAAAGGGAACACATACTGCAAGCAAGGTATTACATGACCCAACATTGAGAGCCAGCCCCACAACTTTGACAGCCAATACATCAACATTGTGACCAATCAATATAATGGATGCTTATAACAATTTTGCCTTAACACACTTTGATCAGATCTATCGTTATCTCAACCCTTTGAGCCCCACGTTGGGCGCCAAAAAGGACTGTCGTGATTTAACCTGGCAGGCAGCCAAAATACCACGCAGCCGCTCGCTCACTCCCCCCGCCCCCCCAGCGGGACACGGAGAGAATCGGAAGGGTAAGAGTGAGAAAAACTCGTGGGTTGAGATAAAGACAGTTTAATAGAACAGAAAAGGGAAAATAATGATAATAAATAATGATAGAATATACAAAATGAGTGATGCACAATGCAATTGCTCACCACCCGCGCTGACCGATAACCAAGTAGCGATCGGTACTTCCTGGATCACGCCTACCATTTATATACTGAGCATGACGTCACATGGTATGGAATACCCCATTGGCCAGCTGGGCTGGCTGTCCTGATTATGTTCCCTCCCATCTTGTGTACCTAGCTCAGTCAGTAGGCACGGGAGCTGTCCTTGGACTAGGAGAGCACTTAGCAACAACTGAAAACATCGGTGTGTTATCAAAATTCTTCTCATACTAAATCCAAAACACAGCACTAGGAAGAAATTTAACCCTATCCCAGCCGAAACCAAGACAATGGGTAATAATTGTGTAAATGCTGTGTTAAAAAATCTTATGAAAAAACATTGCTGCATATAATGGCCTTTGACATCTGAACAACAACTGATTAAATCTGTGATGTAGAACTAAGGTTAAAGATTCAATTATTTTACCCATGAATAACTGAAGCATTCATGTGATAGTTATTAATTAGAACTGAACCTAGACCTTCAGTTAAAAAATGGCAGGTTCAAATATTAGAATAAAAAAGCCAACTTATCTGTAAGATGGTAACCCACGGGGATCACACTTTCAAAGGACACACACCAGGACTTCACAAACATCAATGTATTAAAAGGACATCCTGGCTTTAAATATGAAACAACAGCTTTTCGCTCGTGTGTGTGTGTGTGTATAAAAGTCTCTTTTCACTGTCACATATTTATCTTTGTCTAGCTGATCTGTTTCAATTCTTCGGTGTTTCAACTGCATAAGGCTGTACCCTGTATGCATGTCTACATGGCAGATGCTTTTTTTGATACTTTCTTCCAGAGCCTACTAAGTCAATGTCTTTCATTTCACACTCCTGTGTGCTAGCTAGTCCCCCTGGACGCTTCTGCATGCCCTTTTGACTTTATTTTAGGACTTACTCTTTCAGCTCTTGTTTCATCTTTTTCCGCTCCCCAGAGAGGCTTGGTTTCTTTTCTCTCTCTCAGTATCTTTGTACTCATCAGCTCTAGTCCCTGTGGCACTTGCTACATCTGATAAGGCATTATTTCCATGGAGCTGTTATATGGGATTTGGAAATGTATCATCACAAAGCACAGTAATGAAGCTGAATGTTTAATGCTCTTTACACTGACAGCAGTTGGCTTCATGTTGTTTTCTACAAAATTAAACAACAAAATATTGTCATAGAAAACAGGAAAATACAGCAGAGGACTATCAGAATAACACAGAACCAGCTGAATTTTAGATCTGTATTCCTGGTGTTGGAAAGATTAATTGAAAGGTGATTATAGGTAATTATATATGTTGTTCATATGTGTGGGAATTAGATCTTCTCTCTTTAATTATGAGTACAATAACAGCCTAGTGACATATCTGTTTTCCCTGTTTTCCCTTACATATCCACTTAAATACCTCTTCAAAACTTATACAGCATGGACCAACTATTGCCCCCACAGCCTTGCAAATGAAACACACTACATTTCATCATATTTCTGTATTGACTGTTTTCCAGACCTTTGTACTGTGGACTGGCTCTAGTCCTTTGTCTTAAATTGTGAGAACAATCTTACAGTCTACCTGAAACCCATAAAAACCCGAAAAGTTGTCAGACTGTAGTTGAAAATGATCCCAATTGACACTGAGCATGCTTGCTTGGAAAAGGGAAGGGCTTTGGTTCATCCTGAATAGAGAAGAACCTGACTCTAATTCAATGGGATGTAGCAAATAATAGTTCGTTGTGCCTCTTGAAATAGCCACATAACCAGGAGTGAGAGTTCTGGAAGCCTGATGACATACCCTTAGACTCCTAAATAGGGTGGTCTGGGTTGTCATGCTGGTGGCTAATTTCTGTGGGTTATAGTGCACGTATTATGCATGAGATATAGATGATCTGGATCTGAAGATATGACACCTCACCGTTATCTAAATATATATGACTATCTTCCAGGTGGAATCTCCTTAATTTAGCTTTATATACATTTTAAATTATTTTTCTAGGACAGAGACCACTTGGTCAATAATTGCTGGGTGACCTTTCTAACCTTAATTTTAGGCACTATTTTGTTGCTGTCATTTTGTAAGGAAACAGTTTTTCTATGATGAAGGGTGGAAATGCATAAGTTCAAATACATAGGCAGATTTTGTCTCTAATCCTTCTTGAGTAAACTCTTTGCTAGAATTTTTCACATCTAAAGATAGGTGCAATAATGCCTCCAAAATAGGGACATTTCAATGGTTGTTTAAAATGATCAAATATTTAACATTTTATTTAATATCAATAATTAAACATTTAAGACCTCCTTATTAGTATTTATTTGTCTGTAATATTTTCACATTTTCAAATTATTATTTATAAATATCTACAGTCTGTGTGTAGAAGCAATATGTTTAATCTCTTATCCTCTGTAAGAAGACTACTTTAAAAGAAGAATTGCTTTTTTATAGGTGTAAATATGAGAAATGATGTCAACAGGTAGCAGTTTAGAGTATGCAGTGTCACTAATAGGGTTCACAGGATTCATTAAAAATGTTATGCCTTGAATGTGATTTTAACTCCAGTAAAATTAAAGCCTCTGGCGTGATATTCTGCAGCTGTTTAACAATATTCAGCAAGACTATAAAAGTTTAAGATTGTAAAGAAAAGAGAATGTTATGCCAATAACTGATTTTTATATTTGTTAGCTGAAAAAAAAATCTTTTGGGGCCTGTGCAGAATTCATTTTTTACCTTCCTTAATGAAATGAGAGATTGAAGTGAGTTTTTTTGATGAAAAATAATTCTGTTTAATCTTTCCCCAACTCCACAGATATTAATTTAAAAACTGATTTTCAAACTCCTGTAATGAAAAAGTGAATTATTATATTTAAAAAGTGCTGAAATTAAACGTCTTCATTCTTTGTTGTATATGTCTATTTTGCTGAATGTGTGAAGTTTTTGTAGGTCTGTGGTTTAACCCCAGTAGACAGGTAAGACCCCCACAGCCACTCACTCACTTTGCCCCAGTGGGATGGGGGAAGGGGAAAAGTGAGAAATTTGTGGGTTGAGATAAAAACAGTTTAATAGGTAAAGCAAAAGCCGCACACACAAGCAGAGCAAAACAAGGAATTCATTCACTATTTCCCATCGGCAGGCAGGTGTTCAGCCATCTCCAGGAAAGCAGGGCTCCATCACGTGTAACGGTGACTTGGGAAGACAAACGCCATCACTCCGAACGTCCCCCCTTCTCCTTTTTCCTCCAGCTTTTATTGCTGAGCCGGACGTCATATGATATTGTGCTGGTCTGGGCAAGGATAGAGTTAATTTTCTTATAGTGTGTAGTATGGAGCTACGTTTTGGATTTGTGCTGGAAACAGTGTTGATAACACAGAGATGTTTTCGTTACTGCTGAGCAGTGCTTACACAGAGTCAAGGCACCCACCAGCGAGTAGGCTGGGGGTGCACAAGGAGTTGGGAGGTGACACAGCTGGGACCTAGAATCATAGAATCATAAATGGTTTGGGTTGGAAGGGACTTAAAGATCATCTAGTTCCACCCCCCCTGCCATGAGCAGGGACACCATCCCTGTGTTATCAACAGTTTTCAGCAGAAAGCCAAAACATAGCACTATACAAGTTGCTATGAAGAAATTTAACTCCGTTCCAGCCCAAACCAGTACAGTAGGCACAACAACCATTTTTCACTACGCTCAAGACTTTGTGACTGTCCTCACGTTTGTGCCTTTCTCCAATCCGAACCTTGTGCAGGGTATGCAAAGCACTTAAAAACAGTTTGTTTCATTGGATCTGTGCCCTGTCACTTTGTTCCTAGAAGTTTCAGCAATAGAAGTGACTGATAGAATAGACCAGAATGCAGTTCTTTTCCACTGTTGCATACTAGGGTGGCTGTTGATTAGAAGGCCGTGGGCTGGCCAGTCTTAACTTAAACACAGTGTATGTGGTGTAATGGGACAGGTGACTGCTGGTCAGCCCCTCCCAGCTCTTTCAATGGTGCAATTCAAGTGTGTGGCATCTTCTGTGCCTGTGACACTCTAGAATTTATCTAGCAATCTGTGTGCTATCACGTTCCTTGTCAGTGATAATAAAACCTGTCTTGCCTATAGAGGATTTCCTAATGAAGCATGGAAGGCAATACAAGCAAAGCCTCTGTGCATTGGTGATCATTCAATAAATCACAATCATAAAAGGCGAGGAGATAGCTCGATTTAAACATAGAGAATTCAAGACTTTTATTCTGCTGTCATTAATGCAGTAATTCCATGTGCACGCAAAGGTCCCATGATGTTTCATGCTGTTAATTTCATGCTAACATTTAATGAATAATGGAATAGTATTGTACAAAACAGTGTAAATTGTGACAATGTCAGGCAAATTGCTTCAGGCTGATCTGGTTTACACACGGCAAACTTAATGAAATGCTTTTTTCCCCCCATCCTTAAACTTCATATATTTATGCATAGATAGATTATTCCTCATATTGTGCTTTTTGTGATATTTTAGTGGGGTTTTTTTTGCGTTGTTTCCCTCACTCCAACCTACTTCATAGAAATATCTCAGAACAAACTGTAAATATGGAGGTACGTGCATAATGCTCCTCCTGATGTCTTATGTACGGAGGCAGAGGTCTTATAATTCCTGGCAGGATTTATAAAACTTAAGCAAACCCATTTCCAACACATAAGCTGAGGACTAGTTATGTCATTCCTATCTTTCAGTGAAATTGGAAGTATTTTCCAAAGTCTGATGGAGTATTCTGCACAGTGCAAGCAAAACATAGTGTAGGGATGCTACAAACAATCATTTTCCTTTCTGACAGTTCCATAGTAGTCTGCTCTGATAGATGTGCAGGCTTTTTTTTTCTTTAGACTTTCATGCCCATTAAAAGTGAAGGGGAAGGATTACTAATTGCACTAAAATATGATGAAAAGACTTTAAGAACAGCAATTTCATTTAGTTTTTATATGAAAAATAAATTGAAGTCCCAAATGAATAGAGCAAGATTGATCCTGACAGGAGATTGTTTCTGGAGAGTACTTCTCACAAGTGCATTTTGGATCCCAAAACTTCCTCCTTACATTTTTCCAGAAAGGCAAATAATAATGGAGGAATTTTGTATATGCTGTATATTTTCCGTTGTTACTCAAACTCTTGTTTCAGGAAACCTGTTCAGGACTCCAACGTAGCGTTAGCAGAAATTGAGAACTTGCAGTGTGAATAAAGGTCTCAGGATTTGGCCCATGGTCTGAAAGAAACCTTGTAGCTTTGTGTACTTTAGCTGAAGGAAATCTTTCTAAGAACCCAGCTTACCTTTGGGTATATTGACACCATTTAGCTACTAGGTTGTCTTGGGCCTGCTGCAAAATTTTCTTTGTAGAGCTTAGGAAAGGACAGAGGGATTTAGAGAGAAAATGAGTAGTACAGGCTGCTTTGTATCAGCTTCAGTGCATTTTTGTATGCTGTACAGTGTAGGAGAAGAGCAATGGATGTAATCTTTGCTTGTGACAACTCTTTCCTGAAACAAAATGACTAGGAGACACCAGTGCACTGTGGACACTCACCCTGCTGGGTTTAGTTTATCCACATGGTTTGTCTGGGCTCTTGTTCTCCCTGGCAGATGCAGGCAGCCACTTTTTCAAGAGGGAAATTCTCCTCTGCAGTGATTTCTGTGAGCCATTATGAACCATGCTTTTACCTAGTTTACTCATCAGAACAAATGCTTATAGGAGCTACTTTGAGGGGTAATCCTCACTGCCTGTTGGGATGCCAAGTCCCAAGGAAAAGATGTAAAGGATCCAGAGAAGAGATTTCACGTCTTCTAATTTACTTCAAGACTTCCAGCCTGCTAGGAGCGGAAAGAAAAGGACATTGTCTGAACATTCTTTAAAATGTGTTTTCTGTCTTGAGGCATAACTTTTCTGCTTAACAACAGTGGGACATGTAGGAGGTTTGACTCTCTTTCCCACTGATGTATGGCTGGCAAGCTCATCCTTCAAAGGCTTAGTTTTCATGTTAGTCTGGGCTGCCTTTTGAATGTGTGCTGATTTGCAAAACTTGTCTAGGTGAAATGCTTTCTTTAACAAAAAGGAAACTGTATTCCCTAGCAATGGCCTAACACGTAGCAGTGTTTGCAGCTGATCATATTTGTAGAAAAGGTTGAGAACTCTTTGAGAATATTCTCATACATTTTCTGTAAGAGACAGATGAGAAAATTTGGTACTTAAATAAAACGCAAGCTGTTTAAACTCCTTTGAGATTATGCCACCTACCCCTCACCCCTGAGCTTCTGTATGCTCACACATAGATGTATATTTTGCTCATTTATTTAGATCTAATGTTACTTTTTTGCAGACTTATCTCTTGCAGAGCAGTATTCTAGTTCTGATAACACTTGAAATAAATGAAGGCTGTTCCCTTAGCAACTGCCAGCTGAATAACCTTAAAATGCAAGTGGGAATAAATAGAGTAACTGATATTTGTTGATTGTCTGAAGTTTGTGAAATATTCCTTTTCATAAATCTAGTAAATGGGCTTCTGCTGAATAAAGGGTGCATTTTAAAATGATCTGTTATTATTCTGATGTGCTGTGTAATTTGTTTACTTGGATTGGGGTGTCCTGCCACTTTGCAGCTGGGTATACTGAGAAAAATTCTGAAAGCCAATTTAATTTTTTCTCCCATTTATTTGTGATTTATGTTTGTTTTTTAAACAGCTCCTTATACCTGAAACCATTCACTTTAGAGATAACTGCTTATATTACACTTATATGCTAGCTTCATTCTCTTTCCTCACTTTCTATTAATTTACATGAAAATGGTATTTACATTACTTGGAGGCCAGATCCAAAAGAAAATACCTCCACCTTTTGAAGCACGGCAATGTGAACTCTTATTTGATTTCCAAACTCTTTGGACATGTAATGAATCTTAGTCTATTGTTTGCACAAAGTCCTTGTAAAATGAAACCTTGTTTTTCGTTTTTCTTTGACACTTGCGTAATAAAAATAAATAATTATGAAACAGTTCGGTTTAGTGGGGCGGTTTCCTCTGACTCCCAGACTGCTGGTCAGGTGGATGTTGCTTGCCTTTCTGCCTCCTGGAAGGGCAACCAAGTCTTTCTGTTGCTGTGTTCTAGTTAAACATGGCCAAGGCAATCATTGGCATGTTTATTCCTCTGTCAAATAACCCTGCTAAATTCCGACTGGAGGAAGAAATATGATCAAAACATCATGACGCGATACAATAACTGCCACTAATTAATTTTTAATATTAAACAATTTTTACAAAATAGGTGTGAGCTACAAAATGCTTGAAAAACCTTACAGATGGAACTTCTTGGGGAATCTTTTTTGGGTAGCTGAAAGACTGCTGAAAGGACAACGGTGGTACTATTGTGCTATAAAACTAATGCCAGTAGTTATTATACATCAGTATGTTGCATTCCCTGGGAATAGAATACGAGGAAAAATATGGTAAGCTGACACTTTAGAGTGATAAAAGTTGGTATATACCAAGCTGCTCTGAGTTTATTCTTGTGAAAACAGGTAAGAAATGTGCAATTAGAACTGAGATGATGAGGCTACCTGTGCTCTAGTTCTTGTAAAATTTCAATCGCTGTTTCAAAAAATTCTCAGAGGATGTCTGTCATGAACAACGAGCTCTGCTTTTATAGCAGAAAGGGTTTTTTGGGATTGTGTTTTTTTTTTCCTCCTGAGAAATAAAGCTGTTCACTACTATTTTTCCTCAGAAGTGTTGGATGACTTTTTTAATATAAATATATACAGGTACACAGTGGACCCAGGTGTTCAATCATCTTGAAAATAAAGACCAAAAGCATTAAAGTGAACCTGAGATTCTAGGGATACCTAGTATAAAAGTGTAAGAACAGTTCAGGTGTGTTCGCCAAAGGGTTGAGGGTTTCATGCCTATGTATATTGCTTCATTTCAGTCTAGGTGGAATATTACAAAGCCAGGACCTGGAGGAGACAGAGGCTCCCAGCCAGCTTAGAATGGAAATTGCTGTGTGAGAGTCTATCTCCTGGCAAAGAAAGCTAATACTCTGATGGGTCCAGATTACCTTAAGTGATATTAAATTGGGAGTTTCACAACAATAAGTACTAGTATTATGTTGCTGGTAGGTCTGAGTTACATGACATGAATGTAAGCAAAAGCTGTTTTATAGAAACAGACGTAAGAGTTAATTTCTTGTACTCTGAAAAATCTTTATCTTAATTAGGCTGCAGAACTCACTCCCAGTTAGAATAATTTTTAGTTATTAAATGAAAAAGCAGAAAACATTCATCTGTTTGAATGACAAAATTTAAAAGCAGAGTAATACTCTCTTTAGTAAAGCGTTGCTGCTGAATACCAACTGTACTGTGTCCATAACAATCATCTGCACTACTGATCATTAACTTCACAATGAGTAACAGTGCTGATTTATTTAATGAACCTGCAGGTAATTGTTGTTTCCTTTACTAATTACATCAGGGAAATGAGACCTGTTAGCACTGAAATGGCTTGAAATGCTTAAGCAAACCTTTCTGAAGGGTAAAATGTCTGGCTATTTTTCTCTTACTTTCTGCCCTAATATAAGTTTTTTATTATTCCCCTGCTGTTCTAATTAGTGAGAAACCTCTTTTTCATCCCTCAAATAGTGAACCTTGGGCATATCATATCCTTTAGTATTCTGGGAAATTCCCCCACATAATTAGAACATACTGCTTCTAATAACTAGAACACTTCTACTGTGTTTACAAGGTAAAGTTGTATAGGAAAACGTTTAAAGTCAGTCTTAAATGCTGAAATTGTTGAAGCTATATTTTCAAAAGCTTGGCCTAGTGCAGTACAGCTCTGCTGTTCCTGCTGGTGAGGCAGGTCTGTGGTGAGACCTGCTGGGCTTCTCTCTCACCTCAGAGCTCTGCACATGGAAATAGGGCTCTTGCAACTTTTCTTGGCTTGCAGAGATTACAGGTTATCATAATAGATGAGAATACCATGTCCACTTAATCTTAACTTTCTGAGAAGAACAGGTCATAATGTTTGATCCAGAATTTCCTGCGCAGAAACCTTAACTTCTGGCTGTACCTGAGTACTTACTGGTAGGCTCCTAAGCAAGCTTCTTCTCTCTGGTGGACAGTCCATGAGACAGCAATGGTTCTAGTGTTTATTCTTGCTGCTAGAAATGTATATCTTGCTCATAATCTGATTTTGTTTAACTTCAGCTTCCAACCACTGAATCTTTTTATGCTCTTGCCTGTTTTATTGAACAACACAAATTGCATTTCCTCTCAGGTCCCCTAGTACTTAACCTGCTAAAGTGCCAATGAGGATACAACCAATTTTTACCTCATCCTTGTTTAGGCATAACTTGCTATGAGGATGGGCTCTTCTGTTATAGTGCCTACACCAAAAATTCATTAGGTCAAAGAGAGGTGACCTAATTGCCAGGGAGCAGGAATGACTGTGAGTTGAAATGCTTAGATTATCTGGGGTATCGGTTTCAGTTCCTGCAATCTCAAATACTTGATTTAATTGATTGTTGATTATTGGCAGGACCTAACATCAGGACTTAATTCTTCCTGCCTGAGCTGTTAGCATTGAGAGTTATGCAACAATAGCTTAATTCCTTTGTAAAAATGAGTCATGGATAGTACGCTTTATGCAGAGGGGCTTTTTCAGCAAATGCCAGCCTGTCCTGCCTAGATGATCAGAAGGGAAAAAAGTCCTTGCAAAATTACATCTCCTCACGATTTGAATTTGTTAACTTCCCAAAGATGAGGAAGTTCACAAGAAAAGGGTGGAAATACAAGAATCAGAATGTGTGTTTGAGGGTAGGGAAAATCAATAGAAGAAATTTCCAGAAGGTCTCTAAGTTCAGTTACCATCCATATCAGGGCAAATGGCAGGATCCTACTTTCTGGGGAAGCGTCTCATGATAAAGTCTGTATTCCCTGATATCATTGTGCTGTAGCTCGAAAGCCAAACAACAAAAAAATGTCCAAGCACTTATTTTACAACTGTGAAATACCTGACAGCAGAGAGGAGAGTAGAAGTCATCTTCCCAAGGCAGAGTTTAATTATGCAGGAGGGTATTCTGCCACATAATGAGGGCCACATCTTGAAAAAAGAGCACTGACCACAAAGGTCTTAGCAACCTGCGGTTGGTATTATAATTGAAACAGAGCAAGCTTCTTTTCCACATTAGTGATAACTTTGATGTGAAAGGACAGAACGATCTTAACGTTCTCTTGCAATTTATAAAGATTTTAAGTTGAATGAACAGGGCATCTGTTAGTCTTTTCATTTGTCCCCTCTTGTCTTTCCAGGCTCTGAAAAAACAATCATTTTAATTGAGTTGTTGGCTCTCACAGCTCCTTCTTCTAACCCAAGCGAACACTTTCACCTTGCCTTGGTCTAAAACTGCTACATTTTGCCAATGATTTTCTTAAGGACTATAATACATCTCTTCATTTCATTATATCAGGTGTCTGGAATGCAATTTAACTTTAAAATAGGATCATTATTGAATCTAGTTTACTTTGAGCTGTGAATTGACCTAACTGTAAGTTTTAAAGAGTTATGTTTTCAAAAAAACTTATCTTTGTACTAAATTGAACTAAAATATTTTTAACTTGAAAAGAAAAGTAATTGCAGCAGAAATGAAATAAAAGATTTGAATAAGCATAAAGCTATGGAATTAAAAAATTGAAAATATATCTGACTGCACATCTAAATTAAACAGCATGAGACTGGCGTGACTCATTTCAAGGCATCTAAGATCTAATGAGCATCAGGTTCTGAGGTGAATATTAACAACTCAGCAATACCTGTGGGAATGAATAAATGTACATTATACTTTTAATCTAAAACTCTCAACTGTATTACAAATAAATACTTCCTCTTTTGAAAAAGTGATACACAAAAAATTATATATATTTTTAAGTAGACCATTATTTAATCAGTCAATATTGTCTCTGAGATTCCTAAGAATAGATTGTGATCCTGATATCTTAGAGTCTTACAAGGTAAAATACCTGTCTTTTACACAGACTATGCTAGTTCCTGGATAAGATGCTATTTTCTGCCCCATTTTCATGACAGAATTCTGGAGGAATGGTTTTATATTGTGCTGTGACTACCTGGAAATATTTCCTTCCCCCATCCTCTGCCCTTGTGTGTGTTTTTGTGGAGAATATTACTATAACAGTTCCGCCTTATATGGAAACAGCTGAGGGTAAGCTCGTCTGACTCTCTCAACATGGACCTGGTCACTTCTCTCAAGGGGAAGACATAAGTTCTAAATCATCGAAATGATACTCATTTAGAAATAGAGAGCTATACCAACCAAGGACATCCCAGCATGAATTTCTCATAATCTTTCATAAAATTACAATCTCATGTGCTTTATACAGTAAATATAATTTCTACACTCCATACCTTCTCCATGTGCCACCAGAATTTGATGTTACAGGAAGCCTTATGTTCAAAGAAGAGGTGGAAAGTTAAAAAAGGCTGGGAAATAAATCCCTGTGCGTTGAATATCCAGGCTTCTGCCTTAAGCAGAATCATTTTTTTCTCATCATCACAGGTAACTCCCTTCCCTCTCTTAAACCTCCCAGCAATAAAACAAAACAAGAGAGCTTGAATAATTAGGAAAGAAGAGGAATCTTTTTTTTTTTTTAAATGGAAATGAACTTTACCCTGATATGTAAAACCAGAAAATTTCCTCTTGAACAGATTTTAAATGCTAGAAACCTGTTTCCTGTTACCTATGTATCAGAAGGTTTTTGCACCCAATATATACTTAGATATATACTTGTGAACTTCCTCATCATATATACTTAGAATCTTTGTAAGGTCAGTGTGAAAGATGCTCTAAGTATAAGACAGATAATTTAAAGTTTTCTTCTGCATGAAAAATCATCTCTGCCTAAAATGGGTTCGTTGTTACTTAGAATTGGGCCTTACTTGAAAACTTTACAGAGCTCACTGACATTTCCTTTAAAGTAGAACTATTTTTCAAGTTAATAACACAATGCAGTGATACACAAATCACAGCTTATTTTACATATCTTTTTGAATATTTCACTTTTCCAGCAGAATTGCCTCTCTATACCTGGAGTGCACTTATAATAGGTATTCTTATAAATGATGCTGAGTATATTGCCTTATAAATTTTGTCACATTCAGCAAAATCATTAATATTTTACAAGGATTATACCATTAAAAACATACTTTCATGGAATGAAAAGGTTATGAAAATGAAATGTCACACACTATGATTTTGCCTTAAAGAGCCTAATCGTTTACACAGCACTCTAGAATGGTAGTATAAAAGAGAACAATCTTTCTTTTTGATAGGTTTCATTCAGGAGCCGGAGTTTCACATTTCGTGCAGCATGTTATGTATGGAAATCACTTGGAAAAGGTCACCATCTATCCTAGTCACTTCTTGCTTAATTAGGCACTGTAATATCATGCATTAAGCAATGCTGTTTTAAAGGAATTCAAGGAGACATAAGAAACCCTAATGACAATGTCAACTGATATTTATTTAGGTACATCAGACACGTGCACAGCCTGCATGTGTGCTTGACAATGAATGCGAATTTTATATGCAACCACTACATCACAGAAAAAGGAGTTTTAAACTCCTACTTCTTTGCTGGTGTAATATATGGGGGAACCCTTGGCCTGAAACACAGACTCTACAAAACTGAATGGAAAACTTGTTTTAGCTAGATATGTCCAGATCTTAACTGAAAAATACAATGGCAAATATGCCCACTTTGAACTTGAGTACCAGAGAGAAGCATCAGTCTGAAGGTGTGAGACATTATTACTGAGTATTGGAGCAGAAAAATTATTTCAGCTTAATGTTTCAGTCGATGAGTGCTATAAAAGCTACAGGTTCATACAAGTTAAGGACAAAAGAGGCCACAAGTATTTTAGACTCTATTCTGTAACTTCACTTTGGAAAATTTCTTTGACCTGAAACATGCCAAATTATTCAGAAAACTACACAGAATACTTTTAGAAAGCCTGAAGAGAAGGGGTCTTCTTTTTTTGCAGTGGAAAATTATATTTCTTTGAATTTTGGACATTAAGAATTTTTATTCTTTGCTTTGCTTTTATTGTCTTTTCAGTCTGTTGGGTTTTATACATAACTGTATGGGCTTCACACTGTCGGCTTTCTGTGATGTTGCAATACAGTTTATTTATTTTTTTAATATAATTTCAAATGTTTCCTGGTATGGGAAGGCCACTTTGGAAGACAGTTTTATGACTCATTGATTTCATTGTCTGAATGATTATTCTGGTATGTAGTCTTTTTCATGGCTTTGCCCTTAGTGTACTGACTTTTCCCTTTAAGGTAACTATCTCACTGGTGGATTCTTCCACTCTCCAGGTATAATTAACTCTTTTCCATCTCTGCTTCTGCTGAGTTCCTTACAAGCCAAAAGGTATCATTTAGGTACATGAGTAAAACTGTAGAATCAATTTTAAACTTAAACCTGGCCCATTTTTTTTTGTAGTTTCAGCTCTTTAAAATATACTAACATCTCAAATGTAGTGAATGCCTTTGTGCATATATGGAGAGGTTTTTTTATTCAGTTGTGGCTTCTCACTGTTTTGGACAATTTTATAAATGTTGGCTAAGTGAGGAACAGTGTAACACATCTCTCTTTTGCATGTCTGCATAATGTAAACACGAATGTAGGTTGCACATGGACCATTCTGAGATATTCAATGGACAGTCAGGGAAGCTGCTGTTCAAGCAACACATCTGAAGCTATGTTCCAGGGTTCTGATGAAGGTAAAACCTTCTAAGATATTTATCCTTAATTATGAAAATGGAACCCTTAAAAACAAGTTCAGTATTCACAAGCCTTTGAAGCCCACCTCTACAGTGTGCTTTAAGGTGGGGTGGGCATTTTTATTCCCAAAGCAGGTCATGCAAGGCTATGCAGGAGCTATACAGCTAAAATGGAAGCAGCTGCTCCTCAGCAGTTGCTCAGGTTAGTACTGTTATTGAGGGTCACAATGAAGGTCAGGGTTGTGTCTTCAGTCAGTTCAGAGTTACTGCTGGGTGAAGAAGTCTTCACCCTTCAGGCATGGAAGAGGTCATGAGCAGAGGGAGCCTTTTATTGACATCTCCTTCTTACGATCAACAGTTTAGAGTGAGATGGACAGGCAACAAGGGCAGAAGAGCTGGCAGGCAGGATCCCATAGGAATCCTGTGTGTCCTCCATTAATATTTAATAATGGAAGAATGGCCAAGAAACATTTCAAATCCACCAGATAGATAGGAAATTTAAGTTAATTCCTTCTTTGCTGGAACTTTTTTTTTTCAGTTAGTATTATGCAGTTTCTGAGATTTAAAATTATGTGCTTTGGAAGAGTGTTTTTTTTTTTAAGTTTCTTTTATTATACTTTCCTGCATTCATTTCTCACTCTTGTTTCCACCATATTTGTGATCAGTGAGATCCCAGTTTCCTATCTGGGTTCCTTGAATTGACAATTTGCATTTATATTTAGGTGCTGCTGTGGAGATGGCCCAGTTTTTGAAAACACTGAATGCAGTGTTTTTATTTCCATAGGGTGCTTCCTGGGAATGATAGCTCAGTGCCTGTCCTTAGGAGCTCAAGGAACAGGTCAAACACTTTTTTTTTTTTTAATCTTTCTGCATCTATGCTAGCTTGAGAGGCTATTTCTCTCCTTCCTGGTTTCCATTGTGCCTCGCTGGAAGCTGTGCCTCCTTTAAATTTATAGAATAAGTTTAATATATGAGTTGCTTGTTTTTCCTAATCAGTTAATGCAAGATTTTCATATTAACTTGCACAATTTAAATAGAATTTATTTGCAACTCAACTCTTTTGGACTGAAGCGAACCCGTACATATGCAAGACGGAAGAAACACTCGATGCAGCTCTATTGATGTCTGAGATGGTGACCCAAGATCCTGCAGTAGAGGAGGAGCTTTGCCCACAGTTCAGTCAATTCTGTGACAGGCACGGCAGCCTCCTGCAAAGCCTCCCAGATTTATTTTGTATCTGAAGGGGATTTTGTCTGATATTGAACAAGCTAATATCTTAAAAATACGGACCAACAGACTAAAGCACAATCCTAACTGGAACTGAAACTAAGGAACTAAAAAGAGTAGCTGAATTGCCCATTTTTCAAATGTAGATATTCTGTGTAGTAGCATTTCAAATTACCTCAAGTATAAACAAAATATCATCCATTTTTTTAATGCAGGGGATCATCTGATGTATTTAGTTTCTGGACGTTTCTACAGCCCAGTTAGTTGAAGTATATAATGGCTCTAAAAAATTCCAGAGTAGAGCACACAGCCTCCAAAGTCACTAGGTTGCTTAAGTGAGACAGCAACAGCTTTACTGAGGCTATTTAGCTCAGCTATAATACTTGAAGCATCTGGGACCACTGAATATAAATTTGGGATTTTTTAATGGAATAAGCCAAACATACGTTTTATGTGAAAACATCCGCAACAGTTTGAAAAATATGATTCATTTTCTTATAAACAGAAATGTAAAAGTTTAAAATGGAAATGTCAGTCATCAGATCTAGAAAGATGTCGTCCTATTTAAATAAGCTGCAAGTCCAATGCAAAGCACACCAAAACTTGCATGAATCCTTAAAAAGCGCTAGTGAGAGCTGAATACCAAATAGCTTCTCAGGAGGTATGTTATGCTAATCTCTATGGCAATCAGTTATTTATCATTCTTGCAGACATGTATTTTCCATTTACGCTAACAGGGTGGTTGATTGGATTTTGTTCATTAAATAGTCAGAGTCAAAACTGGTCTTATAAACTGCTGTTCAAGTTAATTAGTGAGTATGTGTGTAAACTAAGTTTAAAAATTATAACCTACATCAATCGAGCATCTTTTCTATATGTTGTGGTTTAACCCCAGCTGGCAACTAAGCCCCACACAGCCGCTCGCTCACTCCCCCACAGTGGGATGGGGGAGAGAATCAGAAGGGTAAAAGTGAGAAAACTCGTGGGTTGAGATAAAGGCAGTGTAATAGGGAAAGCAAAAGCTGCGCACGCAAGCAAAGCAAAACAAGGAATTAATTCCCTACTTCCCATCGGCAGGCAGGTGTTCAGCCATCTCCAGGAAAGCAGGGCTCCATCACGCGTAACGGTGACTTGGGAAGACAAACGCCATCACTCTGAACGTCCCCCCTTCCTTCTTCTTCCCCCAGCTTTATGTGCTGAGCATGATGTCATATGGTATGGAATATCCCTTTGGACAGTTGGGGTCAGCTGTCCCGGCTATGTCCCCTCCCAACTCCTTGTGCACCCCCAGCCTCCTCGCTGGTGGGGTGGGGTGAGGAGCAGAAAAGGCCTTGACTCTGTGTAAGCACTGCTCAGCAGTAACAAAAACATCCCTGTGTTATCAACACTGTTTCCAGCACAAATCCAAAACACAGCCCCATACTAGCTACTATGAAGAAAATTAACTCTATCCCAGCCAAACCCACCACGCTACATTATACCAAAATCATTCCACTTAGTGTATTCAGCATAAAAGAGAAAGTAAAAATGCTGCATTTTCATTTCCCCCATTCTCTGATGGTCTGGCAGTAAATGCGATGTTGTTATTTATAAAAGAGTAAGAACAGATATTTGCTTTTGCTCTGCTGTCTTACCTAAAACTCTCCCAGGCTTTGTGTTTAGCTTAAGAGACAGAGCAGGGATAGGAAGATCCTTAGTAGAGTTTTGTGTTCGTTCTTTTACAGTCTTTAGTTGATTAGTCATTAACAGGTAACAAAGATGGCCTGCAAGCACTACCATGAGGTCACAACCAAACAGTAATAATTAAAACAATAACAATAAGGATTTAAAGGCAATCAGTGGTGGAAATGCTGGACTTTGATTCTGGACATCCAGTTTCAGCTCCTACCTTTTATGTCCATGTGGGAGGTGCGGTTTCATTATCCTGCGTTCACAAGTTTCCTATGCACGTTTGTGAGTGTCCCTTTGTAAAACAGAGGCAGACATGTTTTTTCTTCTGTCTACCACAAATGATTTAAAGATTCAGCTGAGGATTTCACAGATCTCAAATGCCTTTTCTTTCTGACTTGTATCATGTGTCTGGGAGTAGACTTGATTGGGAATAGAGGGTATTCTGAAATAGCATCTTTTCAATATTGGAGTTTTTTGTGTGAATAGTTCAAAATTCATTGGAGAGATAAAGTAGAATCTTTAACGTTGAATGTAAAGCACATGGGTTCCACAGTTTCCAAACAGAAAGATGAGGTTTGGGAGTCAGTCTTTCAAAGACCTTTTTAGTGCTTTGACCATTGCACAGGGGAGAGCAACAGGAAAGTTGGGGTGCGATAGCTTCTTATCCATTGCCCACTTGTCTCCAAAAGGAGTCCTAGTCCTTTTAGCCTCTCCCCAGGTTCTAGATGATACCCTTGATCATTTTAGTTGTCTTTCTCTTTGCTATCTCTGTTATGTCCTTTTTGAGCTGTGGAGACCTCAAGTGCACACAAGTACCAGTACTGTGATAAAACCGAAGTTTTGTTTTGCAGAAAAGTGTTGTTTCATCTTGCTCTCAATAACCTTCCTGATGATACCCAACTTTTACTGCATTCTAGCAACTGGTATATGGTGAACCATGAGTTTCTGACTCCTTTTGAGATTATACCGAGTCCCCTTTCCTGAGTTTCACTTGTCAGTTCCACACTCAGCATGATGTAACCACAGTTTAGATTTTTGTCACCTCACATTTATTGGCATTGAAACATATTTGCCACCTTTTTCCTCCCTCACTCTGTTTTGTGCAGTCCTTCTGGAGTGCTTCAGCATTATCTGGTATTTAATTACCTGAAAGGGCTTACTATCATAATTTTGAGATTTAGGTGTCCAAAGGAGATACAAGATGGCCAGACGTCTGTCACCTTACTTCTGAGCTCTGTAAAATTGGCAGCATCAACCACAAAACAGACAGAAGGCTTGTTGCTCCCTTTTCCTGGCTGGCACTCCTCTATAGCATCTTGCCAAGAGCCTTGTAAAAAGTTGTTATGGCACTACAGATCCTACTCTACTGAAATTCAACAAATTAAGGTGGGGGTGCAGGGGAACGGACCTCCCACCCTCCCCATCATCTGGATGGAGAGGGTTATGTGAGGCACAGTTTCATTTTGGGTTTGGCTTGTTTGCTGGTCTATATAAGAAGACCTTCTGGCTTTGGGGGCTTTTTCCTCCATATTTTTCTCATGTTTCTTAGATGTTTACAGTATTTTAACATCTGTACTCTTTGACTAGAAGTAAGAAAGAGTTCAGCAGCCATTTAAGAACAGAAATGCTTCACCACCTTACTGTAGGTAAATATTTTCTTGGTGGAAGGAAGAGTTAATACTTGTGGGAGTAGCTATGCCTTGTGCAAACAGAGTATTTTTGCCAATATGCTATCACACCAAGGTTTAAGGTGCTGCAGATCTATTGTGCTGAAGGACTTTCAGTGTCCTAGCTCTTAGTAAATCAGAAACTTTCAAGAAATGTTTGGGTCTAATAACAAATGATCCAAAAAGAAAGACTCTACCATTCTGCAAAGCAAACTTGCAGAGATCCAGCAATATTCAAGCCATTTATGATCTAGAAACTAATGAAATTTTTGCCACTGTAAGCCTGTTTCTCATGCTACAATAATACATTCAGTCAGCAACCTGCCAGCTTTATTTCCTGCATTTAATGGCCAAAGCTTTTGTGAAGAGCATTAAAGACTGATATTTTCTTTTGTGGGTACTCTGGGTACTAAAATGTCTTTTTATGAGAAATTTGTAGTGATGAAATTCCTTTCACGTCCCATTCAAAAGCTGTGGGATTAGCTTCTATTCCCTGAGAAAGTCAAAAAGTGTTGACAGGTAGCACCCCAACACAGTGGAAACCTAGCTTAATTTTTTGGGTAGTCTAGTGCAATCATTCTCAGATGGGAAAAATGCTTCCTCTCCTGTATGTTTGGAAGGGTAAAGGCTTACCCTTTCAGAGGGCTTGTTGGATGGCAAACACTGCTAGGTCAAGAGGCTGGGTGAACTCCAGGTCATCCTCGTGGGGAACTGTGCCCATGGATTTCCTCCTCCTTTTGTCTCTCCTCGCCCCCCACTCGGTACACACATGCACCCTTTTGCACTTTGTCGCAGGACAGGGCAGGGGGAGGAAGAAGGGGCTGCCCAGGGACTTTTAGGGCAGGGTGAAGTGCTACTTTTTTATCTCTGTAATGCAGAGGGGGGCAGGAGAGACACTCAGTGTACCCTGGATTATTTCTTTTTTCCTAATAGAACTTAAAATAAATGTAGTATAACCAGAAAACATCAACAATTACCTTTTGAGTCTTCTCCATGTTAGAAAAGAACTAACACCAGGCTTACGCATTACCTCCACTGATCATCTGACAGCCAATGTGTTATAAATTCACGGTCACAGCATTCTTTTTTTTCACTTAAAGCACACGTGAAAATTCTTAATTTGAACAAACATACATATAAAATGTTGTCATCACCTAGAATGACTCTCTTCAAAGTAATGATAGATTTGGATGTATATATTACTCAAAAATAAGGGATTGAATTATACAAAACTAAGCAATTGAATGGAGGCTTCTTTTCTAAATCAGCCAGTTGCTCCACATGGTGAAGTTTTAAAGGAATATCAGAAGGACTACCCTGTTTTACTATCCTGTCTTAAAAAGTTCCTTTTGTAGAATATAAGAGATGGTGTCATTATGAAATGGAAATGCTTGTGCAGCCAGGCATCAGACCAATGCAGCTCAGAGTAAAATTGTACTTGCCAAAGCTTTGACCCAGATATGTTTCACATAATTCCAGTATCTCTTTATTGACATGTTTTCTGTTACTGAAAGGAAATTGATGCATTTTCCCATCTTACTTTCTGTACAAAAATCAAAATATGCTGAATACCTTTATTTGTGGTTAACTCATATAGCACCTGCCTTTGCTATTCATCTTGATAACTGTACCTTTGAGAAAGACTCTCTTATGTTTTTATTCTATATTTTTTTAAAATTGATGAGTTTGAGCTTAAAAGTGGGGAAAAAAACCCATACCAAAAAGGAGGGTATTTTTCTTTAGCCAGACATATCTATTTCATCATAGTAAAAGACGAACCAAGATGTGTCACAGATTTCTTTATCAGTTTCTTCTGATGACTAGGTAGGTTTCTTATACAAGCTGGGGTGCTTAGTTAATAGTCCGACAGCAGAAAAGGAGCACAAAAAGGAAGAATAGCTATGCATCTAAACACCTGTGCCAGTTTGCTTAAGCAGCTGACCCCTCTAATAAGTAATGTGAATACTGAAATTGCTAATGTACAATTTTCCATAGATTTTTCTTCTAGGCTTGTGAGTCTTTAATATATATATACACTATCTTTATTTTGTTTAAAGTATTAAAAAGATGTACCACAATAAAGGCCAAGTCAGTGCTCAGGTCTGTCTTTACCAGAATTGAGAGAAAAGTCTTAGAGCAAACTCAGGGCCTGTATTTTGGGAAACAGCCTGGGTGTAGGCATGGTAATAGCCTGAGGCCAACTAACCTATTGTAATAAAATGCTGTTCATTTTCTCTTATCCCTGACATTGTTTTGCTCAAAACCATAGGAAGTAATTAAGATGGAAATGTCTTTCATCTTCAGATGAACTGGGATGATGGCCACAAAAGGGCGAGAGTGGTTGCAGTTTGGTACAAGTTCTGATAGGATATGGATTTTCAATACGCACAGTTCTCCGTGTCAGCAAAAACAGGTCATTACAGTTTTCTGTGACGTTCATAACTAATTTAATGGAAGTCCTGATATAATATGCTATTTAAGCCATACCCATTTTGTAATTGAAGTCTCAGCTCAAATGGTGACTGTGGCAATCTGTTTTTATTTCCAAAATGGGCTTTTTGACTTCGTACTGCATTGCAAAGTCATTTACCCCTATAAATATGCATTTCATAAAGAAGCGATTGGGGATTATTAAAAACTGAAATAAAACTATGAAAAAAGAAAAATATTTGCTATAATTGGGTCATCCATTTTTACATTTTTTCCTCCAAAAGGGGATGTATATTTTTGAAAGCTTTTTTGTTGTGATTTAATACACAGTATTTCGAGTATAAGGCAAAGCAACTAAACTTTTAAATTGAACATGAATGGCCATGCTGTGCTTTTGTGCCTGCATGGTCATGGGGTATCGGTGACACCTGAAAGAACGTTATACATGCCAGAGGGGTCCCAGAAACTATATAGAGGATTGCCCTTGGTGGCTTCCTTATAAAGCACTTCTTTTCATGATTCTTTTTTTAAAATGCAGCGAGCTTTTATCTCTGAAGCTAATCTGCAGACTTATTTTGCAATTTTTGTAAGGTATAGTTTCATGTTAAAAGTTCTAGCCTTCTTTCATCTTTCAGTTATTTAATTATAAAAGTAATATCTACCCAGGGAAACCAACACATATATGAAATTAGAAAGATGCCAAAAAATTATTTGATTCTAATGGCTGCATTGTCCACATTCACTATTGCAGATTCATCATTTTCTTCTTGAAAGTCATGTAATTCAAAGGCTGTTGCTGTTGGAATCCAAAATGTTTGTGTCACCCTGTCCTTTAAGAATACAATTCAGGAGTTGACAGGAGATAAGATAAAAGTCAATAAAAAGAGAATTATTTATTAAAAAGGTCTAATGTTACAAGAACAGTACACAGGAACTATTATATTACTGTGTCTTCCACATCATATATACCATTATATATAGCATATATACAGATTGTATACAATATATCTAACATTTTGATATGGGCCATGACAGTACCTTTCTTTTGGTCTGCAAAACAAAGTTTCTTTCTAATTATTTTTTTCCAAACAGGTCTTGTGGCATTATACAAAAATACAGTCTCCTCAGTGATGCTAGACTGCACTATTACAATCTTTTACATGAAAAAGGAAAGTCCTCTCCATTGCAACTAAAAAATAATATGTCATGATAAGGAAACATCTTCTTCTACAAAGTAACAAATAGGTAATACATAAGTACTTAAACATTTAAAACATGTTATTAATATATTTATGTTATGTTATTAAAACATTATTAGTATATTTAAGATGCAAAATACGTAGTCTGTTCATGTTGAATATAAAACATACCCCTTTTTGTCCCTGCAATACAACTACATTACCTGATGGTATGTTCAGTATTTCTATCTGTATCTTGACACTAGAGATTGAGATATAACTAGATGCAGCTCTATCTCCTTATCAGACTTTCATTCTTCTTATAAAGCATAGCCATTTATTGTATTCAGAAAGTTGTTTGATCAAAACGCCACCAGCAGTGACTGTAGCCTTTCTGAATACTCTGAAATAAACTGCATTGGCAAGCAGCTGTATAAAAAATAGAGGAAATTATGCTTAACTAATTTATAAAATAGCCATTTTGCTTTTTGGTTCATCACTTTATTCTTGTTTATTTTAACCTTTTTAAAAACGATGGTTTACTAATACAAGTTCTTTGCACAGTAGCAATGCTGCTGTTTTACAAATGACAGCAGGTAGTTATTTTCTATGAGTTTGCTCTATCAGCAAGGTATATGCCACCTTCCTTTCTTTGATCTCAAAGGCTTTTACAGAAGCAAAGATATAGAAGGCCTCCTTCTGTCTGTAGCTACAGTCTATGCTCGTCTAGCTATCCTGCCTTTGTTTTCCTAGCAACATAGTGACTAAGTAAATTTAAAATCTATTTTTTAGAAAATTATTTAAAATATTAGTGGGTAATAAAGATTTTAGTTGAACCCCTCTGAAAAATTTTACCGATAAAATATTCAAAAGAAAAAAAATTAGTCATCAGGCAGCTTTTTACCTATCAAGCATCTGATCTGTGTTGTGCTTTCTTGGCTTCTATTTTAAAGCTGCTAAGGGCGGGCACAGTTAGAGTGTACTAGCTAAATGCCAAGTATTATTTTGCTAGTGAGCAGAACCCATCAACCAAAATAGATTTGCATCAAAAATTTTAGAGGGATGGACAGCTAGAAGAACTATGCTATTAAGAGTTGCCTGTTAAACTCTTTTGACTTGATTTTTCCTGAGCAAGGGAATGTTCATCTTGGATGAGATCCCTAGACACAAGGTGGTAAAACGCTCTCCCTCATAACACCGTGCACACCGTAATTGTACAAACACGCACACCATATACACTGGGAATCATTTTGATTTAGGGGCCAATGTGCAGAAAGGCTTTCCAATGTAGAAAAATTGTCCAAATTGTCTATTGAGTGAAAAATTGTTTGGTACAGCAAAAAGTGGGTATTAAAACTGATAACACAGTCCTACAAGAATAATCTTGTGAGCTACAGAAATAGAGCCAATTAGCTAAATAACTGGAATGATGCTCAGTATCACTTATCCAAGTATTTTTTTTCCGACACAGCATTCTCCAAAATATATCCTACTGGAGTCTGTATATATGTGAATGATTATATTCCAAAAAATGTTAATATTCTCTCCATAATATGCTTTCATATATACTTTAACTTGATTACCAAATATATAAAGCACTGAATGTTACTAAAAAATGGACCCAGAGGAAAAAAAAGTTACAACTGAGAAGTCGTTGGAAAAAATAGGTTTATCTCCTTGCATTGCTTTATTTGTTCACTTAGCAGCCTAATGTATGTCATGTTTAAATGCCCAGTGGAGTTTTCATTGTCATATGCATTAGGAATTGATTTTTTATTTGCTATTGAAAATCAATATTTGATTCATTTGACATTAAATTGTATGGTATTTGATGAAAAACAAACTTGTTTCCTTTAAGTTTGTGTTTAATCATTTTCCGTTTACCTTGCAATAAAATAAATGGCTTCTTTTCTGCTCCATTTTGCCACTTTGAGTGTGCTGTCTGGTATTGACAATTCTTTTTGCTAATTAAATACATATGCATACATTTTCAGAACAAATTCTCTGTACTTTTGCAGTGGGCTGTATATCTAAACTATATTTTTCTCTCTTGTCAGTTGGAACAGCCAGCCATAGCCATAGGGGATGCAAGAAAAGTATTTGACAATGTTGTATCAAAATTTGTTCTATATTTAAAAAAAATTTTTTTTCCAAACCAAACAGATGTACTGTACTAGACACCACTGTTTAAACACCTAATGATACATGACTGGGGTCACCAAAATTAAACATATTAAAAAAGTAAAATACATTTGACAGAAATTACGTTTCCTTACAAAAGTTTATTACATACAATCTGCATATTTTTGGGTCAAGAAGTGTCCCCTCCCCAGAGGACTTTTACAAAAAATGAAGAGGAAAAAAACCTGATGAATTATTAACTGTGTCTCCAACACTCCTCTAAGTGCACCACAGGCATTTCTATGGATCTTTAAGCATTAGCGTGGATTTCCAGTTTCTCCACAGACATAAAACTCCATCCCTTGGTGTCATCAAGCTAAAGCAAACAAATAACAACAACAACAAAGTCTGCAGTCTTCACCATGAGGTTGAAGGAACCACCAGTGCCAAAAGCAATGTTACAGAGGACGAGGAAGTGGACAACACATGTAAGGTGGATTGAGCACTTGTTACTTTCCCTCCTGAAATGAAAAGCAAAGTAATTAAGGAACAAATGATGCAAACAGTTCTCAATACACTTCGGTACTAGATTTTGCCCAAAACTTGTATTCTACTACACTCAGCAAAAGCCTAACTTTTAGGCAATGGATTACTTTGTGAGAACTGCAATCATAAAATAGGGTCCCTACACAGACATGAGGAAATTGGTGATTTTATGACGATATCCACAGAAACTCACATGCTGAATCCTCATATTCAGTCTGCAAATGAATATTCCAAATTCCAAAAGGGTATGTGTTTTTATGCCTTAATCCCCAAAAAGAATTAAGCTGCAGAAGATGCCCTGAATCACAATCACAAATGTTCTTCCTGAAACAAGGAATGAAAGCTAGCCCTTGATCTTGTTGTTTGTCCAAAGGAAAAAGTGGTCTTTTGCCCAGTAGCCCAGTGATGGTTTTAGATCACAGCAGTCCCTTAAAAAGCCTTGCCAAAGGGAAATATGCTATGGCTGGCAGTGGCAACAGATCACAGGATAGGAAGGGAACCAGACTGAGTTTCTTTGGACCACAGTTGTCCTAAGTAGAACTGATCTGTGGTAATAAAAAATACCAGGTTAGAGAGAATGAAAGGTTTTGTGGCCTAGAGTTATGACTGAAAAGATACATGAAACAAATATTCCATGGAGTAGAGGTTGGTGTCTTCTGCATTCTGATGACAGCACTGTAGTTTGTGACTAGATTAGAGCTGAAATTTTAGGTCTAGATTGAAGTTTCAGGCTCACATCTTTTGAATAATACTCCTTAAGGACTAAAAAGCAATGTTGTGTTTAGGCAAAAGACAATGTTATTTTCTGGTTGTTCTTGCCACTAATCCTTCCATCCCTTTCTTACCTGTGTAATATTGATACTTTAAATTCTTTCAACCTATTGCAGTAACTGAGGAAATAGAAGCTAGACATCATAATTTACTTCATGATAATACATTAATACTGTAATACGATAATAATTTAATGAAGTAATATCTACTCAAGGGAGCCAATGGAACCTACAGAGAAATTCAGCTTATTCTAAAGCAGGCACATATACAGGGTTCAGCTACCTAAATGCATGCCATTTTAGCTGTGTTAGATAGTACCTCTGGCTGGTGGTCCAGAATGATGTGCATATCCTCTAAGTCCCCCATCATATCTGCCAGCTCTGTGCAAATGTTTGGGATACCTTAGGACATCTCAGATGTCCTTATGTGCCTATATCTAAATATTTAAATTCAGAAGATTGGCTGAATTGCTGTCTAAGCTCCACTGTTGGTCTGTATGGATTACATCTCAGCTGACTATAATGCTATTTGAGACACCTAGTGCACATGTAGACATCTACAGCTCAGTTAGGTTCTCAAATGTTAACTTAGAAAGGGAGATGTTTCCTGTAAATCCTCTGTTTTGTTCATCAGTCCCACATGGATGCCTCAGATACTCTTGAGCATCTCAAATGGCACTAGATACCTTTATTTCAGCATAGAACGAAGACTCCAGTTAATGATTTTATCTAATAGCTAGAGAATTGTGAGAACATTTTTTTCAGATAGAGAATAATAAGAGTTAATGAGCACTGCTATAATCACCACTCTTCCAAATATAAGTGTAACCTTACCTGAAAAAGATGGAACTCTGATCTGGGGACTTGCAGTCCCATCCCCTCCTTCACTGACTGCACAGACCTCAATGATGTAGACACCAACATCAGGAAGAAGTACCACCGCAGAGGTTTTCTGTGTTTCTATAACTTGACTGTTGCTCTGGCCTTCTTGCCTAAATAATACCTATGGTCAATAAAGTAGATAGTGGTTATAGTGGTCATTCAAGTCATATACCAGACATTTTGTGTAACTAATGCAGTCACTGAAATATTAACTGTTTCATGCTTTCATTAAGGAATTCTTGATGTTACATTTGAACAGTCATCTGTTTTTACTCTCCCCTTCCCCCAATAGCTTCAAAACATTAATAGCAAAGTATATTAGCAATTAATGAATGTTAAAGGACATTGATTACGATCCAGAGAGAAGATATAGCATTTGCCCGGTCCAGCATTAGATGTTACACAATTTTTTCCCCAAACTTTCTTCTAAATGCATTTTGGGTTCCATTTGATTCAAATTCTTACCCCCAAATTCATGTAGATATTCAAATTTTTGGCTCAAGAACCCAACTTCAAATGTAAAGAAAATGCCCTAAATAATGTCCTTAGTGTGTTTACATTAGCTGGCTTAATCAACTGAGAATAGCTCAGATTTGTCCCTGCATCTCCTGTGAAACTCAGTACAAGCTTATGGCGCATGGGAGGAAAGCAAGTAAGTACATAGCTGTCTTTTCTGTGTAAGTTTCTGTTCCCAGACAAAATTGAAAAGGTTAGAGAGGTATAAAAAAGCAAAGCAGTCAACTGAACTTTTTCAGAATCTCAGCTATTCTGATAAAGTTTAGAGCAGTTTCTGGTTTATTTGAAACATTTTACACTTTCTTGGTGATAATTCCTGATGTATCAGAGGGAATATCAGATTGTAGTTTATAGAAATGGTCATCTATAGGAATGATATATGTGTCAAAAAAACCCCAACCACACCTCTGTAAAAACATTGAAATAATTCTGTTTTGATTTAAAAGATTGCAGTGAATTCCACTGCTTTTTATGACTGGTTATTTAAGAGTTAATCTGGATTTTACACTTTAAAACTTCAAAACTTCAAATGCCAGATGTTACTGTCACTGATTGTTGAACATCACCAACATGATCACAAAACAAACCAAAGTATTTGTGTTTCTGCTCCATAAAAATAGTAATTCTAATGTCATTTTAAGAGGCTTCATTCTTCTGCATTTCTCTAAATCCTACTGCAAACACAGTTAAATTGAAGTCTTAGTAGGAATTTCATTGCAGGCTGGTCTTATTAATAGCCACTTCTGAGTCAGATATGATGAACTGATCCCCTCAGATAGAGCTTACTCATTTTATAATCAGTAGTTGAAAATCACAACACAGAAAATATTGGGACATTTTGCTCTTTTCAATATTATTTATTGCTTTTCATGGTGAAAACTGATTGCAGATAGTCTGTATAGCGTATTTTACCTACACAGAAAAACAAGAAAGGGAAAAAAGCCAACAGGGAAGAGGAATAGTCATTTGGAAAAGAGAAAGGTGAGCAAGGAAGGGGAAGCACTGACCTTGTATCCCATTACATCAGATTCATTAGCTAGAGGTCTAACTGGCTCCCACCCAAGAGACACATGAGAGCCGTCCTGTATCCATATAATATTGCTTGGTGCTTGGCTGGGAGCTGAGGAGAAAAAATAACATCATGTACATAAATACAGTTTATAGCTAGTTTCTTTAAAATCAAAAGAAAAGTATTTCAATCTTTTATTACATTTATAACTGTTGTGTTAGCAGGCTCCCAACACTACCTGGAATTTTAAAAGATTTTTTTTTCACCAGAATTGTCATTTAATAGATTGTGGTGTATTTACTCAGCCTACCCCATAAACTCCACAGAGGTTCTGAACTTGAATTCTTTTCTGTCCCTTCTTTGTCAAAAATGCCTTGTTTTCTGAGAAGATAACCTTTGTTATGAATGCAAAGTCATATGAATTCATGTTTAAATATCAAAGCAAAACCATGAATCAAAACTATACGTGATTCCTGATTATTATACACTCTTATTAAATGAAAACCCAAGAAGGCAGAGGTTGCTCCCTGACTTCTCCCTTTGAGCAAAGGTACTGAGATCACTTACGGGACTTCTTGGTTGCTGCACGCACAGCAGTGCTAGGTGGTCCATACCCTGCAGCGTTGTACGCCCTCACCGTTAGGTGATATAATGTGTTTCCTTCTAACCCTGTCAGGAGGATGGATGACTCATTTCCCTCAGTTTTGACCTTTGCTGCTGCTTCTTCCTGCTCCATGTCCTTCCAGTAACCAACCTGCCAACAAGCAACCAAGTGAAGGATTAATATAGGCATCTGGGAAGCTCATGCTTCCAGATGCACATACTTGTTATCCTGTGGAGGGTCTTTTTGCCACTTCTGCCTTTTGTCTGATCATCAAGCCCTTTTAAACACGTGGGATTTGCAGCCTAACCTCAGAGCCAAGCAATGCTCACTTCTCCAAAATGGCGAGACTCAGAATATCACAGTATTACTTGAAGCACTTTGAATTACTGTGTACTGGCATGAGAAAATGTAACTACAAGATGGAAGAGCAGAGGATGAACATGGGCAGGAAGTCAAAAGTACTTCAGAGAATTCGAGGAGAGCTCATCCTCTGGTGGGTCATCAGAATATCTACCTTCACCCTGGAAAGCTCTGACCACATCAGTTAAGAATTGTTGTGAGCAATATTCCCTTCCTGGCCCTGTGCAACTCAGAGCCATGAGATTTCTTGGCAGTGTAATGAATAGGAAATGACAGAACACCAAAGAAAATCTTTCATTCACCTGAAAAATCTTATCTGAAGAAAAAGAAGGAAGTGGATTCCATTTTAGTTCTTGGATATAAACAGATTTTTGGTAAATGTAAATGCAGTTTGGATAGTATGTTTATGCCCTTCCTTTTCAGACATAAAAACCCTAAATGATCTTTGGTGGTTCTTAGTCCCTACTTCTGGTATCTGCAACTGAGTTTATCATATATAATCTCAATAAAGTTATAGAGCTGAGCTAGGAATTTGACTAGTATCTTTCCTCAGGGACCAGGTATTTGCAGGGCATAATTGGAAAAAAGCAGTACCCGCTCTTTTAAATGTATCTAGGTGACCTACACAAGTAATCTCATGGGACCCTATTTTCCCTAACAGGAGATGTCACTAATGTGCCATTCAAAGACCTATATACAGCTTACTGTTATTCATGCTGAGACCTACTTGCATTTATTCCACATTTTGACCTTTTCTGTGAAGTTGGTTATTTCATAATAAGTTATTCATATTATATCCGGATAACTTCTCCTCTGAGAAAAAGGTCATGGACAATACAGCACTCTTGTGCATGTATCCCAGAAAATGGCGAACCAAAAAAACCAAGGGGTTCATAGGAAAATAAGACCAATGAGTACAATGCTGACCTTTTATAATTGCACTAGGACTGCCATTTAAAAAAAATAAATCTAGAAAGACCTGGCTGCAAAAGATACATTTGAGGTCATATCTTCACTTGAGTAAAGTGGCTCTGTTAACTTTGATTATATCACTTTGTGCCAACTCCAAGTCTATTCTTTCAATTGTAAAATTCATGTAAATATCTTTTTTGTGTGCCTGCATTATCTCATGTTAAAATGCTGTTGCTTTAATTCTTAGGTTAATTACAGCTCAGATAGCAAATCTAGCTGTAGTCACCACTTGTTGAAATAAGTGTGATTCACTGAGGTATTTTGCTAGCTGAATGCTTGACCAACCCTGTTGGTATCTGAACTAACATCTAGTCACATCTTTCTTGGAAAGAAAAAAGAATCCACAACCATTTATTCACACCCTAGGATTGAACCTCCAATGCTTATTATCTCTTGGGCAGTCAGATTCCCTTCATTTTACTTGCAATGTATCTTTACAAACTCGACACTACAGTGATGAGAGCCACATAGTATTAAGCACTGTACGAACAAGTAGTGAGAGGCAGCACATGTCCTCGAGACCCTATCATCTAGTTAGTGAAGTCTGCTGAGGATCCAACAGGAAAATGGTCAGAAAGGAAAAGTGACTTGCCCAAGGTTACGCAGGTGGACAGTAGCAGCGGTGGAAATGCAACTGAAGTAGTGAAATCCTGGTTCTAGAAAGCCAGAAGCAAAAATATAACTAGCTCAATAGGTCTCATTGTGGTAGTTTATGCACAGGGCACACCACGTCTCGTGTGAATGCAATACACAAGACAGTAGATAGCCCCCAGCTTTTGCACTGAAGCTTTTTCTTAGTATAAAGAAGTTGTGAAAACCTGATTTTCCAAATATTGGTGTTAGGACTATGTAGATATTAAAACCTGATGAGTGTGGAGGAAAGTTGGGAGCATAACTCAGCCCTTTTGATATTTTTCATGTGTTTCGAAATGCTCTCCACCACTGCTTATATGGCATTATCAATTTGGATACTAATTATATTTTGCACATGTTGGGTCTGCAAAAATAACTCGGCATGTTCCCTACCAGTTCTGCTGCACCACATGACAAAGGTGTTCTCCCTTGGCAAAGGAGTATTCTTGCGGAATTAATATACTGTATTAAGCAGCAAAAGCATGAACTGCAATTTGGCAGTGCTTCTATTTCAGTTTCTCCTGTACTTCAAAGCCCTTAAGTGTTTTGTCCCTGCTTTTAAAATTCCCCTTAAAGTTTTGCCATGTGAGTTTGGACTTTGATCTCAAAATACATTTTTCTCTTTCTTTCTTAATGCACACATCCATTTGCTGATGGCCAAATGAACTAAAGGAAAAAATGGTTATAAAAAAAGAGAACTCCAATGATTGTTGACTGAGGTCAGTGGTGGGGGAACTTACATCAATTTGTACTGAAATGAAGATACTGCTGATGTTTAAAAGTGCTGGACATATTTCTTAAAACAGAGGGTTTGTTTATTTACACTTCTATGTGTCTGGGTTTTTTAAAAATCTTGCTATTTTCTGTAATCTTAATTTATACTGCTCAGAAGGGATTTACCACACTTAGAGTAGGTTTTCATTAATGATAACTTTGAACATTGATATAGTATGAAGCATAAATCACAAAAGAGTGGCCTATATTTTAAAAATAAAAGAAAAAGTGGGGAGAAAAAGCATTTGGGCTGTTTAATGCATTATTGTTTGTGAGGTTTTAAGCTTTTGCTTGGCTTTCTGTTGTTTTTCATCTGATTCCTAGAAATCCATCTCTTTGAGCTGGACAGAAAGCAATAATGCTATTTAAACAACTGAATAGAGGAGATGCAGGAACATACAAGCTGCTTTGTCCTGATCGTGGGTTAAGCAATCATGCAAAGTAAACCGTCACATTAAAAATATGTTTCCATCTAAAATTTTTCTATCTGTAATACTTACAGACTACTTCCTTAAAGTTTCATGTTAAAAGGTATCTTAAATAATATTACTCTTTTTCCCAAATTGGTTTCTAGGGTATGCATAATAGCACCTTGGTATAAATTCATGGATCTAGTTGCAGGACCTCTTCTCTAAATTCAGTAAAGTCAGAGTTATTGTCTGGATACTCTTTCTGTTGACCACAGAGAATTAAAGCTACAAATCAGGCATTTCAAGTAAGAGCCTAAATTAGGTAGGACAAATTGAAGTGGACAAACACACAAACTTTCCTGCGTTCTCTGATTGAGTCTGTACCAGCATCAGCAGTACTGACATAACTGAAAATGAACTTGAAGAAATATCAGAGTACAGAAATTGCCTGGGGAGAAAGAGCAGTGAGCTGAAAGAACTGCTGCTAGCCCTAAAAAAATGATTCAGATTTCATAAAAACTGTTTTAATTATCATTATCAGAAAATCTATCAGCTCCTTGAACTGACACACTGCAGTCATGCAAATGTTAGCGCTGGCACAACTGCAACGGTAGAACCAAGCACTTAGGACAGGAGAAGAGGTGCTTTTTGTATCATCTGCTGCTGCTTTTTGTACCATCTCTTGTATCATCTCAAGATACTCATGTGACTGTCCTTCAGAAGAAGATGAGAGGTTCCTGCAAAAAGGTGGATCAACCTCTGTCCCTTCCCTCTCACCAAAACAATTGCTGACCGAAAAGAAGAAAAAAAACACTGTTCAGTACTCCTAGGTTCTGCGGTCTTCTCTGGAGTAGCTTGCATCCTCCACCTCTTTTCTCAGGTACTCTCTTCTCCCACATAGTCCTGCATGCACATGGGACGAAGACTGATATTGTACCTCAACCTTGAGGACTATCATAATGTATCGAGTCATGTTTTCTTATGAAAAATCAATAATTGCCTAGGTTTCTGATTTTAGGTAATAGAAAGCTAGTAATCTTGTAACAAACTATTCATGATACAGACATTGCAAAGGGTATGGCTCTCTTGAGGCCCTCAGAGAGGTCTAGAGTGTGGTCCATACCTTAAGGACTTGAAAAACAGTAGTACTGTTGTGCTATAAAATCCTGCTTATAGTCTTCAGGATTTTAAAGGTGTTTGAATTAGCATACGAGTAACTTTGTAGGCAAAATTGACTCATATAAAACTATTCAACTGCTAATTTTGTGTTTGAGAAAATTCATTCATTCCAAAAGTGAAGTCTGGTAAATCGGTATTCAGGCTAATGAAGCACCAATTCCTCTTTTTTCTGTCTTGCTTTACCAGCCTCTGGTAGAAACCTCCATACATTCTTTCTACATTGCTTCAAGGTATACTTCACTAAATTAAAAAAAAAAACCACCTTCCAGTACCTTGTAGACGTAATTTTCTCTTCCACTGTAAAAACAGATAAAGTACATCCAAGAAACAGCAAGAACTCTTGAATATTTCTCTTTCAAAAGACAGAATATGACATAAACAAGTTATTATGTCAAGTAATCCTCTCTGAAAATGGCATTCAATGGCAATCTTGAATCTATTTTTTATACTTTTTTTTGGTTGCAAGTTGATCTTTTGATTAGGTTAGTCAAGCTCCTATCCCTTGGGGGAATTCCAATGAAAAAGACATGAGCTTTGTGATCTATACTTAAGTATGAGCCTTGGCTTTCTGGAAAATAAAAAAGAACAAAAAAAAATCTGTTATTCCAGCCAGTAATCCTTTCCCTTTCCTTTCCCTACCAGTAGTGAGTGACAAAGAAAATACTGCCTAGGGCTAAAACAGATTTTATAACCTTCAGGTTGTGGATTCTAAACAATAAGTGTGAACCACACACTGTATTGTTCTGCAATTCTGACAAAGTTTTCAAGCTACTTCTACTTTATTAGAGTGTAGCTGATATATATTTAGTAAGGTCGGGCGGACAGCTGACAAATCTGTACTGAAGTCAGGAATAGTATGTGCTTTGGAAGATGCAAATGAGTACAGCAAACCTTGCATAAAACTCATGTGACATAACAGTTAACACTGTCTTTCAGGGATGACATTGGACAAGTTACTTTGCCTTTCATTACTCCTTAGTACAAAGTGCAAACAGGGCTGGAGTGAAACAGGGTCACTGCAAACTTGTCCATATGTAGTAAATATTCTGTCACTTTTGTTGATTAGAGCCCAAACATAAAAAAATAGCCCCTCCTTTTATGATGCTGTTACTAAAAGGCCAGGAAATGTGAAGACCATGTAAGTGGTTGTCAGTGCTGCGGTGACCACAGGCAGAATACAAACTGAGACATGAAAACAGAGTGGCTAGTCAGATTATTTTCCATTCAATTTGAATTGAAGGCAACATTTTACTTGTGGTACACAGTAATTCTACATTAGGAAAAAATTGTTAAAAAAAAAGATCAATCATTCATCTTTTTATGAAAGTCACTGGGTCACTGGATTTCCGTACATTATCCATTTACTATTTGTGGATTAAGGGACTACTACAGGCTATGTTCTGTACTGTACTACATATGATAAAACTTTCAAAAAGTTTTTAAATAAAATAGTGTTCACAGAAGCTGAAGAAAGTGAATCATATGGAAAGCATAAAGCTGCTCCACACTTTTTTTTGGGGGGAGGGAGTTTAGCTGCAATATCGTGCTATACAGAGTCCTTCTTTTTTGCATTGAGGGGATGCTTTAAAGAGAAACTGTCAGGATGTTAGCAAAATTGGGCTGATAGTGTGGACTTAGTGTTCCTAAGTGAATACTGTAATGCACTGACTCACTATACTGATCCTATAAGTTATTATTTCCTTTTTGATGAAATCCTTCTCAAAAATGGAACTGAAAAGATCTAGTAATACCGTCCTCAGACTGCATTCTGTCCTGTTGAATCATGCAGGAGAGCAGCATTTACTCTTCTGTTTATTGAGTAAGGGCTGCTCTGATCATAATTCTTCCTGGGAATGGGGACAGAAAAGAGCAAACTACTCCATGAAAGATTGGTCTGTCAGAAAGCAGGCAGAGAAATTCTGGCTAAATGAACAAAGAGGGAAAAGGTGTGTGTAGGGGTGGGGGAGGCAGAGAAAAAAAGCACCTTCTTCTCCCCAGGTAAAAGTACCTCAGAAGGCTTCTCTAAGTCCCTCATGGGATGAGGTAGAAAGGAGCAGTGAAGTATTTTTATTTTTGTATTTCATTTTTTCATTCTGTCAACTGCAGGTCCCTGGCTTGAAATATTTACCCTTTAATCTTCACACCAGAATCCTAAAATTGGTGTACAGCACAGTGAGGAGCCAAATTATTAATAAGGTTCAATATTAATTGTATTAACAACAATTTCCAGATTCATTTCTAAGAAGTCCATGAGAGAAGCAGAACAGGTGAGTATTACAGTTGGGGTCAGAGTATGTTGAACTTTGGGGTCTAAACACTTTCCAAGACAGGAAGACCACCTCTGATATGAAAAGACCCCACTGTCCTACCTGTAACAGCCACCTGGGACACATCTGTAGAGCTAAGGGAAATGTTATGTGACAAGCAGGTAAATGCAAAATACATTCAAGTTATGAAAGAATAAGTTTCTAGAGAAATAATTTTCACTTTTAGAAAGAAAATCTATTTTTTATTTTAAAAATATGTAAAACAAAGTTATTAGAACATTTTGAGAATCAATGTGATCAATGGAATGAGGATAAGAGTAAAAATAGTAGGTGTAATTTAAAAGACATCAAGGTATCTGAGAGGGTGTAACAAAACAGCCACCTTTCTGAAGAGAAACAGACAGGGTGCAGCGAGTAAGTTATTTCAGAGGATAGAAGACTGGCCTGGAAATTGAAGACAAATGTTAGTAGCAAGTGGAACAGGGATAGCATTTGCAAGGTGAATATCATCTTTATCAGATAGATACAGTTTTGTTCTCTTTATATATAGCAATTGTAAAGGTAAAACGGTTAGATATCACTTTTGCTGCATGAAGCAAGCCATGTGCAAAGACGTAAAAACATGTTTAATGTAAGGAAGAAGTGGGGATAAAGTACAAGAGAGTTTGCAGAGTTCAGCATGGAGATGTGTATGGGAAAGAGACCTGGACAAATGAGAGCCCTGAGGGGACACATCATGGTCACAGCCTGCTTGGACTACACTGGAGAGCAATACAGGAGTATCTAAGCATCAAGCAGCTACAGAAAATCAGGTAAAAAAATACTAACTGACTGTGTCTAAGCTGTGGGGTAAACATGCTGTCCTGGTGAAGACCATCCAGTCTGAGGCTGTGCTGGAGAGTGTGGTGGCTCTGGTGCTGCTTGGGCATCTACGTTTCCTTCCTAAGGCCATCAGTGATGATCACCAGCACCCAAGTCTTGTCCAGACATGTTGCCAGGGAAACACTCTGTGCTAGTAGGTCACAAGATGTCTGTAGACATCCATATCATTGGTATCTGCCTCAGATCTACATGTTTACCCTCTTTTCATTGTTACTGTAGAGAATCAGGAAAGCGTCAACACTCTCCAAAGGACTAAAGAAGGTCAAATAACCTGCACCCCAAAATCAGTAAATTGAGTGTAGCTGAGCTATTTCATGAGGAGCAGCATAGCCTGAACCATAAGGTCAGGATGGGTCGTGGTGGCCCCAAAGGATAGGTTTAGTTCTAGATCTGATCAGTTCCTGGAGGTTTGGATTGTAAACTGGATCCAAAGCTACAACTGGATCCAAAAGTGCGAGAAGGTCCGTTGCCAGGGCCAGTTCTCTTTCCCAAGTCAGGAAGGGCTGTCTCTTAGCAGAGCTTTATTTGTGGACGGTGCGGCTGCTGCTTCCCCTCCTGACATCCAACCTTTTATGATCTGCCCAGCAGATGTCCCCCGGCCACTGTGGGATGAGAGCACATGGATGGCAGAGGCTCTTTCCTTTCTCTGTGTTGATTGCTCTCAGTAAATAACAAGTTTGAACTGGTCACTTAGAGCTGGAAACAGTCAATACCTAATCTTCCCCAGCCTGTGAAAGAGGCATGCTGGGTCACTTGCAGTTCTTTCAGCTCTTTTTGAAGTGTCAAAGAGATGTTATAAGAACTGGTTTTGAACAGTTTTCAAGCACAAATAAATAAAAGATGTTCTGGTGCTGCAGCTGTGACCGTTGTTCTACAGCTAGTCATATGTATGCTAAACCGAGCATAATTTCTATTGAAGTTTCTCTACTGCACATGTTAACAGAATGCAACACTAGCAAAAGCAACGAGACTTCTCATTATGATATTCTGTGTTCATACCTCAAATCCCTGTGGTCTTCCTAGACTTTCTTTAATATGTTTCCACGCAACAAGAATCTCTGATACAGACAAACTCGTAGCTTTGACATCGATGGGAGCAGCAGTAGGTTCTGTATTAAGAAAAATTGAAACAATAAACCTCCACTGTAACAGCTTGTATTTGTCAAAAACACTCCATTTGAAACTGTCATTTACTTCCTTTATTCTACCTTAATACTCACAAGAAGGTACGACACTTATGGGGAACATGAAAAACTGAACAAGATGAAGAGATTATTATTGTTGTGTTTCTTTATTTGTGTCATGCTACATCAATATCTCATCACTGATGATAGGCACAGCAAACTGTGACAGAATCTCTTGTCTTTTTTAAAAAAAAAACTTTAATAGTTGTAAATGCCCCCCCCTCCACACACCCCTTTCATAGCCCTTGATCAGCCTGACTTCAGCAGCAAATGGAGCCTTCATTCTCTTCCTGGCTTTTTAGTGCCATTCTGTCAGCTCAGGATGAGAGATACTTTGCCAAGGTGCTCAGTCAGCCCTGCTCTGGGGTTATACCGAGTAAGAAGTGATACCCAGAGCTGTGGTGAAATGCTACGTAAAAGAAATTTTTAGGACTATGTTATTAGGTCCTTGAAGTCACAGGCAGCAGTGTTTGGGGCATGCCGTCTTCCCTCTGCTGTGAAGCATTTACTGTTTTAGGCCTGGGATGCACACTTTTCTAAAGAAGGCATCAAGACGTAGGATTTGTCCCTGATTACTTATGTGTTGTTACCGTTGGCCCTATGTCCGTGCTTCTATTTCCATGCTATTCATAGGACACTCTGCAGTCCTGACCTCCTGGTTATCTGGAGCAGAGGACCCTCCCTGCCCTCCAACCAGGGCAGGTGTCCTTCAGTGCTGCTGGGGTATGGCCAGGGTGCACACTGGAGGCTTGGGGCTGCAGGATGCTTTACATATCACACCCGCCCCACAGTGTTGCCACAGGCATGTTTTACCTTGCACTTTCATATCATTGGACACTTTACAGAGGTCCAACTTCTTCTGGTGATTGGGAAGTAATCTGGATAAATGTACACAGAAATCTGCCATGACAGGCTGTTGAGCATACCACCGATTTGTATTACCAGTTAGTGCGTTGCCAGTGAAGAGCGTCCAAAAATTGTCACATATCAAACCGAGACATGAGTTAAGGAATCTTTTGGATCTTTTGCTTTATTACCTAAATGTTACTGAGAATTTGCTTTAGACAGGCTGTGGAGACAAGCCTTGAACACAGACCGCGAAGCACACAGTGACATTTCTCCACCATTCTGGTGTAGGTCACTTGCTCAGCAAAAACATGAATTCACATTCCCCTGCAGTCGCAGAGCCTGTGATTTCTTCCTTGGCCTAACGTTCCTCATTACATTTCTAATGTGTTGACCTGCTCTCGAAGGGCCGGCAGAGGTCCTGGCTTTTATGTTATAGGGAGGCACAACAAGGAGTGCCTAAAAAATATTTTTTTGGGGCTCATTTAACAGGGTTACAGAAAAGGAGTTTCCTTATGGAACAACCGGTGTTAAAGTGATACATTTTTCTCAGTGATCAAACTGCTTTAGTAAGATGCCTAATACCAGTCTTAACTCATTAGCTACCCTCCTGTCTCTGATCATATTGCAGGCATTGTTCTGGCACTGCTGCCAGAACTTTTTCTGTGACATGGCTTGTACAAATTTTTCATCCATTTTGATGTCAGATTTTTAATGTTTGCAGCTCTTTTTGATCTTCTTTTTATTTACTTCTAAAGAAAAGAAGCATTTCTGATGTGATGTAAAATGGTGTTCACCAACAATGAGTATTATTAGTAAGTGTAAAATATACATGGAACTTTTTCGGTAACAAAGAATAAAAAAAAAATCTCCAGGAATAAGTGAAATGATTTCTGAATTCAATACAGAAAGAATTGCTATGAAGAAATATATTCCTCATAATATGATTTCCTCTTCAATAGTTACACCCTGCTTTCTATTTTATGTACTACTAAGATTTGTGTGGCAAAAGCTATTTTCTAGTTTTTGCATTATTGAAGCAATTACCTTGTTGTCAGAAAAGATTGCAGTGGGATAAATAATTTGAGATGTACACAAAATGTTGGTTGGCAGCCTTTACACTTTCTATAAATGTAGAAATCATTTCCTCTTCATTCACTAAGGGTGGTTTATGTATTGCTCAGAATAGAAACACAGAGTATTTTCTGATATTTTTAAAAATGGTTTTCAACAAATGGAGTAGAAATAGTTTTGATTTTTTTATGTGAAGAAAATGCATTTTTTACATATTCAGAAATTATTCATTGCAGTTTCAATGATATTAGACATTGAGAATATAAGTGTTCAGCAAAAGAGCAGAAATTATATATTTAGGAATTAGGTATATTATGACTGTCTGAAAGTTTATAGAGACTAAATAGCATTTTTTATTGATTTAGATAAGATGAGGGCCATATAATTTCTGATCATATAATACAGACCATGGTTCACTCCAGTGTCATGCTTTATTCTGTGTGTCTAAAACTAATGATAAGTTTGACAGGTTCATTAGGTTTTTCTAAAATGGTCACTGATGTTATAATCATATTCTTTTCTTAATATCTTGGCACTATGCTAAACCTATTGGTGTCTGCCTGAGGTCATACTGATTGAAAAATAAAAGGCCAACGTCTTTAATGGTCCTCTTAATGTACCCTGATTGAGTTAAAGATGCAGCACGGCAAGTTCTCAAAAGGCTGTGTGCAATGTCCATGAAACATTGTCTTTCCATGTGCTGCAATCACACTTTAAGGAAACGTGTTCAATCGGTAGGTCTTTGGGATGGTTATAATAAAGCAGGACAAGGAATTACACTAATTGCATTGATCTGATGTTCAGAGAGGGAATCCTGAATTTTGATACTGCCAAGTGAGAGAAAAAAGAGTTAGTTACTAGCCCTCATTGTGTTCTCTCTATTTATGACCGTAAACTGATTTTCTGAAATATTCATCCTTAAAGATTTCCACATGATCTAACTTAGAAAACAAGTTCGAGACCCTATTCATGTTTATGTTGTTTTAACTCTCCTGTGGAACAGAGCCTCAGTCAGGACTCCTCGTTCAATCACTTAATATCCATTCACTTCACATTTTGACTCCAGAAAGGATTTTTACACACTTCCCTAATTCAAAATCTGATTTCTCATTTGAAGCTAAGAACCTCAGCCTGGATAATTGCATTATGACTCCAGGCAGTTCCACATAGTTGAGATTTTGGGACTTCAGCCAGGACCCATGACCGCGATAATTCCTTTCTGTGGAAAAATCCACAAAAGAGATCTATCAGAAGGAAAATCACGAGAAGTCATCCCTCTTGTGTCAACTTGTAGGTGAAGAAAGTGGTAGCATTTGCTCCCTTGCTGGAAATAGCCACAGGGCGTATCTTCCAAATCAGGGGCCTCTAGTGAACTGTTTCCATTCCTGAGAAAAGCCAAGAGACATCATGCTCAGCTCCACCTCTCAGCCTGTTTGATGTGTGTCCCTGGTTTGGGGACTCCACCAGATCTGCGGTGATATGGCTGCCTACGGGATAAGATTATCTCCAGAATCTTGCTAGAAAGGGAAAAGTTGTCTGATTTCCAAAACACCAAAAATGAGATGATTGATTGTTTCCTGGACAGGCCCTTGGATTTCTCACTTTTACTCAAGTCCTTTTTATTTTCACCTTCTCTCTGACCAGTGTCTTTGCAGAGGACTTTAAATCAGAGAAAAATTAGAAGGGTGAGGAAATGAGCTAGCAGTGAAGCAGTGATCAGGCCTGCAGTGCTGACCTCTGCCCTGGACCTCTTTTATTTAGTGGTGAAACATCCTTACTTGTCAGGTAGAGCTTCTGAAGCCTACTCCTGTAATGCTGCTCTCCTGCACACTTGCTCATGGTATACATCCTGCTGCGGCTCTCCCTTCTCCATGGAATAACCAGGATTTATTACACAGTGGAGTGTCACGTGGGAATAAGGAGCTGCCTTATTCCACGAAGGCTTTACCTACACGTTACCTACACATGGCTCGCTCACCTTGGCACGCGAGTAGAAGTTGGACAAGCAGACTGATAAAATTCAGGCTTTGTTAGATTAAAAGTTCAGCCATCTTCATGAGCATAAATGGTTCATTTCCACCAAGTGACGTGGCAGCCAGAGTTATCCCCAGCACGTGAATAGGGGATGTGCCTATTATATTTATTGCACACCTGACTTCCCGTGGGGGCTAGTGGCATTAATCAAAGGAATGCTTAATAAACTTACATGTCAGGATTGTGATTTTGTTCTTTAAAAAATCAGCGGACACAGCTCTAGCTGAACTTTTACAGGATCTAATCCAGATGGATCAGCTGGCAGAAACAGGAAATAATCCACTGTAGTTTACAGCTAATATGCCGATTTATTAATTTTCAGGTTCACCTAAACATCAAGGAGCTCAGCTTTAACTATGAAATGAACCACAGGACTTCATGAATGTAAGATTTTAATTAAAGACATGGAGGCTGTATTTAAAAGTGTGTAATTGCATGTTCTTTCCTCTAAATGAAAAGGAAAAGGTAATTTATTTGTTTGTTTAAATAAGGGCTCAGGGTGAAAAGCGAGAGGAGATGGGCCTAACCAGAACAATCCTTCACTCTGCAGTGTCCTGATTAATATCACATCATCCACTAGCTGGCCTGATGCAAAACTTCTCAAAGTTATGAAGGAACAAAATTGCAAAGGACCTTTGCCTTTCAGATAACTGAGAGCTTCGGTTCTCCATGGGCTCAATGAATTAGTACACATCCATACAAAGCAAGAACAAAACCTCTGTGCACTATCATTACATCTTGTATGTATTACAGAAGTGCATCTGGGGTCCCTCAGGAGGTTTTAAACAGCAAGACGGAGAGTCTTCAGGTTTTACCTTGTACTGCTCAGGGCTCTCTTTTTCATATCTAGAAGTTTTTAGTAGTATTCAACTACGCTGTTTATCAAAATTATAGAACTTTCAATTTTTGTGAAGATAATTTCATCAGGTGCCTGAAGGACAAGATAGATGCTGAAACTAACAGAACTGATTCTGTATCTCCCATTGTGGCAATCATTAAAAAAAAAACTTTATAAAAGACCTTACTCATCTTGAAACCAGTTGGGTTCCCTCTTTCTCCCAGAAGCTTATTTCCTATTTCCTCTTATATTCTCACCTATTTCTATATTACATGTATTCCAATTCGTATTTATTCTTGTACTGATAGGCTGTGTCTACACTTGTAAACTAATCGGGGATGGGGAGACAAGGCAGCAGCCTGAGCATGGACATACCATTGTCCATAGCATGAAATAGTTAGCATGATCCGTGGTGAAGTATTGACTCTGGCCAATTAGTGCTGCCCCTAAATATGCCCAGGAATACGCTGGTGCCTGGGATGGTTCCCAGGAGGTGTATGGATGCAGCCACAGTCTGCAGAGTGACAGTATTCAAGTGTACAGCTGTGAACTCTTTTTGGACAGTTGGCTTCAAGGATAAAGAATGGCTGGCTTGTTTTATTTGCTAAAAAAAAAGATGTAGCATCATTGTCCTTTACCTTTAAAATCTCTTCACCATCCCTAATAATTTCCCTGATTTGCAGACAGCATCTTATCCAAACTCAGCCTTTTTTTACTAGGACAAAAGAAGGAAGCTCTTCCAGTTTCAACTCATTTCCTGATGATCCTGTTAGTCCTTTGAACCTGTATCCTCTTGAGCATGAGCACCCAGAACTGTAGATAAGATTTTAGCAAAGCTTTTTGATAGTTTTATTAGAATGATGCCCTGATACAAATTAAAACATTTGAGTTTTTCTTGTGGGTAGGTTCTAGCTATTAGGTTCTCATTTTGTAATGGCCTGGTTTGTTACTATTCCTTAAGTACGTGACCTAGCACTTGTATGTTATTCATGTTCCTTTTCCTCTAGTCCTCTAATTCATATTTTTCCTATGTATTTTTCAGATCCTTCCCTGTATTGACAGTGCATCCTGAAGTTGTAATAACAACAATATCATAACCAGCTCTTCTATTAGCATCATGAATACAAAATATATATGATCTAAGATAGATCCTTAAGAAATTCTGCCAGTAGCCTTCCAAGCCTTTCGCAAGTCTGGTGGTAAAGGTATTTTTTTTCTGCACTTATAAAGAAATATTCTTATTTTTTTCTTGATAGATTAACTAAAATCTATTTTTGCAAGCTGTTATTTGTTTTCATTATTTTGGGATGGAACAGATCTTGCCCCAGGTCCTTAGGAATATAAAGGGCACTAGCTCTCACCACGGCAGTCATGAATAGAAAAACAGACTAAATTTCATTTATGGTACATTTGAACAGCAAATTCTGCATTGCTCAAATTGGAAAGGGTTGAATTTCTGAGCACTTGACAATACCAGAAGTTTTCACTACAGATGTAAAAATTTGCAGACTTTCACATTCTTATTAGCTATCCTGTCTATATTATCTTATTTATTAAAAATAAATCATAGAGTATTTCATTACTGTTGGTCCATTCCTTGATTATCTTTAATATCAATGCCTTATTTACTTCACATTTTTTTCCTGCTTTATATACTTTCCTAACTTTTAAAAAATCTTTTTTCACCTTAATTTTTTGCAATACTTGTGTTATTCTTATCCTTTTCATTATTTGGATTTTATTATGTATGCTTTTAACTTATTCTGAATATCTTTTAGTGGGTATATCTCTAGATCCCCAGATGTAATGTACTGTCTTAGAAATGTACCATTTCTTACAGTATAAACTTCAGGTAGTTTTTACACTTTTGGCTCAGAGACATTCCAAAACACTTTCATTTCTAGTCTCAACTGTTAATTCCAACTTATTAAATATTTTCCTGCTATTTAATGATGACTTGTTCCACTGTTATTTGTTATGATCAGCTTTTCTACAGTGGCTTATTTATTCATCAGAACAAGACTATATTACCATTATTTCTTCTCTGTTAGTCAGTACTGGATAAAGAATCTGCTAATTATCACAGCCGGAACACAAGGTCATTAGTTGTATTTATTATCCAAACTACTCTGAGCAGCTAAATTCTCTCATATATAACAGTGTCCTGTAATATTTGTCTAAAATTAGAAAGGTCTTTCTCAGCATCCAAATTTATCAGGGCCATCAGCAACTGACCTCTAGTTTGACTCCCAGTTTCTTTAATTGCCCTTTTCTGAAATGACATGAAACCCAAGGATATTCTGTTTTATCCAAACGCTGGTTTTGTGTTTCCTGATATGTTATCACATCATCAGCATGTTATGACATCCAACCATTTTTACTTTTATTTTGCCTTTCCTATGTAGCTCATGCTCTGTCTAGTCATGCTTGCTAAAGCAAGCCTACCTGGCCATCACTCTTATCAGTACAACCTTTTCCATCTTCTTGCAATTATAACTTTGCGCTCTTGTATTTCCTTCTCCATTGCTATACTTCTGATTTTCCCAGTTTTCCTCTTCCAGTGAATTAAAACCACACATAGAGATTGCATATGATTTCCCTGATACTGAAAGCTTGTATTAGTAGTCTTGGCATTCTTAGCCCCTCAGTATTTAAGTGGAATGTAGTCATCAAGAAAAATCTTCAAAGAATATATAAATGTTAAAAAACCCAGTGCTTAACACTGCTTTTGTTCATTGTTTTATTTCCAATATCTCGTGCCTTTTCAATTTTTATTCTCTATGGATCAAAATCATCTGTGCCTGCACTGAAGTTCAGTGCTTTGTTTCAGTATATTCTAGCATGAATCTGATACCATTATTTTCCTGGCAGAAAGTACAGTCAGAAGATTTATCCCTGCTCTGTTCATGCGCAGGCCTGCACATTGCAACCTTTCTTCTGGCAGGCAGCCTACCTTGCTGTGCTCTCCATGTGCGCTGGTGTCTCTTTCTCTTGTTAAAGGGTTCCTTTAGGAAAGGTTCAGGCCTGTCTTTCCCTCGTGCTAGAACATGTCTATTGTGTCCTTCTGGTCTGCCTTCTTGTTGAAGATAATTGTGCATCTTTTTTTCTATCCTGCATCTTCTGTGTATCATCCTTATTTCCTCTTCAGAACTGGTCCCTGGCTCTCATCATCTCTTTTACTTCACTAAAACATCTGACCTCTCTTTTCCTTCTTCTCTCCTTGATTGTTTGCTTTCTTCCTTTCCTAAGGTCTCCAGGAAAGACTCCTCTTTCAAACTTCTCTACTGCATTAAGCCATCTTTTCCAGAGGGTCACTTGTGCTTTTTTTCCTCCTGGGTTATCCAGCTAGTTTTGTACAACCTTTTTATCTGCTTCTCCATTCTATTCTTTATTCCTCCATTACATTCATCTGCATCTTTAGCTCCTGGATAGTCTTTCCCATGAGCTGTATCCTGGTGATGTTTCCTATGAAGTCAAAAGGCCAATGAAGGAGAAGAAATGTCTTAAAACATCTATAACCAGTCAGGCTTTTCCCCCCCCTTCAACTTTGGGTTATCACCATCATTGATCCCTCAGTAACCATTGGTATCATGTTATCTTCTAAATATCTGACTTAGAGATAGAGATAAAAGGATTAGCCTCTCTATTTACTTATGAAAAAGCACTCAGTGTTTTGCTTGTGTTTTTCTGAGATTCTTTACTCACTGGAAGGTCATTTTTTTAAGCCTGCTGCCTCAGTCAGAGAAACTTTATGTAATCAGAGGGCAGTCAGTTGTGCTCACGGAGGGGAACATCTTACTCAACACCACCTGCCAAGCTGCTTGCCTAGGCACAACTCAGAGCCACCACAAACGGGCTCTGAGTGTAGAACAGAGAGCACACAATATGCAGTTACCGTCATACAGAAAAGAGAGATGCATTCATTCTTAATAAATGAGAAATTTCTTCCTTGTTGTCCTGTTTCAGCTGGGATAGAGTTAAATTTCTTCATAGTGCTGTGTTTTGGATTTAGTATGAGAAGAATGTTGATAACACACTGATGTTTTTAGTTGTTGCTAAGTACCCTGCTAGTCAAGGACATTCAGCTTAAGAAAACAAAACAAAACAAAAAAAAACATTGGGAGGGAGCACAGCCAGGACAGCTGGCCCAGCTGATCAATGGGGTATTCCATACCATGTGATGTCATGCTCAGTATATGAATGGTAGGTGTGTTCCAGAAAGTAGCAATCGCTACTTGATTATCGGTCAGCGTGGATGGTGAGCAATTGCATTGTGCATCACTCATTTTGTATATTCTATCATTGTCATTATTATTTTTCCTTTTCTGTTCTATTAAACTGTCTTTATCTCAACCCACGAGTTTTTCTCACTCTTACCCTTCCGATTCTCCCCCCGTCCCACTGCGGGGGGGAGGGGGGGAGGGGTGAGCGAGCGGCTGCGTGGTATTTGGCTGCCTGCCAGGTTAAACCACGACACTTGTCCAGAATCTGTCCTATGCAAATTCTTGGTTTTTTCCTGTGTGCTTAGCAGAGGCAACAGGTTTTAGACTTCCTTAGACAAATTTGTTATGCCAGTAAACAATTGTAGCTCCATCTGTAGATGTGGGGAATCTTTTACTATATAACATAAAGTTTCCTTAACTTTTAATAATTTTATCCTAGGCCTTTATTTTAGATGTTTGCAGAGCAGTGAATTGAGTGTGTGATGAAAAGCAACTAAGATAAGGGTTTGTTGGATCAGCCCTACGACCATAATATATTGTACTGTCAATCTTTATTTAATATCTCCTCTTCAACAGAAATCCTTGAGAAAATGTGTCTTTAGTTGTTTAGCTCCTTAAATGTGAAAGTCCATGCTTCTTTCAAAACCAGTTCCCCCTTTTTCATAGCAAGCTGAAATGTCTATTGTCCTCAGTCTCCATATTGCCCAGAACTTAGCTGTAATAAACGGTTTCATTATTCCTTTAAATTTTCAGTATATCACCCAGGGTCATTTTAGAGAAAAGCTTTTTATAAATTAATTTTGCCCTGTATTGTCACAGCATCCCATATTTTTTCCTTAAATATAAGCCTTATAAAGTATTTAGCCCCATAGAATTCCTCTTACCAAAGGAAAGTCTAATGCACAGAGACATACAGAGACTGAATTAGCAAAGCTATGATGGGCAGGTACTTTCAAGTAACTGAATTATAATCAGAAAAGTTGGTTTCTAGAGATAGTCTCTGGGAGCATAGAGAGAAAGTTAATTTTAATAATTCTATTAAGATAATTTGTAAAGTTTGTATTTTAAAAGAAATGTTAGAAATATTGATTTATATATTACTGATTATTCCATTTCCAGTCTTACCCGAATAAGCAAAGGACTACTTATTACAATTCAGCATTCAGCTTTCATTAGAATAGCTTTTGCTATTTAAAAAAAAAAAATCCATTAAGGTTTTGCCTCCCTTCCCTTGAAAACTCTATTTTTATTGAACTTTCTGATTAGCGTATGAAATTGTTAAATAATAAAAACATCACCATCCGTCTCACAGTATCATTTTCCATTGAAGAACAGAGAAGTCAACTGTAAAAATGTCCAAGTTGTACTGGGCAATTTTCACATTTTAAAATGTAATTGTTTTTATAATAATATGAATACTTGGTAATGCTGATCCAAACAGTGGAACACAAACAAATTACTGGAACTGCTTTTAGCAAAAACAGCTTTCCCAACCTCTGTAATTACTGTGGGAGAATAGTAGTAGATAATCTGTGCTACATCATGGCTCCAAAATTATACATTTATTGTGGGCTACTATGGAATAACATTTAATGTTTTCCAACTTCACGTGAAATACCATTATCTTCACACTACATTTTTGTAGAGATAGTATGAAATTCCTCCCATCTGTACTAGGACGGTACTTATTTTATTCTCTTAACAGGAGACAGGGATAACTCAAAGATAGTCTAGTAAAGAAGAACTGAAGTACATGACTTCCCGTAATCGAACTGCTCAAAATATTCCTGTGGATAACATTTATTTATCTTTTGTGTGTATGGAAATTTCTATACACTGGCTCCTGTCTATACAGAACTTCTTTTACTAGTACAAATTAGTCTTTTTTTTTTTTCCCCCACAAAATACTGTTGAGAGTTGTATCAAGTTGACAGAAATTTTCAAGAAATATTTTTCATTGTTCTTCTGAATTATTCCTATAATTCATATTGAATATTTGGACATTAACATAAATCCATTTATACTAATGAACTAAAAAAGAGAGAAAACAATAGAAAAAATGTAATAAAATTACGTTCTGTGCACTTTTAGTATACATTAACCAGGAAATGAACATTCATAAGTGAATTTATTTAGTCTTTGAGCTGTTGTCTGATTAACCCATCAAAAAAAGTATCATGAACCTCAGAAACATTAAAAAATATCAGCCTTTCTTTACTCATTGTTAGAGCAGCCCAGCTTAAAGTTAAGACTACAGATTTCATTTAGGGATGAACCTTCATTAAAAGAGATTTTTTTTGGTTAGGACTGATGTGGCTTGAAGTCTATTCCTAAACTTTGTCACTTGCTTTCTGGGTAACCTTGGCAAGTTAGATCACCTCCTTCTTAGTCTGGAGAAGAGGAGGCTGAGGGGAGACCTCATCGCGCTCTGCAACTACCTGAAGGGAGGTTGTAGCGAGGTGGGTGTTGGTCTCTTCTCCCAAGTAACAAGAGATGGGACAAGAGGAAATGGCCTCAAGTTGCGCCAAGGGAGGTTTAGATTGGACATTAGGAGAAATTTCTTTACTGAAAGAGTGATCAGGCCTTGGAACAGGCTGCCCAGGGAAGTGGTTGAGTCACCATCCCTGGAAGTATTTAAAAGACGTGTAGATGAGGCGCTTAGGGACATGGTGTAGTGGGCATGGTGTGTTGGGTTGACGATTGGACACGATGATCTTAGAGGTCTTTTCCAACCTTAATGATTCTATGATTCTATGATTCTATGATTCTCTGTAAAAGATGTTTAATGTTACTTAGCACTTCTGCAAAGAATTTTGAAATTTGAGATTGAAAAAGCATGGTATAATAGGACACATTACATAAAAATAGCTTAATATAGTTCATAATATACAAGTTAACTTCATGTTGAACTGACCTCCTTCAGCTGAACATATGACCACAATAGGGCTAAAGGGACCATCTCCTTTATTGTTGTAAACTCCAACTTTCACCTCAAAAGGAGTCAGAGGTGGCACACTTTCATCTCTGTAGATAAACTTTGAAGCATCTGAAGATGTCACCATTTTTTCCTTCCAGCCACGTGTTCCATTGGGTCTGAAGGCTACAATATATCCAAATCCTTCTCCATTCTGAAACTCTTCTGACACTGGCTAAAAAATAAAGTTCAGGTAATGATCAGACGTGGGTTTACTAATTTAGAAAGCAGTCACTCAGTGGCTGATCATAATCTGGCTGCTTGTGTGTGAGGGTGATCCCTTACAGTTGCCCTATAGGATTTTAGTTATCATGCCTGGGAACATATAGGGACAATTGCTTCTGAAGAGGAACCTTGTAAGAGAATTTCTTCACCTAATCACCATAACTAGGTCACTGTCCTAGGATTAAATAAGCTCCTGGGTTCAGAAAGATGTTTTCTTCTATATCTCCCAATTTGTGGTTAATGCTTTAACCAGTGGTCTATTAGTGGAATAGCCCCTTCCAGTGACATTTTTAAAAAGATAGAGCAACATATTGTTGCGGGCTCCTAAAATATGATGTGAGTGACACTTACTGCAGTGGGACTTTCTTAGGTTTTAGGTGCCAACCTGTCTAATTTCTGTATCCAAATGGGGGGTCAAGTCTTAGGGATTTAAGTCTAGGGTTCAATTTGAGACTTCGGATATAATGTTCTAACTCTCAAATTGAGTCTTGGTGAAAAAAAAATCTCATTTGCTTTTCTCTTCTCAGAGGATCTGTGAAATTAGCCACTTAAATTGGGACACATCTGCCATAAGCAGGCAGTCAGCAAAGGGATTTATCTGTTGAGAGGCTGAGCACTGCAAAAGCTAAACCTTACATGTCCAGCTCAAGGAATGGAATTTTTCATGCTAATTTACTGCCTACATTTCTTCTAAAGTTAATGGACTAGTTTAGGAATCAGGTTATGTTTAACAGCTGTCAGTGTATTAGGCCTATGGGAAATGCCAAAAAAAAGGGTGTCTAAACTCCTTCTCTTGAAGTGCCCACCCTAGATCCACAGCTAATGAACATGTGAATCAGAGCAGGGGCACAGGGGACACCAAATCCTCTCCCCTCCACATTGCAAGTGCATATCTCATCACCAGGCATCTCACTTGCAGACACCATTTCCTACCCATCCTTCTGAAGCTGTGCACTGCGCATCAAAGAAAAAAAGTCATGACTCCAAAGGCAGAGGAGGCAAAAACAAGACAGACTTTGTAATCTAGTGGTCTGAGTTAGAAATGAGGAGCTTTGCATCTCTTTGCAATGCTTATGGAGTTGGTAGTAGACAGTCACCATAAAAAAAGCCAGAAATACAAGAGAAGTAGCAGAACCCTTGGATTTCACTACAAAGGCTAAATACACAGTCTGTGAATTAAAGTTTTGTGAATAAAATTTTGTTTGAACCTGCTGAGCATAATTCAGGAGCCTAGGTACGTTAGTCTTTTCCTGAATTCCCAGACACCCATATACCATCTCAGTATCTCTTCAGACTTCAGAGGTTTCAACTTTGTTGAACTCCTATTGCCTGTGTAAGTCCAATAAGACTTTTCTGGATCCTGCAAAAGCACAGACTGACTACGCTGGAGCTATGCTAACTTACACTGTGGTTGTGCCTTATGGAAATGCAGTGGCTACACCAGACAGCACAGTAGTCTGTAGTGAGTTGTTGGAGTGTTATCCAATGTGTTAGGATTAGTTCTTTAGCAGAAATTTCAACACTTACTTTAATTGCATGTTTTTGTGTGTTTTGTTCTATCTTTTTACCATTTCTTGAAGAGACAATGACTATAATTAGAAATGGTAGCAAACTTTCAAACAATTAAAAAATGTAAATATGCCCACTTCACAATTTATATTCGACACAAAGGAAATGCCATGTTGTTTTTTGTAATCTTAATTTGATTACACCAGCTTAAGAGGTATGTGAAACAATAGTGTGCTGAAAGTATTAACATCAGGAAGAACAGCACTAGGTGTTGATGGAAACAACAAGTTAATCAGAAACAAAGGGGAAGGATCGACACCTTCTGCCTTAATGGCAGTTTGCACTCCTTAGCTATACGTGAAGAAGCATCAGCTGTCTTTTGTGGAAAAAAAGTCAATGTATATTGAAAGTTATGTGATGGCAATTGCTAATTCTTAACTGTCTGTTGTATCTGTACTGCAGGATGGGACACCCATGGGTCTCTGGTTTCTTTTGGAAGAAAACTTTGACCCTTGACAGAGAGGGAGGTATAACACGCTCCAGTAGTCCCCCACTCCAGTCACCTGGGGAACATTATAAACACACTTAATATGAATACTACATACTAATATATCATATTAGGGACTGGGATTAGGCCAGTTTACATCAGATACAGTTCTAACCACCTGATGTTTTTGTTTGGGATTCAGCAAATTCTCTCCCAATAGGAGAGATGCTGCTGGTTAAGTTATAGACTATAAAGCAAACTGAAATCAGCTCTGTCTCAGCTGTCTCAGATAGCTGGTGTCAGAGAAGGCAGACACGCCAACAGAAGACAGCCTTTTCAAATGTCCTGAAATTTGCATTTTAAGCAGTTAGTCAGAATTCTGTGTGTCTCTTACCATCTGAATCTCTCCTCAAGTTGACTAAGCTAAAACTTTTTTCATTAAAACCCCATGTCTTTATTAGATGGAATTTTTCTTGGTTTTATATATATATGTGTGTGTGTGTATATTTTCTGAATCTGAAACTCTTCATGATGAATCTACAAGTTTTGAAAACTCTTCAAGAAAAGTCTCTGTTCTACTGTGTTATTTATGATTAGCAGAGAAAGCAACTCCCACTCCTCCAGTTGCCCACTGGCACGGTCATACATCTGTGTGGCATCTTGCATCACAAATATCTTCTCAAAATAAAGGTCTATTTCAGGTCTTTAGTTTTATATTTTTATGAAATACTTAAACAAAAATAATTCTTTCTTAATTTAAGATTAAAAAAAGTTACAAGGTTTTCCTTTTTTTCCCTTAGCTATTATTTCACCTCATGTAGCATTTACATAAGATCCAGAAAAGTCAAATCAACCCAAGCAGTGATCAGGAAGAAAAGACTGACGAATTAGGACAACTTTAGAGCTGCTGCTAGGTAGGTTAGGTTCACCATAAAGCCCTCTACTCAAACCACATGAAAATGCACATTACTTTGAAACTTTAGAACATATTTAAAGAACAGTATTTTGTGATCATGTCTTGCCAAGATTTGCTGTAAGGAAACCCCAATACAGTACTCTTTACTTTGCCCTCAAAGAAGTAAACATGAAACAAAACCTTTAATAAGAAAAGTCCCTTACCTCCCATGCTATTACTAATTCATGTCGCCTTCCACTTCTGCCACTTACATTAGCTGGGGGTGTCTTTGGAACTGTGAGCAAAAAGGAAAAAAAAGAAAAATCAAACCAGAATGTCTAAGTTATTGAAGTTTTCCCCATAGTAATAAATTGCTGCAGAAGACATGAGGCTGTTAAATCAGAACAGAAATAACAAACATAGCACTCTGTGGTAAAGAAAATTTGCTCAAGTTTCATTTCAGAGAATTCCGCAGTCAAGCTGGTAAACTCAAACAAAGCATAAGATGAGAAGAAAAATAATATTGGAATAAAAAGCTGCTTTAGCACTATGTCTTCTGCAGATTAGTCAAAATTTCAATGTAGAGATCATCTAAGAGATAAAACAGGAATTATCTTGTTAACATTTGTATTTTTCAAATAGACAACTCAAAATAAAATGACACATTTCAGACTTCGGGTAAAATCTTAGGACGTAAATAACATGTCTCTACTATTTCCTAGATGGTTAGTGATTTAGAATGTTTTAGTTCTTGTAAATCTATTCTTGTATGCTTTACCAGGGAGCCAATTTTCAGAAATTTTAAAGTAACCATCCTTGAACACCCCTTATCATTTCTTGCAAAATGCTGGAAGCAGTACTACCCACAGTTCTTTAAAAATTGAGACCACCATTATGGCTTTAAAAGCACATACGAGCCACAGATGCAATTCTTTAAAAGGAATTATAACTATCATCATCAGTGTGAATTGGTGTGCTGGTTTTGGCTGGGATAGAGTTAACTTCTTCACAGTAGCTAGTATGGGGCTGTGTTTTGGATTTGTGCTGGAAGCAGTGTTGATAACACAGGGATGTTTTCGTTACTGCTGAGCAGTGCTTACACAGAGTCAAGGCCTTTTCTGCTCCTCACCCCACCCCACCAGCGAGTAGGCTGGGGGTGCACAAGGAGTTGGGAGGTGACACAGCTGGGACAGCTGACCCCAACTGACCAAAGGGATATTCCATACCATATGACATCATGCTCAGCACATAAAGCTGGGGGAAGACGAAGGAAGGGGGAACGTTCGGAGTGATGGGAAGCAGGGAATGTTTTACTTTGCTTGTACATGCGGGTTTTGCTTTACCTATTAAACTGTCTTTATCTCAACCCACGAGTTTTCTCACTTTTACTCTTCTGATTCTCTCCCCCATCCCATTGGTGGGGGAGGGAGTGAACGAGCGGCTGTGTGGGGCTTAGTTGCCGGCTGGGGTTAAACCACAACAGTTGGGTTGTCATCTTTTGTAAAACTTCAGAAATCTTAATTGTTCCATTGGAATTGTATAATTTTTAAATCTTACTTAGTACCTCTAATGAAGCTCCTAAAATGACTAATGTCTTGAGTTTATTTACTGTGAGCAGGTAATGCTTGCATTCTTTATTTGATTAAATATGTCCCAAGATATAAACTTGCTCTTTTCTTTCTTACCGCAGTACATAGGTCATTGGTAGAAATGTACTGTGAGGCATTAACTGTTAAGGCCTTATGGCATGCTGTTTAGCTTATTTATTGAGTAGCACTGTACTTTTGAACTATACAAAGAAAAATACATCTAAGTAAATGTACACAGTCCTCTCTATTTCCTGTGTTGATCATTAACAGCTTAAGTTCAATGAAACTGCAGTTCTTACTAGATCCTGGAAGTTCACATAAAATTTCAGCATTCATTTGTGTAGTGTCTTTTTGAACTCTAAACTCCTCTTTAAAGAACATAAGCCCAATTCTGTTTTTTTCTCATAAATGATGCAAACCCACAAAGCTTATGAATTGCTTCTGATTTATACTGTCATAAACGAGGTAAGAGTCCTTTTATCTGTGGTTCTTACCAGACAGATAGGGGAGATTTCTAATGTGTGAAACATCCCTCTCCAATAAATCTGGGTTCATCTGGCAAACATGATACCTTCAACTTTTTCCTTTCTTCCTTCCTTCCTTCTTTCCTTCCTTCCTTCGTTCGTTCGTTCGTTCGTTCGTTCGTTCCTTCCTTCCTTCCTCCCCCCTACACACATGCTAAATGATATCTTTCATAGTTACTCTCTGCTGAAAGCACTTGACTTCTGCATAATCAGATGATCGAATTGCTTTACAGCTTAACTTTAGCTGGTGGGAAACCAGGTATCCAGGCCAAGCTTGTAGTCCAGGCTCCTTCTCCAATGAATGCAGAGCTTTGGGGTGGTTCATCCCATCCAAAGATAAATGTCTAAACAATGGGGAGGATTGTTTAGACTCTACTGCCTGGAGACAGGAACCAGTTTAAACTAAGACCTAACCTTTACATGGCAAAAAGTTACTAAAATTTTCCTTTCAGAAACAGAATTATACAATACTGAATGGTGAGGAATTTCCCTCTGGTTAAAAAAAAAAAAAAAAAAGAATAAAAACAATCAGTGTGTAACACTGGGATGAATGTTCTGCAGTGAAAAGATGCAGATGAATAATCATCTGCCAGTTAATTAACATGCAAAAATTATGATGCCATCTCTAATGGAGCATATTTAAACCTTGTTTAGCACCCATTTTTCTCTTGCCTTTCTAAGATATTTTTTGGTTAAGTTATAAAGATAAATGAAGTTTTTATGTAAGTGCCACGTTAGTGACGAGAGAGTATGCTGTACTCCTTTGAAGCATACAACATGATGGACTTATTTAACCAGCAATGTCCTCTTTTGAGAGTTTTCTTGTTAACAGCTTTGCAGACTGAAGCCCTATTTAAATGAATAAATGTTAAAAGAATAAAACTGTCAAAACAATGAATTTCTTTTGCACCAAACTAAAATGTACATTCACACAGTGAAACTCTCTCAAATGAATAACCATTAAAAGAATAATTGTGTCAAAGGAATAAATTTCCTTTGCACTGCACCAAAGCAGAGCATACACAGTTAGAGGAGGGCATTTTGAAATGGGTAACTGTTAAGTGAAGAAAACTATTAAAATAAAACATTTTTTTGCCAGGCACCGAGGTTATATATTAGCAACCCTTTCAGCAGCATCACCTTTTTATCAGTGTTATATCTGAATTTACTCACTCATAGCCTAAGTTTATTGCTATGCAATTAGTGACTTCCCAATCTTTAAGTTGTTAATTCTTGGCAGTGACACTCATGGAGATGCACTTGCACCAAATACGCAAGTGTGATGACTAAACCTGGCTTCCAGACACAGGATCCATGTGCCTGGGGGACAAGGGCATTGGGACCTTTTTTCTTTAGTGTTTATCAAAGCTGAGAAATTCAGTATTGTTTCTTCCAAAAAATACACCCCAACCAGTAGCAAAGAGCTCTTTGCTGTGTAATACGTCTCATTTAACAAGAAGATGAGAGAATGTCACCTACTGGAAAATGAATCACTCCTTGGCTTAACACTAGTCCTTAGGATCATAAAATGTGACTATGCTTAGCTTGATCATAAGTCTGTAATTCTGATCAAAGCCTTCTCATTAGCCCCTTTGCCAGCTACCTATTCTCACTTGTCTCCTGGTTTATTCTTAGACATAAGCTCTTTGGGATCAAGTCAACTCTTCCTTTCTTTTGTTTCTCCAGCCACTGGTAAGGTTGGGAGTTAAAAGCCAGGTCTCTCCATCGTTCTGGTAATGTGAACAACAAATAGTACTTGTCGTGGTTTAACCTGGCAGCAGCCAAATACCACGCAGCCGCTCGCTCACCCCCCCCGCCGGGTGGGATGGGGGAGAGAATCAGAAGGGTAAAAGTGAGAAAAACTCGTGGGTTGAGATAAAGACAGTTTAATAGGGAAAGCAAAAGCCGCGCATGCAAGCAAAGCAAAACAAGGAATTCATTCACCACTTCCCATCGGCAGGCAGGTGTTCAGCCATCGCCAGGAAAGCAGGGCTCCATCATGCGTAACGGTTACTTGGGAAGACACACGCCATCACTCCGAGCGCCCCCCTCCTTCTTCTTCACCCAGCCTTATATGCTGAGCATGACGTCATATGGTATGGAATAGCCTATTGGCCAGCTGGGCCAGCCGCCCTGGCCACACTCCCTCCCAGCCCCCTGCACATCTGGCAGGACATGGGAAGATGAAAAGTCCTTGACTAGCGTAAACAATACCTAGCAACAACCAAAACATCAGCGTGTCATCAACATTATTCTCACACTACATCCAAAACACAGCACTATACCAGTTAATAGGAAGAAAATCAACTCCATCCCAGCCAAAACCAGGACAGTACTAAAAAACTGAAAGACATGATGACTAGATGTGGGTCACAGTAAATAATGGGTGTATGATGACACACGTTGATGTTGAAACCTCCACTTAAGGCAAACAAACAGAAATCTTGAAAAGACTTTTCCAGGAATTTGATTTGAACAGAAACAGCAGGATTTGTTTCTTATTGTTTTCCATTTTCATGGAAGTACTGTGATATGCTGAAAATGAAAATGAAATTAAACACTATTAAAAGTCATCTCCCCTAAACCAAACAAAAAAACCTTTAACATTTTCTCTAAGAGCAGGCTCGAAGAACGTAGCCCTCAGCAGCCCTATGAAGCATTTGACAATATGCTTAAAATATAAATGAAGAAAAGGTGATATGGAAAGGTAAAGCTTATACATGAAGCCACGGCCAACTATTTAATAATTCGAGTGTATCTTTTAATTACAAGCTAAATATGCATGAAAAGCAGTGGTTTTTGTTTAGGACAAAATGTATGCACAGAACTGATGTTGCTGAGGGCTTTGTGTATGGGAGCAGTGGTTAGAAAGTGCTGAAAAGTGCCGACAATGCCACCTATATATTTTAAATCTGTATTTAAATGTTAAGTTTGGAGAGCCTTTGGAAGTGGTAGGTAATACCATCGCTATGAAACCATGAACATTTGGGGTAGATGTTAACTTTCCTTCCAGAGTTCCACTGTGTCCAACATTTTGAAAACTGCTCTGTGCTTTAGGGTGCTTAAGTAAGGTTTTTGGTTCAGAGTTTTAACAATTCTTCTCTCTTCACTCTGCATGTCTGACGGATTTCCTGTTTTTTTTAAATGAAAACTCTGGATTCTGGTAGACTGTAAAGATGAGCCCATTCAGAGATTTTGGTTACTCACTTTTGGGTAAAATATAGAAAATTATTAAATATTTCATTTTGACATTATAATAAATGAAACATAGCCATTTGTATTTTAAAAAGAGGTATAATTTGAATTTTACTTCAGTTTTATTTGAAAATAGAAAAAATAAAACTGGAAAGACAAATAGGAGAGAATATTTTGTTTTGACTTGACAGACATTTTAAATTTTTATCCAAAATTATTATTTTACTTCTAATTTGCTAAAGAAAATAAAGAAAATCTACATTCTGTTTAAAATCAGTTTTATTTTCCCTATTTTTACTTCAGTGAGTGAACTGAAAAAATCTTTTAAACTGCTCTAGCTCTAGATCCCTTTCCTTAGAGAAAGGAAAATAAAATGTTACATTGAACCTGGAAAAACTGAAAACACTTGAAAAACTGTTCATCCTCTTTTTAACATTCCAATCTTGTAAAGAAATTTTAAAAAAATATTATTGAATGAATAATTAGTAATTTTAAAGCGTTTCTGTTTTGTCTTTTTTTTCAAGGAAATGTCGAGTGGCTTTTTCCAATTCTGTGTGCTTTGTTTATTACGAAGAGAAATGACAGATTCTTAATTTTGTGGTGTGTCTTAATTTTGTGAAGAACAAAAGTATTTAGCAGCCAAGATTATAATTGATTATAATATTGCTCTAGAAACAGGTAGCTGGATTTAGTCCCTATTCTTCAGTTTTGCAATCTGAATAGGTGAGATAAAGGGAAGACAAAGAGAAGCAAGAGACTTACTAACATCCGGTTTTTAGAGTAAGAAATGCTAACACGAGCTGCCCCAAATTTACAGAGAGCTTTCTGATAAGTAATTGAGTCCGGATTTCCCAAATCTCAATTCTATACTTTAATCACAAGGTCTTTCTTACTCTGCTTGAATCTTGTATCCATGAAGATATTTTCCACATGGATGTTTTTTGTATAAATTCTGAAACTTCTTATCAAATAAAGCAAAATGAAACAAAATGTTGATATTGTTACACTTTTTGGGGAGATGAATTATTAAGCTTGCCTTTAGTCCTTAAGAAAATGTTTGTTCAAGGTAAAGTTGCATTTATTTATTTATTTTAGAGCTTTTTATATCTTTTACGATACAGATGTAGTTTGAAAACCAACTGTTCTTAGCTGTGAAAAGGTATGGGTGGGGGGAAAGAGTTTGTCACCAGACCGGCAGAACTTCCTAATGTGAGGACCAAAGCAACAACACATTCAGCACTTTTTTCTTCTCAGTTGTTTTCCTTTATCTACCTATCCATCTATCTATCATTCTACCTATCTACCTATCTATATCTCCTGCAGTACACATCTGGGAAACAGAGGGATGTTAAATGAAAACCCTTTCACTGTGTCAAAGGCCAGCCCTCAAGTTCTCGCCCTCCCAGGAAAAAATTTCACATCTCATCTGTTCAGGAATGAAATGTAAAATGTGCCAGCATCTCAGAGCGGATGATACACTGCATTCAACTATTGGAAAACAAGGATGCCCCAAGTGTTCTCAGGATCTGCATTGCTGTTCTCGTTTCCTCTGTATTTTTATTATTCGTAATTTAGTAGGACATAGAATTTACTATTCACTGATAATAGCGTCATGCGTGGCTGCGGGACTCAGCGTGAATAGCCTCCAAATCACCACATATAGGACTGAAGCCTCAAATGCTGTGGCATATATGCCAGAGAACCATTTCCTTAGCTTTCCTGTTATGTTTTTTAGTAGCACACACATTTGGATTCTTTGTCAATATATACTGCATATTAGTTTGAGCCTGCAATATGTGTTAGTAGCCTATTTGTTCTAAATATACTCATGCAGTCAATGATTACCGTCTACTTTCTCTTCTCCTTTTGTTTTTCCCTATGGAAAAGCACATTTTCTACAAAGGCTTTAGTAGTCCAGGTAATCATCTCCAAATATCACAGGTACAGCATTTTATTCATTTTTTCTAGAGCAAAAATAGTTATGAAAATGGGAAAAGCTGAAAGTTCTTTTATACGGGTCACAAACAAAACACCACCCCAACAACAAAAAAAAAAAAAAAGAAAACAAAGTCAGTCTAAAACAGGTAACTTTTTTCCTGGGACAGAGGCATTTCTTGTTATGCTATGAAGAAATTCTAGCTGAGAATAAGGACGACTTAATGGAAAATAAGGAGTTATTAAAAGTAAAGCCTGTGTACAATCTGCTACTAATAGAGTGCATTACATTGTTACCTCATAAAATCAAGTTTGCATGCATGATTAGCAGGTTAAACTTTGATTCTACTCAATTTCTCTCTCCCCATGTTTCCCCATGAATAGATAATGTAATTGATGCTTTGCCCCCAGGCTTCAAATGCTCGACTGCCTTAGTGGAATGCCAAACATGTTTAAATTCACGTTATTGGCTCTTTTCACCTTGTGGACCTGTAAAATATGTATCAAGGCTAGAACTGACAGAAATGCAGCAGCTGGCTATAAGTTAGATGTGCCAGAAAATTGCGGTATTATCCATTCTGATGAAAGTCGCTATGAAAAACCGTCATGTTAACTAAATATGAACTAAGTAACAAGATTAGGGTTTAATTAGAAAATTGAAGCAAGTGAAACCTGTTTATTATTCTGTTGATTTCCTTACACCATCCCAAGTATTGCTTCCATGGGTATTTTTAGATAATAGACTAATATAAAATGTTGTTACTATCTTGGGGAAGAGGTGATAAAATAAGTGAGGTGTGGGGAGAGAAAAAGGCTTTAGTCTCCAGTCAAATTAACTTGTGCTATTAAATTACAGATGCCGATTTCCATTTAAGTATAAAATAATGGAAGCAGAATCACACATTTGCTGCCTCTGTGGGTTGTCCACACAGCTATCATTCAAGTCTTGTGGACCTCAACTCTCATCTGATCATGAGCCACAGTCACCTTCTCTGCTGGGAGACTGATATTTCGGGAGTTTTACCCAGTGCAGGGGCAGCCTGCCTGTTTTCACCTGTGGGGCACATCTAACACCACTGCAAATAGCCTGGTTACTCTGCCTGGGTCATGAGTAGAGAGGCTGATGCCATGTTCTTTCTGAAATATAATGTCCTTTCACATATATGTCTTTTAAGAATTGAGATCTGTCATATTAGAACTGGAACCCATGTGGATTTTACCTTGTTTTTACCTTGAAGCTTTCAGATAAAAAATTAGTAATAGAGAGATTAAAGAATAGATCACTGGGTAATACACTGAGATAGATGTTAATATGCTGATTTGGAAAACCATCTATGAAACCCAATGAAAACTATTACTAGCTTTCCTGTCTCTTTGAATTTGGCGTCTGAAAACCATACCAAGGGTGATAATTCACACGGTCACTGAAAGAGCTGTGTCAGAGGACAGAGCTAAACAGGCTCTGGACTTCAGGAATATCTGGAGACCAGGAAAAAATGGCTGCCTGAGTGAAGCAGATCATGAAGTCTCTGGCATTTCAAGAGTGCCACAGAAATTATAAGCAGCGTGCTATTTTGCAAAGAATTATATGTGTAACAGGTTTTTTTTGCTTGATTGTTTATTTGTTTAAAGCAGAGTCCGTTGTGTTATTGTTCCGACAACTCTGCAGGTTCTAACAAATTGGGAAGTTATATCTTATTGTAACTCCTCTCTTCTCACTCCCACTATAGAATAAAAAAAAGAGACTGCATCTGTCTTTTTTTATTTAGAAAAAACACATAAACCCCAAAACCGTTCACAACTGAAACAGAAACCAAACATTGTCTTCAAGAAAGGTCTTTGGAAATGGAGACAATGACAACAGACTTCTGCTGTACCATGCCGTGTTAAGCAGGCACACCAAATAAATTCAGCTTCAATTTCTCTGAAGGCTGTTAAGTTGTTTTACTGGCACCTGTCTGGATTTCACTGTCATGCTACAAAACACTCCCTTCTAACACGACATTTGTGCAGCTGTAACTCTGGTAGCAAAAAGGTATTCCTACCTGGGAAGCTGAAAGTGCAAGTAAACATATAGTGTGGCCTTTTTCCTATTTGAACTAATATGTTACTGATTTATCATTCAAGACGACGTGCATTATTATCAACTACAGCACTGTTTATCAGGAGAAGCCCCATGTACTGGAGTACAGATCATTGCTACTTGAATTAAAGAGACTGTTCCTTCCGATAGCAGCAATAGTGGAGTATTACCCAGAAATGAATACCAATCACAGGTGAAAATACGCCGTACACTGCATGCTTTGTCTGTCCCATAATTTTTTTTTCCTCATCATTACTGTGATTTATCAATTCATTTTTACGGAGGTAAAATTGCAATGATTGCCCAAAGGAATATTGAAAATGGATGTGCATGAAGACGACTTGCACTAGAGTTGTAGGAATATATTTTAGTAAATACAGCCCTTGTTTGGTAAATACTGGGAAACAAGAAGGAGGAACCTAAAAAACACAACAGCTAGATGAAATCTAACATTTTAAAAGTTCAGTTTGTGAGAAAAAGATTCTCCCACAGCTTAAATATATCTGGTCGATTGAAATCCTGAACCATCCTTTCAAAAACAGAGAATATATACATAAATCTGAAAGAACATAATCCCAGGGGTGCAATCTATTACAGGATAAACTTTTTCCAGACTGTTTGTGTCCTCTCTGATATCTACAACTTGAATAAATAGAGAAGTCATTCAAACATTTGGGTCCAGCAGAATTTTCACTGCCAATGAAATATGGTACAAAATCAAGGAAAGAATAATGGTGGTGAAATAAGTTTTTTTTGAAAATCATTTGAGATCAAAGTAGCTCATGTTTTTTTATTTCATTTTCCTTTCCTCCTTTTCTTAATGGAAAAAAGTATGTAGCATCTGAAGTTTCTGATATAAAGTTATCAAGTTTCACATTGTGGGGATCTTGCAGGAGATGAGGGGAGAGTTGGAAAGGAAGCATCCTTCCACATGCGTGAAGGGGAATCAAATCACTTCAATGCAGTTCTGTGATTGCACGCTGAAATTTAATATCAGCTAGCAACTACACAGTTATTTAAAGCAGAAAAAAAATACGTATGTGTTATTACAACTGAAGATAGGCTTGTTAGACTTCATCTGAAATAGTGCATCCAATTTTGGGTGCCACAATGAGAAAGACATTGATCAACTAGAGCAAGTTCAGGGGAGGCCACTGGGATGGTGGGGCTGGAGCACTTGCCTTGTGAGGAGAATCTGGGGGAGCTGGGCTTGTTCAGCCTGGAGCAGAGATGGCTTTGGGGACCTAACAGCAGCCCCCAGTGCCTACGGGGAGGTTTCTGAGGAGACAGACATGGGCTCTTCATAGTGGTGCAGGGTGGGAGGGCAAGAGACAGTGGTCATAAGCTGAAATAGGGGGAGCTCTGACTGGATGTATTGAAAGAAATATCACGGTGAGGTTAGTTAACTGCTGGCACAGGTTGCCCAGAGAGGATATGCGATCTCCCTTCTTGGAGGTTTCGAAAACTCAACTGGACAAAACTCTGAGCAACCTGCCCTGAAGTCAGTTTACCCAGCTTTGAGCAGGAGACTGGACTAGAGACCTCCCGAGATCCCCTCCAGCCCCAACTATTCAGTTGCTTCTGTGGTTCTGTCTAAGAAAATCAGCTTGAATGTTCTGCTGTAAATGTTTGTGGGTGGCATATACACAGACTGGTGAACTATGGACCTAAGGCACAAGATTAACATATCTTGAAAGATAAGAATTTTATTTCAGAATGAGAGAGGTGGACACATTTTGGCATTGCCACTCGTAATTCTTACAATTTCCCTTAATGAGAAGACAGAGTGCAACAGAACTGCTGTATTCATCCAGAGTATTTGCAACTACAAAATCAGTTACACTTTCAAATTCAAGTGGAATCTTTGAATTTGGCACTATTCTATTCTGTATGATTAAGAAACTACTTACAAATTATTCAGCTGAAGAAACATGAAAACAAAATCAAAACTCTCTAGGCCTCCTAAACAACGAAGAACGAAGAATAATCTGAAAGTGTTCTGAGATGCAGTTCTCTTCTAAGGCTGTGTTCAAACCCTATCTCTATCTCTTTCTGCCGCTTAAAACATGTCTCTCTACCTGCTAGGGATTTTTCTCAGATTCCCAATCCTTCTTTATCTCCCTTCATTCTGGCAATGATTCCAAACTTTGTGAGACCACTGCAATTTTCAAGAGACCCAAATAGGATATACAGCCTTTTTCCTAGGTTGCACAGTATCATCCCAGTCAGAAATATAATGAAATTTCTTTAAATGCACCAACAGTTCATGGTAGAGTGTGCATGACAAAGAAAGACTCAGAGCACAAGATATTTCAAATTAAGCAGCTTCCCATGGCTTCCCTATCTTGCTGAAAAAATTCCTCTGCACTTTCAAAGAGAGACGTTACGAAGAATAAGGGTGAAAAGGCTGCTTGGGAGCAGTTGTGTGAAGAGACTGAGAAGCACCCTACAATCGAAGAGCAGTAGAAGTCTGCCAGAGGGCAGGCAGCAATGGCTTGTAGGATGAAGAGTAAGGCAGCCCAGATGGAATAAGACAGCAGGGAATGGGTTTATTTGAAATTTCTGTAAATTAAACCATATTCCTGTAACTAAAAAAAGACTGGCTCCCCATTACAAAGAATATCACCCTAGAACAGTGATGACTGAACACACAGATGTGTACCAGGGAGAAGGGAACAGTTCTATTATTATATTAAGATAGTTCTTGTTTCTGGTAGTCCTGAAAAATTAACCTTTTTATCCTCTTCTTACCTGCTTCGTTGGTTCTGATCACTCGTGATGGTGCACTTGGGTCTCCGGTCCCAATTTTGTTGGTTGCTACAACTCTGAACTCATACTCCACCCAAGGGTTCAGTTCAACAGCCATAGCAGACTCCATGTCACCACTTATCACATCTGGAACTGCAGGCAGTAAAGAAATGTGTAGGTCACTCAGAAATCTGAAGCTCACATGCAGTGTCTCAATGGCAAGTGGACTTTGTGATACAATACGGCCATTAGGAATGACAGACATCAAGGATCTAATATGTCAGAAATCACAGCTAGGTTTTTGGCACTGTGGTACTCCTGAAAAGACACAGATTGAAGGATATAGGGGAGAGCTTTCTGCTTTTTCACAGATGCAAGATGACAGGTGTCTTTGTGTTGTCCTTTCAGAGCTGCTGCTAAGTAATGTGAAAGGAATGAAAAAAGAAAAAGAAAATCAGTGCTTTTAATTTATCATTGTTCTCTTAAGAGTGTCTGTTCCTGCAGTTGCTGGTGGTTATTATTGTGATGAGAAGGAGTTTTGAACAGTCTACTTGTGCTCTTTGAAAGTTTTTCTCACCTGTTTTTACGGTCTGCCAGCCAAGAGAAAATGGACTGCGTGCTTGCAGGTTGTAGAGGGAGATAGGGCTGTGATTGTCTGCCCCAGGACTCCAGGAGAGTGTTGCTGTGATGTCTGTAATTTCCTCCACTATTACAACCCCTGGGGGACCAGGAGGACCTAGAAATAAAGTGGAATAATCAAACAGACCACACCATCATCAGGGATGAGCAGCAATAATACAGGAGACGCGTTCTGTAGGGACCCGGTGGAGTTCAATATCCATGAAATACAAGGGTTAAAATGCACACTACTACATCACGGAGATACCTCATTTCCATGATTTCTGCTGGTAAATTGTGATTGTTTCTACTATTTAAATGCTGCATGGGTAAGTATCAATTAACTTGTCAGAGTGACAGCGGAAGAACTAGAAATAGAAACAGATTTAAAAAAAGAAATCCTCTGTTATAATTGTTCTGAACCTAAAATTAAAGGAAAAAAAGAGCAACTTTAAGAAGTATCCAGGCTAGATGAGACTTGTCAGCAGGAAAGACAAACAGTGATCAAAAGGAAGCACAGATGCATGTGCTTCTTGAAGAACAATAATATTACTAATAACTGAACCAAGAATGCAGCATTCATTCTTTTTCTCAAATTCACTCATTCAGGGAAACCGCCTGGATTACTATCCTGCTGGAAGTCCATTAACTGTATGATTGAAAGCTATTAAAAACAAAACCCAAACCCAAATATTTTGAAGGCTGATAATTACTATGGTTCCATAAAAAACAAACAAAAACCCCACAACTTCTCACTTGAGAAATGAAAGGATTATTTATTCCACTTAGCTGCACCAAATGAGAATAGGCTAATCACCGTTTGTACAGGCCATGCGCCTGATCCAATAAGTGAGGTCTCTGGTAGTAAACATGACTGCAAAGAAAAATGTGGCTGTAACGTCCCACTCCCACACCCAATTTTCTTCTTTAATCTTTCCTGCTATTGATATTACTGGTGTTTGAAAACATTGTCCATTTGCACTTGCCAAACTAAATTGGAGGCAAGGTTCTCCTGTTTCAGGATCCTCTTCCACAGTTGCTGTAAGCAGATGTTTAGGGGAAAATGTGCATCTCTGTCAGGGGTAAATGCAGAATGAACATCTCTTTTGTGGTTTCTTATACTAAAAGCTTATATAAGTCCTGAAGAACAGGACTTAATACTTCTGTAAAATATTAATATTATTAATAGCTATAATTATTTATGACAAATCTGGATTTTCTTGGCATCCAAGACCCTTCTGATTCTTTTCCATCCTCCTGTTGTTGAAGGCTGAAGTTTTGCTTCTGCTCGTCCACAGGTGGAAGACTGTGAAATTGGAAATGCACTACTGGACACTTTCTTCCAAAATGAAACTGCAGGAAGGGTGATGATGGAAACAACTTTATTAATAAAAAGCAGTTGCTGCTACACTTTTGCAGGAGCCCAATGCTGTTTGCATGTATCATGAGCCGTAGTGGAGCAGGTCCTTTGGATACCTCCATTCCCATGAGCTGTGGTGAGTGGTGCGGTCCCACTTGCTAAACTGTCAGAGCTCAGCATTTGCAGACCAGGGTGGCAAACACTCGGGTCTGGTGCCTGCCTTTGAAGTGGAAGTTGTAGCCAGGATTTCTGCATTACTGAGCTCAGCCTTATTATATTTTAGTGCTATTTCATGCAATCAAATATTTTGCTGGCCAGAATCCTTAGTCCATGAGTAGAAACAAATTTATCTGAATATCAAAGGCTAAAAAAAGCCATTAACTGAAATACTTTTAGTTGCTGGGATTTTTTGTCATTTGCAGCTGCAAACAGCTTTATATTTCCTCTGATATGCCTTCAACAAAAGCATGTTTACATGAACTATGACAACAGTATGATCAGAGTTTTGTAATAGTTGGGCTCAAAAGCTTCAGAGTGAAAGAGATTGAATCCCTTAAATGAGAAAGCAATTTACACTAGTCACTTGCCTCTGTTTGCTTGGCAGTGATCTACAAGCAACTAACTGACATTAAAATGTTGGAAATATATGGCGTTTAGAAATAATAGCAACAAAAAAAGACAAATTAGTGTTTCAAATTCAAGCGATTCAATTCAGTAAAGTTTGGTATTATGGATGTATGACGGAAGTCCTCTTCACAGGAGCCTATGGTACAGCTCTGGGCTATAGGAAGGACAAGGTTTTCCACTTCCTTGGGTGGTGAGCAGCTTCAGTGCTGGGAGTCCCTCCTCTTCCCTTGCTCTGTCTGCTCAGCAGGCTTGACTTCGCTGTTGTCAGCGCCTTTCATCAAGTCACAAACAGTGCTGGGATAAGATGGTGCCCCCCCTTGGACACCTGTGACTCTTGGCCTTCTGGAGTCCCATCTTCATTTGCAGTTGAAAGGTCTTCCTTTTCTTCCTGGGAGAAAACATGGCAGAAGGATGTGTCCTCTGCACTCCTGCCTTTCTGCCAAGTGTTTGCTGTTCTTTGATGGGAAGCACCAGGTCAGGCTTTCGTCTCAGAATAGCAAGTCCTGGGGCTAATTTAATAATAGGGTGATCTTCAATCTCCATCATCTATTGTTTCAGGCTATCTGTTGATGTAGGAAAATATTAGTGAAATTTTTATTTGTAGCCATGAGGGAAAGTTTAAAGGAAAGCTGGGATCTTGATACAATCGTATGCTTTTACTGGGTTGGAGCCCTAGGCCCAGAATTATATCATGGTCCCAAGCACAAACAAAATTAAAGGGAAATATTTTAGTACTTTTCCTCTATGACAATATTTCTCCCGTGCACACCAAATGTTGTTAAAGAGTTTCTAGCCACTATATTATAGGCAAAAGAACAAGTGTCTTGCTTATATAAGAATATGTAAAATATATTTATGCAGATGTCTCCTGCTAAATTCTCAATATATTTTGTTGTCGGAGTTCTCTCGTGTTTTTTAAACCTTTTAAATGCATTCCTAGTCATGACAATGTGTCATTATGCTTTCTGAGATGTGTGCTCTTACACAGTCTGCAGGATGACTGCTAAAAAGCATTTCCATTTCCAACAGCAGGCATTCTTGAAAGCGGATTAATAAAGGACAAAAGCCTCAGTGATGACAAATGTATGACAGTTAGCCAGGACCTGAGTGCTATGCAGATGTCACTCATTTTTGTAGAAATCTCATTAAATTTTATGCTTGGATGGAATCATTCATGGTGTCAGCTGGATGTCTAATGCAGAGAAGCTTTTCTCCCAAGGGCTGTGTTATTGTTCAGGATCTCTAAAACAATTTTTAAGTTGAGAATAGCCAATTGAGGAAAAAATGCACGGTCTGCTCAAATGCTTCTCTGGAAACTATACAGAAAATGACTGGTCATAAATGCACTACAGTGCAGTCGACCTTCATAGAGAAGACATTTGGGGCTGCGATAGGCTCTTATGTGGCTCTAGGAGCACTGGAAACCCAGCGTCAAGGATATTAGTCAGTTATCTTCTTTCAGAGCAATTCCATAGATTGATACTTCATTTCAGGACATGCATGACTGCATTTTGGCAAACTTGTTTTATGTGTCTTTTTATTGTTGGAATGATCATCCTGAGAGGTCCTTTAGATTACTTGCCATGGTACAATGTTAATGTGAGAGTTCTTGAAAGACTATTACCAATAATAGCTGTAGCCATTCAGTGAGGCAGTGCCCTTTCCCTGTACCCCAGAATGCGTGCTGATTTACTCCACTGCAGCCTGATCAGGATAATTCTTACTTTTACCAAACAACTAAGAAACCTGATATGTAGCGGTTCATGAACACAGATTTCTTGACCTGAAAATTTTGCTTTCTGAACAACACGGTGTACTGGCTTGTCATCAAGAATATGAGAGGTCAAGAAAAAGAGGAAAAGAGGGAGGCAGTAACTATATCATGATGGAAAAGGTGCTTGAGAAAACAGGAGCTTGACTGTTTCTTGTAGTGTAAGTCCCTTTTGCTGTGCCCACCTACGGCCGATGAAGTGTTTGCACGTGGTGGGGCACAAGAGGATGGAGAGATTTCGACATATAGTGAACGCAATAGCTACCATAGCTTTAGTGGATACATCCCTATCCCCATTCCCTCCACATGTCGTGTACCCAAGTGGTTTCTATAAGGTAGTTACATAAGGGCCCTGGGCAGATGGAAAAGTTATACCCCAACCAGCAGCAGGACAGATAAGGAGGTTAGACTCAGAGTTGGAAGGTAAGAAAGAGAAGACATTGATGTTCCAGCCTGAATAATCTTAACTCGTTTCAGGGATGAGGGTCAGGAGAAATCCCTGGTGTCCCGCCTGAGAAGGCCTTTGGTGGTACATATGTAATTTTGTGCTCCTTTGTCCTGTTGACTTCTCTGCTTTGTACAAACCTAAAAATAGGGGATTTGGGCAAGACAACCTTGAGAGCTGCTGAGCATTGTGAGCTTGGGTGCCAGGCTACAGTCCAGAACCTCTGAGCTGGATTTTTGTGTAGTGGTAGTTGTGACAACACAAAATGTATGGACAGTGCAGGGAACATGAAATGAAAATTCACCTTAGGAGGAAAAGCACCAGTAACTTATGAATTGCATTGTGAATGCCATAACTAGCAGAATAGAATAAGAAACTGAGTTTTAGACATGCCTCTTTCATAGTGGGCATGGTAGTGTTGGGTTGACGGTTGGACCCGATGATCTTAGAGGTCTTTTCCAACCTTAATGATTCTATGATTCTATGATTCTACTGACTACCTTTACCCCTTAGTAGGGCATCACTTGTCAGCTGTCCAAATTCTGGTCCACGCTGCCTCCTTCACTCTCTGCAATCACATTGTGGGCACCAGCACTCCCAGAACTGCATGGGTCTCTTTCAGGCACTGAGTTCATGAACATCACCACATCTGATTTGTATTTTTGTACTTGTTTCTAGGCACTTTTTTGACTGAAGTTATACATATGAGTTAAGTTGACATTTGTAAGAAAGTTTCTTAGGCAGAACAAAGGGTCTTTTTTAAACTCTTAAAAAAAACCTTTTTAAAGATATGAATTTCTTTCCCTTTCACACCACTGAAGATATTTTAACAAAGGTCCTGTTACAAGATCAGATTACTGGAAGTGTTTTGGTCTGGAATCTGTGGGTTAGAAGGCTGATGCTCCATCTACAGTAATATACTATCTTCTAATATTGTAAATGTTTCAGCTACATTGATATACCGAAAAGGGCCAAAGCACAGATCTGAACTCTAGCACTGATCTTATGCGCTATTATGTTGTCAGCCAGTCCCTATCATAATTTCAACCCTGTGCAATTATGACTTTCCTATCCAATGCCTTGGCACAATTAATGGATTACCACGGGCAAGGGCAGATCCCAACAGGCAGTTTGTTGTGTCCATCCTGTTTTGAGAGGGGAGAGGGACCAGGAATGTAGCTGTGTGGATGGCAACTGTGCTGTACCCATTGGCCTCAGGGAGCAGTTTACTATTATGGACATATTCTGTGAGTCCAATTAATGGGGTCTGTGCTTAGGGCATCTTCCTGGCCTTTGCTACAGCTCAAATGTAATTTCAAGGACCAGCAAGAATCTGCTGACCTTGTTTACGTTCCATTTAATAATGTTGTGTCTGATGGCCTTTAAACCCAAGTGCTTGTCTTTAAATTTTATTGGCAATATCACAACTGAAAGAAGCAGTGTGGTCAACCGGCAGTTCCTGCATTATATTTGCTCCAGGTCAGTGGAGTTCAGAGGGAACATTACTTCTCCAAAAATATACTGTAAGAGTGGATTTCTTGCTTAGATTGGTAGTTTTGCCAGTCTACAAGATGAATAGCTTTAACCTCTTTTTTATTTTTAGACCACAAAATGTGTATTCTTAAGCCACAGTTTGTAGTCACAAAGGCTTTCATCCCTTCACACTACAGGATTGCTCTCTGCTCCATTTCAAGATCTTACAGCTTCCAGGTAGCTGTTTGATCTTAAAGCTCATTTTACTTACAGTAGGCATGCACAGTGCATTTGGTTAGCTTTCAGTGCACAGTCTTACAATACATGTTATACATTGTAGAAGAAAGCTGATTTTCATCTTATTTTTAAGGAATCTTCCTGCCATGAATGTTGCACTAATATTTGTATAGTTCAAAGGATTTTAATTAGTTTTGTATATGCTAATAAGTTTCCAAAGGTGTACAGCATTGACACAGAGAATTAGGAAGACTGGACATTATTTTTTTCTTCCTTTAGAAAAGCACAATGTCCATTGACATCCATAACAACAGAAAACACATTTTGAGTAGAAGGGTGAAAAGGATATTAAAAATAAACAACAGTGAACAAACTATTATTAAAACACCCAGAAAATATCTGGCATCTAAATCTACTAAAATCCTTAAGTGTAGACCAATGAGATAGTACTGGAAACAAATTAACTGTATTAACGCTTAGAGAGCACAGGTCTATTTGTAACAGAACTGAGACCAATAAATTATTGCCCTTTGAGTCTCTCCTAAAACAGATTTTATAATATATATGTAATATATAAAATATTTTTATATAAATATATAAAAAATTAAAACTATTAGATGTGCTGAAACAATCTTTTACGTGATCATTGATGAATACAAGGAAACACGCAGAAATATTTTCTCTGCATTTTATTTATTTGACCTCTTTTTGTTACAGAAGATGGCACTTTTTGTTAGTTAGCACCTCAAATTAGAAAAATGAGCAAACTTGCCTGGCTACTGCATTACTGTAGTTCCCTTCCAATGGTCTTTTTCTTTGCTGAGCTCTCCCAAACTTAATTACCTCGTCGTGTCAATCTTTGCTACAGGTTACAGTTTACACTGTTTACATTGCAGGAAGTCAAACATTGAATAGATCATTTTGGGAGTAGTACCCTTTGCTCCTTTGCAAAACCAGAGATCAGGCTGCACGATATCTAGAACAAGGAAGTGGAGCAATCTGAAAGAAAGTTTGGTGATTTGGAGATGCGCTGGCTGCTCCGTACTGTTGTAAGGCAGTGTGTAATGCAGCATCCAGCATCTGTCTGAGTAGTTTGCAATCAATGCTACTTACTCTTTTGGGTATAACTTATTGTAAACCAGCTTTGCAAGAGTAATTTGCAAATAGGACTTAAGTGACGGAATTTATGTGACAACTTAAAGTTACTGAACCCAGTAATTTATTATGATAAAAAGCTTTCATTTATTAAGTAAATATTAAAATACTGGAGACTTGGTACCATTGATTAGGCACTGAAGCTTTCACAGATGTAAGAAAATCCTTTAACTTCACAACCTTGTATTCCTAACTCAGTCATGATGATCCTACAAAGAAATGTGATGCAAGAAAGGGATAACTGTGAAAAATAACCTACAGTCACAGATAGTGACACCTGTTTGTGGTGTCACTATCATGCCTAACAATATAGAGGTTTATGTGGGAAAAATCACTCACTCAGTTCTAAATGTCTGATGGACTGTCCCCATCCACATCAGATAATAGTATCATGGTAAATTTTGCAGTGATCCTCTAATTTGCAAGAAACTCCCTGGTGTTCTTGGAAACTGCTGCTGCACCAGGAATATCACTCACCTTGGTGCAGGCAAAAGGGATCTCTACTCTTAACAGACTATAGGGAGCCTTGTGCTGATCTTTGTGAAAGCATGTTAGACTTCTGTGTGACATCCCCGACTCCCACTGTTTTGCTTTGCTGAACTATACAGATGCTTTTCTAAGCCAACCCTCCAAACTTGCAGGAGAAAGAGCAAGGAATATACTGGTTTTGGTAGGGGATTTTTTACTCAAGCTTTTCTTTATTGCAGCCTATGGCAAAGCGATGCTTCAAATGAGTTCATTAGAAACTGTGTTTCAAGAGCAAAGGGATACTTTTTGCCAAAAGTGAATGTAAGAAGTAGCCTTCTGCTCTTAGCTATGGGTTCTGCTGGTGTTCTTCAAAACCTCCCTGCCTCAGTAACAGATTTTGTACTGATGAATTAAATAAACACAAAGTGAAAAACACTGTTGACCTTTTTTAATGTAGTTGATTGGACCAACGTAATGTAATAAAGGTTAGCCCTTTCACGGTGTCAACCTTTTTAATGACAGAAGTATTTGGTGTTTTAAATGTCTCTACAGTGAAACACGGTGGAAGTACAGGATCATGAAGATATCCTTTGTAATGAAAATATAAATGCACAGATTGCTTCAAATTTCTACAGCATAATAGGGAAATAAGAATATAATAAGCCCTTTTTGGAAGACAGGCTTTAAAAACCAAATTCACTTACCAAGCAGGCCTTGTCTTGAGGAAACCTGACACACTGCTGGCTACAAGATCACCTGAGACATCTGTGAGATGCAAGTCTCCTGACTGGTACTTGGGTGTTTGGTAACCATGTTTGTGATCATATCATTAGTGTCAGAACATGACATGCATATTTATCCTGTATTAGAGCCTTCTGCTTTGGTAATCACTTCTTTGTGGAAAATCAGTAGACAGCTCGACTACTGATGTGCCAATGATAGATGGAAAACCAGCCAAGCCGAAACATTCTGCTATTCTGCTTCTCTGCTACTACTTAATATTCAGTGAAAGTTGAAGATCTGGGTGGATAAATAAAGGCTGGTAGCCAGACAAAGCACGTGACATAGGAAAACTATTCTTGGACTGATGTGAAGAACAGGATTGACATTCATAAAAATCATAAATCACTTTTGCTTCTTAAGTGGCTGATGACTTTATATGCTGGGGCAAACATTCGTTGACTGTGTAGTAAATATCTATATTCTCCAGTGAACATCCTTGTTTGCATGGCAAACAGCTATTCTGCACATATTTTCCTTGGGAGAGCAAACAACACAAGGCATAAATGAAGGAAATCAGGCAATAACTTAGGTGTCATTGGAATGTAAGTCCATAGCTGTGATTTTTGTTGTATTCATTCACTCCACTAAAATTATTTCTTTGACCATCACATACATAATTCCTGTTATGGGATTCTTCTGAAGTAGCACATTTGTGCAGGCCTGTGTCCTGGTTTTGGCTGGGATAAAGTTAAATTTCTTCCTAGTGCTGTGTTTTGGATTTAGTATGAGAAGAATGTTGATACACAGTGATGTTTTCAGTTGCTGCTAAGTACCCTGCTAGTCAAGGACAGCTCCTATGCCCTACCAAGCACAGGCGGGAGGGACCATAGCCAGGACAGCTCTCCCAGCTGGCCAATGGGGTATTCCATACCATGTGATGTCATGTTCAGTATATGAATGGTAGGCATGTTCCAGGAAGTAGCAATTGCTACTTGGTTATTGGTCAGCATGGGTGGTGAGCAATTGCATTGTGCATCACTCATTTTGTATATTTTATCATTATCATAATTATTATTATTATTATTATTAATTTATTTTTTCCCTTTTCTGTTCTATTAAACTGTCTTTATATCAACCCATGAGTTTTTCTCACTCTTAGCATTCTGATTTTCTCTGCGTCCCACTGGGGGTGGGAGGGGGGTGAGCGAGTGGCTGTGTGGTATTTGGCTGCCTGCCAGGTTAAACCATGACAGCCTGGTGCCAGAATAGTTACTACCCTATGTGAAAAGCTGTTTTCTCTTCTGGATGTCCTTGAGCTGTATCAACCTGCCCTATATGCCTTCTTCTGCTGCCACCATCTTCCAGAAAATCTTGCAGCGGTATTTAAGGCTTTATCACTATCTGCCTCATTGCCCTGCTGCAGGGCAAACCTGGTGCAGAGGGTGCATGCCTGTTATTTAGCTTTTCCCTTTCCCAATACACACTTCAATGTATTGGCTTAAGCTGTTGACAATGGTTCCCCTCAGGACTATGTTCATTTTCTGGGCAGTAGTCAACTCAATGAAAGAAGCAAGTATTTGTGTTGTTGGATGTGCCCTAAATTGTGCCCTACACAGTCAGGCTTTCATTTGTTTGACTTCTGTGTTTGTCCTGGTTTCGGCTGGGATAGGGTTTAATTTCTTCCTAGTGCTGTGTTTTGGATTTAGTATGAGGAGAATGTTGATAACACACTGATGTTTTCAGTTGTTGCTAAGTGCCCTCCTAGTCCAAGGACAGCTCCCATGCCTACTGACTGAGCTAGGTAACAAGGTGGGAGGGAACATAATCAGGACAGCCAGCCCAGCTGGCCAACAGGGTATTCCATACCATGTGACGTCATGCTCAGTATATGAATGGAAGGCGTCATCCAGGAAGTAGCAATCGCTACTTGATTATCGGTCAGTGCAGATGGTGAGCAATTGCATTGTGCATCACTCATTTTGTATATTCTATCATTATTATTATTATTTTCTCTTTTCTGTTCTATTAAACTGTCTTTATCTCAGCCCATGAGTTTTTCTCACTCTCACCCTTCTGATTCTCTCCCCATCCCACCGGGGAGGGGGAGTGAGCGAGCGGCTGTGTGGAGTTTGGCTGCCTGCCAAGTTAAACCACGACAGTGTTCCTGGCTACTCTGCCTCAGAAAGGGGTTTGAACACATCTTGATCCCACCTAATCTACTGTCTGCACGTATGGCATGGTCTTGAGGAGAGGCAAGTATGATTTTGAGGCTGGGTCTGAGGCAGCTAAAAAGAAATATCCTACCTCGTAGGTGAGCGCTGCAGTTACTGAACTAAGCTGCACATGGTTGGCATTGCCTTTTCTGCCTTAAATCAATCCTGGCCTTTGAGCTGAATCCTCTCTCTCATCCTCCCCATACTCAGAGAGAAAAGGACCTCTCTGGGGACTGCCACAGAGTTAAAGTGTCTACAGTGGATGGTGGATCTTAGATGGATAAATAAAAGATCATGACTTATTTCTTCAGGTACCTAACCATAAGGACAACTTGTGATGATGAATTGCAGAGAATTTTGTAGAACCTTATTTTGGAAAGGAAATGCTTTTGCAAGTTAGGTAGTAGCCTACCTGAATATAAACAAATTATGTCAGGTACATCAGGACAACAGTCCTCTGAAGGTCACTGTTGACTAGCATGAGACTACTGAAATAATTCTCATTCATAATTCATTCCAAGACTAAAATGCAAGACACTTAAGTTGGAAAGCTAATGTACTGCCTGACAGGTCCAGCTGCCAGCAGAACATCTCTTCCTAATGAAATCCGCATTATTAATATCATTAGAAAAATTAAACAGAAAGGGAAAAATTAATAACTTGGGCTGGAAAAACAGCATTTCAATACACATAATTTAATCACATTTTCAAAGCACTTAGAAAAGTATTTAAGTTTTTTTTTGAGTAGTTGGTGCTGATGGAATTTGAATCTTGGTTTTGTCCAAACATGGTCTACAATATCTTTTCATATATAGTTTTGAAGTGTTCCTGGAAGAGGTTCACTAGATAACAATCATTATGGAAATAACATTAGACAGGTATTTCACTGCAACTTACATAAAATCAAGAACTGTGAAGTAGTGAACTTGAAAATGGTTTGAAAATGGTTTTAAAAAAATCTATAAACCATTGTAGAAAGTTGCAGAACAGAATCTTGCTGCTGTGTTAATTTCTTTTGTTGTTCAGACACACACATATACGTATATAGTCAATTCACAAATCTTCTTACACCATTAATTACCTCCTTGTAAGTAATTAGACTCAAAAGAATTGAGATTTATTTGGCACTATTAATTCTCTGTTCTTCAGATTGTCTTTCATTGGTGACATTTTTGAAATTTAACTTCTACTGTATAATGCAGGGCAAAGAAGAACAAGGGTTAAAATAATGACACAATTAGTTCCCTGGGCTATATTCAAGGGATCTTCCAATAGAGCAACTAGCAAGTATGGTTTCAAAAAAGATAAATATTGTTTCGGGATGCTCCATGCCTTCTCCACAATAAATGATACTGACATATTGCAATTGCCTGAAAATGCAGCGGTGAATGTCTGTTGAAGATCAGCATGTTAGTTATGAGCAGTAGGAGTCTGCAAAGAGTTTGTTTCTCTTTCCTTCATCTGAAGAGGCTGCAGCAAGGTATAGTTGTCTTCCAAGTCCCTTGTAATAAAGTTCTAGAAAACTGTCCTTTGACTTAAAAATAATTCACCAGTTGAATACACAATTCAGTATAAATTTAGGCAGTTTGCTAATAGCAATAATTCTGTTATTCATGAATATCTAAAGGAGGGAGAATTAGATTATTTTAATACAATTTATTCTGTATGTCCAATTTATGCCCTGTAGAAATAGTGTAAACAGAATGATTTTTGAGTAAAAATTACAATGATATATTAAAAATACCAGATGAATCTTACAATATAACTAATGATTGAAATGCTGTTGTATGCTGGTACAATATTATCAGCATTCAAGACTTGCGTTTTCTGCAGAGGCAAAGGGAGAGAGAGTAAGGTCAAGACAAGGATGTGCTGGAACTTTGCTCATATCAGTACTTCTAAGAATTCATAATAAAGCTTCTGCTGTACCAGTTTGACCATGGGCTGTAACATTTAAAACACAAGGATGTTCTGTAATATGAGTAAAATTAAATTATTTAACTGAGAAACTATACTGGAAATAAAGAGTAATATAGCTTTGGATTTCAGACTTTACTGCATAGTGGCAATGGGTTTTCTTCATAGATGATGACTTCCTCTGTCAGGTGGAATTCTTCAGAGTTTACTGAAATATTTATTGAAATATCTGCTGCTGCAGGTCTCTTCTCCTAAGCAATGTCCGGTATCTCCAAAAGCTAAACCTAAAAAAGTTTGAAAGGTGCTGCAATCTGGGATCATCAGACAGTGTCAGATTGCAGACCACTGAGTGCACTCTATAAACTGAGATAGGTGGAGAAAAAAGAATTAGAGATACTGAAATGAAAATTAAATGCCTGTAACAGTATAGGGAGAGATAAATTAGATTCTCCTAAATATTTTGGATTTTTGAAATGCTGAGGTCTATAGAAGAGTAATCATTAACAACTTTGTACTGAATGTGCTTTAAACATTTTCTGCAATACAAAAAATAAACCATCCTACATTTTTTGGTGAAAGCAATACTGACACTGTAGGATGTTATTGCCCTCATTTGCGTAAGTTTTACATATATCTCAAGGAAATTAACTACTTCAGCAAACCAAACATATCCTATAATTTCATGAAAACTGAATTTTACATCAGGACAAAAGCAGTCACACAGTATAAAGCATTTTGTGAAAGCGATGCAAACATTTCTTACTGTAACTTATAATTATCCAATCATAGAAACAAGAAAAGGAGAACATTGTAAGCAAAGTATATTTGAATTTAAATCCCATTATAAAGCAGTAATAGTTTTCATTTCATCAGCAAGGTGGCATGGGAATGAGACACCCACATACATACATTCTGATACTGCTTACAATACCCTTTTTTTTCATCTCGAACCTCTTCCTCAGAGAAGCATTTATTTTCTACATCAAATTCAATAAACTCATTTACATAACTGCTATTCTTAAAAAAATAATTTTGTAGCCGGTCTGCAGTATCCTAGATAGTAGTAAGCTAAGAGATTTTTTGTCACTTAGTAAGTTCAATGGCATTGAAGTTGAGATTGCCTTGCCTATCCATAGAGCCTCCAGCTCCTGTCTGAGAGAGAGGTAAAGGTAACACATAAGGTCTTGCGTAACCCACAAGAATGACTCAGATTTCATAAGGCAGCTAAAATGGCATTATACGTGTTGAGGCAACTGAATACCACCATCCCAATAGTGCCATAGCTCATAGAAATGATGGTCCTCAAAGTGACTTTATGGAAATATTTAACAGCTACTTTCATCAAAATCTGAATAGCCCTGCAGTCAGCCAGAAACATTCTTTACCATTTAAAACATATATTTGTCCTAAAAGTGATGGATATGAACATATCAAATCTAAAGAAGTGGTGGAATGTGGTAGAATAAGTATTTTTGAAAGATTATAATCTCTAAATAGCTTTGATTTTTTTTTTATCTGGAGTTTTTCAAATACTAATAAAATATCTACCTTGATTTATTCCTTCAAAAATTGTATAATCCACAGTGAGGCTACCCAGCTGTGCTACCTAGCAGGGATCCATCTATTTTGACATAGCAGCACCCACTGGTTGCCAGAAAGTGGACTGTAAGTCCTCACCTCCCATCAGCCGCTGAACACGCATGTGCGTGCACACATAGAGAAGTAGTGTAGAATGCAGAAATACTCTGCTTAATGGAATGCACATGTAGTGCTAATGCCCTGCTGTAAGCTAATTGGTGTCGTGATAGAATCTGGGATCCTGCAGGACAATGATTCTGTGTTCCTGTGCATGATCAGGAACATTGAATGACAGGTAAAGCAACTCAACAGGTTACAGGACTGGGCCTAAAAATGCAGTAAAAATTTGGTGGTCACAATTCCATGCGAGAAAAACAAATTCCTGTCATATTAGGGGGCTTTTGGTTCATTGTTCATAGCTATTATTTTACAAAATGCGGCATGGTCCCTCCTCATAGGAAGGAAATGAATATTCCTAAACCATCACACCTGAGAGAATGGCTTGGCCATAAGATAAAATTAAAGCATCATATAAAAAAGCACAGAACCCATCATACCTGCCTTAGACAGGTCTGTCTACCTTTTAACTAATCTGGAATACCTTTTGGGCTATTACCTCTCTTAAGACTGAACGCCCATTAACCAACTGTCTTCATTGCCATGTCTGCAGATCAGTTTATCGTGAAACTGCTTTCAAAGACAAGTAGGTTAATCACAAATATTTTCAATAGTATAAAATCTGAAGAATAATGCATAGCACAGCTGTCCCTAAAGCCCACACATTTAAATTCCCTGGTACAATAATTTCTGGTGATTGTGTTTTCAGGTGGCACCATGAGCGTACTCACCCCTAACAAGCAGCTCTGTCTCATCTGACACGGTGTCTGCTGCGGTCTGAACCCTGCAGCCATATCTCCCGGCGTGCATCAGCAGGATGTTCCTGATCATTAAATCTGCAGAGGACGCTTGCTGAAACAGGGAGGAAGTGCCAGTTTAAAATTCAGTAAATCTGTGTTCAAAGTAGTTCACGAGGGTGTTTTGTACAGTGTGAGAAACTCATGATTGCAGCTTTCATCTTACAACATTTATGTGCCCTAATACCCTCTTTTGAGGATTACCAGAACACTGCATTTATACAATTATTAATAGGGATTAAAGAAGAGGATTTCAGGTTTTTAATAACTTTGGCTTTGCTTAAAGCACACTGTGCATATTTGCCTGCTCAAAGAAAATGATTCCAAACTAGCACAAAGAAATTCATTAGGGAGATGAACGGAAATATTTTGGATGCAATCCTTGGTATTAAAAAAGTCCTCTTAGAAATTAAAGGCTCTTTCTTCTTCTTCCTCTTCCTCTTCTATACAGTGCAGTGACATTTGGAGTATGTGTCTCTATCATAATGAAATTAAGATAACTTAAAAGATAATGTTGATTGATTTTTATTGACATAGGGGAAATTAATACTAAATATAATTGAGGAAATATGAACAGATTCTCATTTTTACTGTTGAAAACTGTATATATTTAAATCTGAAACATGCAATCCCTGGATGTGTGCACACAGAGAACGAGTTCAAATTTTTATTTTTTAATATTCTAGCCAACAGTAATTACAATGTCCCAAAATTATGAGCAGAAAAGAGAAAATTTGAAAGTAGAACAGCCTTTTGGAGGATAAATGGCTTTTGCTAAGAATCTCTGTATTATTTCATAAATTCAAGCGATAATATTAGATTTTGCATGTACAAAATCATTCTTGTATCTAAAACTTACTGGAGTCAATAAATGTTGCTCCATCAGATTTAGTGAGCCCAAGTCTATAGATACTATTGTTTTAATATAGTCACTACTCAGGGAAAGAACAGATAAGTGCGAACAAAAGTCACCCTGACCACATGGTGTAGCAATTGCAGTTTACTTTCTCAATTCTATGTCCTAAAAATGCTTGCAACTTTTGATTTAATGTAAGCACCAACAATTTTAGCAAATTACTGTAAGTATTTTTGTTCATTTCAGAGCATTTTTTTCCTCTTAAGAGTCAAATGGAAATAATTTTAACATAACCCAAGATTGACAAAAGGTCCTGCAAATATCTCTAAACATCCTTATCATTGCTATTTTGTACTATATGTGAACCTAACGTTAAGTTTTTTCAATATTAATGTGGAGTTTGTATAACATTGTATTATAGGTTACATATAATTAATAATTTGGATATAATTTTGTGATATATAATATATAATTATTACACTTATACAATCTATAATATATAATACATCATTTTAATAATTACACAAGCAATAATCTAGAATTTCTAATATATAATAATATAACATATTGTTTTATTATATAAACCACTATTATATTATTCTACTATTCACTGTTATATTAAGTTTATATAATCTATTTATATCTATTTATTTATATCTATTTATTTATATCTAAGTTTATATAATACTATATCTATATAAAATATATCATGTATAAATTTGATACAATAATATAATATGAGATAATGTAATGTAATATATATAAAATACAATATGCTATATAACATATTATATATTTATTATATTAAATTATGTTTTCCATATACCATGTATTGTATATTATATACTACATATTATTAATAATTGATTGTTATATAGTTAATATAATAGAATAGAATAGAATATATATTACTGTATATTATATATTATATACAAGTGTTTATATGCACTTCCTCAGTGTTTCACCTTAAGAAATATTTATTGGGTATAGGCATTTCCTGTCTCAGATTTTATTTACTTTGTTAACCAAGCAAAGATTGACAGTCTTTCCTTGAATGACATGTTTCCTGAGTCATAATATTCCTGTGCAGTGCTTCTAATTTGAGTTGTTTTGATCCTGAATGACTAGAATTGTACCCTGCATTCAAAATAAAGTCTTACTAGGGGTGTACATGTTGCTACTTCTCTAGCTGGGCTGGAAATATGTCACTGACTCCACCTAGATTCATATTTGCCTGTTTTTTTGGCACATGCTTATTCTGTGCTCAGGTAGTTGCACTCAGATCTTTATCCTTCTCAATCATTTGCAAGTTATGAGCTCCCGCTTTATAACCAGTAGTCCATATGTGCATGACCTTGTGCTTTGAAGTATTTCTTGTCTGTTCCCATGTGTTATTTTCATCATCTGCTGTATTGGTAATATGTCCAAATTTGTACCATACAATTGCCATTTATCTTTTATGCCAAGGTCATTAAAGACAAGATGAAATAGGATTGGTTCCAAGATCCAATCTTCTATAATTTAGTTTTTTCATTCTAGGCAGAAGAATTCCTTTTCAGCACATCTTGGCACACCTTCTTCAGCCAATCTTCTCTTTATTTGCATTTTTGGAACAGAACTTGTCATAATATTCTATGTGGCACCAAGGCAAAATCTTTACCAAAGCATATTCACATGCAAAGACGAAAAAGAGAGGTGGGACATCAAGGTTGCCACTGTGACCAAAGTGAATGTGGGCAGGATCTATAGCTTAATAACCCTGTAGATCTATGAGTGTGAATATAATGGTAGTGTTTTGTCTTCTGAAGTGACCTTGTTAATGATGTTGCTGGAGGGAAGATACTCAGACCAGTTAGGCCATAATGCAATTCCTATATCCTTGCTCTGGCATATCAGAAATCACAGCAACAGAAAAGAATATCTGAGCACTCTGCAGCTCTAAATGCAAAAGAAGAGCTCACACTCCTACCAGGAGTCAACTTCAGGATACAAATTTTTTAAGTTGTCTAGGACAGCAGCATTTATTAGCCATTGAAACATGGGTTGCTCAAGATGATTAGTGATTCTGGTACAAAGCCTTAACTGTTAGAAGGATAAAACCAGAATCAGTCCACATTTGTCCTCTCTTGAGGGTAATTTACATTTAATGTGTGTTTTGTTGTTAAGTGGAAGGAAAAACATGATGAATAGCAACTGTCTGGTTTCATTGCTCAGGAGCTGTTAAAGATCTTGGCTGTCACTATAACTTCCAGAGGGTTCATGACTGTGTGAATCCTAATATTCTTATCAGGAAAAATATATGTATTTCATCTGCACACCTGTGTAACTGGGCAGACAAGCAGCAATTGAAAGAATCATTGCTCTAAGAGGAGAGCTGTGCAGTACAATAGATCCCCATGAAACACTTACATTTATTACAGCATAACAGGATGTGCAGCCAGCATTGATCAGGATGTGTAAGTGGAAAGAAATTAAACTCCTGTGTTTAATACAGATGGATATGCTCAGACATTAGATTGTTGATCATGGGAAATAATGAGACATTTTTGCTTCCATTTAGATAAGTAGGAGCTATGTTTGACCAGGACCTCTAAAAAATACCGTATTATTTGCTGTTCAGTGGTATTTATAAAGTGGTCTGTATGAATTTTACAGGCTCTTCCAAGTCTTGGAAGACAGATTATTTTGTTGATCAGTTTATTCTGTAATAGAATCATAGAATCATAGAATCATTAACGTTGGAAAAGACCTCTAAGATCACCGAGTCCAACCATCAACCCAACACCACCATGCCCTCTACACCATGTCCCTAAGTGCCTCATCTACACGTCTTTTAAATACCTCCAGGGATGGTGACTCCACCACTACCCTGGGCAGCCTGTTCCAAGGCCTGACCACTCTTTCAGTAAAGAAATTTCTCCTAATGTCCAATCTAAACCTCCCTTGGCGCAACTTGAGGCCATTTCCTCTTGTCCCATCGCTTGTTACTTGGCAGAAGAGACCAACACCCACCTCGCTACAACCTCCTTTCAGGTAGTTGTAGAGCACCATGAGGTCTCCCCTCAGCCTCCTCTTCTCCAGGCTAAACGACCCCACTTCCCTCAGCCGCTCCTCATAGGGCTTGTTCTCCAGACCCTTCACCAGCTTCGTTGCCCTTCTCTGGACATGCTCCAACACCTCCATGTCTTTCTTATAGTGAGGGGCCCAAAACTGAACACAGTATTTGAGGTGCGGCCTCACCAGTGCCGAGTACAGCATGAACACTTTATTGAGTATAAGCATTTCCTGTCTCAGATTTTATTTACTTTGTTAACCAAGCAAAGATCACGATCAGGATCACTTCCCTACTCGTCCTGGCCACACTATTTCTGATACAGGCCAGGATGCCATTGGCCTTCTTGGCCACCTGGGCACACTGCCAGCTGTCAACCAGCACCCCCAGGTCCTTTTCCTCTGGGCAGCTTTCCAGCCACTCTTCCCCAAGCCTGTAGCGTTGCCTGGGGTTGTTGTGGCTGAAGTGCAGGACCCAGCACTTGGCCTTGTTGAACCTCATACAGTTGGCCTCAGCCCATCGATCCAGCCTGTCCAGGTCCCTCTGCAGAGCCTTCCTACCCTCGAGCAGATCAATGCTCCCGCCCAACTTGGTGTCATCTGCAAACTTACTGAGGGAGCACTCAATCCCCTCATCCAGATCATTGATAAAGATATTGAACAGGACTGGCCCCAAAACTGAGCCCTGGGGAACACTGCTCGTGACCAGTCGCCAACTGGATTTAACTCCGTTCACCACAACTCTCTGGGCTCAGCCGTCCAGCCAGTTTTTTACGCAGCGAAGAGTACACCTGCCTAAGCCGTAAGCTGCCAGCTTCTCTAGGAGAATGCTGTGGGAGACAGTGTCAAAGGCTTTACTGAAGTCCAGGTAGACCACATCCACAGCCTTTCCCTCACCTACTAGGTGGGTCACCTGGTCATAGAAGGAGATCAGGTTGGTCAAGCAGGACCTGCCTTCCATGAACCTGTGCTGGCTGGGCCTGATCCCCTGGTTGTCCCGGACATGGCTCGTGAGCGCCCTCAAAACGAACCGCTCCATAGTCTTCCCTAGCACTGAGGTCAGGCTGACCAGCCTGTAGTTCCCCAGATCCTCCTTCCGGCCCTTCTTGTAGATGGGCGTCACATTGGCAAGCCTCCAGTTGTCCGGGACCTCCCCTGTTAACCAGGACTGCTGGTAAATGATGGAGAGTGGCTCGGCAAGCTCCTCCGCTAGCTCCCTCAGTACCCTCGGGTGGATGCCATCCGGGCCCATAGACTTGTGAGCGTCCAGGTGGCGTAGCAGGTCGTTAACTGCTTCCTCCTGGATTATGGGGGGTTTATCCTGCTCACCGTCCCTGTCTTCCAGCTCAGGGGGCTGCGTACCCTGAGGATAACTGGTCTGACTATTAAAGACTGAGGCAAAGAAGGCATTAAGTACCTCAGCCTTTTCCTCATCCTTGGTGGCAATGTTCCTCTCCGCATCCAATAAAGGATGGAGATTCTCCTTGGTTCTCTTTTTGTCATTAATATATTTGTAAAAACATTTTTTGTTGTCTCTCACGACAGCAGCCAGGTTGAGTTCTAGGCGGGCTTTTGCCTTTCTAATTTCCTCTCTGCACGACCTAACGAGATCCCTGTACTCTTCTTGAGTTGCCTGCCCCTTCTTCCAAAAGTGTTAAACTCTCATTTTTTTCCTGAGTCCCAGCAAGAGCTCCCTGTTCAGCCAGGCCGGTCGTCTTCCCCGCCCATTCTTCTTATGGCACATGGGGACAGCCTGCTCCTGCGCCTTTAAGACTTCCTTCTTGAAAAACATCCAGCCTTTGTGGACCCCTTTGCCCTTCAGGACTGTCTCCCAAAGGACTCTCTCAACCTGAGCAGTGTCCTGAGCAGGCCAAAGTCTGCCCTCCGGAAGTCCATAGTAGCAGTTTTGCTGGCCCCCCTCCTTACTTCACCAAGAATCAAGAAATCTATCATTTCATGGTCGCTAAGCCCAAGACGGCCTCTGACCACCACATTTTTGGGCCCCTCACTACAAGAAGGACATGGAGGTGCTGGAGCGTGTCCAGAGAAGGGCAACGAAGCTGGTGAAGGGCCTGGAGCACAAGTCTTATGAGGAGCGGCTGAGGGAACTGGGGTTGTTTAGCCTGGAGAAGAGGAGGCTGAGGGGAGACCTCATCGCGCTCTACAACTGCCTGAAAGAAGGTTGTAGTGAGGTGAGTGTTGGTCTCTTCTGCCAAGTAACTAGCGATAGGACAAGAGGAAATGGCCTCAAGTTGCACCAAGGGAGGTTTAGATTGAACATTAGGAGAAATTTCTTTACTGAAAGAGTGGTCAGGCCTTGGAACAGGCTGCCCAGGGAAGTGGTGGAGTCACCATCCCTGGAGGTATTTAAAAGACGTGTAGATGAGGCACTTAGGGACATGGTGTAGAGGGCATGGTGGTGTTGGGTTGACGGTTGGACACGATGATCTTAGAGGTCTTTTCCAACCTGTATGATTCTATGATTCTATGATTCTATGATTTCCCACCAGTCCTTCTCTGTTTGTAAACAGCAGGTCAAGTGAGGTCAACCTCCCCTGGTAGACTCACTTACCAGCTGTGCGAGGAAGTTATCTTCCACACACTCCAGGAACCTCCTCGACTCTTTCCTCTCTGCCGTGTTGTATTTTCAGCAGACATCTGGAAAGTTGAAGTCCCCCACGAGAACAAGGTCTAGCGATTGTGAGACTTCTGCCAGGCTCTTGTAGAATGCTTCATCTAATGAGAGGTTCAAGGTCACGACAGGGTCTGGGGGAGTCAAACTGATGTGCTGGCCTTCCAAGTCTCTTTGCTGGGTAAAAAACTGGCTGGATGGCCAAGATCAGAGAGTTGTGGTGAATGGAGTTAAATCCAGTTGGTGGCTGGTCATGAACAGCGTTCCCCAGGGCTCAGTTTTGGGGCTGGTCTTGTTCAATATCTTTATCGATAATCTGGATGAGGGGATTGAGTGCTCCCTCAGTAAGTTTGCAGATGACACCAAGTTGGGTGGGAGCATTGATCTGCTGGAGGGTAGGAATGCTCTGCAGAGGGACCTGGACAGGCTGGATCGATGGGCTGAGGCCAACTGTATGAGGTTCAACAAGGCCAAGTGCCGGGTCCTGCACTTGGATCAGAACAACGCCAGGCAACGCTACAGGCTTGGGGAAGAGTGGCTGGAAAGCTGCCCAGAGGAAAAGGTCCTGGGGGTGCTGGTTGACAGCCGGCTAAATATGAGCTGCCAGTGTGCCCAGGTGGCCAAGAAGGCCAATAGCACCCTGGCCTGTATCTGAAACAGTATGTCCAGGAGGAGTAGGGAAGTGATCACGCTCCTCTACTTGGCACTGGTGAGGCCGCACCTCGAATACTGTGTTCAGTTTTGGGCCCCTCACTACAAGGAAGACATTGAGGAGTGTCTCCAAAGAAGAACAATGAAGCTGATGAAGGATCTAGAGCACAAGTCCTATGAGGAGTGGCTGAGGGAACTGGGACTGTTTAGCCTGGAGAAGAGGAGGCTGAGGGGAGACCTTATCATGCTCTACAACTACCTGAAAGGAGGTTGTAGCGAGGTGGGTATTAGTCTCTTCTCCCAAGTAACTAGCGATAGGACGAGAGGAAATGGCCTCAAGTTGTGCCAAGGGAGGTTTAGACTGGACATTAGGAGAAATTTCATTACTGAAAGAGTGATCAGGCCTTGGAACAGGCTGCCCAGGGAAGTGGCAGAGTCAACATCCCTGGAAGTATTTAAAAGACGTGTAGATGAGGCCCTTAGGGACATGGTTTAGTGGGCATGGTTTAGTGTTGGGTTGATGGTTGGACTCGGTGATCTTAGAGGTCTTTTCCAACCTTAATGATTCTATGATTCTATGAAAATCTCCACACCATGTCATTGCAGCTGCTGCTTAAATTTGAGCAATTACAATCCAGTTTAAAAAAAATGCTAAGCAGGAATACAGCAGAAGCTCCATTAAGAAAAGTATCTAAGGTCAGAAACTTTGGCTTCTGCTTTTAGTCTTCTCTCAATGGAAAAAGACATAATGCGTTAGCAAAAGCAGAGACATACCCTCCCTTTTGGGGAAGAAAAAAACTGGGTGACATGGATGCAAACAGTGTAGAAAGTTCTCTCATCTAGACTAACATGAATTAGAACAGCCTGCTGTATCAGCAGCCATGTGGTCCCAATATTATTCAAAGCTGAAATTAGTGGTATTTAAATTTCTTTTTCTAAATCTAAATTTCGACTTTATTAAGTGTATGTTTTTAAAAACTGCTTTTGATTCCACTAATTTTATGCTCTTCTGTGACAGGACATATTTTGTCATAAGTGCACTATTTCAAAGTAGCATTTTGTTAGAAAAATCTATATTCCTTGGTGTTCTGAATATTATATATTGCCCATTTAGCCAAGTATCAAAAGTATTTATATTTGTTCAGTATAAGCTTTTACTGTGTGGAATATATCTTGTACTTGACTGAAGCTAAGGCTTAAAAAAACCCAAACCAAAACAGATAGGTTTAACAGCCAACTTCTAATGATTTTAAGGAAAGCTAAATGTAACCTTCAAGGCCAGCATCAGCTATGGACCTACTGTAACACCGAACACACTCCTGGTCCTCATTAAGCAGTGAATAAATAATAATACAGCTATCAGTGCTATCTGTCATGACTAATGGTTCTCTCTAGGACAACAAGTTATTGTATAATTCATATTATGCTCCCGAGTATCCCATTCATCAGGTCCTGGGCAGCTCCAGTGCTGAGTGCTGTGTCAATCTATTGTTCTTTCTGCTCCAGCGTGGCATGTTATCTGAGGTCATAGTTGTGTCTGCAATGTAGCTAATTAGCTTTACCTGTATTGCTTGAAATAATTTTTCACAAGAATTGGAGTCACCTATAGATAGCATTTGCTTTTGATATGGAGATAATGCCCCAAACTCAAAAAGGCTCCCAGGAGCATGTAATATGCATACTTTGCTCAATGAGAATCACCTTGTTGGATTTGCCTTTTGCACCTATTACCCTACTGCTGGGGATTTGAAGAAGTAAAAAAAAAAAGGCCAACTTGCAGAGAACTTACTGTTGGTGAATTAATACTTCTTCAGGTATCCCACATCCCCACAAAGAGGAAGTTGTATGTGGATTTTTTCCTTTCCATTTCATAAATCCTAAGAGGTTGTGAGTTGCTTTGCAGTAAAGGAACTTTTACGTGTGGTTCTTCATGTGAAGAGAATTACACTTCATGTGAGAGCAAGTTCATTATCTTGAGCCAGTTGCTAGGAAACCTCCCTGTTAATCTGTCCATTCATTTGCAGAGTTTTTATCTCTAAACCAAGGTGCTTCATTCAGTATCCAACCTTTTCTTTTGAAGGCTTTGCACAAGAACAATCTATAATCTGCCTACATTTGAAATGGAGCTCACAGTTACACTGTAGAGCACTTTTTTAACATCTAGTAAGTCTCTTGTTTACTTCCCCCTACCTCTTCCATGGAAGAATTAACGTTGGTTTGATTATTACACAGTTTATCACATACGTTCAAACTACAGAATCATATGTGAAAAATATATATGAAACCTAGGAACCTTAAATCATTCTCTTGTCATCAATCCTACTTTTCATTTTATCTGTTACTAATGCTGCTCATTTTCCACATTGATCGTCATACTTCCCTTCCACACTCCAACTGCAGTTCTGTGAACGTAGCTCTGATTTATCTTGGAAAGAGGGACAAAAAGGCGAGGAAGTTCAAAATACTGGGTAGTCAATAGAGATGATGTGGCAGCTCGCCGCTCTCAGCTTCTGCACTGCAAAGTTCTGGGGTCTAGAAAGGCTGCCTATTATTGTACCGAGGATTCAGGTTGGGAACTCAGCCCGGACAACATGCAGTGAAAATTGTCTCTCTGCTTGGGAAGAATATGTCTAAAAAGGGTAGTGAGACTATTATAAATGATCATGACTCAACAAAAGCTGAAAACAATGGGAAAAAAGAGTGACTGCCATTGCAGGAAAACTTTTATGATGAAAGCCTAAGGGGTGTTTGAGTCATTTCCTTACTATGCCTACAGGGGTTTACTGAGGCTTGCTGGCTGTCATCTAAATCTGTTGGCAGTGAGAGGTGAAGATGCTTTCCTACAAAGTGGTTTCTATACAGAAGAGAATTCTTTTTGTAAAAGCATTGAAAAAACCTTGAAAAGTACCTAAACATTTTGTAAGGTCATATTCTGGAAAAACTGAGAACAGTAAAACAATGGTCTATAATTAAATGGGACTGAGATTTGATCCTAAACAAGCATGACCTGTGTTGTTAATGCTATCTTATTCAGCTTAAATGATTATTTAAAATATTTGGATGTTTTTACAGATAACACACAAGTTAGGTGAATTCCTGACTCATACATTATTTGATTTAGCAAAATAACCTTTATTAATGAAATTCAGTCAGATTAAATCGAAAAATTATTTGAATCTTTATTGTTTGACATATTTGATTAGCAATGAAGTTTATTTTTGGTGAATTTATCTGAACCAAACTAATAACCTCAAGGCAATGTTAGCTTTGTACCATCAACAGTAAGTGAAAAATAGCAATACAATAAAGTTCTTTTAAATTATGCTGTCAATTTATATGTGCATTATGATGGATTGTTGGCTTCAAGCCAACTTCTGTTCATAATACATTTAGGACAATTTAAGTGCCATTTCATGCAAATTCTCAGGTTTGCACACATCAACCACTTGCCTGTTTACTGCTTATAATGTTTACAAACTGCAAATATTTAATCTGTTAAAAAGCAGCAGATTTCTCTGTTGATATAGTGATAACAGAAAATTATATTCTGAGTTCTGCCTTTTAATCATATAAGCACATTTGGAACAAAGAAGATGAAATTATTGTTACTGGTTTTGTCATGATTAATGGTATGTGGTAGTATATTAATGGTAGTATAGTAGTATCCAGGCCGATACAGGTTGACTGAGGGATACCCGATAGTACACAAGTTGCATTTTCCCCATCTATAAGAAGTAAAAAAGATGGTTTTCAAAGTTTTCAGGTCTGTGGATCCATAAGAATTATTCAAGGGAGGTGTGGACCCTTCCAGTGGCAGTATTTTTGAGCAGTTTGCATAAAGCAAGCAAGAATAATGAAAACAGTTGTTTTGGGTGAGCACTGGGTTGGCAGCAGATGCCAGAGAGCGTTGGGGTGTTGGGAATGGATAGGGAGAACTTTAAAGTGCAGCTTGAATTGCTGCAAATGAGTTTGATTCATTTTATTGAGAGAAGGCAGAGGAAGAGATGAAGTTAAATGAGTATCAGATATCAGGTAGTATGTCATGTACTGGGGTAGTTTTGTGAAATCGGGGGTTAAAGAAAACACAGGAAAAGTATTGAAAATGGGAAGGAATGAGAAAAAAGATGGGATACGAAATGGCAAGCTTCGGGACAGAGAGGCCCACTACACTCATGTTGCTAAATTAATGGTCTGTATCTGAGTTGTTATTATCAGGAGAAAAAAGGAGGAAAAGACTGAATAATATAGAGTACCTGTGCTCCTGTTTAAAGATGCAGAAAGAGGGAAAAAGCGAGCATGGAGCTACACATATGATTTGCATGGGAGGGCGGTAATAGTGATGGATGAAGGTGACAGAAATGAAAGCAAAACCCGTCTGGGACAAGTGTATCATTTTGAGAAGACATTAAAACAGGAAGCATGAAGAGCAGACACGTGATTGGGATTTCATTAGTGTGCTGCATGAAGAATATTGTGATAGCCTCACATGAACAGAGATTATTAGCAGGGTCCATAGATGATAGCCCACATCAACTCTAGCAAAGAAAGCTACCTAGGTGAGAAATAAAAAAAGGCAATGAGGAGAGAGAGAGAAAAGGAAAATGGAAAACTCTTCCTGATGGCCAGCCTCCTCTTGAGGCTCTCTCCAGTGCAGTAGATAGCGATGAAGAAGATGGTGATGAGGATTATTTTTTGCCTTTATTTTCCCTAGAGTTGTAACCTTCTCTTTGGGACCTACTCAAACTTCTTATATGTTAATGTTGATTGGAATATGTTAATTAAGAGCATTTGTTGCACAGTGATTGATTGTTAAGCTTCTGAACACATATATTGTTGGATAATATTTATTAAGTATTTACATGACCATTATCTACTTTGCTGCACACTGTGGTTTGGTTTACAAAACAAGAGACAAAGAAAGGGGGCAGGAGGGAGGGGTGAGTTTCAGGCCTGTGGGAGCTTCTTCCCATGAGACCCCACCATAACAACATGAATGGGGTTTGCAGGTGCAAGGCCATGAGAACAAAACCAGGAGATCAGCAGTGCAAGGGAGAAATACTGCCAGGAAGGCTCTGGAAAGCACTGCCACAACAGCTCAGGAGAAAGGTTGCAGAGCTGCAAGTGAAAAATAGAGAGCAGAGCTGCAAACGGAAGGCCTTAGTGTTAGGAAGGCTGGTATTCATCAGGTGTTCAAACAATCAGCTGTGCTGTTATAACCCAGATTAAGACTGTGCCAAGCAGTTAAGTGATCCATCAGTGGCAAGTAAACAGGGGAAAGAACGGACTCTCATGAAATATCTCTTATTTACCCGAAGGTTTTTCTCTTTAGAATATTTCTTGTAAACAAAGGAAGGTACAAAACACCTTAATAGAATAAACCAGTGTAAAAATTATCTGTATTTCATGACTTTTTTAGTACAATCTTTTTTTTATAGTAATTGGTATTCAGAAATGTTAAGAGACATTTTCCAAAATGCTCAGTTACCTCCCTCCTCCAAAGTAAAATTAAATAGAGGAGATGTTACTTATCAATCTCCTTTACTCTCTATCCATAGCCAAAGGCACAAGCACTTGGGCACACCAGTTTATGTACTTGTTTGATTCTAGGAAATGTTCGGAGAGTCCTGTTCTAACGCAGCATGCAGGTATGTCTACAAATTCAATCAGTTCACTGGGACCGTTTACATCCTGGAAGCAACACATAATAAAGCGCATTATTAGACCGTGGTCTTCACTGTGTTCAGATTTTTGTTTGTAGTTACCAGTCATAAATCACACATTTCAAAGTTTTTTAACCAGAAATCCTTCTTCCATTTTGTACCCTTACTAGTTTACAAGAAACTTGTGTTACCAAAAGAAAAGATAATTTTTTATTTTGAAACTGCTTCTGATCACTCAAGTATTTAACTGCTGTAGCATGACAAATGGGCAAAACCTGGTAATGAGCACAGGGCTGAAATATCTGGAGATTTGAGTTGACAGTAATGGTTGTGTTCATCCTCTCCCATCAGCAGGAAAATATTGCAACACATAGTGAAACAAGTTGATAGCAAAGAGGTTGATATAGCAGCGTTACCCTGAACAGAAATTCTCTGTGCATAGAGCACAGGTCTACAAGACTTTTGACAACTATTGCTGTTTTCCTCAGTGTGGGGAGGGAGGGAGAGTGTTAAATAAGACCTCTATTTAATTAGCCTTGTTTGGTTTTATGTCCAATAAAGAGGAAAGACATTATTATTAACAGCCTGCTGTTTTAATTGATTCCATGTGGTGTAGAACTTAGTGCTGCCTGTTTAAAAAATGCTTAGGAAATTCTGATCTTAACTTCTAAAATATGATTAAAGTACTACAACAAAATAAGGAGAGACTGAAAATGTACGGAAAGGTGCAAAGATATGCTGTTTCACAGATTCTAAGTTATCAGATTGAAGTCTCCAGTGCTAGACAGTAGTTAATGTATTATCCGGTCTGTATCGACTGGCCTTTTCTAAGTGAAACAGTAGATTTCAATTCACTTCCATGTGAACAAATGACCACTGTAAAATATAAAATGACAAGTTGTGCTTATTGCTTCCCATGGTGGCAGTTTTAGTTAAGATCAAAGACCAAGAAGATATTGAGACTAAATCACTTTCCTGAGTCTGAAAGGTACTCATGCAGGTCAAGGTGAGGGACACTGAGAGCAACGCTGCTGCTTACCAGTCTGTGGATAACCACAATAAATCATTTTGCTTGGCTACCATAAAAACCAGTATCGGCTTTCAAACACAGAGTTGGAATGCAAATAGCTGGATGAAAATCTACTTGCAAAATCAGATCTTTAGCTAGAAAAGGGATACCTCCAGGATAAAATCAAGGTCAGTAGAGATATAGAAAAGAAAATTCTGAATAGAATTTTGAAAAGTACTTCTGGATTTGGCACAAAGGACAGAAAATCAAAGTTACTCTAATAAAAGCAAGCAGGTCTGTGCTCAAGTGCTCACTGGTGTTGCTAGAAGAAAATCTTGGCAATTCAGACTTCCATGCAAAATTGTTTCTATTAATTACAGAGATTACCCCTCACAGACCCTAAAATGTTATCCAGTCTTTCGATAGACAAAGTAAAACTTTTCTAACTGTCCTGGTTTCGGCTGGGATAGAGTTAAATTTCTTCCTAGTGCTGTGTTTTGGATTTAGTATGAGAAAAATGTTGATAACACACTGATGTTTTTAGTTGTTGCTAAGTACCCTGCTAGTCAAGGACTTTTCAGCTTCCCATGCTCTGCCAGGTGCACAAGAAGCTGGGAGGGAGCACAGCCAGGACAGCTACCCCAACTGGCCAACAGGGTATTCCATACCATATGACGTCATGCTCAGTTTATAAATAAGAGGTGTGGTTCAGGAAGTAGCGATTGCTGTTTGGGCATTGCTTGGCAAGTGGTGACCAATTGCATTGTGCATCACTCATTTTGTATATTCTTCTATTATTATTATTATTATTATTATTATTATTATTATTATTATTATTATTATTATTATTATTTTCCCTTCCTTTTCTATTCTATTAAACTGTCTTTATCTGAATCCACGAATTTTACTTTTTTTTTTCCGATTCTCTCCCCTATCCCACTGTGGGGGGCGGAAGGAGTGAGCGAGCGGCTGTGTGGTGTTTGGCTGCCTGCCGGGTTAAACCACAACACTAACACCAAAAGATTCTGGGTATATGTAACCCTTTACGTTATTGTACCAAGTGTACTGTGGAGCTATGCATACACAACATCTGCGATGTTTTCCTTTCCTAGAGTGCAGTCTGCAGCTGTCACTCCAGTGGAGTTCGGTCTCTTTTCCTTAACATTCCCTTCATGCACAGCTTTGTTCAACTTGACACCTTTACCACACTTACCTTCTTGCCAGGCAAGTCTCTGAAGTACCTAAATTGCTATAGGTACTAAATCCTTGATAGCTCAGTAAATAACAGCAAAACCATGTTCAATTTATATAAAAATTAGTTCTCAGTATGAAAAATGATAACACTTATTTTTTTGGTACAAAAGCTACAGATATAATTTAAAAACAAACAAAGCAATATGTATTATTAAAAGCAGCTTTTCTTTTTCCTTTTAATTGTAATTGCTAGGGAGTATGCAATTTTAGCAAGTGGAAATTTATTTACAGCCCAAATAAATGTTACTTTGGTGATAGCTTTTACAACATTGCATTAAGCATCAGAATGCTCATCACACTTAACACCTGGGTCTGCCACAGTGAAAGTATGAGCAATGCAACCAGTGGTGGGAGGTTGACAGTAGTTTTGTTATTTTTAGCCCCCTTCCAGTGATCCAAGCCTACCTTTTCATTCTTTCTTTAGAGTGAAAACCAGAAAAGAAATGTCTTGACATTTAAATGAGTTAGGAATGCAAGTAAATGTAGCATGGCCTGACCATCTCTAGTGTGAGCAATTTTGTAAAGGCAAATGAAGATAGTCCAGTCTAAAAATATCAGGGTCTGATGCTTCATTTTGGTATTTCTTTAATTTGCATAGTATTTCACTATTTCAACACTGGTTTAACAGCGACAAGGTAGGATCTAATTTTGTAATATTTCACAAAATATGCAATGCCTTCTTTTCAGCCTGATTTTATTTTTTGATCAGCTAAGTTTGCTGTTTGTAAAAAAGTATGGTTTAGGGAAAAAAAAATTACTTGTGTGCCTCTGAAGAGAAAGATGCCAGATTTTTACTTAATAAACAACATTTTTTTTTTAATCCTCTTAGTCATTTAGACATTGAGCATTGACTCCTTTATGAGTGATTAATTCTATTTTCACTTAGTAAAGTAGCAGTGACTCTTTAGCAACACAGTGAGAAGGAAGTCATAAACTCATACTAAAGTAGCTTGTTAAATCTACTAAGTTTTACCAAAATTTTAGTCATGTCAGGACAATAAAAGGAATGAGTATTTTCAGTGAATTTTGCATGAATATTTGTCTGAAAATATGTCATCTACCAGGTTCTCATTTTGAATGAGCCTTACTTCTATCAAATTGAGGACTTTCTTTCGCAGAAATGAAATTAATGAAGAATTCTTGTTGAAAGAGCTACAAAATCCGGTTTTCATTAAACAAATGAAATTACATTAAATTAGCTTCACTTGGATAGGAGAAATGACTTTGGAAATTTCCTAGCCTGAGGACTTTTCCCAGTGATTAAAAATTCCCTTCAGCACAGAAGATGCTGAAACGCACTGTAGGAACCATGTAACACATTTTAGATTTCAAATTTTTGGAAATGACTTGAAGTTAAATTGTAATCATAGGATGTTTTCTTGAATCAAAGAATGTTTTAATCATGAAGTTAAAAAAAAAGAATGATAGTTTTTCTTCCTATATATTTAGTCCTGGATTTTGAGTATTGGACTTCCTCAGATGAAGATAAGTATGCTAAGAACCTTCACACTAAGATATACCTTACTAATGTTTTTCAATTAAAAAGCTTATTGAAGTAAAACCAAATTAAAAAAAAAAAACACACCACAAAGTGACTTCCATAAAGGCAAGCAGAATAATAAATTGATTGCAGCTGACAAGATTTTTAATGCAAAGTTAACTTCGCTACATTGTACTCAAATTACATACATTAACGTTTAAAATTTCCTGACCTTTGTGAGCTTCATTTTTCTCTGTTAACATAACATGGGCATTTGATTTACATTTCAATAGTGGGAAGATTGAGTTAAATGACTGTAGATTCTATTTCCAAACTTGTTCACATTAAGAGTTTTCTTTCTACTAAGAAAAGTTCAAACCATTTTACATGGGACACGTTTTAATTACTTTATCATACTGTTTGATCATATTAAATTGTTTTTGAATAGAAGGGTAATATTTGAAATTGGTATGCATATTTTTTCCATATGATTCTTATTGACTTAAATAACGATTGCACAGCTAGAACCTACCTCATGCAAAGGAGTTGGAAAATAAAGTATACTCCTTGCTATTCAGATATTAAAATATATGCTAGGCAAGTAAAAGCATTAGGAGGTGGGGGCATTCCAACAGCTATGTTATCTGTGAGAAAGACATCAGTGTTTATAGCAGCATCCTTTCTATATTAAAATCAGCAGAAGAATGTAAGGAGGATTTGATTCAAATTGCTTTCTGTTCCCTCACAAAGATCATCAGATGCCTCACTAATAATAGGATGTTTGAGTTTACATTTAATATCTTCTTGATTAAAACTACTTGAAGTAATTCTAGTGACCTGCAGTTTACATCTCCTCTAGCTAACATTTTTTTTCCAACATTAGTGAAACCAGTTATGTCTCAATTTGGTCAGAATTTGGTAAATGGGAGACATGTAAAAGCATGCAAATTTCTATCAGTTCACAGAACACAGATGACAAATGCATGGTCACTTACTGCCTTGATGCTTTCAAAGTGTCCACCTTCTTTTTCAAAGTCAATTGGCTGCCCATTGAGTGTCCAATAGAAAGTGACATCTAGTGTACTGTCATGAAGGGCTTTGCAACTGAGGACAATGCTTTCTCCAACCGTTAACTCTATCTTCTTGGGAGTCAGCTCTATTCTTGTAGGTTCTTGAAATATAGAAGGATTAGGAACATTTAGATGGAAGTCTAGTTATAGTGCAAGGCCAAAATAATATGATTGAGTTCTGTTTAGTCTACTCAGAGCTTACATTTACTGTTTGAAACTGTAAATGTTTCAAATAGTCAAATACTGAAATATATTTATAATGCACACTAAGACATGACAGTGATAAACAAAAGGTACAGCCGGTTTCATGGAAGAAACAAGGCAGGATCCTAAACAACAATCAATAGAACTTCTGAGAGGGATTAATTAATTAATTTTATTAGTCTTGGAAAAAGGTATTTTTTTTTTTTTTTAAGGCTGCAGCACCTGGAATCTTGTGATTGCATTAAAATCTCAGTTTTGTCACTTAAAATAAAAAAGGATGTTTTCAGGCATACTAAATATAGGAAGAAGCTTGAAAAAAAGAAGTCAAAAGACTTGAACACCTGAAAACAAAAACCATGATCATATAAGAATTCAGCTGAAAAGTGACAAAAATGGGGTTTAGAAATTAATTGCAACTCAGTGATTTGATTATTATTACTGTTCTAAGGAACTATTTTTCCTTAGATTTTATGTTGATACAATTATTAATTTAATCATAAGCTTTTTTCCCATGCAGAAAGAGGTAGGGCTAAGTGAGTTCCCAAAGCTAAAATATGTTAAAAGGGATATTGATTCTTTTACTTATAGAATTATTTATAATATGAGTGATTTAATATATATACTAATTCTTCTGACATATATCTACAATATAACAGCTGGAGTATGCAATCTGATGCAGGAATATGATGCTTGACCAGATGGAGGTTAGCCCCCCTAGCTTGTTGGAAATGCTTTTTTATTCTGCCTGTACAATGCTGGTGTGTGGTTGGCTGGGGATTTTAAGCAATAATGAAATATTAGTAAAGAGAAATCATCATTATCACCAAAGTATTTTTTCATACCTTTAACAGATACTGACGCAATGATCTCCGCAGATCCAAATACATTTACACCTTGGCATAAGTACCGACCTTCATCAGACTTGGAAGCATTCAGGATTCGCAGGCTCCCATGTGGAAGAATAGTTATCCTGAAAAGGATAAATACATAAATATATAAATATATCTCCTGTCCTAGCAACCAAATTCCATGATGATATCTTTTAGAGCTAATAAATAGGATTAAGGACTGCTGCCTCTGTAGCAAAGGATGATGAAGATGATAATTGAATTCTCTTCTGTTTCAAAAAGGTTGTAATAAACCCATTTTACTCCTTCTCCTTCCTTAATTCAAAAAGTTTCAGGGAGGCATCAGTGGATTAGTATCCTTTGACACTTATCAGCGGTGAATTTTAATGAACCTTCTGTAAAAAGTAAAAAAGATGATTCTTCATAATTTGTCTTTAAAGTTTCACTGCTATACTATTGTCAAATCACATTTCAATATCAAGTACAGGCTATTCCATTTAGAAAAAACTCAAATCTGGGAGAATGGGAAGTAAAATGTAAAAGAGGACTAGAAAAAATATAAAATTAATTTATATCAAAATGTGGTCAAAATATGATTTATGACATCACTACACAGTGTAGCATGGGGACGTAAATAATCTCTGCTTTTTTGTAGCTCAGCTTTTATTATTTTTTCCTTGAGTCTCGTATGATTGCAGCTCCACTACATCTCTAGGTAAGTAACCCCACTGAAACATACTCGTGAGAAATGTTGTTCAACCATTTAAATTTAGGAGTTTCAAATTTTGGCTTTGCTTACACAGTATTAATCAAAGTCCGTGAAGCTACATAGAGGTGAAAATTAAGACGTTTTTGCTGTTCTAAAATGACGAAGCCCCTGAATTTATTATATGTTAAAGCTGCAGCCCTGGAAGAGCAGTAAATAATCATTGCTGCTTTCCTGACAGAGAAGAACTAGAAGCCTAAATGGAACTCTTAGATGCTATTTAAGCCAAGTCCCGCTTGCAGATGTTGCATATCCTTTCCCAGGTTGGATGGTGGTTATGGCTCTCTCAAAGGACATGGGAGATATAGGTTGGAAGCCTTCCAGCAGGCATGAACACTGGAAACAGATAATCCTCAGCAAGTGCTTGCAGGTATCTCGTAGAAGTGGAGGAGGAGGTGAAGGAGTGTTTCCTTCTCCTGTATTGTGAAAGTAAGGTAAGACCTCTCTCTGTGTTAGAGAAAGAGTCTAAGTAGGTGGGTGGCTCTTCCCCAGCGATGGTTGGATTTCTATATATACCTCTCCAGAGAGGGCTTTCTATCTGTTAATGTGGTAACTAGCACTCCTTCTGCTGGGAGTCCCCTACTGAGGCTATGATCAGAAATCATGAGGGTACAATGTTGTGGTTTACTCTTGAGAAGTATTTAACCAGGAGTAAGGTGCTTTGATCATCCTGATTAACAGGTTTGGGTTGGGCTCTCAGCAGCCAAAAAAGGGAAGGAATTTGCTTTCTAGGTTGGATGTGTTAAAATGCAAAGCTGAATTCCCTTTGATTTAAATTAGGAGTGATTTACCAAAGGTTTAAGATTCAATAATGTGCTCAAACTAAATCACTAATATGAGACTGCATATCTTTTTTTTTTTTTCTGGAAAAAGAATAATACCCCCTATTCTCTGACTCTGTTTGTGAAAAATGGTGTTTTATTATCTAAGGTTTATAAACATTGTGGTGGAGAAAACAGAATTTCATTCCAGTGAAAAATGTACTTCTATTCACTTCAGATTGAAACCACTCACTGCTCTCAGCAGAGAGAGAAAAAAATAATAACTTCAAAAGTGAATGGGGCAGAGGAAGGACATGTCAACTCTCAAATTCCCTAGTGCAATCTGACGAGGTATGTCCCATCTTGCTCTAAACAAATATGTATCAGTATTTGAGTCATATAATTTGTCTAAAGGTAATTTTATAGAAAACATAATTATATTAAGCAAATGCCTCTGTATCAGAATTTTGAGGTTTTGGTTTTTTTTCCAACAAATAAGAAAGCGTGAAATTTTGTTATAATATGTCACACCTTTGAAGAAACAATCTGCTTTAAGAACTGACAGGGATGTAAGCTTCCTTCCTTTCCTCTTGGTGTAAGTTTTGTTTTCCTATGAGATGCTCTGTGATCAATGCTCTGAGGACATCGTATCATTATTATGACAATAGCCTTTGTAGAACAGTAATAGTTTTCATCAATATACTGTCAGCATCAGACAAAAGAAAGGACACTCCTACAGTGTTTACAAATTATAAAAGCTTATACGCAACGTAAGTCCTGATATAAAACTGTTTTTCATTCTGAGCTCAAAGGAAAAGAAAGTTAGATGCATATGGAAGATTATCTAATGAATCTTATACATATTATCAGCTACGTTTCTATTTAGCTAAAAGCTCTTGCTATCCATGAGGAAAAGAGTAATTGCTCAATCAAAGGAATTGCAAACACATTTGCCAGTGAATTATTTGGCTCAGAAATTAATACTTTCCTTAAAATGCCTAGCATTCATCTGTTCTCCCTTTTTTGTGTTTGGGAAAAAAGCCAGAGGCTGGTTATGATGGAAACTGAAATGCTTTATTTATTCACATAACACTTGCTGCACACAGCAGGAACATAGACTTCTCCTCCCTCCCTGCCAGTATCTCTCAGTCACGGAGAGACCACCTGCATAGTATGTCTACATATTTTAGTAAGAAAATACCATAGTAAAAGGTTTTTTAACTTCATAAATAAAAGGGAAGCAAAGAGAGAAGAAATGGGGTTGGGGTAGAGTTAAGGATAATTCAGGGAATTAAGGGGATAATAAGGGATCATAAGGGAAAAATTATTAATTTATTAGAAACTGAGGGAAAGATGATGATAGATGAACGGATAGAGAAAGGATGGATGAGAGATCAAGGTGGTAGTTTGGAGATTATTGTATTTAAGTATAAGAAAAACTCATTGTAATCACATAAAGGCGATAGATGTTGTCCATCCAAGGACTCTGAAAAATTGTCACATGAGCTTAGTGTCTCTGTAGAAAAGAGTTTTCATCATGGAGAAAAAGAGCATTAATGTCTTGGAGTCAATAAGCATGTTGGTTTAAGATCAATAGCAACAAAGATTTTAGCAGGAATTATTAAGGAAGAATAATCAAGATGTGACAGCAAACGGACAGGAGATAAAATTCAACATGATTTAACTAAAGTACACTGAATGAGACTAAATTGTTATAATATTTAATAAGAAGAAACATTTTCTAGGGAAAATAAATACAGATTTGATCTTTCATGGGTTTCAAGCATGATTTTCATGCTGAAATTCACATGACTGGTTAAACAGGTTTAATACAGAAATTTAAGATGGTTAAGAAACTGGTTGAACAGAAGAAAAAAATTAACTTTTTTGAAACAGAAATAGTTCTTTGTACTATTATCTTATTTTTCATAATGACCAGGATACAAAAAGAAGGTTGCTAGAAATTTGATGAAATAAACAGTTCATTGACACAGCAAGATCAGCATATCAAACAGGAGGGCTTTGATGACTCTGAGCACCAAACTCATAGAAAAGTAGTGAATGTGGATGTGAACTAACAGTACTGTGCAGCAAAGGCAAATGCAACCCTACAATATATCAGATACCAACCTGCAGCTCGTTATGGAAGTATTAATACATAAGGTGCTGAAGAAATACAATATGGAATATAGGACAATTTTGATCATCAGTATTCAGAAAGATTAATTCTAATAGAGCTGGCACTTAAGAGGATCATCAGGATGACCAGGGAGGAAAGAAAGTCTTTTGTTCTAGAGGCTGTTTGTAAAATGAAAGCTAAAGTGTCTGCATGTGAGATGAGTTTCAATTTTACATGTTAATTCATGGATCTCGTCAGTAGTTACTGGAACAGTTTAGATGTCTCATTCACATTGTAGATATCTACACTCAGATATCTCAACCTGGAACTGAATCTCACCCTCAAATCTTGATTTAGTTCCCCAGAGATAAGTGCCTGTTATGACCTGACATCATTTGAGGGACAAAATCCCAGCTGCTGTTCACATGAAGAGCGTCACTTGGAAATTAATTTCCCCATTGTCCCCACTTGCTGTGGCTTTGGTTTGTAAAATGAAGCAGTCTGAGCACAAGAACTTCAGCTGATACTAAACTGGGAGAGATGCTTGATGAGTGCATTGTTCTTCAGCTGCAAATATGCATCCAGTCTATGGAATGGGACTAGAACTATTCCAAAGAGAAACTCAGAATTAGGCAGTATGGACAGTGTCATCTTTTTGCTGCTCCTATTGATCCGTACTACCTGCTTATATAGAAATAGCCATAAGGTATCCAAGACACCTACACAGGGCTGACAAATGTAACACAAGACCTATGAGAGAACTTAACTGTTTACAGAACAAACACAGACGTTTACAGCAAGTGTCAGTGTGTCTTTTTGAAGTCTAGGTGTGAGTCAGGATGACACTGTAGGACTCTCAAAGGGCAGCAGGAGTTTGTGTGGGGGTAGCTGACTCAAGCCCATAGTGTAATGTTAGAGACAGTCTAAAGAATTAAGGGATATAAAGTCTGCTAATGGTGGTGGTGGTGAGCACCAAGTGTGATGCTGGTCTTTGAACTTAAACATCTGCTTTCTCATAAATCAATTAACCACAAGCTTCACTGCATACTGTATGCCCATGAACCTAAAAAACCCAACAAATTAATAATGAAAAGACCTAAATTGAAATTGAATGTGAATTTCTAAGTGTATTTGGTATCTGCGTGTATATATTTTCCCACTATGATTTTATCTGAAATAGTGCAGCTGTTGGATGCCCAGCTTGCAGTGCCTGTGGTTTTCTTCTCTAGAATATCAGCAAGTTTGAAAATACATATTAGTAGCATTTCTATAATGTCAATTTTGCTAATGGCAGCATAACCCAGTAAACCAGAAGCATGAATGAGAGTGTAAATTTTCTTCTTTAAGGCTTCAGGATTGGACTTAGATTGACATTGGAAAGCTGCAAAATACTTAGTAATCACAGTTTTTGGACAATATTTCCAAGTTATTATTTTCACTACGTAAAAATATTTGCAATCTATTCAAAGCTATTGTTCAGCAGTAACAATTAAGATTGGAAACATTCTTATTACATTTGTTTAGACAAAAATTCATTAGCTCGCACAGATCAGTCATTTCATCAATTTTGTTCTTTTACCAATAAAGTATGTACCAGGGAGAGTGAGATCCCTGATAAAGAATGTGCTGTTTTATCTAGAAGGATGAAAGTTCATACTTTGAACTTTCTGCTGATGTGAACAGAAAGGTCTTCTCTGAGACCAAGTGTCTGTTGAGATGCTGATGGATGGAAATTAGCCTCATAGGAAATGCTGGATCTTTGCTTGTAGATGGTGCCTTCTCTTAATCAGTGTTGACTGACAGGTAAGGAAAAGTGCTGGTGGAGATGAACAGGGTGGAAGATCCCAACAAATGTGAGGTTCCTTTAGGCTCCATGGGATTTAGAGGAGAGGACTGAGTAGAATACGATATTTAAGAGTTGCTCATATGGGGAGTTTGGCAGGATTTTAAGGAAGTATCCTTTATTTTACAGTATTTTGATTAAAAAGTAGCAAGCTTTTTCCTTCCTGCTGTTTCATGCACAGAGAATTTCTGACAGTGGCCGTAATCTTTGACCTTATTTTGAGGGGAAGGATAAAGAAGTAGGAAGTACAGTCATCATTGTTTTGGTATAAAAAAGGGAGGTCTTCTGCCTGCCATGTTGTTGTGATTATTTTCCCTTTGATTAATTCTTAAGGATAAATGAAGTGTATTAGTAGTCCAGATACTTTTACTGCTCCACTGTCTTATTATATTAATATCTGGTACCACCCACCATGGAAGTTCTCAGGTATTATTTACAGCCAGTAGAGGACATACTGGTTTAGATGGTGGAAATTCTTAGCTCTCTTTATCACCAGGGACAGTTTTACCTTGACCCACTAGGGCCAGGATGTGCATTTGTTCTTCCTATTATGTAAAATCAGTGAGCAGAGACTTCCATCAAGATTAAGGTAATGAGAAGGGGAAACTGATTTTCATTCTGTTGCATCATTCATAGCGAATTCTCACAAACAGATGTCTTGATGCTGTGGCTAGAAATTAAAAATTCTGCGACGGACACTGGAGTCTGGATGCTGATGGAGCTGAGCAGTTGAGGCAGCAAAAGTTACAATTGCTACACAACCTTCGGGATTTTACTGAGGACTTGTAGCAGAGATCTTAATAGAAATGAATGCCAGACAGCTTACACTTGGAGCTTTATGTTCTTTAAATAACAATGACAGAGTAAGAAAAAATAGAAGTCAATTGTGTGGCCATTTTTGGTGGGGAGGAAGAATTAGCAATGAGTACTTTGGTTGGGCTATACACACTTTTATCTTTCTCTGTTTTCAATTCATATTTTTAATAAAGTCAGTTTTGATAGGACTTTAGAAAAATAATCACAGCAATCAGGAAGCATTACAGTTAGTTAAAAGCTTTGTAAACTTTAACACCTAGTAACTGGGTAAAAGAAAAGTGTAAGTTATTGGAGTGGTTAAAAATATTTCCCCTGCTTTTCTCATTGGGGTCTATAACTAGGTGTATGAAATTGGTTTGTGTGCATGTTGGAAATAAGAACTTTAAAGATGCAAACGGAGAGAAACTGCACTAACTCATTTAGCCTGTGGCCACTCACAGTGTTCTGATCTGAGCAATCTGTCATTTCACATTATCTTGGGTATAGGATTTGTCAGTACAAGGAATCGGGACAAGTATTGGTAAATAGTTGAAACCTTTATTTCTCCTTGATTGTCTGTGGTCTCTCTCATTTCCCCTTGCTTTCTCTTGTTCCTTCATAATAGATGTACAAGCCTCTAACTCTCACAGAAAATGGATATGAGTTATTGTTATAGTAAAGTCACTTAAGTAAGCAGAATGCCATCTACTTTATATACATTTTTTGTATTATCACCCTAGACAGAGTCCTTTTTTTAAAATGTTGTTGACCTAATTAGAAACAAGACTATGTTTGGCCCAGTCTCTTGGCAAAACACAAAATTCTTTGGATTTTCTTCACTTCAGATTTTCGAACATTTATAATGGTGCAATTCCTGCGTGTGATATCTCAGGTCATCGGAATATGTTAAGATTTATCATTAATGCACTGCAAACTACTTCCAGCTCTATTTAAGCTAATCTATGCAAACTGTCTTAGGGCAGTTTTTTTCAAAGGAGCCACAACCAGGCCTCTCATTTTGTCCTTGCTGTTTGCTGCACAGTAACATTTGTGCATGAAAATACACAGCTCTCACTGGTGCAAATGGTGCCCACACATGTAAATATAATTTCAAGTGACACTAAAAGTCAGTTTTTGCTAACAAATGTAGCTTCTTTTCTACGCACAGGGAATAAATATGATTTCTGCAGTGTTGCTGAGCAGCAAAGGCTGGAAACTACCGATATTTCAGAATTAACATGGTCTCTTGGAGTGCTTTTTTCTTTGTACGAGTAGGCTGGTCATTATTGGTTTTAACAGTGCTTTGTATTAATGACTTTATTCAGACTATACTTAAGCACATAGTTTGCTTTAAAGACTCCGTTAATAACATTAATGTCAATGATGATATAAAGGATCTAAAATTTAAGCATCTGCTAAGGTATTAAACTGAATCAGAGCCTAACTGTAAATGGAATAGAGATTCAAATCAATAATCTATTACCTACAGAAATTAAACAAACAAGAAGACTTTAAAATTATTTTAGATTTTCACTGGAACACTCAAGTAAGAGAGATCAGTTGGTACATTTTGAAAATTTAACATCACTTTGCTAATTGGTACTTTGCCATTCTGCTCAAATATTTTGTCCCAAAATGTGTTTGGTCTTGTGTAAAGAAGAAAAACTGGAAGAATTCCTCAGAAGATATCTCAGGGTAAGTGTCCTGGAGGGTAGGAAAGGCCATTTAAGGTCTTTTCTACTCTGCATTTTAGTCCAAAAGTTCTTTTAAAAGCTTTTATAAAATATATTTGGTTTAGGACAATATATCTCTAAACAAGCTGAAATGACTCTAAAATGATTAAAATATACTTTTATATTTTTTACAATCCATATTGTACTCGATCCATTTAAAATTGAAATCTATTTTAAGATTTTAATATTTTTAATAATTAAATTTATTTCCTCTTTTTTACACACTATTTCAATGTCAGAAATATTCTGCTACTTAGAAAAGGTTCCTACATTTCAAGCAGAAGACTTTTATCGCAATAATTTTTTCCATGTTCCTAAGTGACAGCAATGAATTATTAACTTAGTCTATTTTCCTCAGAAGCTTTAGAAATAATAAAGTGCTTGTAGGACTTCATAATTCCCTCAGGAAAAGAAAAATACATGGGAATACTTTAGTTACTTTAAGATATTTCCATGTTTACTTATTAGCTAGAAAAGCAACTTTAGTACTTGAAGGCAGACTTGGTATGTAAGAGGTAAAATTCAAATAGACCAGGTGCTCAAGGGGGCAGATCTTTAGCCAGTGTAAAATGACATAATTTCATTCAACTACATGGATCTATTTTGATTGATACTAGGTGAAGACACAGCTCAAAACAGTCAAACTATGTATGCTTGAAGTGTTAACATTAACTTCAGCAATATAATATGAACAGCAGAAACTTTAATTTCATTGAAATGAGATTCTTGTAAATTTAAGACTGTTAATTAGATGTTTACATGGGAAGTTTTCATATGCTCAGGGCAGCAGTCACCTAGCTAAAGCATTATTATTGTAAGCTCTGTAATGAAGTCCAGTCAGATGGAACCTGCTTTCCAACGTTGATTCATGTTCTATAGCAACACTACTAGAATATTAACTGCAAGTGGTATTTCCATGTAACATAGTAATGAACTTTAATCTTTTCCACCTCTCTGAAAAATTATTTTGTTAGAGATACTGTTAGTGCTTTCACGTGAATAGAGGAGTTGGTAGATGAGGACAATTGACCACTTTTGCATTAGACCCCTGCTCTCAGAACAAAAAAAAAAAAAAGAGAAGAAAACAATGTAGTTTGTAATAAATTAATATGCATTGTTTAAGACCACCCTGATGGATCTGTTTTCTGCTTTTTAGTGCTCTCTCCCTTGCATACATAGACAGTCAGTTATTTAAGTGTCACTGGGAGCTGAATGCCATAATTCCAAGCAAGATGGCAAGGTACCAGCAGCCAAAGTAGCTGCCAACTGCTTGCAAGGGAGGCTGACAGCTGAGAGTCAAATCAGCAAGAGGACTGTGAATCTGTCCAAATTAGCCAGCATGGAGGTCTGAAAAGGATTCAGGCTTAAATACATGCTTTCTATGTCCCATTGATATAACGCATCAAAGAAACCCAAAAATATGCATTTTCTTGTCTGTCATTTCTAGAAATAGATGCTAGAAGGAGATGAATCTGCTCACAGTATGTGAGGGCTGAGATCATTGTAATGATCTACTGATACATGCTGTTAGTGTATCGTTCTGTTAATTTCTTACTGAATGTCTTTGAATTTGAGTGCGTTTTGCAAAACTCTGGTTTCAACCATCTCATATGTGTAATCTTAGTGTAGTTCAAAGATGGGACAGATGAAGGTGGTAACAGCTGCCACACCCTCAAGATCAAACTGACTCTGTTGTCAACTGGAGAAACTCTAATTATATTTGTATCATACGGTAGGTACTACTAGATCCTGAAAGAATGAAGACTGATTGCTTTCATCAATCCCCTGCCTCTGGAAGAGTGTGCAAAGTCTGCACTTACTGCATGTTTGCCCAGATAGAAACTCTTTGAGGGTTACTGCATTAGAACGATGAACATTTTGCTTAGATCAAGAGCTACAAGTTCTTCGTTCGTTGTTTAGAAATTTCTTTATAAGATGCAATGGTCCACAGATCTGCTGACCTTCTAACCACTTTTGTTGTGAAATGGCCCCTATTTTCTCCCCTTCTAATAACTGAAAGGTCTCAGTTGGAGTACAGCCTAGTTTGACACACTGTTTTTATGAAAGATACAGATCTAGAGGGGATAGAGTAAAGAGAGAGAGTAAAAGAGTTTTTTAGCACAAAATGACTTCTGAAAATGGGAAAGGAATAATTTGATCATGTTAGGTTTAGATTATTTTAGCTGTTGAAATAAATTTCCTGAGATGTTTGTGGAATTGTCAACATTGAGAAGCTTGGTAGACTATATGTAACAAAAACGGCATAGATTAGTATAGCGATATAAATGATAGAATAGTATAATTGGTCCTGCTTTGTAGTAAGAGGTCCCTGCCAGCTCTCTGGTTATTCAAATCAGAGATCACCATGCTGTGAGCAATAAGGGGCAGTCCTTACTTGTTTTCTCAGTTCTGCAATAATTCTGAGTTTACCCTTGGAAACTCCAGCACTTCTTTTTTCTACCATCTTAATTGACAGTTAGATCCAGCGGGAAAGATCTAAATAATCTGTCACTACGTCCAGAAAGAAAAAAAAGGATAGAGGCAAAAAGCTGTCTCATGGCTCCATTTTCACTCCAGACTACTTCACACCTTTAGTCAGGAACTTCTAAGTGGAGAAATCTCTGTGATAGAACAAACTTCACAAAAAAAGTGAGAAGTGGATGTGCACACCTGACAAGCAAGCTTCCCTCTCTAGTCCCATGATGCTGCCCTAGTCTAAGTCTGTGATATAGTGACCTTAGCTATAGATTTCTACATCGTTTGCAACCAAACACTTCCTGAACACACCCCAACAAGTGGTTTGCTTAAAAGTCAGTGCCCCTTGTGAACAAGAGGTTGTTTATTAAGATATTGGTGTAAGCTGAGGATTCAGAAACCTCCATTATGAATAGCGGTGCAGGCTAACGGCTGTACTGTTTCTGCAGCACATACAAAATTGTCACAGGAACATTTGATCTGTAAGACAGCTTTTCTAGAATACTACCTTGTTTCTTATCATTGACAATTCTTTCTAATTATGTTTCTCTTTTGATAGTAAACCCATAGGTTAATGATTATGCTGACAGGGTCTTGCAATGTTTAAACTTTTACGAGGAGTTAGAAAAATGTATCTAACTAAACTGTAAAGCTGACTGAGCTACATCAGCTTTCTTACATTTTGTGAAAGAACCAGTCTGACCTGTGGATGCAGACATCTTGCAGGAAGGAGAGACAATCAGTTCCGTGGAGATGCAGTTTAAAAACATTGGCTCAGCTCATTCTAGACTGTAGGAATTGTAAATGGGATTTTGACCATAATGGACTAGGATCTTATTGACACCAGTTTTCAGGTCAGTTGAGTTAATTTTGTGTTCTGGAAGAGAATCCGGTACTATGGCTGGAAAACTAGGTAAAACAAGATTTTTTTTTTTTTCTGGTGTCACAAGGTGAAATAGTCTTTTAACTGGGAAAAGGCAGTTAAAGAGACACGTGTTCCCTTCAGAGAACTGTATTGCCACTAATACTAAGGGTGAAAAGGGTACAAAGTTCTTACTGACAAACAATCTATTGGTTAGGGTTGTTTGAACCTTAAAAGCTTTAGTTTACTTTGGAATACCTTACACTTTAGCCACTACTCAAAAGATTTTTATTACAAGTTGTAATAACAGTTCAGTAGGAGGTGCTTCTCTTTAAAACTGACATATCTATCTACAGCTGTATCACTATGCATGAAAGAGAACAGATGGAATTACCCCGGTGACATAAATTATGTGCAATAGAGCATAAGAGACAATAATAATGATAGAAGGAAAAAAATTCAGTGACTGTATCTGTGCTACTCTGCCAGGCTGCTCCCAAAGACGGTTCTTGTTTTAGACTGGGGTGCCCCATCATGCAGAATGAGATTGTCATACAGGTCTTTGGGAGAAACATTCTATGTGAAAAATAGGGTGCCCTCAGGCTCAGCCCATTTTGCTTTATGTACAAACCATCCATGCACAGCCTCTACCTCCTGTCTCTCAATGTCTGTATTGCTTTTGCAATGATGGCAAGTTGTGATAGTCACACACTCTGGAGAGGACTAGGGAGCCAGCAAGAACCAGTGAGAAGCACTTAGGGACAAGATGCAATTGCTAATGTGATGCTGGATGCCCACATCATTTCAAGGATTTGTATTGCTCTTGCATTGCTCTTGCTGCTGCCAGCCACAAGCTCTCTAATGGATGCGATGTAGTGTCCCTGAGCTCATATTTATTTATCATGGTAAGTCTGGGTACACATCATTACATCCCACTGGTGAGACCATATACTCCCAGATGATATAGATGATCAGTTGTGGATTGCTAATTTCAAGATATAAACTGTCATGGTTGAGGTGCCACACTACCACGTTGGAGAGGATCCCATATTGGTCTAGAGGCAGCAGTAAATTGTTCTGTGGTATCAGCTGTGTCACACCTACAGACTGGTGGCACAGCAGCTGTGTGATCATTCTAAGGTCTCTGCTGCTGTAATTGTAATGGAAAACTCTAATGCCGAAAACTGGCTTTGGTTTGCTATTTGAGAGAGTCTCAAAGCAGCCTTGGGGCATTCATGTGGCACACGGCTCCAAGACTTCCTGGCTCTCTTCACACCAATAAAAAAAAAAAGCCTCAATAAATATACATCTTCTCTCACCAGCACTGAAACAAGAACATGATACTTCTTCAGTGACATAATCTTCCCTATTTTCCTAAATTTTATTTGCTTTCTTCAACCTTTTTTTTCTCCTCAATCTTTCTTCCCTAAATCTCTTTTCCTGTACAAAACAGCATGCTATGGCCTTCTTAACTGTTGCCCCACCTCTCTTTTTCCCTAACCTTACCTATGAAGTATATTATCAATGACATTGGCATGGAGCTAGGAACATAGACTATAGAAAATAGGATGAAAAAGTTACTGTGTCGCTGGGGATAACCCACTGCCAGATATGCAGTTGTGTCATATAATTATACAGATAGACTAATCACAAAAACCTATTTTATAAGTTTACATAACTGTAGCAAGCTTCCTTCTCAGGATGGCAGAGAGGAGTACTGAATCAACAGAGACCTCTCTGTTCACTATATAACCACAGCTCACTTTTGCACACAGAATTATTTTCTATAGCCATTCAAAATTACTTTGTAATGACTTTACTTGTATAGTCTGAATCTATTAGACCAGGTGACTACTTCCCAGGGACCTGGCAAGACTAAACTAAGTATCTAAAGCCAGTAGTGTGAATATATCCTTAAAGCAGATAGTGACAGATGGTATCAGTTTTGCCTGTCATTTTGTAGTCACTATGTCGGTATGTCTCTTTCACTGTCTTCTAAGGTCTGGGAACAGACACAGTCGGGGATCAGAGGCGATGAAAAGAAAGCTTTTTTTCCTAGGGATACAGAGAGGACTACATACAGAGTTACTTGAAACCTGATGAAAGATTGCTGAACTAAGAGCAAACCTGAACGGAAGGATGAGCCTTCCAAGGACAGAGTGGATGGGGATAATCTGTTTACAGCTTCACTTTTCTGTTATCAAGTTTGCTTAATTTAAAAAATGTTCCTTGATTTTATTGGACTTCTAAGAAAACATAGCTCCTGTGCTTCAAAGATTTTTGGTGCTTTAGGGATGCTCACTTTGATGAAAAGTTGCAGACAAATCCTTAAAACTCTGGTTGACTCATGCTCCTGTCACACCTATGTGCATTCCTGCTGAACCAAGATTACACTTGTAACCTCATCCATCATTTTTTCCCTAATTTTTGAGTGTTTGAACTTGGAACCTTTGCAGTGCTCTTCACATAGTTGCTTGGATATGTTTATAGCATTATTTATGAACTGCACAAAAGTAGAAGAATGTAAACAAAGAAAGCAAATGATCTTTCTTTTAATTCAAGATTTCATAGCTTCTTCCAGGGACAATCAGCAAAAGCAAAGACCTTTTTTGTAAGATGATTTTATTTACTGCTTTTATTGAAAGTGGAAACCTAAGCTGCAATTAGAAGCAGGGATGCAGAAAGGAACACATTAAGATGGAGTCTTTGCTACAAGGATCAAGTGAAAATGTCCCTTTGAGAATGGGATGTAGTTTAGAACCTGAGAAAAAAGGGGGGATTGACCTTGATAAAGCTTAACATGTGATACCCAGAAATATCTGTATATTCCAGGTGCTGCTTGACAGGTTCCAAGATCAAATATGGACTTTTATTTATGGACATTTATAAAGCACTCTAACCTCTGGGCTTATCTTTATTGTGGAGGTATTTGGATTTATAACTGCAAATATTGAATCTAATGAGATTCCTACTCAAATACAAACTGTTAATATGAATTGAGAGATATTTGAGCTAAAGCAAATTAGCTCAATTCAGCATTTTTTTATAACTCAGTAACATTACCTTTTTGAAGTCCTCTACCACTAATCTTCTACAGCTATCCCTCATACTCAAAAAAGCGGCCTTTCAATACTTAAAGGGGGCTTATAAGAAAAATGGGGACAGACTTTTTATTTTAATACGGCTTGTAGTGATAGGACAAGGGGTAATAGTTTTAAACTAAAAGAGGATAGATTCAGACTAGATATAAGGAAATTTTTTACAATGAGGGAGGTGAAACACTGGAACAGGTTACCCAGAGATGTGGTAGATGCCCCACCCCTGGAAACATTCAAGGTCAGGTTGGTTGGGGCTCTGAGCAACCTGATTTAGTTGAAGATAGAATCATAGAATCATTTAGGTTGGAAAAGACCTTTAAGATCATCGAGTCCAATGGTAAACAATAGTTGGATGATGTCCCTGTTCATTGCAGGGGGGTTGGACTAGATGACCTTTAAAGGTCCCTTCCAACCCAAACCATTCTATGATTCTATGATTCTATGAAAATAGGAATAATTAGTGGAAAATAAGAAAAGACACTTAATTTAATGAAAATGTAAAGGGCCATGGGTTTTGTCTCACACAAAAGGAGACGCAACAAATGCAGAATCAATGCTCAGCAATTTGAGTGTAGCTACTTTTGTAATCCAAGCAGGGAAGACACGTTCTATGTCTATAGTCTGTAGCAGAACAAATGGACAGCCTGCCTCTTCAGTTGTTCAGCAGTGACACAAGCAGTAGATAAATCATTTTGTTAATCAGATGGACCTACTGCTAAACATGAAATAAGTATGGATTTGCAGTAATTATCCTTGCAAAGGGGACATAAATTATCACTGTACTTGTGTGAAGAGTTTGGGACCTCTGAGTCGTTTATGAACCATTGACTGCTCTTTCACAGATTACTATTTCTACCTAATTGGCATTTGCATCTAAAAGCTTTTCTTGGTCAGGCTGGAATTAGTTGTATTTATAATTTGTCTCTCCACATTTGATATTTATTTAATCAAAAAACTAGCAATTGTCTAAATTACTAAGCATGTCTTACCTCAAGGCTTGATGACTGTTAAACAAAGGAATTCATTGAGAGGGAGATTATTGCCATCCTTGCAAAGATATGCAAATAGCAGTGAAGGCACAAGAAAACTTTCTTATTACTTTCTAAGCAGTTTATTGCAAGGACCAGGCACTTTCATGAGTTTTGCATGGGGAGGACAGCAGATATTAGAAATAATGGAGAAGAACAATTTGGGATGGAGAAGGTGACAGAGATTTGTCTGCATCCTGTGCTTCCTCAGGAGGAATTCCAGCTCTTTTCTGAACTACTGTAAAATTTGGGCACTGTGATTCAAAAGTCACAATCAGGTTGTCAACTAAGAAGAGTATGAATGGCTAAGTAGTGTTGAAATTGTCAAAGAATAAAGTACTACACACTGAAGCCCTTAGGCAATGTTATAACAAAAAAAAAAAACAAAACACAAAGGGTGAGGTGAAAGGTTCGTGTTCACTTTGACTATAAAAGAACCTTATAGCTGCAAGCTAATATCACATCTTCTACAATTATTTTCATCTCAAAGTGAGAATGTTTATGTTGTTGATATTATACATCATTATAAACTCAAAGCCCAAAGTTCACCAGAAAGCAAGTTTTTTTGAATCAAGATATAGGTTTAATCCCATCAGACATTTTTCTGATCTCGTTTCACATCTGACAGTTTGAAGATACAGTGTTTGAGATCTTGATCAGGCTCAGCTATGCTTTAATTCTTATAATTGTGTGATCACTCGAGTGTTTTATTTCCTCTTCTTTTTTAGGTTGGCTTTAATGCAATTCTATTTTTTCCTTTTAAAGATGAAATCATCTAACTCTAAGAATACTTACAGAAGGCTAGTCTTTCCTGGAACACACATTAATGACAAACCTTTGCTTCTGCTTTGCCTATAGAAATCTAACCAGGCTGTAGGCAGCACAGAAGCCTAACAGACCACTGGAGACATTCATTTCCATGTTCGTCTTTTGGGGTAGATACATTGTGAAGGAAATTTTTGGCTGATGCTCTGCCTGAATTTCAAACTCAATCAGAATTCAGTAGCCCACTACTTGCTTGTTCGTTATCACAAGAAAAATGTAGACCAACAAGAAATTCTTGGATGCAACATGGCCTTGCACCATATTCTTAGCTGTGACGGTACAAGTGTGTGTTTAAAATATGAATTATACTGGTTTTCTTTCCATGTGTGTGACAATTTGCATGACAGAAAAAGAGACAATATTCTAGGATAATATTAATATTCTGGTACTGGATAATTAAGGTTTAGATGATATTCAAGTATTGTAGAGATAGTATTCTCGTAGCTAACTCCATAGGATTAGCCACGGTTGTGGAAGGTTCAAATTTGCTACAGGATGTTATTTTTTTTCCCCCCAGATTTCCAGAATTCCATTGGTTTTGAAAAAATTTTGAGCATATTTCAAGCTGAATATGTCAAAAAACAGTTTTAATATTCAACTTTCTACATAACTAAACATATAAAAAATGTAAAATATCTATGTTCTGGAACACTCTAAGACCTAAAGTACAGTTTGTGCATTCAGTCAAAGTACTCACTGTGAGAACAACATGAATGGAAAAGAATAAAGTTTGTGATCAAAGATAGGGACTGTAAAAATTAATTTGATAGGTTTTATCTGACCAAGCTTTATAGCAAATCACAAAATCGACTTACAAATAAATAATGCCAAACATCACCTCCTCCCCTTTATAACTTATTTTACAGATCAATATTCCTATGTACGGAAATTTGTTTGAATAATTCATAGCTGCTTGAACAGAAATGTTTAAGTGTTATTGGAGTATTATTTTCATGTTCAAAAGGTTGCCTATTGGGCAAAAATCACCATCTTCATCAGAAAATATCAAATATTAGAAATTTAAAAGGATTCCATTTAGATTAAGTCTGTGTTCATCGAGATTTACAGATTGAGTCTTGTTTCATACAAGGCAATATGCCTTTCTCTGAGTACTTTATTACAGAATTACCATTTTCATCTTTGTAAATGCCCAATGAATTAATCACTATGTCTAAACAATTAATATCTTGGCAATTAAATAATGACTTGCATTTCACTGTATGTTACACTAGTTCTTGGTCTTCATGTTGGGACACTAGCCATGAGATTTCATTTCATTTGATTTAATTAGTAGGAAACTGTTAAAATGAAATTCACAAATGCAGAAATTCAATTTAAAGGTTCATATGCCTGACTGAAGACAGCTAAGACATAGATAACTGCACTTGAAAACAGATCTGCTTAAAATGGAAACAGGGGGAATTGCTAAAAATACCTCACAAAGCAGGGGTATATTTAATCCAAATTTACTATTTTCAGCTCTGGAACTTACAGAGGAACTGTGTATTTTTTTTAACAGATGAAACAACTGTTTCTAATTCCTAGTGTCACTGGAGCTTACTCTGTCATTCCACAATCACTCTGGATAATTTTCCACCATAATTTTGAACGAGATGAAGAATGGGCATTTCCATCCAATTAGCCAAAACTCAATATTAAGAGTTTATAACAGTCCTATGTTTTTATTGGCTTTCCAATGGCATGGGAGGACAGACTACTTAATTCACACAAAGTTTACTGAGACTTCAATTTTTTTTTTTAAACAATTCTGAATCAGCAGGTTGCTTTTGTGCTGGCTTCAGTGTTTTCTTACATAGCCTTCACGTGTTTGATTTCAGAACAAGCAATATAAAAATGGATTTACTTTCTTGTAAGTCACAGCCACAGGAGGAGCTTCTGCAAAGCCACAAAATTTCACCAGTGTAGGGGACAATGCTTCCACAGTGTAGGCTCTATCACTTTCCTGTGCATTTGACAGACCTTCTAATCTTAACAGAATAGGTTTGAACTCTCTGCATATAAGGAGTGAAATTACTCATGTATCACAGCACAGACATTTGGATATATACATGTATTATTTAAAATCGATATGTTAACATAAAACAAAAAATATTTAATTTTAACATACTAATAGAATTTTTCCCTAATGCATGCTTTTCAGATTTGATGTAAGATTAAGAGGGAAGTCTTCTCAATAATAGCTGAAATATCTTAATTCATGAATGTAATAACTACTTCCAATTTTTCTTTTATCTACCTGTCTTTGACACAGACACTTTCTCAGTTTCAAACTGGTAAAACACTGACAGTTAAACCACTGGCATAACATCACTTTTTCATCACTACAACAACAAGTTCAATATTATAGTTCTGTTATAAGAGAGCTTGATATGCAAGACGTCTGCAAGATGTACAATGAAGATGCAGTCAAAATGAAGCACTGTGGGTAGCACAGTGGTAACACATTTACCTGAATGCTATAGACTGCTCTGTGGCTCTCTCTGGAACTGGACAATCTATGAATATAAAAATCTAATTCTGTGTTGTTGTCATAGACACTTGATTACTTTTGATATTACAGAAAACTCTGCTTCCTGCCCCCATAGAATTTCTTTTTTAATTTCTAACTAAGAGAATTCCTTAACGTTACTTGTAGGAGGAAATGTAAAATATTTCCCCTTTGACCTTGCCCATTCTCTCAACGCTGATACCATTACACCTATAGTTCAACCAGACCACATGCATGGCATCCTGCTTCCATTTAATCGTCTTGATATTAGAACTTGAACTCAGTGCATATGCCCTGGAAAAACTACTGATGGAAAAACATGATCTTCGTGTTCTTTATTGTCTTTCTATCAAATAGATAGCCCTGTGAATGTAGCTCAAATATTTTTTGTAATCCATCATGTGGTAACTATGGCAGCACCTGGTTCTATTTAACCATGGCTTCTTGTAATAACTATTAATCTTAAACAATTCAACAGCTGATCAACATGCAGAGACCCATGAATTTGGAAAACAAAAAAGACAAAACTCTTGTAGTAGCTGGCTGTAGATTTAGAACATCTGAAGAAAGTAATCCCAAAACTTTATTTGATTTTCAACTGTATTCGTTGCTAACAAAAGATAGTTCTTTTTGTTTCCCTTGCCTTATTTCTATTCTTAAACCTTCATTGTGCAGCAGCTCTGGATTAAGAATTCAGTCATGCAATAACTAAGAATGTCCCACAATACTTTCATAAGTAGCTGTTAAAAATATATTGGTTTTTCTTAGTTTTCTTTTAATTAGTGTGTTATAGTAACATAAAAAGCCATCCATTTTCTCATTTAAACAAACAAAACCTTATGCACGTGATTATAAAAAGAAGGAAGATAGAGATGGGGTTTACTGTCATTTCTAGTTTTAAATATTTGTGATTAATGCACATATATGAGGTGTCTTCATATAAATAGAAATAAATTTCTACATTTATTAAACATATATTTTATCTCTATAAAGCATGGAAGCATTTTGATTCCAAAGCAGCTGTCTAGTTCAAGCTCAAAATAAGAGGAAAAGAAAAAGTTGCCTCCAGCATTCCAATGTCTTCAGTGCACAGATGAATAAGAGCTGTAACTGTACTATTGCATACGAAATAAAAAAATGCCACTGTAAGAAACTGATGAAGCCTACGCTCAAACACAAAACTAGAAGTGTCATCTTCATCTATTATTTTGAATAAAAAGAAGTAATGTTCAAAGACTAAGCAACCTAATTCAAATTTCCAACAGTGGTATATAGATGATTTTGCCAGATCCAGCTGAGTAAACTGAATAAACTGTTTCTATAAAGTTAACTCAGTAACAGAGAAATCTGTGGGTACAGAACAGTGTATTTGTAACTGCACAGATAATGGTGACAAATAAGTCACATACTGAAATCAAATAAATCACGAGCAGTAATGAACAAAGGACTAAATCTTATAGAACATTAAGGAACATATTGAACAAAGTGGATGAGATGCCATTATGTTAGAAACAATTGAACTAAACCCAAACAAATGACCGTGAACCCAAAAGGTCAAAGCTAATAACAACATGCTATGAAAAGAAAAGGTGCAGAAACATCAGGAAAAGGTACCTATCACTTCTAGATTGGATCTTTACAAAACATTCATTAGCAAATGTGAGTTGTTCTCTTTCTTTTCCTCACTTTCTGTAATTTCTAAATCTAGACATGTATTTAAGTATCACAGAGCTCTTAAAAAAGAGAATCTTTCTCAAAATTTGACAATTAATGAAAACTATTATTATTCATTATCAAAAACCAAGACCCAAAGCTGGGTATGTGATTATTTATTTATGTCTATAAAATACACAAGATTACCTATATTATTGTTTGTTCTGAAGTCCAAGAAATTAGAACATGTATATTACATTCCTCCTGATATATAAAGTTAAATCCCACCTTGCTGGAGTTGGCTGGATTTTTTCTAATAGCCACGTAAAAAAAAGGGGGGGAAAAAAAAAGTAAAAGGAAAAGGAAAAAAAAAAGGAAAAACAAAAAAGAAAGAAGAAAAAAGAAAAAAAAAACCTTCATGTGCAGATTTCCATACATTTCTCAGTGAAGATAAACTGCCCTGAGTGTGGCTGGATTTAGACAAGACTGGGCAATGTCAGTGACAGCCTTACTTGGAAATCCAAGGCTGCCTTTGGTCCTTCATCAGCTTTCAACAATTTATCTCCTCTTGAAGTTTTGGGAACTCATGTTCCCATCTCAGTGGTGCAGGTTGTCCACACTTTTTCAACACCACACAGGTGGCAGGGACCCAGAAAAAGCATGAGAATATTACACACAGCCAGCAATGGCTTGCTTTTCCCTTGCTGCCACCTGAATTCAAGGGAATTATCATGCAGAAGACAGGTGGCCCAAAAATCCCGTGAACCAGCAAGTAATGGCTACATTCACGGAACAGCAAATACCGTAATAATCCTATGATACTTCACGTTATTTTTTGTTTTATAAGTTACTTTTATTAGTTTACCTTTTGCATTTTTCTTGTCTCCATTAATAAAAGGTGATAGAAGAAATCTAAAACCTGAAGTCCAGGTGTTATTTGTTCTGTACTTAATGGGAATGACCTGTCAACTAACTTAATGTCAATGACCTGTCATCACCTGTGCAAGCTGGTGATGATGTATCATTTGAAAACCACTCCCTTAAAACTAACACTAGTATTCTTAAACTTTAATATGGAAAAAAAAAAAAAAGTACAACTTAGCCACGTTTGAGTGCAGCTTTGTGTTTTCATGTCCTAACACAGCAGCAGGACAGCTGGGACAGCAGTGGAGTATATCCGGAAGATGAAGGAGAGAAGCCTCAGTCAAATTTGTGTTTTTCTCCTGACTGCTTTCTTGTTTGCCTCCCTTCCCCTTTTGAAACTTATTTCATGTTTGACTGTCAGGGAAGGGGTGCAACTGTTCCTCTGAATTCACGCGTACTGCCTTTTTAAACACAAAGGGCAGGTTGAAAAACATTTCAGAAGGGAAAGAAATGGACAGTTTGAAGTCCAGGAAGGAGTGGTGGGCTGAAATGAAGAATTTTTCAGCAAGCCAAAGACTACTCACAGGTAGCTAGACAGACAGATGGGCAGATTGGCATTTATACTGTGCTATAGGTACCTGTAAACATGAAGAAGGAAAAAAAGATTGGGGCCCTCTATGAGAAGTTTGAGAACAGCTATCCAAACTTGGTACTCATTCAAGCAAGTAATATGACTGCCTCAGTGCTGGCATATCTTGAAGCTTTCTCTGACTTCTAACACTAAAAAAGATAAAGAGAAAACACACTGTGTTATTACCTCCCTCACCAGTCAGTGATGTTTGCATGAATGTTGCACCATCTAGGTGTGAATCCTCACCTAAAAAAAAAAAAAATTAAATATTTTGTACTATTCTAAAACCCTGACTTGGACTTTCTGCCCCTTGCCATCCCCAAAAAAGAAAAGATTGCATAAAACACTAAATTCAGCTCTTTTTCTTTTCACAGTGTGCTTACATGTTACAGAAGTCTGTAACTTTGTCAGAGCTATCTTTATACCATGTTGCTAGAAACAGCACATGCTGTACAAAAGCAAACTGGGAAGAACTTCATTTCTTAACTTGAGACTTGGGGGAAATACCTTCTTTTGGTGAGTTCCACTGAGTTTACGGAGTCTTTTCCCATGACAAATCAACGAAACATGAAAAAGAGCATAGCCTCAGGCTCCAGAAAAACATGTCAGAATCTCAGCCTGTAAAATTTTGAAGTTATTTTTGAGCTGTATACATAGAATATAACCTAATAGGGGGAAAAAAAAAAAAGTAGTTTCAACCTAACTTATTTGCAGTAACTTTAAAAAGTACCATCTACATTTGGGCTAGGATTAGAGGTAGATAATATTTATTTAAGGTAAGATTTTTGAAAAAAAAAGAATCTTATGAAATAATTAAACACTCCTCACAGAAAAACCTGAATAATCCACACAATTTGGCACTATCAGTAATAACAATGGGAGTATGATACCCCTAGTACTCATATACCTCTCAGTCCAATTGACAAGGGAAAGATTACTTCTCTTCTAATATGTCTAAATCCTTGATGAACAGCAGATAATATCACAAGAAGTTCAATGCTGTTTGACTGTAAATAGTTCCTTGTTATTCCAGTCAGAAGGGTTGAAGGAGGGGGGCTCGGCACATACGGGATAATGCTGCTGACTCCATTGCTTTAAGGAGATAGAAACTGGTAGATGAGACCACAGGCCCGTCTAGAGCAATAGTTCATCTCTAATGGCAGTGTTCAATAAATGCTTCAGAAGAAAAGCAAAGAAATCTATCACAGTCTATTTCTAAGCTCTTTTAAAAGTTAATAAATATAATATGTTCTTACAATTCAGATATTATAATTCAATTAAATGTTTAATCCTTCGCTGAATCCTGTCAAAACCTTAGTTTCTGTGATAGTCTATTATGATAAACTCTACAGTGAGAATATCTCGAATGGAACTACCATAATTTACCACAGATGACAATGGGCATGATTATGAACTGCTCTTTCAACACTAAAGATAACTATACCAGACTGCATTCTGAACACAGCTGAACAGCTTGGACCGGAACATTTTGACTCCACTTTTGTACATACAACCAGAATTAGAAAAAGAATGCTGACTCTGTAGGAATCTCAAGAATTACATTGCCAGTAAATTCATCTATATCTGTTTATCTAGACACATTTGTATGCGTGGGTATATTTTTTATAAAATTACCTTTTGAATAAAAGAGAAATCAAATCGTTCAGTGTTTTTGGTAACAAATCAAAGGCAAGGACAATAGCCAGGTGGTCATGCTTATAGTTCTCTTAATCCTTTCTTGAATGACAGTTTAGTGCACATTCATTGTTGGCAAGACATTTCATGCAGAGAAAATCTACATCCCAACATAGCCAACTGGACAGCTGAAGTGAAAAATGATAGACGTTCAGCTAAACGTTTAATGACTTCATGAGTACCTACTTATTTAATTCAGTCAAGTAATCTTTGCCCAGCATCTTTCAAGTCAAAATCATTGCAGAAGTCTGCCTGGGTTTTAACTTTGCTACAATATAGTAATGTCCATGTGAGGAAAACAAGTAGATCATCCAGGATTTTAAGGAAAAAAGGTGAGAGCTAAAGTGTCTAAAAAGATAGCTCCAATTTAGATGCTGCAAACATATGCCCAACATCAATCCTGATTTTCTGAGATGACAGAGTTAAACAGCTAGGCTTCCCATACTACCATGTCAACAATTTTTTAGCCAATATTTTATGTCAACCCATTAAGAACCCAATAATACCTCACTTCATATTATAAAGGGTGGGAGAGGGAATGGGGAAAAAAAAACCCGACCAAACCCAAAATGTTTTACCTTAGTCTCTCAGATTGATGCTTTGGCTTACACAGTAAGAAATCCTACCCTACCAAATCAGTGGAGACAGCTTTGGTCGGCAACCAAAAGAGCCTACAAGAAGTACAGTGACCCACAGATAGCCAATAAAAAATACTAGCTAGGGAATTTTATTAGAAAGCTGTCAAAGTCTTGGCACCTAACTCAGGTCTATGTTATTACTTTTCATATTCAGCAAAATACTAGAAGTTAAAAAAGTTGAATTAAAAAAAAAAAGAATTTTCATATAAATTCATATGAAAACTTTTTTTCTTTAAGGTTAGGTACAAAACCAGAAGGTGTCTCTTTAACAATTAGTTTCGTAAACTCACCCAACAAGCAAAGTTTTTGTTCTAATCCTGCTTGACCCTAATGGTGTTCATATTTCTGATACCTCTATAAGTGCAAGTCTCCAGAAAAAAAAAAAGAGTTGGTCGGCTCTGTAGTCTTCCCTGGAAGTCAAGGGAGAGAAGAAATAATAGATATTAACACTGTAGCCTCAATTCTGGCATTCTTAGCTAGTGAAATTTTGTTCTATATTCTGTGAAAAAAAGTTGTTTAGGACTGTTGAATCAATATCTCAACAGCCGATGTGTTTCATCGTTTCATCATGTCAGACTCAACATTAAGTGTGTGAAGAGGACCTCTCAGCTTCTCTGTAGGTTCCAGAGCCTCTATTTCATGCTGAAGCTTGATTTATAGATCTTCAGTGTGGGGCAGCTCAGAAACAGTATCTCCAAGTAAATTCTACCCACACTCAGAAGGGACTAATGAGATTTCTTTAGCTCAGTCAATCTAGGTTTTTGAGATTGTTTCCTTCGGCTTGGTTGCTTAGATTCTTATAGTTACTTATATTCCTATCAGTGAGGCACAAAACCTATACTCCCAGTATGAACTTCAGGGCTATGGTAACTCAGCTCCATAGTTTTTGAAAGGTCTGGACCAAGGCAAACACAGCTTCATCTGTCTGTTATGTAGATGAACCCTTGCTTTTGTTTCGTTTGGCCCTGTTAAACACAGGACATGAGTGTTTCAGGTCTTCTGAAACTCTCAGCCTGAGTGTGCTGGCTAGCATCTATTTTTTAGTTCTACACAAACCTTCTTTTGAGACCCTTCTACTGAGCTTGGTTCCTTTATGACTGTTTTTTTCCCTTTATCACCAATATTTTATTCTGAGATCATTTTTTATTTGCTTATCTAATTGCTTCCCTTGTTTCATTTAACTATGGTTATGACTTAGGCTTTCAAATATAACCTAATGGATTCTATTAAATAAAACAAAATCTTTTATTATGCATTGTTCATTTTGACCCCACTGTCTGCAGTACACTGCTTCGTTTTTTAATCTCTAAGATTCACATTCCTGTTAAGTGATGTAGCAAAAATCAGTGAAGAATATAGTAATTATCTTCATTTGAATGCGTACATTAATGACTGACAATTTATTCTTGTTCAGTAGTAGTAAATGAGTATAGCTGACATTAAAACACTGCATTATTGCATTAAATCTGTGATTTTTCACAGAAACTCATTATGTTCCTGTGTATTCCACCTAGAAGGTTTAGATTTATTATTTATGAATTTGATTCCTCCTTCAGCATAAAATATTAAGAGTAGTTCTATAAGCCACTGAGGGAAAAAATTAATTTTCATCCAAGATGTATACAACAGTAAAAAAAAAAAAAGAAAAGTAAAATAAAACTTGGCAAAATCTACTTTTTGCTTTGAGGGCTGAAAACCTTCCTTATTTCTCAGCAAGAACTTTAAAAAGAAACATATTTAGTTAGTTTTATCTAGCCACTAAATTATTAAATTGCTAAAACAGACTGATAGCTAAAAGCAGCATTTTTCAAGGTTTCTCTGTTCTCTCACTTCCATTATCAAGGTCATGAGTGGATTTTGCTTCTGTTTGTCATGCTTCAGAAACACAGCAATTGCCTGATGAATAAAATCAGAAGAATGATAGGTGCATGGAGTCGGACCATCGGAAAGACGTATGTACTTCATTTAGTAAGGATATCATCTACTCCCAAGGCTCAGATGACTGCAATGGAATTTGTCTTTGATCCAAAGTAAAGAATTGAGAGGACTTAAAAGCAGCATGCTTCAGTGCTGTCTTGCTGTCTGAAACTGCCACTCTTCCACATTCACACTAATTGACAAAGATTGTGCAATATTTGACTAGCGTCTCCTTTCCAGTCTACAAAGAAGAGAATTGAACAACACTTTCAGTTAAATACCTCCTGGTAAAAAGTAAGGCACATTATGGGAAAAGAAGCTCCGACTCCTTCGTAGTCTGTGCTATGTGTCTAGCGGCTCCATTTTTGCTTTATCAAAATTAATTCATCTGCTCACTGAGGTACAAAGGGGCAAACCTTGTAAAAGGATTAACATAATCATATTCAAATGGAACTCAATTATGGACTTTGGCATTTACAACTGAGTAAGTTCAAGGAAAACAAAAGTGAACAGTTAAGACTGGAGATAGCAGCACTACGTAGTATCTTCCACTTCTGTCAGTATCGGTTTACATTCGCCTCACTGGCTGCATCAGCTTAACAGGTAGTGAAGAACCAGTGAAGGCTTTGAACCTCCGGTTATTTCTTAGACTAATTCTTTTAACTAGTCTCAGTGCCAGCCTGATGCCCATTGTGCCCATGTAGGCAGCCTGAGCTCACTCCGCCCCTGTGACACCAAGCTATTCCACTCTGTGGCAAAATCAGTGTCACATATTGTCATGCACCGTCGGTAGGTTCCGTGCCAGTTGCTACAGTTCTTGAAACAAACACCACTACTGCATGTGCAAACAGTTTTGAAAGTAATTGTACATCTTTGCCTTTGCATGGAAGGGCTCAAAGTAGAAGACACTTAAGAGGTCCCGCCTGATCTCGCCCTCCTTTTCACATGCCTACAGTTCTGCGGATTCGTAGGGTACCACACCGACATCTCCTTATCTGCACTGTGTCAGAGGGCTATTGATCTAAACAGTATCAATTATGTCAAAAGTAATTATGCACTTATGTAATTACGCAAGGACAGATGCAAGAAAAAAGTTGCAATTAGAAATAAGCTTGTAATAATCTCTATCTATCATTATAACAGATTTATTAGTATATATTGGCATTATTAGTATACATTTTGCCATACCAAGACTAACCCTCTCTAGTCACAGAAATCAGTGGCTTAATTACCCTTAATATACTTAGAAGGCCGAGATTTCACTTTTTATAACACATTTGATTGCTCGTTGCCTAAAACTTCCTTTCAGGAACATTTAAATAAAGGGTTTATAGGACTATAATTTCAATTATAGTCATAAAATACTGAGACAAGATGGGTCTGAGAAAATACCTAATGCCAAAATCTGTTATGAACTCTCTTCAGAAGAATAAATTAATAAGAATTTTTATTTTCATTGTATCACCTCTCATAATGCATTTCAAAAAGACAGAAACAAGCTGTTTTATCTAGAGCTCCTCAACTGCTGTCAGGTAATTTTGAAAGTGATAAAATATGACATTAATGTGATTAATGCATGCATTTTGTAAACAAAACAATTAAAAATAAAGCTGAGTATTAGTTAAAATTCATAGTAATTGCAAACCTTCATTAACACTGCACAGCTGCGGACATTAGATAAAAGTCTTAAGAACTGCTTGCTTTTCAATCAAGCCCCTGCTATTGAATGTTTTGTAAATAGTAATGTATTATCAACTCGCAGGATAGTTCCTAATGTCCTTAAATCACTTAAAATTTTAATCTAGGCTGTTTTCCTTAGTTTGTTTTTCTGTTAAATGTAAGAACAGCAGAGGTGCTGGCTGTTGAGAAGTGTTATATTTCAACGGCGAAAGAGAAATCTGAAACGGTTATGATTCCTAAGAAAACTGATAACATCAAAACAGAAGCAATTGTGTTGCCACACTACTTTAGCATAATGAAAACTGGCAGAGCAGCATCTGTTGTGTTTTAGAGCCTGAGTGGAGATATTTCCCTGCTACCTCTGATTGATACTGGAGATCCATCACTCAGTACAGAGGCTGAGCATGGCTAATGTATTTTACTGGTATCTTATTCCACCCTTATTTGACAAGGGGTAAGGCAAACACAGCGACATATGAACACAGTACAAAACTTGAAAGTATGCTTTGTGGTTTTTAAGAGTTTGTGTTCATTTGTCTGTCTTGTCTTTTTTTTTTTTTTTAATTTCCCTAAGAGGGCATGATTATTTAAGGAAAAGAAAATAGGACAATTAAATAATTTTGAATGGATAGTTTAGCCCTAATCTGTTAGTATCACCCCACCAGTGTATGGTGTTATCTCCTACATCATACGACAAGGTACAGCTTCACATGTCCCTCCATTCTCATTTGGACAGCAGTCATCTGTAGCACTATGTTACAACCCTTAAAGAGTATCTAGGAGTCTGCTAGAGAAGTTGGAAGTACAAGCATTTCCCAGTCTTGAACAAAACAAGTCTGAATTTGGATAGTACTGCTGCTGCAGAATGCAGACATCCTCCAAAATGATGGTTAATTCTTTACTTACTTCTGAATTTTGCTAACTCTTTTTGGACTCACAGGATATTTAGGTAGAGAAAGACAAGAGTGGTGATTTTACTTTGACAGGTCACACTTATGAGAATGACACTGTAGGACTGCATAAATTTTATGTTTCTACATTATACTGTAAAAAGAGAAATAATTTTTTGAAATAATTCAGAAAAAAAAAATCACGTGAATGAAGAGCTAGGGAAAGCATTATAGATTGAAAAACTTCCATCTACTTGGTTATTTTAAATGACTTGTTTCATAAATCTTTTTGGGGCAAGTAAATGCTAGGTCCCAAAGGGCTTCATAACCTAGAAGGGAAAGGGATTAAAAGTGCAAATAGCAGGAAGCTACAGACAAACAAATTAAAATTAGAAGAATACATTTCAAACTGTAAAAGGGATTAGTTGCTGGAAGAAAATCCCCAAAAATACCAAGGGAAGAGCTGGTTCACCATCTTTTTGTGTATTTGCATTAAATCTATGTTCCTTTCTAAAAGAAGACATCTTGTAGTCAAACATGCTATTTGGCAGGGAATTAGGAGGATCTGAGGTGTAAAGCAATTAAGACTAGATTATCTAGCTGCCCATTACAGTTCCAACCTCTATAAAACTAAGAAATATTCAGTTACTGTGTTATTTTTGGCTCTTCTCGCTAGCATTGACAAAGGAGCATATGCTTGGCTGCTGTTAGATGTTACACTGCATCCAGCAACACACTTCATGACAGAAGAAACTTAAGACCATTTAGTCTTAAGGGGTCATCATTCCAACTATGCAGCTTCTTGTTTGAAACGGATCATCCCCTGGAAGTGATATGAAGCATGTGAAAGACAAGTTGCTTCTTTCACGTTTCCATGAATGCGGAAGATCCCTCTTGTCTGTCTATTGCCACTGGATTTACGATACAGAACACATCGAGCTATTGTAGAACCTGTCCTGAGGTAGCAGAAATTATAATTCCTTGGATCTGATAGTTGCTATCTACCTGTATAGGAAATAGCTCCTTTGATATATTACAAAGTAGAGTACAGCAAGATTTGTTCGATGTTTTGAATTACCAGAAAAGCAGATCTGGCCTGAGCTGGTAAAAGCTCTTTGTTCTGTTTCTCTTTGCAGTAAATCATAATACAATACTCAACATAGTAACTATATTTAATGTCAGCATGTTTTGCCTTCTTTCATAAATGTATAGTACACTAAAATTTGCTGAATATGCTAATTTGGTCTGTCTAATATTTGGTTATATAGAAAAACCAAATACATCTAATAAAAAAATACAAAAAGAAAATAGTGTTTGATAACTAACACAGCCATTTCACAACAACACAACAACAACAACATCAACAACAAATCAGAAGGCTAAACTCAGCCTTACGCTGGTTTGGAGTGAGGTAACTGAAGACATTGGAGCTGTACTTATACCAGCCCTGGACATGGACATTAATGTCTGATACTACATGATAAAGCATTTGCAGGTTTTCTGACTGATAGAAGGATAATACAGTTGTGCCTATTCCTGTTTCTTACAGACATTGTGGAAGGTTCTTATATTTAGGTAGTGAGAACATATACAACATTTAAAGGAAAGGCAAGATACATTCAGGTATTCATGGAACATATTTCGTTCTCATCTCATTCTCATTTCGTTCTCAACTGTTTATCTACTGACTGAAACAAAAATGTGTACAGGCAGGAGATGTTTCAGCTATTTAACTGAATGTGGCCTTGCTACCTACGTTTTCTTTGCCTTTCAAAGGGAATTTAACAGTTTATGAGTAAAATAAGATAAAAAGAAAAGACCCTAACCTTGTTGACCATCCAAGCCAACAAGAAGTTAATATATGTTATTGCAAGTTACTGACATTTAGAAAAAAAACAAACGCCTTTAAAAAGTACTATGTTTACTTGGCAAGAAGGATTCCATTGGTAAGAACCAGTTGGCAGCATTTCTGTTTTGTTCAACAAGGAACCTTAAGCTATGGAGAAATTGATAGTTTTCAGGATATACATGTCCTCTATCTCTATTTAATATACATAGTTTGATTGGATCCAGTGTCTGGTAGTATCCATCATGTGCTATATATACCTTTTCTAAGAGTATGTATCACTGCTATCTTGGGCACAAATCATCACTGATACAAGAGGAAAAGCAGAAAGTAAAAAGCAGGAAGGGAAATCTAGAATGTATAGCATGCACTGTGTTCTCAGTTGTTGGCTTGAAAACAACTTTAGAAGATGAGGAAGATACTAGCAACACTAAGAGGAAGAAGGCACTAAAAATTTCTATTCTTTTAAGGTAAAAAACTTATAATCAAAGTGAAACTCTATTTGTACACAGAACTTTAGATAAATTCTGATTTTTTAAATAAAGTAAAATTAACCTATGCATTAAAATACTATTTTAATTTAATTGTAGGCAACATACCGATAGGAGAAAGTTAGTAGATCACTGTGGTATTCTCTCTTTTGAGGTATGACTTCTATTGGTGACAGCAGTATGACCAGTATTGATATGATATAATTTTTTTGGGGGGGAAAGACATAGAAACAATGAAAGCTTCCAACATTTATGGTACAGTTTCCATTTAGCATGATGTTTATCAGAACATGAGTTTGAATCACATTTTATCTATAACTGTAATCAGATTTGTTTGCTGATGATACCAAACTGAGTGGGGAAGTAGACACTTCGGAAGGGAGAGCCACTCTGCAGGAAGACCTGGATAGGCTGGAAGAGTGGGCTAACAAGAACCTTATGAAGTTCAGCAAGGACAAGCGTAAGGTCTCACACCTGGGAAAACATAATCCAGGAGCGCAGCACAGGCTGGGACCTACCCGTCTGGGGAGCAGCTCTATGGAAAGGGACCTGCGGGTCCTGGTGGACAACAAGCTCAATATGAGCGAACAATGTGCTGCTGCGGCAAAGAAAGCCAACAGGACGCTGGGTTCCATCAACAAGGGTGTCACCAGCAGAGATAAAGAAGTCATTATCCCACTCTACTCAGCGCTTCTCAGGTCACACCTGGAATACTGTGTTCAGTTTTGGTCCCCGCTATGCGAAAAGGGTGTGGACGGGCTGGAGGGGGTCCAAAGAAGCTGCACAAAGATGATCAAAGGACTGGGAAGCCTGTCATACGAGGAAAGGCTGAGAGAATGGGGTTTGTTCAGCCTTGAGAAAAGAAGGCTTAGGGGAGACCTTATCACCATGTTCCAGTATTCAAAAGGTGGCTACAAAGAAGATGGAGACTCCCTTTTTATAAGGAGTCACATGGAAAAAATGAGGCGTAATGGGTACAAGTTACTCCTGGGGAGATTCCGATTGGACACAGGAGGAAAATTTGTCACTATGAGAACAATCAGCCATTGGAATAATCTCCCCAGGGAAGTGGTGGATTCCCCGACATTGGACACTTCTAAGATTCAGCTGGACAGGGTGCTGGGCCATCTTATCTAGACCGTGTTTTTGCCATGAAAGGTTGGACCAGATGATCCTTGAGGTCCCTTCCAACCTGGTATTCTATGATTCTATGATAGATTTTATTTTAAAGTTAATTGGGATCAGTACTCTTTTAAAGCAGTTGGTGCATACTCTCACTTTTTTGCAAGCACCGAGAGCTACTGAACAGTCTATTGCCTTTATGCGTATTTGCATCCATGCCATTTGCGACAATACAAGTACTTATCTGAAAAGGTAAAATTTTCTCTTGAGCATACATGATGGGCCATGATAGGTTCAGATGACACTGAGCACTCCACCTCCTCTGTCACAGAACTGTGCCATTCAGGAGCAAAGTATTTTTCTTGACACTTGAAAACATTTTTTTGCAGAGATTATTAAGATATCTGTACACTGTAAGAAAGGAAGAGGCAAGGTTCGCAGATATATGTGGCTTCTCTCAGTATAAGCTGAAGTGAAGCATCAAATGCATGAAGATTAGTGCAGTTTTCCATGTTTGTAAGAGTAAGAACTGCCTGCAGGCTCGTCACACACGGGAAATCCCCCGTCAGTCAAAGGAACCAGAGGAGATAATGAACCATGAGAAAACCATCCGGGCAAAACTTAAGACTTAACTTGCTCACTTGCCCTGAGAAATGTGCTGAAGGGGCACAAGTGTGCTGCTCTGGAACATGCTGTGCAATGGCCTTTTACAAGCAGGTGAGAAGACAAACAAGAAATTTTGGTCATGTTATTTCCAGGAGAGGAAATAGAGAAAAAGATAATCAGGAAAAAAAAGCATCAACTTGTAACCATAACAAAATTACACTTGGAAGGCAATGCCAGTGGTTTGCCAACAATATAAAAAATAGAAAATGTAAGGATTATTGCCTCAAGAATGCTGCTACTTAGAATTCCCAATTTTGTTTTCTAATAAAGTTGTTGTAATAATTCGTAACAGTCCAGGGCCCACAAGCTACAGAAGGAAATTGTGTCCTTTGTAGAAGATAAATGAGTGTACAGATTTTGGGCTAATACATCACAAAGCTCTCCATTTCCTCAGTATCCCACATGATTTCAGGATAGACAATTTTTAAATCAGCTCAGATATAATTTTTTTTCTGCAACAGTTTAAAAAAATAATTAGAAACAGACTCATCTTATAGTTCAGGAAAATGGGAACTTTCTGCCACATATTCTGATATAAGGTTGCACTAGAAACACTTGAATCACTTGAAAATAAATACCTGTAAGTTGAAAATAAATACTTTTAATTTTTTTTTTTAATTAAAGTAATGAAAAATACAAAGATTCAATAGTTTTTATCTGGCTCAAAACACTATAATGCCGTAGTCTTTTTAATCATATTTTGTCCAATACAAAATAAAACTAATCTGTCCTGTGCTAGGTGGCTGTAACTTCTTGTTTGTACTACATGTAGGGACATAACAAAATTCTGCAAATATGATCTCAAGACTAATGTTTATATTGATGATGCTCCCTCCCAAATTCATTTTATTCCATTTTGGCAATATGAAGCCATACTTCTTTCCCCCAAAATATTTGCTATTAATTTTATTATTTATTGAAAAGTAATTTTCAAAAGTACATCAAAGTACTGTGATGACCTGGTCTGATTCAGTGTTTACTCCACTTTGATCAGGAGTGACTAGAACTAGTGACCTTCCAGGGTCCCTTCCAAGGTGAATGATGCTCTGATTTTATGAGTGATTAATCCTGAAAGCCTCTACAGAGTAAATTAGAAACATTATTCCCATCTCACTAGTCAAGATGAGGAATCCCAAGAGTTAAGTGACTTAAGGTAATAGCAGTCCTTGTCAAAGTCAGGTTTTAGTCCCCAAAGTTCCTCTCTGTTCTGATCTCTACTGAACTGAAGCTTTGGAATATGATATGTATTGAACAAAAAGCAATGATAAAAGACCCTTGCAAGGTCAAGGTTCCAAAACAATATCTAAAAATATTCAGAGAGACATGGAAACACAGCAAGTTGACATCTGTCCCTTGCTGGAGTTCTGTTCCTAAATTTAGGTTGACTTTCTGTGGCAGAATACCTGAAAGTAGAAGAAAGGTACATACCTCCTCCCCTCCCTTATGAGATTATCAAACAATCTCAGTGATTCTTGCCATACGAAGATGCTTTCTGCCTGGCACAGGGCATTTCAGCAATACCTAATCTAGTGTATATTTGTTTTATTAACCTTTTTTTTTGTTTCAGTTTAAGAGCTGTTCTCTATGATCAGTGTAAAATAAACCATGAGGACACATAACGGGACATGGGCTTGCCTGAAATAGGTAGTTATTCTGTATCTGCAGTGTATTGCTCGTTCAACTACACAGAAAAAAAGGAAAAAAGAAATCTTGATGGTATTTACCAAAAACAGTACGTGCATCTCCTCTATTATAATAGCAAGAAATAAAAGCCCATAATTAGATGCATAGAATAACTTAAGTATATATAAAATTAAAATATGCATAGATTAATATGCCTATTTATTATACATATTATTGTATAAATATGTTAAAGTTTATAAATATATATATAGTATAGTGTAAATATAGTACATATATAAATAATATATATCCCATAATAAATATGCACCTCAGTATTTGCCCCAGAGCATACAGAAAACATTCTTTGTTATTAACATACATTCATTGCAGGTATTTCATGTTGTAATACACATGGATGAGGATTTCTTATCTCTTAAATTTTTTAATGCAAATACTTTTGCTTCCTGTATTCCTGTATATACCATGTAAGAGGAGATTCTCTGTAGTTTAAGGGTTAAGCTCCTTGCGAGACAGTTTTGTGGCACTTCTAATTAGTTCTATATTTTTTGGTCGTTCTCCTGAATGTGGTTGACAGAGGTACCAGATGATTTCTGCTATGTGCTCCTTCAGTAACTGTCGAAGTCAGTGATCTTACAGAGACTTTATCCTCATTACTCCAAATGGGGGTCACATTACTGTTTTTCTATCCTAAAGATCAGTACTGTACAGCTCAACATCTTAGAAATACTTCTATCCTATTCTAATTAGAAAATTGAGGAAATCGAACATATTGAGCCTGAATCTGGTATCATAAGAGGGAACTTGAAGATAATTGGGAGAAGGTAGCAGTGCCACCAAAATATTCTCATTTTAACAAATGCCAATAAAAATCAAAGATATTATTAGCCTAAAGATATTTTTTCTTTAAAGTCCAGCAGCCTATAATTCTTTGTTGATGAACTTGGCTCAGTACCTAGAAGAAAAACAATCTCCAAATTACAATAAACATATTCTGAACCCTTAAATAAACATATTTACACTCTGTTTTAGTTTATAGCTATTCAATCCCCACTTAACTATGGTTGTGCACATTTTTAGCACAATTTTATCTTGTGGTTATATGCAGTTCTTAACATTAACAGAAGGAAGGCATTATAAAAAAAAATCAAGCTAAAACAACAACAAAATCCATTAATTCCATACTAAGGCATGTCTCCATATCCAAAGGAGAAGTTGAGTATGATTGAAAGCAGTGTAATAGCTGGATTGGAGTCAGGAAATTTATATCAGTGCCAAATCAATTACAGGTTGCAGGTGTCCAGAATTAATTAAAATAAATTGCTATAAATCAGGCGTTAGCTATCTGCCATGAGTGAAGAAAAGCAGAAAAGAAAGTAAAAATAAAAAAGTATTTTGTTTATGATGAAATGTTGAAAAATATCAGAAAATAAATCTCAGAAAGAAATTTGTACATCATTTGGCAGTGTTTTCATTCTAAAATCTAAAATCTGTTTGAAGGTCTCTTCTCAAACTACATGAAAGTGTGCTTAATTTTTATAAAGGGATTTATACCAAATGACTTTGTTGTATTTGATGTTTGTACTTTCTGTGTTTAAGATTAGAAATAATACTGCTAACAGACACTAAAATAACCTGAATTCTGTATTGTACAGACAGAAGCTTCAGTGCAGGTAAGTAAATATTGATTTACACTTGCAAGTACATAGAATAAAAATTTTATATGAACAAATACTTAAGCATCCTAAATGTTAGAAACTGTATATATAATATACTATGTGATACTATGTAAATATGTATGAACATTTTTCAATATTTTTCTTTTTTGTAATTAAAAATTGTTAATTTGTGAAATCATATCAAACAGTTCAAAGGTCAGAAAAATTGCTGTCCTATAAAAATTCCATAGAAGTCCAATAATGAAAACAATGTGGTGTGTTTTCCTAAATCTTAGAAAAAGGATTGGACAAAGTCAACTTCTACATCCACAAAGTTCCAAGGAGAATGAAGTTGCAACACACATGACACAAGTCACAGCAATGTTGTTTTCACTGTAATGGGAGACTTTCCAAATTAAAAATGTTGGTGAAATATATCAGTTTCCAGTGGTTCAGAGATCTGTTTGAACATCCAATACATCAGAGCCTTGCTTCTTCCTTTCTCTGAAGCTAAATTAAAACTTAAACTGTAACTAAAAAAAGATAAAAGAAGAGCAGATAAAATTCCAGGAAGACGGAAGAGAAAAAGAGAGAAAAAGCAGAACTCCAGACAAGTGTACACACTCTGCTAAAAATACAGTGGGATGAAGAATGTTGTATTAGGGAGTAAATAAATCTGATTCTGTAAGCTTGCAGCCTTGAAAATGAAGGTCTGTTTGAGTAATTGGGGCAGGAAAGTCACTATAATTCGGAATGCCTTTCAAATAGAAAGATCTTAGGTCTGTGCCCAAGACTCTATGTGGATTTATTCTCACAGAAAACTGCATTTGGTGGTGAGGTCTTGAAGACGGGATTTGTCCTATCTCAGCTACCTAAGAGTGTTGGGTCTTGTCTAAACTATGTGTCTGATTCTCTCTCCCTATGGTGAGCAGACAGAAACAAACATATCAGGGGACAATTCACATCACTAGTCTTGGATGGGTATTTTGGGCTGAGTGCAGCACTCTGACCAGCTCTTGCTTTACTGCTTACCAAAAGACCAAATGACAGGCTTAGAAAAGGAACCCATCTTCTGGATTGCTAAAGCCTGCTGTGACTCAAACCCTCAGTCTCTGCTGAGAAAAGGAAAGTAAAACCTGTTTTGCCCAAAGTGGATTGTGAGGTAACACAATAGTCAAGAGACATGGCAGTCCCTGCTGACAAGGTCACACCTGCAGGAGTCGTGGTGACCATTAAGCTCATGAGGTTCCTGCTCAATATAGCTGTTCCTCCACGGACACTCTCCTGCAGTGTGGGCAGAGACTGAGGGGGATGCAATCAAGAAGCTGCTGCTGCTGAATTCTTGCGTAAAACACATGAAGACACTTAAGTCTTTATGATAGGGCCACATGAATGAAAAGCTTGGCTGACAGTGGATATCAAAATGAATCCAGTGCACTTTTTGGTTTTCATAGACTTTTGGTTCTGATTCTTGCTAATATTTAAACCAGGAAATGGGAAAAGTATGTATGTATACACACACACAAACACACGCATTTTTATATTTATCAGATATTTTGGTTCTGATCCTTACTAGTATTTAAATCAGGAAATGGAAAAAAGTGTGTGTATGTATATATATATAAACATATAATAAGTATAAGTTTATATATAATATACCTAGCATTTTTGATTAAAAAAATTGTTGTGCTGTATTTTAGTCTTGATTATACATTACTCAGATGGGTAATCGTAAATTTTTACTTCATAGTAAAAACTATTTTTTTTTTTACATCCTCTGATATGTGGTGAAATGTGGTTTTTTAGTTGATAGTGTTTATGAATGCAAAAGGGACACCTACTAGACAGGGCATTTATTCCAAGATAACTGAAATGGAGAAAAACAAAAGAATTTGGTGGAGAGGAGAGGAGGGAAATTTGTGTTGTGCACAGGAGCAGAGGGTGAGAGAAAAAGACACTGGAGTCAAGGAAAATGAGGTGACACTAGCTACAACACCCCCAATGCTCACGAAAGCATCTTAAAAACACAGTGTGGAAACTTGATGTGTTTCTGAACTGCATGCAGGGATGGCTCAGGTCTGTAAACTCCCTCTGGCTTTTCCTGTGTGATACATTATACATGCAGTCCCATCCACCTGACAGAAGTGTCAATAAATTTAGTTACCTATGTTATCTTGAAGAGGAGAAGGGGTGAGAAGAACACATTGTAAAAAGACAGCTACTGAAAGCAGTGATTCTAGTCAAGAAGCTATTAGCAACGAACCTCTTTAGTTACCTGTGCTACACAAATCAAGAGCCCAGCTTTTGACCTGGCTTTTCAAGTAACTTAACCAAAAACACATACACTTGTAAAACAAGAGGATGATAGCTGAGAATGTGAGAAATCTGTAAAAGAGATGAGGAAGGGAAGACTAACAACTCAACATTATAAAACGCCAGCTAGTAGACAGTCTCACTGAATCGGTTTAGTGGAGACACAAAATACTAGAAACCTTGTGACCGGGAACATGACTCTGGCCAATTTGGGGGTTTGTGTACTGTAAAACATCTGTGAGTTTCATTTGCTTCTAGGTTTCTGGTTTGAAAAAGGAAACGTTATATGAGTCAGTCCTGGGTACCACACAGTCTGAGTTACAGCCTCATTTTTCTGCTAGCTTGTTTCACACAGCTCCCATTCACACACCATCTGTTTCTCAGGGCATAATTTGGCCTCAGATCTCGTCCACCAAATCAAAGCTTCTTATTGTTTTTTAGAAGCAACACACACAGAGGCGGATAGATAATAAACCTGCATTGTAGTTACAACCTGCGCCTGAAGATTTTTAATAAAATGTTGCAGACTAAAATGACTGTTCTCATATATCACCCTTAATGTGGTAAATGGCTCCCATGACCCTTTGCCTGTCTATAAATCACAAACTATGAAGATTTACCAGGGCGATTAGATCAGTCAGTGGACGTTTAATTAAGTGCACAGTTTTTCAAGCTGCTATTTATAAATAAGCAGAAGTAATCTTTCTCCTGTAGTAGAAAATTAAAGTCTAGATGAAGGTTTACAAATTAGATTAAGATATACTTTTTCTGGATTATACGAAGAAATGCACTTACATTATCTCACTGAAAAAGCGCATCTCCAATCCTGCTCTCTTTTATGGACAGTGTTTAGCATTTAAAGAGGATCTGGTGAGAGCTTCAGCATGTGTCAGAGAAAATATTTCTATTGTTTTCATGTGTCATATTGAATATCAATCTCACTAATACCACTAATAATACTTCAAAGTCTTTTTTTATGCTGTGTTTGTGTCTCATGACAAGCAACGTGTCCTGGGAGAAACTGCCAGTGCCAACTTTTCTACACAGAAAACATAAGCTTTTCATCTTGACTTCTGGAATTTAAATAATGAATTGCATTTCTTCCACAAAGAATGAAACCTGCTTACATAGCATCATTCTTTGTACCAACTTGCATCTTCATCTAGGAACTGCATGTGCTTCAGCGGTGCCTAGCACAATGGACGCTAAGACAACATTCATATCAAGTGTGTTATTTGCATGTTTTTGGTAGCTGAATTGTTACAACAAAAAATTTTTCTTGGGAAAGAACAAATGCAATTTTATTTGTTCCTTTCCATTCAATTTTCTGCCTTTGTTTGGATTATGAAATAGCCTTTTGTGAAATTGTTGATCTCAATTCAGATGTTAGTAGACGAAGTTAAAGGACTATATATAGATCAGTCAGGTTATGTTCTGATACCTTTTGACTAAAAATTAATGAACACATGAAATGACAATCAAGGTGGCTGTTCAACATTTGTGATCCTCTGATTCTACCTGAATTCAATTTTTCACCTCCTTTGATCTTTTTCTCTCGACTTTGAATAATTTGCATTCATTGAAATATAACATTTTTTTTCTCTATAGACCTGCAATAGAAATCCCCTGGGACAGTTTTAAATGCTAAAAATAATCAGCTTGGATAATATTCAGTCAGACATTTCAGTTTCTTCGTCATGTTTTGGGCTCAGCCTGTGAATCTTTTAATGCGAAACTGATATTTCCTACAAAATGAAAAAGGTGTCAGTATGCAGTGCTTTAACAGTTTCTTGTTTTGGCCTTCTCTGATGGCAGTTCTTTGCTCACGGTCAGTTTACTGCTAAGAATGTGACAAGAGCAGCAGCTTGTAATTTGTCAAGACTCCTTGAGACTTCTTTTAGTTGCTTCAGTAAGTTTAATGCCTATCCACAGAGTCCCTTGTGTAGAATCTTTCCTATTGATCAAAATCCTCCGCTTGCTAAGTGCAAAATCTAACTTAACAGTACATGGATAATAATGCCGCAAAGCAATCTACCGCAGAGCTCCACGGAGTGCTGTTAAGAACCTGGGGCATCGATACGCATTTTTTCAATCACCCTGCTATGAGAATGATAGCAGCTGCAGAGAAATTTCTAAGTTTCCAGAATTAAAAGCATGGCAGGTGTTTCTTTTTTCCTAGCGAGGTTTCAACATTATACTAAAGAACATTAAGCCACAACATAGAAGTTCCTGTCCTCAACATTTAAGGAAAAAGGAAACTGCTTCTGAAGCCCAGAATCAAGAGCTTTAAAGCAGAGTATATTTTCTATAGTTTGTGTTCACTGAAGAGCCACTTCTTTTGTTGGATGAGCTATTCTTGATCAATCTCAACATTCTTTTACTTTTTCTTGAATTTTTTGCTTGAAATGTGTATTGTGGAAATGTGAATGCAAACTTTGCTCTTTGCAATATTACCAGTGAAATGCTTCAGTTGCTTCCATAAGTAAATTGTTAATTTTGTACTATAGTGAAGGCTCAGCTAGTTCAATAGATGCTGGCAATTTTGTCATCAAATATTGCCTTTTTCAGATGCTTTTAAGGCACAATTAATTATATAGTTTTGATACTTTCCTCTGCCTTAGGAAAGTATCTGCCTGATTTGCTTTTGGCTTCCGCATAAAAGTTAAGCAGAATTGTAATGTAATTATCTGTGCCCAGAGTATCCTCCCCTTCAAATCCTTCTCCTGTCTACCCTCCAGTCGTTCTCTTACCCAAGCACTTTCCAGGTGGGGCTGATGGGGCAGTCTGTCTGTCTGCAGCCTCCTTGCTGTAGTAAGGCCTGACCCTTCGTTACTGTGCTCACAACATAGTGCAGACTGGTACTTTAAGAACTACTGGGGAGCCCCAAACAAAGAGAAATGTAATTGTCAATGTTATGTTCTGTTAATGCTTAAGTACTGAAAATATTAGACATGACTTTAAAAATAATAAACTTCTCAGAGCTCATTTCTTTCAGTTTGATCAATTAAGGAAGTCTGTAAGTCTGAAACAGTTGCAGGAAGAATCAGATCTGGTTTTGGGCAGACATCTTCGAAGTATTAGCAAACAAGCAAATGCCTCCTAAAATCATGTCACAGCTGGAGACTATAGTGTGGATCGAATAATACATACTAATTATGGTTAATGCAGTTATTCCTGAACATGATAGACAACTGACACTTTTTTCAACATTTTTTTTCGCTGTCTTGATCATTCTGGATACAGGACCTGGGAGCAAAGGCAGAAGCTCAGTGACTTGATTACAGATGAAACCTTGGGAAGCTACTCACTGGACAGGAGCTGAATGTAGAGAAAACTGATTTTTATTAAGTCAAAGGTGCAAAAATTATAAGGAATTTGTATCTCAAGCAAAGGAAAAAATTTACTTGTGGGAAAGGGCTCTGGATAAATAAACAGTTTGAAAATTATCACAGAAATTGGAAAAGAGGCTATGATGGAGGGAAAAGAAAATATACAGAAAGGTAAACTACTTTTTGCTACACACTGAAAACCAAATGATGTATTGCATAGGGAATTAAAGCAGGGAGAAAGAACAGCTGTTTGGGTCATTTGAAAGGAAGACAAAATCAAGTCTCTAAACTACAGTACTTTCTCACTTAATGTCCTTAAATTCATGTTGAAGGGAATGAATCAAAGTATAAAAACGAGTGTAACTCTGAATAAAAAAGCCTTCGGCGTATAGGAGATAATACCCAAAGTTATTCTTTGGCTTTCTCAGCTGACCTCACATCACTGAGAAGTTAACCATATGTACTACTAAGGAACATGCCTGGCTCTGAAGTGAAACATATTGTCCATGGAAAGAAAAGTAACTGGAGACTGGTCCTGTGAAAATGAAATCAGATGATACATCGAGGTAAACAGAAACACCTTTTTTGTGTATTTGCAAAACTGATGAGCTGAAAAGGGGAATAGGACTTCCTCTCTGCAGTAACCTGGAGAGGAGCTACCAGCAAGATAGAGCTACCTATTGCTAGGCCATTTGTGCAATCAAGCATTCTGAGACCAAACGGATGACAGGGTGAGAATATGGTGCCACAAGTTCAAGACTTTTGAATATAGGCAATATGCTTTTTATGTATTCACAAAACTGTGTGAATGGTAGTACAGTAAATGCCACATAACTGTCATAAAAAAAAAGGGCCGCAATAATTCCCATGTGTGAGTTTAATTTCAGTGACTTGGTAGAAGTCTTTTTTTTTTAATTTTATGTCTTATTTCCTAAAATGATACTCCATTCCTGAAAGCAAACTATCTACATTTAAAAAAGCCCACAAAAATCAATACACACTCACAAGCAAAAAGTAACAGACAGATAGGGGTTAAATTAAAATGGCCTAATTACAGAATTAAAAGTTAAAAAATTGAGGATATGATCTACAAATGAACAGTGTTCCCAGCTTTATTATCTGACCTATGTACGGTCAGTTTTATTACACAGTTCTCTACACGCTGAGGTCCTGTCGGAAGTGTCTGAATTAGTTCATTTCATTATTATGTTTATGAAGTGACAATTTTTTCATTAATATTATAGGGCAAATTACATTCAACAGAACAGGAAACCCCTTGCTAAGGAATAAATGAATTTTAGTAAATAAGGATTCATTTACTGCTGTAGTTGCAGGTATATCTCTTTACAGGAGTTTGTATTAGACACAAGGGATTCTCTTCGATACAAAATCTGGATTATACTTTCTGGTATATGCTTTTATCTGAGTGTCACATGAAAGTGCAGTTGAGCCATAATGCAGAAGTCAAACATCAAGCAGGAATCACATCTTAAAGGAAAAAGCACATGTGCTTAAATTCAACAGTCTGAATTGCATGAGTCTTTTAAGCTGACATGAGAGTTTAGAAACCGCTGTGTATTAATGGAATATCAAAGACGATGTACGATATCCCTGAGTGGGTATTCAGTGGACAACAAAGAACTATTGTATGGGCCTTGATCCTGAAAAGGGGCACAGAATGAAAACCCCAAACAAAACACAACTACAATAATACTCTGTGCCCTGCATGCGAAAGTGAGGAAGTGTTGAAAAACCGATTCAAGACAAAATGAATCACCCCTAAGGGGAATATGGTATTAAAAACTTCAACTGATATACCTTCCTGAATGCTGCATATAGATCTTGAAGTAGTAGGAATTTTAAGTCCCTACAAATACTACTTTTCATCTGGAGGATATTCAGTACAGAGATATGGTGCCGTTTATGGCTAATTGCCATTAAAATCAAGAACTCACAGTGAAAAACAGCATCTCTGTTGTCATATAACCCAGGCAATGTAAACACAGAGGGTCTTTTAATTCCCTTGTTTTTACCTAGAAAAAAATGTAATAAGTATTATAATTCCCATTACAAGGTTGTCAGAGCAAAATTAGTGCATGGTGTGCTCCAAGACACGGATTGTTCAGACCTTACTGACGCATGAAATCAGAATGAGGAGAAATGCTAGAACGAGGAGATAGGCTGAGAAAGATTGGTCTGCAGCTACAGAGATGTAAGTCATAAAGTCTGAACTGTTTAGCATAATTTCTCCTGAATCCACTTAAGGTTTAAGGTAAATTAAGGGTACATTAATGTTAATAATTTTTTTAGCTTTATTTATTGGAAAGTTTGCTTAAAATATAAGCGATGTCAGTTTCTGAGTTGTAAAAGATTCTGTGTATCTCTGTGTTAAATAGCACGCTATTTTCAATACACTTGTTAGCAGCTTACAAACACATGGCTTTGGCACCTTGTTTTACTTTTCTATGAGAATGTAGGTTGCCTGTCTTTTGTAAAGAAAATTAGAGTTATCCATTACAGATTCTAAAATAAGACTTTTAACATCTAAATTATGTTTATTATTTAGATTGTTAAAACAATGACAATAGGGTTTGTGCTGCAGAGAAAATAAAGTCCTTCAAAGAAATACCCTGTTTTCTTCAGTTCAATGCCTTTAAGATCCAGAAATGCTATTCATCAAAAGGTAAACTTTATGCAGAAAGAAAAATTTTAGGATGGAGGAGAACAACCAGACCCACACCTCAACTACAAGTGAGTCACTGATTATTAAACCATATATGAAGAAAGAAATCCAGGGTGATGCATGTCACTGTTGTTGCAGTGCAGGGTTTCGAGTCTTCATGTCCTACAATCGTTTGGCTCTTCCATCAGCCTGTTGTAGAGCAGCCACTACTCTGCACAAACCTTAGCCCAAGTCCATATGCTGCCTGATGCAGATTCAAGCTTCAGGTCAAACATTTACCAAAGGTGGTAAACCCTCTCAGCGCTGAGCTATTGCTCACTTTACAGTAAAGGGATTTCTTTCCTCTCTTCCCTGATGAAAGAATTACTTAGTTTAGCTTGGATTTATAATATGGGGTAATTATAAAAGGTCTTTTTTTTTTTTTTTTTAAACTTATCCTTTCTCTAGAATTATGAGGTGGACATGAAATGAAGTGATCAGGAAAGTGCTAAGAAAAAAGTAAGTTGAGAGTATGTTCCAGCCCAGAAGAGAAAAATACAAACCGACAATGAACAAATGAGCTATAGAACAAATACCATTCCCAAAGCACAGCAAGTGGGAACTAGCTGTTATTGCTATGGTTCCCATCTTCTTTCTGGCATCTTCCGGTGGCTTGCCATTGGTGATGAGCATTGTCTTCTGGACACTTTTTCTTCTATCAGCTAACAGGAGGCTTCTGTTGGCTGTTTTCTGTTAGGGGCAGTCTGTGCTTTCTGTTTTCAGCTGACTGCTGTCAAGAAGTGACCCGAGCACCTCTTCAGCTGGTGCTTGAGGGGCAGCTGTGTAACTGTCAGGCTGGAGTGCCACTAGCAGAGACCTGGCAGTTGTTAGTGCAGCAATGCATGCAGACTGTGAGACATCAGTGAGGACAGACAGGAGATTGACGGGGTTGTCTCAGAGACCCTGAAGAGACAAAAGCCCAAGCTATGTGAAACAAGAAATGAGGGTCAGCTGGAGACTACACTCAAAGGAACAGTAGATGGAAACTCTCAAGATGGGGGAAACTGGAAAAGCGTGACTTCAGGCATCAGAAGTCTTCCTATATCTTGACCTGTAGATCATTTACACCTGTAGATCTGCAGCTTCAGGACAGGCATAGTGCCCTGGGAGTAGTTATGCGCTCAGGATCTTTAGTAAAGTTCTAAATCTATAAAGAATAACTCTATGCACAAATACAGACTCAGCATGACTAGATAAAAGCAGGCCTGCAGTTGACACCAAGCTGAATACAGGTCACCAACGTGTCCTTTCAGTAAAGATGGTCAACCACCTTCTGAGTAGTAAAAATGCAGCTGGCAGGTTGAGAGAAGCAATTCTTCCCCTCTATTTGGCACTTTTTCTTTTGGGATTGTATCTGGGGCACCGAGTATAAGGAGGACATTGACATACTGGAGTGAGTCCAGAAGAGAGCCACAGAGATGGTCATGGGGTGGAAGCACATGTCATATGACTAGAGGCTGAGAAATGTTTTTTGTTTCAGCCTGGAGAAAAGAAGGCTAAGGGTAGATCTTTTTTTCTGTCTATATCCACCTATTGGAGAGTATCAGGAAGACAGAGATGGGCTTGAAGATGCATAGAATAAGAGGTAACAAATTAGAATATCTGACTAAATATAAGGAACAAAAATACCGTGAAGGTGTCCAAATACTGGAACAAGTTGACCAGAGAGGTTGTAGAATCTCCATCCATGGAGATATTTGAGACTGGACTGGACAAAGTCCTGAGAAACCTGATGCAGTTAGTCCTGTTTTGAATGGAGTGTTGGACTAGATGGTTTCTAGAAATCCTGTTCAATCTCAGTTATTCTATAACAGTCATGCTTTCCAGGAGCACTGCAATGTAACAGAACAATAAAAAATAGAAGAAAGGAAAGGAAAATAAAGAAAAGATCAATGAAAAAAAAAGTGATATTTTGTTTATAATAAGTCTTTACTAACTAGCTCCTCATGGATACACATTTTACTTTGGACAGATGACTGTGAAAGACTTGGATTTGGCATTGTTAGTAAAGGATATAAAGATCCATTCACAGCAAAGAGGTACCAGAGATGTAGAAAGGAAGTTTTAAAAAATTGTTGATAAAAAAAGAGTAAAAAAAAAAAGGTGTTTCAAAGTTGTGTGTTACTATATCAGGAAAATAGAAGTTGTCAATGAGTCAAAGAAACTTGTGGATGTTCGTTCCTGTACATAGAGGGATAAAGAATTATCAAGATAAGCTGACATTATTTGTAGAATTGTTTGGGCTTTTTCTAGTCTGGAACCTATTTTTGCATTTTTTGGTGGGGGGAGAACTGTCTTTTAATTTTTACTAGACAAGAAGCTTTAAGGAAAGACTCATTACTTTTTGGATTATGATAACTTTTCAGCCAAGCTGCAGAAAACCTTTTCAGTTCTAAACTCAAAAACATGAAGAGTTAATGTTCCGTGGGTGAAAGGGTTTCTTTAAAAAACCAAATATATATTATCACTAAGTATATGTCTAGTAGTGACGAACTACACCAGAGGATGTTCTTGGGGTTATGTAGCTACTGTACGCATTGAACAGTAAAGAAAATTTTGAAGAAGAAAGGGAAGATAATATGAAATAGCAAAAATACAATGATAAAAATATAAGATTAATAAACAGTCACTAAACAGTCAAAAAGTCTAAAAGAGATTCCTTTGAATAGTGGTAGTTGTTCTTGCCAAACAATCAGTAATGCATAGATCCGAGAATGTTGAAAGAGGTTGTTCGTACAAGAATAACAAAAAAGGAGAAGTGAAAGGTCTTTCTGCTCTATGGTTTGAGAACTTTGTAAAACTGAAAGGCTTATGGAAGCTACATCAAACACTTAGCAGCTTCAGAAGGTGCATTTGCTGATCCCTGCATAATCATACTTCTATCATACCATATCACCTTTTTATATTGGTACAATACCATATCACAATTTCCAACAATATTAGACTATGTAATGAGGGGATTTTATGCATTGTGACCTTAAGTCACACATATGAAAATAACATACTTTTCTCATAGGTCTTCCCAAGTTTTTAACTAGAAACTGTAAATTTTTAATCCTTTAAGGATGTTTCAATGGCTTTGCACAGTTAATTTAATGACACTGTCGTAAAATTTAAATTATACATTTCCCAGCTTTAGGCTGATTATGTCTGCTGTGAACATAGGCAAAGAGATAATAACCAATGAGCATAATACAAAAAGCATATTAGTGACTGTGTACAGAGACGACAGTCTATGGCGGCAGGGGAAGAAAAAAAGTATAGTATTATATTAGGTCCAGTGAAGTGCTACAGATATTAATGTTGGTGCTAGATTTACTTAATATTTTTTAAATAATCTGATAAAAATGGCATATTAATTAACTTGGAAGCTATTACTTGTTAAAGTTTAAAAACAGAAACTACAGAAATAATTTTTAAAAAGGATTTAGAAAGAGGAAAGCAGAAGGGAAGGGCGAGGTTGAGGAATGCTCGTTGAAAGTCTTCACAAATATCAAACGCCTCCATTGTTTGCTCTTACTACAATGTTTTCTCTTTTTTCAAGGCTAGCCTACTAAACAGAAGTCTTGGTACATTTTTAACCTTCCTGTGTGTATTTGACTTATGATTCTTTTCCCTCTGACTCTTTTCATTTAGTTGTTATAAGGACAGTAGGTTTTACAGCCCCTGAAAAGAAAATGAGAAATACAGGAATCTCAGGTATGTATGTAGAAAATCTGCTTCCATGGAAGTCACTAACACCAGAGTAATCTGATTTTCACTGGTGCTAGTAATTTGCCCTTGCAAAATTGGTGTTATACACAACTAGATCATATTAGAAACAGTTTCTTTCAGAGTGGTAAATGGGTTTACAATTTACAAGCAATGATGGAAGATTCATGTTGCTGCTTTTCATAAATATTTTGAAATTCTTGCATCCTTTCTATCCTTTATTAAGGAGAAACATTTAATTTAAAGTTCTTTTAAATTAACCCCTTGCCCAAGGGAGAACATGAGATTGATGGTGTTAGACAAGGAATGTAACTCGTAATCAGTAATAATGTGATACTGATTTGTGATACTAATTGCCGTATTACTTAAATAAAGGAATACCTTGGCTTTCCTTATAGATATGGTATAAAAATTGGTATAAAATTTTCATGAGGAAATATGATGTCTATTTTTGTGAAGCAAATCTGAATCTTGACAACTGCAAAGACTGATGTTCTACATTACTTGAAAATATGCAAAAGTGCAAACATGACAGATATCCCTTGTTCTGACCTAAGGTGTCTTTTTTGCTGGGTAAGATGTAGTTTCATTGCCATGCTTAGAAATACACCATTGAGACTGCTGATTGGATAGTAAGTTTATGGTCATTTACGTATTGAAATCTGTTCATAGAGTTAGATAGAGGCCTGAAAATCATTGATCTTGACAGAGTAATTTTTTTTTTATCATGACAATGTGGATTAATTTTAGCTTGTTTTTTTCTAGACTAATATCATTCTTTTTTATTATTAATCCCATTAAGAAGCCAATTTCCACCATACTTTTTTTCTAGATATCAAATCACTTATTTAAGCTTTCGTATACAATTTAATTTTCTGCAAAGCATATCTAACTTTTTAAAAATATGCATAGACTTATTCTTCTTCTCTGGGAGCAATTAGCGTATAATACTGACAGTCCGTAGATTTTCAAGACTGACAGACTGGAGGATGTCAGAATATAATGTGAGAGAAGATGCCAAATACATCACAAATTCCCTTTAAATTTTGAAATTTAATAATAAATTTCATAATATAGCTACAAAAATCACGAAATCTTGATGCAATAGGTGATAATCTGTTGAAAAGCCACCCTAACTAATTTAGATTTATGACAGAGAAGGTGGCTTTCTAGTGCAAAATTAATTTTAGCAGCCCATGTGTAGATGATCCTTGTAGTCTCCACACAGATCATGGATGCTGACTAGTAGATCTAACAAAACATTGAGCATCACTTAAAATGTAGTTTAGCTCTTTATGGTGCTATAAATTTAAAGATACACTCAGAGTATATGCTCGTATTTAGGAGTTCGACAAGATTTCTCAATCCAAACAATCCGAGTTCATTTCACAGATTTCCCACAATGCCTTGGGAATTTCTTCTTTAACATTCTGTTTCTTCCAAATTTAAAAATAGACTTGGTGCCTACAGACTTTAAAAATTTTATTGCTATGTTGTAACATGGCACTGAGCAACAGTAATTATCATTTATCATGTCATTATTTCAGTGTGACTAATTCAGTGATAATGCCCAGAGATTCTGGCTGAGGTAAGACTCTCATGTGCTGCACAACTTAAACAGTGATTATTTCTCTATCAGGAAAATAAATAGGCATACTCCTTCCATATATTGAAGCCAGCTATCACACAACTGTTTCCATCTTATTAAATGCTGTTAGCCTTTAAAACATGGTGGCAGCACGCAGACAGGCTAGCAGGAATGGCTTTTGGCATGCACAAACTCTTAAGATGCCTAAGAACTACTTGGGGACAGCTACTTGATGCAGGCTAAAATCCAGCCAGGGACTAACTGCCTAATAGCATAGCTGATTGCTTCCCACCGCAATCCCAGGCAACATTACAAGGCAGCTTTTAATTTACTTGTGTAGGTAAATCATCTGCCCTAACTGGTGTGCAGCATATATAGGAAGGAAAATGTGAGACTTGCGTTGTGTGCTGTCCTGGACACACCTCTGCTGTGAGCACCCGTCTTGGACCATGGCCAGTCGCTCCAATCCTTCCTGGGCTGCTCTGGCACACGCATGTCTGCATCTGTGTGAGCAGCTGACAAGGGAAATGGTCTAGCAAAAAAGTACCCCAGGTGAAATAAAGGGTCTATTTTTCACCTGAATCAGATCTCTAAATCTTTTCATTGTAAAGCAAGAGGCCTGAGACGAGGGAAGGAAATTTCAGCAATTTAACTTTGTCACTGAAACGAGACTTGACTGCACCCGTAGCTACAGAAAAGCGAATCTCTTGCCTAAGGTCCACAAAGCAGGAAACATTTCGGGCATGATGGGTACTGGACTGTTTCTTTAATCATGTTCTCTGTAAGAGAACATGAGTAAAGAGTAAGAGTTGTTTAGGAGTGTGGCCAAAATCATTGTGTTGTCAAAACTTTTGTTGTGTAATACAATCAATTAGTAAAACAGTGCTGCTTTTGAACAAAGGTCCTTTTTGTGAAGGGATGATCTTGCCATTTGTTTTTACTATTTAGTCAAGGTTATAATTGTTTCCCTTTTCTACTTTATAACCAGATCTCTAATTCCCATTATGAGCCTGCCACAGCCAAATTAGACCATGATTTATGCAAAAATTGAAAAGAAGTGACTTGCAGAACTCTCTTGGGAAGATAAGAGTTTCTGTCCTGAGGTTTCTCTTTCTTAATGTCCTCAGCATTTTCTCTCTTCACTACTTTTTGATCGTTAAAGTGCCACTTGGGAATCTGGGGATCAGCTGGTGGCATGAAATGAAGTGTTTAAATTCCCAAGAATTTTAGATAAAGTTTCTGTTAAGCACAAATTATGCTGAAAGTCATAGTCTGAAGAGCTTTAAGCAAAGAAAAACCTTTAGGCGATGGATGACTTGTCATATTCTGCCTGTGTGGTGCACAAACAGGCAGCCATTTATAACAACAGCAGAGAAATGAATCATAGTTAGAATCAGAATTCATGAAATGTTTGCTCAGCTGATAATTAATTGAGTTGTGTAAGCAGATATTCAAGGCATATACAGCAGATCAAATATCTTGTGGTTGTTAACAACTTAAAAAGGCTGAGCTCTTCAGCTTTTTCTTTTCAGTAGGGTTATGGGATATATATATGGGATACTTACAGTTCAGTAACTGAGGAAAAAATCAAGAAATGCAATTGTATGGAAATACTAAAAAGCAAGGTCATACAGGGTGGGACTCAGCTCCCTAAATATTAGTTACTAGTCTGTAGGTGCCTGAAGAGGTCCAAAACATCCACATGTGCTTGATAGATACTACAGAGTAACTATGTGAGTCTTGCACTCTGCTGACAAAGCAGCTGGAGACCGGGGGGGTATTGCAGGGAACTGCATATCTGTCTTTACACAATTAAATCCTATTTGAATTGAAAATTGGTAAGATATGGGGGAACACTTCTTCAGACATCAACCCAATGAGTGAAGAACAGAATGTTTTTCTAAAATAATGTATAGTTCAATGCACTGTTACCTAAACATACACTTCTGTGTTAGAATCAAGCATTATTTCCCTAAAAAGAGGGACTGTGAGTGCCTAAATAGCTGTATAGCAATATATGAAGTACTGTATTAAGGACAAATAATAGAAAGTATTGTCCTGAATACTATTCCTGAGAAGAAAGACTCGGATGTTTCAGTTCAGAGAAGTAATTTAGGATCTCGTAGATAACAATTTCCTTGAATATAACCACAAAATTCATTTGGTAGCCTGTGGGAAATGCTATTTGTTAAAGTAATTGCAACTCATGAGTGGCCATTTTCTTTGGATGTTTAACTGGGGTCACAAAGTAAAACCTTCAAACTGCTAAATAATCTGCTCCTATTGTTGGATTAATTCTGAAGATCTTTCTTTATTATGAGGAAAAAAAATTTTGGTGTTTTCACCAAAAAGTGGAAGGGTAGTAGACTGAGCTACTATGCTGTCTGTATAGCTGATCACACAGGTGCAGAAAAGCTTGTGCCAGATACAAGTTGAGCCTGGTGCAACTTAGGAATCAACAGACAAACTGAAAATTACAGTTCAGATTCATTTTCCATCCATTTTACATATATACTTTCTTTTGCCTTCACAGTGCACAGTTTTCAGTTTAAACAAACGTTACATACCACAGTTAAATGGAACTGAAATTCTTTTGGAAAGCTACCGCCATGATTATGAAGAAAATATAGAATATGTACCTCCATTACATGCAAATACATGTTCATATTTAAAAACATAACACAACACGTACTTACCAAAACACTTTATAAAATTGAATACAAATTTTCCCTGCAAACTCAAATAACTTCTTTTTCTTGTTTCTGCTCTGAAACACCCTTCTTTTTCTTTTTTCATTTGATTTTTTTTTCATAGCAATTGAGCTATAAAACCATTAAAATAGGAACTTACAATGGAAACACTGACAGATCCTTAAATATAGTAGAGTGAAAACTGTAATAAGAACCTGTCGAAACTGAAAATGAAGGAGTCTGAGAGACCAGAAGACTATAAAAACATGTCCATTTCTAAGTTTTTGAATGATGATATTTTTAGATTTAAGTGCTCTATGTGTTTCCACTAATTGCATAGCAAAGTGTGGATGAAATATCTAGGCACACAGGACAAATACTTCTGTAGTTCAAAGATTTCAGTATGAACCTGAAGGTAGGTAAAAGGCAATAGTCTCAGACTTCCCTGTGTCTCTGTCCAGCAACACTGTAGCAATCCTATATTAGAATTTAATGTCCCCATACAGATCTCTTTTTTTCTCTTTCTTTTCTCTGATTTCTTTCACAGCTGTTGAATGTTAGAGAAGCATAACTGAAAGAATACAAAATGATGCAAACTTAGGTAAAGGCAAAATTTCAGCACCCTCAATTCACTCCCTCGTGTATTATGTTACACACAGCTTGAACACTTTGTCCCCTCCAGTGGATTTATTCTTCATTTAGTACCTATAGACAATGATTCTCATTCAATGGGTACTGTTTAGTGTTTTCCTGTTCTTCATAGGTCAATGTGTGGCTTGAAATTTTATATCGACATGACTATGAAGACAGAATTTCCTTCTTAATATTTCTCCATCTTTTTAATGCCTGATAGCTTTGCAAATATTCATGTCTCTCTGTTTTCAGCATCCACTAATTTTATTTGTGATATTTAAAGACTGACTGTCAGAGCACTTGCTATTAATATCCAGTACTTTGTTGTTCAATGTACAGCTTCTACAGGCTTTTCTACAGCTGCAAATCAGTTCCAATGATCTCAGGGGAGGCACACAGTAAATAAAGTACATGTCAAGCAGACAGTAACTTTGCTACATGGCAATACACAGTGGGCAGGTTTTGTATGAGTAAGTGACACCTCCATTCTATGAATTTTGGTGGCCAAGCAGGTCTGGGGCAGATCTGAATGGAGAATTTCATGTGTCATGGAAGAAGCATTGACACTAATTCATTGTTTGGCCAAATTTATTATAGATCTGAGCCTCCCAGCTGATCAACACACTGATCAACAGATACACACATTGATGGGAGGGAGTAAGCAGACAGAGCCAGACTCTTCTCAGTGGTGCCCAGTGACAGGACAAGAGGCAATGCGCACAAATTAAAATATAGGCAATTCCATTTAAATATAAGAATATCTTTCTTTTTTACTGTAGGAGTGATTAACTGGAATAGGAACAAGTTTCCCAGATAGGCTGCGTGTCTCCATCCTTGGAGATACTCAAAACCTGACTGGACATATCTTTGAGCAACCTGGTCTAGCTGACCCTGCTCTGATCAGGGGGGTTGGTCCAGATGATATCCAGAGGTCCCTGCCACTCTCAGCTGTTCTGTGATTCCTTGATATCATTCAGAGAAAATAGAATAAGAAGTTTTTACCTGTTTGCAATCAATAAAAAATCCACCATGATGTCTACTGCAGGAATAGGCATGTTGAAGTTTGTGTCCTGGTCAAACCCAGGCCAGGCTATTGCATTCAAACTATCTAAAATTCCCTCTGCTGCTTAAGCTGCCAAAAGTTTTCTTCACCTTATCTCCAGAACTCCTTCAAACAGAAGTGGAATGTAGGAAACTAATTGCTCCATAGGAAAATTGGCTGAATTGAAGTGGCAGGTGGAGTATTGTTGCCATTTATTTTCCTCACAGAAATGCTTAATAAATTTAGGTCCTCAGGCAAAATTAACCTTGGACCTAGGTGGATGAAGATGAGCAATTATACAATGGCCACAGAGAGACTGGCACTGTTGTTTGGCTCATGGTGATCTGTTGTGAATCTGACCTTCAGAGACTGTTAATGTTTTTCTGCAAAACTTGTTTTGTCATGTGAAGGAGAAAGCTTAGACTGTGCCATACGAAAGAGGAGCAGTCAATAAACACAGAACTATATTACCAATACATACATATATGTTTAGACATCACTGTATTTAGATTTTTTTTAGATTAATTATTAATCTGCACACAAATTGAGATATACAAGAAACATTGATAAAATAAACATTATTATTCGAGACGCTTCAAAAGGAAAAGGAACAAAAGCAAAATAAAGCAGCACAAAATTGGCACTATGAAAATCCTGCTTCCTCAGTTACCCATTTGTTGGTTAAATTGTGCTATTTTTTTATTTCTTGGTGGTCTGAATGGAGAAGAAAAAACAGGGACTGAATAGAACTCTGCACTGTTAGAGTGCTTTTGAATTATTTTATTTTAACTATAATTAATGGATATGTAATGGAAATAATAAGCTAGAAAATTCAATATAAGTTTAATGAGAAGAATATTTTAGATGTAGGAGAAAGAACAAAAACAGATGAACAACAACTTATAATGCTTTTTAATACCTATGACTCCTCAAGCATATCTGTTTAAACATCAGCTGTAGTCACTACTGCAGGGCAATCTAGACAAGAAAGGTAGATGACTTTAAGAAAGTGATGAAACAGAGATTACAGCTCATGGAGTAATGGCTCACAAAAATTTGTGCAGTAGTAAATCATTAGGAAATACCTGTAATTTACAGAAGCTTGAACACAGGAACTGAAAGAATTTATAAAAAGTGTTTGTCTAGAATTTAAGCATTCACTTTATTAGCATTCACTTTATTGATTTATATTGATGTAACTGGCAGCAGATTCCAGTCTATTCTACTGTGTATTATAAAGTTTACTGTCTACATAAAATAATGTTATTAAATATCACTTTTGTTGCTTTCTTTTAGCTTGATATATACGTTTTAAAAAATGCTTAACTAGAAACAGGCTCCTGACTAGCTTTCTGATCTGAATAGTTTGGGTCTGGATCTTGTTTAGAAGCTGATGCTAAAATAGTAAATGAGGGTTTGATTACAGATTAGGAAGTATCTAACTGGAATATTTCAGAAACTTCACAAAACTGTTTGTTGATCACCGTACTCTTGCCCAAGGGCCCAATGCTTCCTGTTTAGGACCTAAATCAAAGTTCCAGACAAACATTTTATTACAGATCGAAGCATAAACTTATTTTTTCAGACTTGGATCCCAATATAATCCACTTTTCTATAAAAACAAAACTACATATGAACTAAAAGATTCAAAAGTTCTTTACAAAATTCTTATGGACTAAAAAAATCAATGTTCAAATCAATAAGCAGAGTACACATTATCACAGGCTGCCATAAATAACACACAGTCATCTATGAGCCTATGAGACAATAGAGTCCAGAGACAAGTGGTTAGTAAAGATAGTTAACAATTTTAATTATTGTGAGATGACTAATGAAAATATGCAGCTTAAATGTGTTTCTCTGCCTATGCAACTCCCATTGCTGTTGTGCTCAGGTGTGTTCCCGTTCCAAAATAGAAGTATAACAATAGCTTTTTTTTCCCCTCCTCTTAACTTTTAGGTGAAAATGCTGATGAACTTATGTTTGTTTGAACGTATTAATGACTCACTGAGGTACTGATATATGAAAGAGATTTGAATTTTACATGTAGTTCCTTTCAAATGCTGATAGAGATCATTAGATGTCCTGTATCAGTAAGCTTCACAAACTACACCTTGTTCTTTGGAAGTTTTAACCTTCTGCATAGTAGATCTCCAATACCATATATTTTATTTTACTAAAATGTGGCTTTTGCAGCAGGTCTTGATCTTTACATCTGGTTAATAGAATGAATTGTGAATACTTTGGAATCTTAAATAAATATGTTTCTATAGGAGTAATTTCATCACATTTAAAACATTTATGAGATTGTAACACTCAGAATGATACTTTTTGTCAGCAAATAGTTGTGAATATCCCACTTTTTTTGCTCTTATAGACTTGCCACTCATTCAGAACCCAGTTTAAAAGAGCTGTTATATCATACAGATGCTTTCCAAGTGGAATCAACTGATCTGACTGCTCAGAATAATGGTTGCTCACCAGGGAGAGCAAACCTATCATAGACAGACTGGGAATATGAAGACCTTGAGTTAGACAATTCGTTCATAGGTAAAAACAGACCGAGAGATGGAGCTCATGAAGATTATTTCCACAGTTATGTTGCCAAGTGAGTGGCTTTAGCCTTTTGAATGAATCTGAAACATTTGAGGCTTTCAGACTGTGTTAAATTCCAGGAGCTAGAGTCAAGGTCTGACTGCAGTGAGAACTGTACCCAGCCACGAGTCCCACAGGAACAAACTCAGCCTTCTGCTCAGTTACAAATGGAAACGTCACTTGAGGTGTTTCTGTCAACCAGCTTTTGGTTGTATGGAGAAACACGTAAAGAGGCAACACAGCTTGGAAGAGGTGGACTAGATGATAACAGACACACTAGTCAAGTGGAATTTCTTCTCTGTAGAGGGAAAGGTCTCTTTTGTATTGAGACTTTTCTAATAGGTGTGGCTAAATAGAGTGAATTCCTTTTCTGGGCTAGCAGACAGTAAAAATAAAATACAACGTGCACTTTGTACAAGTACTCTAGAAGAGGAATAAGCTGTAGTAGAAAAGAAAAATATATTCTGCTGTTTTATCCTTGCTCTTCCTTATTATTTAATCAGAATGCTTTTTTTTTTTTTTGAATCTTTGATGGTTTAACATTCTACGCAAACTCATCACATGACAGTTCCTAATTGTTTTTTGCTGGGATTTTTACCAACACTCTATGATGAAAGCCCATTTTTAAAGTATATAGATGTGCTCATCATGTCAGATTATTCCTTTTTAAAATGTTTTATAGAGTTCTCTTCCAATGATTCCTTCTCATAGTGCCCAAAACGTGGAAACATACACACTACCTCAATTGATTTACACTTCCTTTCCCAAAATAACGATAGGCTTCCTCATCTCCTCTTCAAACTGACTCTGTTATTGTTGTTTAAAGCATACTGTATGTAGAGGCAGAACTGAATTCCCTTGCAACTGATATTCCCCTCACCCCCACCCCTCTGTAAACAGTCAATGCAGGGGAACTGCTCTGAATGACACAAGATACTCCCTGAACAGCTGACTAAAAATCAAGTTGAACACAACCCAAGTCTTTCAAAGATTTGAAATAGTTCAACCAGATTTTTATCTTCCATGTTTCATCATTTCCTGTTCCAGCCTCTGTCAAAATAAGCAAGTATCAAAAGCTGCAAATACCAAAAATGTAGCTCCAGATCTTATTTTATGAGATTTTAACTTCAGAGTTAGGTTATGTTTGGACAGACATCAAGTAATTACCAAAATGCTTTACTGCCCTTGGATTAAAATGTGATTTACATGTGGTGATCAGAGAACCCATAGTGATTTTTGTGGAGATTAGAGGAAAAGGTCATGTGGTGAAAACAGTTAACTGTGTAGCTACAGCATAGAGGCATCAGTCTCAAAATATTTGATGTTATCAGCATCTTTGTAATATCGTTCTATCTTGTCAATATGTACTATACAACTAATACCTGTTAGTAAAATGTTGTATATAATGCTATTTTGCTCTGCCCGGCTCCAAGAGCCAATACGGCATGAAAAGTTACCCATTTTTCCTTCTCAGAACAAAACAAATGACATGAGATGAAAATAAAACTCACCTGAATGAAATGGCTTTTGCAGTTAACAAAGACAGATGTGCTCTACTACTTTCATCAGTATTGCACAAATGAACAAAAAGCCCTTGCTTTTATCTTTTTGACTAATGCCACACAAGTCAGTTTAAGAGGTTCATTCACATACATTACCAAAAAGAAGATAAGACTGCTCTGTGCACTTAAAGACCATGTGCAGGATGGCAAAACTATTCTAGTGTATAGACATGCAATCTTGTAAAGTGCAATTACAGCTGGCATTTAACCTGCAGTGCTTAAACTATGTTTAATGTACAGAGCTGGACAGAACTTATTTAATCAAACATATTCTGTTAAACAGATGTGCTGCTGAGTACAGAAATTACTTGTTTAATTAAATCCTATAATTGAATCGTATTTTTCTTCTCTGAATAATTTTAAATCTATTCTTAGACAGACTTCCATTGTGATCAAGCTGCAAATCTGCCTTATTAAAATTATTTCAAATGAATAAGCACATTTGATATTTTATGTGATCTTGACTACTTCAGCCTCTATGCTTTTAATACTCTCATACACTAAATTTGTAGTATCGCTACAGTGTAACTGAAGCTTTTTTGAAACAAGTGACAGAAAATAGAGAAAAAAACAAAATAATAACTTATTTTCATCTGTCTGCATCTCCAAACAATTTTAAGAATTTTTGTTTCAATATTGTGGAAACAATAAAGTCACTACTGTCAGACAAATCAGCTTGACAAAAAAATTGTGCCATATCCATGCTAACATATACATGTTCTTGTCACTTGCTGTATTGTCATATCATATCACAGAATCAAACATGCAAACACAATATTTAGTTTACCGAACAGGCTTCTGACCTCTTACTCTCTCTTAATGCTTTGTCTCCTTTCTTCCAAGTGATAGTTGGCTTTGGAGAGGCTTGTGGCTTGCACTCAATGACAACTTCTTGGCCCTTGGTAATAATTATTGTTTTCCTCATCTGATTTAGTGGGAAAGTGGGAGCTGAAGCTGTTAAAAATAAGTACATTAACTCTACAGAGAACAATCATAGCTTCCTGTTTCATTACATTCTAATAGAAGATTAGAATAATAGATTCAGTTTTGGAGATAGAATCTCCATTTTTGGCTTGGAAATTATTATACCACAGATTAGATGGAATTTAACAAAATATTTGAAATCAGCAGCCAAGACTAGATGGCAGGTCTATAACTTAATCCACTTATGAATTAGTGAGATGTCCTTCACATCAGCATACTAAAATAAGATTGCTTGTGAAATCCAACAGCTTTAGAAATTAAATACTACAGTTGATTTAGCTGTACCTTTTCCAAAATTTTTGGAATTCATAGATAACTTGTTAGAAGTAACTAGTTAAAAATGAAAAGAAGATTAAATTCCACAACTATCCAAAATGCACTCTCTAGAGTTAATTCTCACAAAATTTCCTGCCTGACCAACCTGATCTCCTTCTATGACCAGGTGATCCACCTCGTGGATGAGGAAAAGGCTGTGGATGTTGTCTACCTGGACTTCAGTAAGGCCTTTGACACTGTCTCCCACAGCATTCTCCTAGAGAAGCTGGCGGCTCACGGCCTAGACAGGTACACTCTTTGCCGGGTAAAAAACTGGCTGGATGGCCAAGCCCAGAGAGTTGTGGTGAACGGAGTTAAATCCAGTGGGCGGCCGGTCACGAGCGGTGTTCCCCAGGGCTCAGTACTGGGGCCGGTCCTGTTCAATATCTTTATCAATGATCTGGATGAGGGGATCGAGTGCTCCCTCAGTAAGTTTGCAGATGACACCAAGTTGGGTGGGAGTGTGGATCTGCTCGAGGGTAGGAAGGCTCTGCAGAGGGACCTGGACAGGCTGGATTGATGGGCCGAGGACAACTGTATGAGGTTCAACTTCAGCCACAACAACCCCAGGCAACGCTACAGGCTTGGGGAAGAGTGGCTGGAAAGCTGCCCAGAGGAAAAGGACCTGGGGGTGCTGGTTGACAGCTGGCTGAACATGAGCCAGCAGTGTGCCCAGGTGGCCAAGAAGGCCAATGGCATCCTGGCCTGTATTAGGAATAGTGTGGCCAGCAGGAGCAGGGAGGTGATCGTGCCCCTGTACTCGGCACTGGTGAGGCCGCACCTCGAATCCTTGTGTTCAGTTTTGGGCCCCTCACTACAAGAAGGACATGGAGGTGCTGGAGCGTGTCCAGAGAAGGGCAACGAAGCTGGTGAAGGGCCTGGAGCACAAGTCTTATGAGGAGCGGCTGAGGGAACTGGGGTTGTTTAGCCTGGAGCAGAGGAGGCTGAGGGGAGACCTCATCGCGCTCTACAACTACCTGAAAGGAGGTTGTAGTGAGGTGGGTGTTGGTCTCTTCTGCCAAGTAACTAGCGATAGGGCGAGAGGAAATGGCCTCAAGTTGCGCCAAGGGAGGTTTAGATTGGACATTAGGAGAAATTTCATTACTGAAAGAGTGATCAGGCCTTGGAACAGGCTGCCCAGGGAAGTGGTGGAGTCACCATCCCTGGAAGTATTTAAAAGACGTGTAGATGAGGCCCTTAGGGACATGGTTTAGTGGACATGGTGTGTTGGGTTGACGGTTGGACATGATGATCTTAGAGGTCTTTTCCAACCTTAATGATTCTATGATTCTATGAAAAAGTATTACTGTTAGAGAAATTTTATTGCTTTCCCTTTTTATAGTTGTCTGAACACTGGGAATTGAAAAGTAAGAACTTCTTAATAGAAGATATTTAACCATGTCTTGTTCTTAGTATTTCATTTTTCAGGAAGTCCCATTGATTACAATACATCAGCTAAGGTAATAAATGTATCACAAAGTGACACTAATTACTGTAATTTCACACCAAGAAAGGGCAGTTGTTCTCAAGTAATCTCATTTGTTTGTGTTTTTCTTAAACTAGTTTTGCAAAACCAAAGCCCCCGCTGCAACTATCTCAGCTACACATATAGGAACGTATTACACTCCATTGCCTCAAATATGTAGGAATTTCCTACCATTATTTTGAGTAATTTTCATACCAGAGCTATTTATATGGACATCTTATTCTGTTCTTTTCCCTTTAATAATCCAGAAAATTAAACACAACTGTTTCTTTAATGCAACATTATGGTTAAAATTTAACATAATTTAAAATGAAAGGCTGATTTTACTGCAGCAACATATAATGGCCATTTCCGATATTAGAGAACATCAAAGAAAGTATACAACTACCTGATATAATAAGTATACCTATTTTATAATAGATATGAAAAACAAAGCAAGAGAACATTGTAACCAACAGGGATCTCTTTGCTGACTGAATCACAAATGACAAAGGAAAGTGATGGAAAGACAGCAACCACTGACTGTGGGTTTTAATTTATGGCTAGACAGAAATATGTTGAAGAGCTATCAGTGAAATTCTAATGTTGGCCAGCTAGGAAATAGTGGAAATGTACTTAGATAGGTTATTCTTCAGAAGACCAAATCTTAGCTCAAATGTGGTATATTATTTCAGTAACTTCAGCTTTATTATTCATTTGACTGGGAGTTTACAAGAATGATTCCCAGGTGCAGGTTTTGAAATTTGCAAGGTTTGAGCAGTGCAGAGACATCCAATCACTGATATGGCCATTGAATTACTTTGACAGACACCTGTCTTCCAACTATGCCATACTCTAATAAAGATCATGAGAGTCTTACAAGTCTGTCTCACTCAACCCTGTGGAAGTCCTCTTATCACTATTGTCCCATTGTGTGTTACCACAGTTTGCTTTAAGGAAAACTAGAGTGTTGGAAAGACACGATTCAAGTTTTTGTTCATTAAGTCCCCACTTCAACTTTTGAATAATGAATTTTTTATTATATTTCTGGGTAACATAATGTAGAGTATTTGCTTTACTATGGGATTATATTAGCTCAAGTATGTAATTGCCACTATTCAATCAGTTCTGGTGACTTCATAGGAAATTTTTACACTTTTAAAACATGCTTAATTACCTTTCAATAATGGCCTTGGTAGAAATAATAATTTAATTTTAACAGAGACTAAAATCTATTTACTTTCTCTAAGTTTCTTTTCCTGCACTTAATTTTAAAGGAGTAAAAAATATTTTTCCATGTATTTGAACTGAAATAGCCTTATATCAGAAATAGTCACAAAATGTAACTGAGTCAGTAATTTATGAAAGAAAATTTTCAGTTAACAGAAGGACCTGTGCTCTCTCAGACAAAAAGGACACACTCACACATAAATAACAAGAAGAAAAAGGGACCCACTTTTATCTGCTCTGCTAAGTTTGGACTGGCAGAAGCTGTTCCTTATCATAACAGACCAAGAACAATGTAATTATCAAAGGGAAAAAAAGGAACAGTCTATTCTTTTTTTATAATACTCACCTAAAATCTTCAGTTCAGCACTGGCATAAATGGTGCCATACTTATTTTCTGCTAAGCACTGATACATTCCAGCATCTGAGAGATTCACACTGTGGATCATCAGAACACCATTAACCATCTCAATCCTGCTCTGTAATGGAATTAAAAAAAAAAAAATCTATAAAAGCAAACAGGCACTGGAAATTTGCTGTGCTATTAGCTTAAGGCAAAGGGACAAAAGACATTATTAAGCTAAAATAATACCGAGCAGCAAATTTCCTTGGGTTTACTTTTTTCTTGTTATATAAGGAATGACAAGAATAAAGCAGATGGGGAGGGCAGAAGAAACTCCAAAATTATTTAAAGGAAAATATTTTTCAGTGCAAGTTCACTATCTTCAAGGCTTACTTTTGTCTGTTTGCTTGTTTGTCTGCTATTACCCTTACATGATTTTTAAAAGCAGTTCATCCTGGGAACTTTAATGAGTCAAGAAGCCAGTTGTGGGTATAACATACCTGATGACCCTCACATCTCTAGCAAATGTTTGGTTTCGGTCAGGGTGTTATTTTCATAAAAGTAGATATAAAAGATTTCTTGCATGAGTAAGAGTGAAAGGGTCTAATTGCTGTCATCATTAGTGCAGATTTTTTATTTGAAAGGTCCACTAGTAGAAAATAATTACCATAGCTGGAAGAGAAAGGGTATTAATAGCTGTTTATGGAAATGTGTACTTCATGGAGCTGTAAAATGAATAATTTAAACTGTTATAAGACATCTCTAAGTTTCATTATTACAGTTGTTGTAGGTTTAATTAAAAATTGATAAAGAACGGAGTATTTAGGAATGCAGAGGAAACTGTGATAAAAGTTCTCTCTGTTGTAAACCCCCAGTTTAAACTGAAATTTAATTTGAAATTTCAGAGCCTGATGCAACTAATGGTTTGGAAAATCAGAAAACCAAAAAGATATTTAAATTGCTTCAATTTCAGGACTAATAGCTCCATCTAAAAAGGCAGAAATGGATAAAGTAAAGGCATATAACCTTATTTTCAATGCCTCACAGCTTCAAAAGTAAACTGTGTTTATGTTTCCTTTCTCATTGTTTGCATAATTGGATGATGTTCACAGATAGAAGCGACATTCACTGAAAAGAAAGACATTACATCTTTTATATTCATAAATCCATTCTGTGAATTCACTTACAAATGGAGACATTTTCTCCCAGAATTGAACAGCTTTATTTTAATCTGGAAAAATGCATGAAATAAATTTACAAATCTTTTCTTTACTCTAAATAATTTGAGACCATAAAAATGGAAAGGTGCTAGGCAAAACCCACATGATGTGGGCTGACGTGTTGAAGATTCAGTGAGAGAAACAGAACAAAGTGAAATAAAAGGCAGGCCATGCCATGAGTGGTCTTTTAAAAGGAAGAGAATTTTATCTAGCTCTAATTCTGAAATATATCAGGTGAGTGTAGTTAAGGACTTTACATTCTAGGATTCTTACATGGAGCATTTTAATGGCCTTGATAATGAGTTCTGTTACTTGCAGAGAATTAATGGAGTTGAAAACTGATGAAAATATAATAGTCATTGTGCCTCTTACATTAGCCTGCTAGTTTTTTGAAGGGTATGATTATGTATAAACAAAATATGGTAAATAGCGTAACATAACATAACATTGGGGGAAATATGAAGGAATCTGATTCAGCAAATACAGCACTTCTCTGAGTTGTTACTATCTTTTTATACAGGGAAAAAAAGTTACAAATAGCATAAAACCACTATGTAAAAGAAAAAATAATTAAACATACTGAAGATTTCTTAGATGTACATTATAGTACAATGGCAGATGCTGTGCAGACACAGCTCAGAAGGTCCCATCTGTCAAATATTTCTGAACTATAGAGAATTACTGATGAATGCAATTTTACATTGCTTGAGATTGTTCGGAGGGAACATGCATAGAAAACCTGTCTGTACACTAACACTTAAGAAACTAACACAGAAAACAGTATTTCTGAAGTACTTTTCAGTACTTTCTTTAACTGACTTTATCTGAATGAAAGGAGGAACATGCAACATACTGGTGACTCCTCGTCTATTGTACCTGTGGCCAGAGAGGAACTCCATTTTTCAACCAACGATATGTGGGCCTTGGCTTTCCAGTGGCTTTACATTCCCATCGGAGCTGATCTCCACTGTCTAATTGGGTATCATTAAGTTTCTCCACCCAATGTGGGTAGGCTGCAAGAAAAAAATACCATGCTATATACAAAGCGTATAAACTGGTAAGTCTCTATATGTAAAGACCCAATCAAATAAAGAGCTTAAATTATGGCCTTTACAAAGCTTAACTTACTCTCAGGAAGAAGCGCCTTTAAACAAACAACTAAAACCAAAAGAGAAAGTAATAAAATTAACAAAACTCCATAACTTTATAAGAAATGCTGTAATGGCACCAGGCAGTGAGTAGTATCATGACCAGGAATAGAAATCTGCCTGATTTAATAAAGTCCAATGGATTAAATTACAGTACTATATATTAATGCATTCATTGTTACTGAATTTAAGAACATTTGCTTGCTAGTCACAATAGAATATTTAGTAACTTTACAAGACCTAAGCTATTTAAATTTTGGTAAGGAGGTCATCAGAGACTCTGTTTCATGTAGCTTTCTCAGTTTACTAGGAAATCATGATTTATTCAGCTAGGAATGACTGGGCATTTGATAAGGTATTTGAATATATTTTTGTTAAAGTGTCTTGGGTTTAATTCATATTTCAAGGGAGAAAATGCTTTTAATGTTTTTAAGCACAGAACCCATGAGATTTCCAGCATTCATCAGGAACATAAATTACATGGTAAGTCAATGTTAAAACAGTCTTTTTTTAAAGGTAGACAGTTGTTCGGTGTATATGTGATCATTCGTACTTACATTTCATGTAATAATCTGTTAAAAAGCAGGGAACATTTTTTTGCAGAGAAGCAGATCTTTAATGCAGCAGTCAATCAGATAGTTATTTGTAGGATCTTATAATTTGGAAAACTTTGTATGACTCGGTGAGGAATTGAGCATTCATATGCAGAAATAAAAACGTATGTTTAAAAGCCAGCTTTTGGGTTTTCATACTGTAGCCATATCAATTTGTGTAGCAAAGAGGATGGTAGATGAAATTAATTAACTTAATGATATTAAATGTTGTTTGTTTGGGGTTTTTTTAAATAGTAGAGAATAAGTAGCTAAAATGCCTTCATTGCTAAAGGAATGTAAAATTCTTCTGCTTGGTATGAATAGAAATCCAGATCTGTCACAACAGAGTCTCTGCTTCAAACATCGGATAATTGATAACGTACTTAAACATGGGGAACCGAGTTTAAAAATAAATCTTTGAATTAGCTGGCGTTTGACAGGTCACTAATCAAAGACGTGAGAAGATATGAAAAGGCATGACAGGTGACTAACTGCTCCTAGCTTACATCTTGTGCATGGATGATAAAGAAAGTGAACGAGGTGTCTATCATTCCTAAGCAGAGAATAGTCTGCTTCAGAGTCCCTGACCAGATAGTTGGCAGAAGCTGGAAACATATCAGGAAAAGAATCACTCTTTTCCCTTTTAGTAGAGGAAAATAGAGATAAGATTGACCCAACCTCACTCCCAAACCCAAGACCAAAAACCTCTGCTCTTCTTATTACAGTCAAGGCAATGCATGACATGCTCCCTATGTGCTCCTCTGCGCTGAATCATTTGATTCTTAAGTTATATCAAAGGGTCCCATTAAATCCTCAGAAGCAGTTTGCGGGAATCCCTGCTCACTTGTTGTCTACTAATTGTCCTAAAAATATAAATTGATTGCATTGTACAGTTGATGTTGTTGTTTTCTTTTTGAGTGTTTTGGTATGCACAAAGGAAGCACGCTGAGAAGCAGCTGTTTCCTTTGAAAATGAGTACACTAATATGATTTTGGAAGATGTGACAGTTAAATGTGTAACTAAAAATTCATAAAAGTTAGCCAGTGGTGCCATAAAATCATGCAGTTTCAAAGAGGCACTAAACTGTTCCTATTTGTATTTCATCCTTTTTATTATTCTGCTTTTCTGAAAATTGTACTGTATGACCCAAAGCATATCTAGTCTCATTTTTCTACGTTGAATTTGATCTCATCATGAACCAGAGCGTTCAGAATTAGAGTGTGCACCTGTTTACACTGAAATAAAACTGTCTCCCCAACCTAGCTGCAGAGGTGTCTCAGTACGCAAGTGCCATTCCCTACCTTCTCTCTGTGGCTGTCTTGATAGCATGGTCATGGCACAGGTTTTCCTCTGTAACCACAAACTTGCAAATTGCAGTGGTATGATCAATTGGTATTACAACCTTTTTTCATTAGTTGGGGTATTTCTACCCTAAATTTTCTCCTCATAGCCTAAATGGCCTTTGTATTCATAATTTTCAAGCTGTTGAACTCGCCATCAGCCAAGGCAATGACTCAGGTTCCCACCCCTTCGAGAACAAGGTAGCAAACCAACAGGGAGATGTAACAGGAATAGAGCTAAATGCATGCTTGAGAGAAATATTTACATCACTTTTTCCCTTCCTTTCCTCTCTGTGTGTACTCCTTACTTTGCCACAGAGAGGCAATGACCCTCTCAGATCATTAGCAAGGGTCACTCTCCGTAATATCATAACACTTGTTCTTAAACCCTGTCAATAATTTAAAAAATGAAACGTTTAACTGGATATACAACCTTTGACTCAATGTATTATTTTCTTTTTTTTAACAAAAATGTGTTAACATCATCCTGATGTACATGCGGGCAAAGAAAACTTCATGCCATAATTGCACTTAATTTTAATTAGAAAATATAAATTCTAAGAAGCATTTAAACAGATTTCAAAAGTAACAGGTTCTTTTTTCTTTTTATAAATGCAACATTCATCTTGGGGGAAAATGGGTGTTTGCCTGGTCTTTATCTGTCCAGTGAAGAGTTTTGGGGTGAATGTAAGAATAGAAGGACATGTTTTATTATTCAGTAGTCTTTATGGATATTGTGCCATAGTTTATACAGTGCTCCTGAGATTTTAAAATCACTGTCCAATCTCTGATTTATTTTATGCTGCATTTCTGCACTTGCTTATTCAAGGATGTTAAAATGCAAGCTTACAGGCCAGTTTTTATACTCTCTGTGCAAAATGAAATTCAGATGCAGAAAACTCAGCCTACTTTCTCAAATTATTAAACAACATCTTGACTGAAAGGAAATTAAGGACAAAATTTTGCACAGACAAATGACTTTGGTTAGTGTCCTAAAATGTGAATGAGAACAGAGTTTGGGGTGAATAAAATTCATTTTCTGGACACGAGGCCAATTGGGAAGTATACAGTAGGAGAAGAATAGGTAGCTATCACAGTGAGAAAATAAGATAGCAAATTTCAACTGAAGCTGCAATTCTGACTACAAAAATCTCTTCCTGTCTAGCCAGTTTTACTACATGTATCTGGGGATAACCTGTAGTGGCAGCAGTGAATTTTCTTCCATTCAGTTTTTATAAGTTATTAAAATTTTTTTTTTTTTTTTAAATCAGGATGGTCCGTTACACTGCATTACAGAAAGTTCCTGCCCTCAGCTGCTTGTTCCACTCCAAACCTCCCCTCCTGCTGTGGCAGCAGTGCTGCTCGTGGGGCATTGCTGTGAGCAGGATCAGGGAACTGATCCAGCCGAAAGAAAAATGGCCCAGAAAGCATTTTTGTGGTCTGGTTCACACCACCACCCTCTGCTGAACTGACACTAGTGAGTAGGTAAAACAGAAGCAAACCTAAGAGGTTCAGAGTAAGAAAGGAGCAGGAATTACAATAAACAGCGCTTACCATTGGGAAGATGTTGCTAGTCAGCATTTGTGGAAGAACTGTGATTACAAAAGGTTAGTGGCCAATTTCTCCACCCAAATTTTAATTTTGTGTTGTATTCTGTTAATGAATTTGAGCTTGAATAAAATTTCATGGAAACTTATAGGATGAGCAGATCACTTGGCGAAAAATCACACCTCTCAAAATAGGTTGCAATGCATATGAGGATGTCTTGTATTATCAAAATTTTATTTTTATTGCCTTTGACACGTTTACAGCTGAATTTCCACTAAGTGCTGAGACTACAACAATCTGAAATAGTCAGCATCCAAAATACTGCTTTCTGAACAACATCCGAAGTGTCAGCTGCATCAGATGGTCATTGGATTGCAGTACCAGGTAAAAAATGAAAAATCACTAGTTTGTGATTAAATGTGACCAGACAGGCAGACTGGGCGTCCTGGGCTTTCTCCAAAATACTCTGTGGTGACCCAGATCAATGCAACTGATGAAATGAGGAACGTTCAAACAGATAGCGAGTGAGTTCCTACAGAGATATGCAAATTGTGAGACTGCAGTATGACACAGCCGGTACTACAGCCTGCTCTGAAATTTTACAGGAAACCCCTGGTAAAAGAATGGTGGCCTACATCTAAATTTCTGAGCCAAAATATTTGTTTTCTCCTGGAGGAATAAGATGTCAGTGAAAAGACAATGAGCTTAAAGGTAAATAATTCATGTTGACTGTTGTTATGAATAAGAGGTACAGCAGTAAATGCTGTTTCAAGTAATGCCCCAAATCCTGCCATATCAGCTGTCAGCGAAGGAAATTGAGAATTTTGTAAAGAAACATTTGGCTACACTTTGCGCTGTTAAAAACCGTCTTACCCAAACCCTCTTATATCCCTGGAAAGGGTTGACAAGGTTTGTAGGCCAATGAGACACTAATGCTGTCTTCAAGAGCACTGAAGGCTGCGAAAGGCTCACTGGGGAGTACTTCATCTCGAGGTCAAGAAAAGGCACTTGTAGGGGGCTAGTAACAGTTTGTGTTTCTTGTTCTGCTGTACTGGAGGTCACTGCTGGTCTCCTCCATCTGGAAGCCCTCTGTTACCTGCTCTGACCCCGCTCCCTGCTAATGCAGATAGGTGAAACTCTGACTCAGATCTGGTTTTGACTTATCAGTAAGGTCTAACGTATAATAATAGACTTAAAAGAAACTTAATGATATACCAGTCTTACTTATCTGTTAATCAGAGGAATGAGACAATCTGAAGTGGACCTCCTTTCTACAATGTTAAAGAAGTTGTTCTAATATTATTGCAAAAAAATGCCAATTAGCACAAATGGTGCACTATCCATAAAGGCAGTGACTGTAAAACATATAATTTTGACAACGGTGGAGAACTAAAAATTCATATTTCTATCTGCACAGAGTAGAACAAAATGTTTTCTATGGACTCCTAGATTTGAGTACCATCTTTGTTTCTGTTCAAAACAAAAACATGTCCAGGCTAATGAGAGAGGCAAAGTTGTGTAGAACACTAGATCGCGCTTGCTGTGATTTTATGCTACAGGTCTGCAGGGTACTCTTGAGGAAATAATTTCATTTTCCAGCATCTTAGTTTCTCTCTTGAAAAGCACCTTTTATATTCCTTTAACTCTGAAAGAGGGAGGCAGAGATAATTGTAACTCCTTTATAAGGTGATGTGGTATCTTGTAGTTTCACAGCTCTAGAAACAGCCAGTAAGTGCATAAGCTGGGGTGCACCTTATAACTCAAATTAAATTTTTTTGAATTTCACACATTTTAAGAAATGTTGTTGAAAAAGACCAGGCATGCTGCTGAACGCCCCTGGCCCCCAAGTCCCTAGCAGGAGCTGCTATACTTTCATGGAGGTAATTGACAGTAAGAATTTGTAATACCAGAGAAGTATCGCTGGGATATTGGCATAGTAGGAGACATCAAGTAGTTCCTGGGCTTTGGCTGCTGTTTTCAGTAAAAGCCTTATAAAACCTTTGCTGCAAGTGCAGTATGGATGGCATGTCCAAAATGAAAGGTGCAAACTACCACCTTTGCCATCACATATTTTTTCCAGCATATACCAAAAAAATTGAAAACAAAAACCTGCCCTTGGCTCTAGATGGATGAGAACGAAAGGCAAGGAGAGAAGCATCATCCAGAGATGTGCTGATACTCACCAAAAACAACGGAGCTAAGATAAAGACATTGGAAAGCTGGAGGAGACAGGAAAATTGATTATGGACCTGGAAATATTGACATATGTGGAAAATAAATTAAATATATGATGCCAGTCTACGGTTATTTGATGAAAGTGTGTAACAAAGACAGAGAATTGTGTAGAGTTAGTAATGGGGACAAAGCACTAGGAGCCATGGCTGAAATCAGGAGAAGAAAAATAAAATTGATTAACAGGAGAGACTCCTTCTTAAAGATATCTATTAGCCTGAGGACCTGTCTAAAGTGCAGCAGTTGGAATTCCACTGACTGCGATATTTGAAGACTGAAAACAATTCAGAGTCTGAAAGATCTGTTGCATGATGTCCTGCAGCAGACCTTTCCTGCTAAGTATTTAAGTTTGTAGGATTCATGGAATGATAGCAAGTGATGTAGCCTTAATTGACAAGAAGTAGGTGGGACTTAGGCATACATTCAATCTAAGGAAAACTTTGACTTGTAAATATTCAGAGCATGTCTTATATAAGCTTTTGTTTCTAGCCTTTAGGATGCAGCAACAATATTACATAAAATTCATGGGTTTTACTAAATATTTTTAATTTCCTGTTGTGTTTTTTCTTTTCAATGGGATGCATGATTCAATTTTTTTATGCTCACTCAAAAAGCTTAGAAAGACCAATCCTTGAGAGAAAATGTTCAGCACTTTCTGAAAATCCGAACCTTCAGAAATTGTGCATGCCTAGATTGAGATTTTTTTACAAAAAGAGAAGCACTTCTCCAGCTCTGATTCCTGTACAATGAATTTGACAAAACTCAGCACCCAAGCATGGCAAGGGTGAAACATTAATAAAACTGTGATAAAAACCCTAAAATATTTCTAATATTGTTTTCTGACAGATACATCACGCTTGGGTTGCATGCCATATATCATATTATTATATATCATATCAGGAGAAAAAAACCAGACTTTTAAAATTGTAGCGATACCCTTTTAAAAACCCCAAAACCCCCGTAAACATCAATTATGAAATTGTATTTAAGCCAGTTCGTTGAGGAAGTCAACTTTATTTCTATTTCAGACTTTAATGCATTACTAAGGAATAAAAATATACAGCTTAATTCAATACTAATTGTATTTCAGAAGAAAAACATTTCATTTCTACTGGACCTTAGCATCCTTCATATGTGGTTAAAGCCTTAAGTGCGGACAAAGCATTGCTGGATAATACTGTGTGCAGTTACACTTACTGTACACTTGTAGTTGTCCTCTGAAGACATTTCTTCCACGAGAGTTTTCAGCCTTACATTCGTACATCCCTGCATCCTCTAGCTGCACATTAGGTATTTCAAGAACAGCTTGGGATTTTCTCAGGCGGGCTTTACTTGGATTATGACCATTAACTTTCCTCCAAGAGATTGTTGGAACAGGGCTGAAATATTTAGTAAAATTACTGTTAGTACTCTTCCACTATTGAGAATATAGATTCTGTTATCTGGTAGTTTAAACACTTAATAATCTAAGTAGCAATAAAATATAACCACAATTAACATTCATATAATGCTTGATATACCTCACTTTCTGTAGGGAATCCTTAATAAATGGTTTGTTACGTGGAATGTGTCTCTTTCACCCACAAGGGAGGCCAAGTTTTTATTGAGATCAAGTAAATCACTTGAAATACTCTCTCTAGAGCTTCTTTAGCACTCTATGCTTTAATCCTGGACACTTTCACTCAGTAGGTAAAAGAAGATAATGACTTCAAAACCTGGATGAATTTAGCAAATTCCAACACATCCCAATTTTCCTGCGATGAAACTGCAGTTCAGGAGATCAGTAAGTGATATGTCCATCTAGGAGGGGGATTTCAGTACCACTGTATCTTGAATAAATTAAGTTGACCAACGTTTTGGAGACCTTTTCTGTTGCAATATTCTTTAAGTTACAAAACTGGTTGTGCAAGAAATATTTATTAATGGCCCTACCACTTCTGACTCACAGCACTACATGACTGCTCACAGGAGTGGAAGGGCTTTTCACTGTAGCTTGCTATTCCACACAGTGCGGAAACTGTCATTTACATTCATGGTGAGGGAAGAAATAGATTAGATAGTGTTTGGACTCATTCAATTTTCTTTTTAGCCCAAACACTCATCAGTCGTTGTGCACCCACTGGGCTTTTTGGTACAGACATACATTTGTCTAAATATGGCAGTTGATGCTTAGGGGGGAAGAAAAGAAAAAAGAGAAAGAGAACTATAGTTATAAAATGTTTGATTGTGAGCTGAAAACTAAACTGCTTCAGGTATTCAAAAAGAATCTTGGAGGACATCATAAAAGAAAATGTAACAGTTACATGCTGATACTTTTTCAAAAAATATTTTGTATTGATTTGAATTGCTTTCAAGTCTGAACTTTGATATAAACACAGTTGGATCGTGTGGTAGTTTAGATGGGGAAAAGTACTTCATAGCACAGATTCAAATTCAAAGCTTCTATTAACTTCTGCCATCATTTGCTAACTTCCAATTGCTGTAACTATATGAAGTTGCATTAAAAAAACCACATTTCCCTCAGTATTTCAGGGTGTCCAATTTGAGACACAACAAATACAGACATGGCAACCAACCACGGGTAAAGCTGTAGCTATTCTTCAGCCAGTTAAAATCAGGCTGTGAGTTACTGCAGTTGTACTCAAACTTCCAGGCAAGATGCTCCAAATTCTAGTACTTTATAGAGATTCAGAATATTCCCAGACTTGTAGTTGGAGGTCAGAAGGTTTCTCTAATCTTATCTCCTGAATGTCACAAATCACTGAATTTCACTGAGCCTATTAACATAATTACCTTCACAAAGTTTGTTTCTTGGCCAACATATAGTCCCATATGGAATGGTATCCACTATTTGTCTGAATATATCAGAAAGAGACAATCATCGTTTCCCTTATCAGTTTGCTGCACTGATTACTTAACCTGACAAAAGATACTTTATTCTGAGCGTGTGTGGATTCATCTCTGAGACATAGTCCCTACAATACCTTTCTATTCTTTATCACTGTCCCCCACGGAAGAAATACATGTATGGAAATCAAATCACCTTTTTTTTTCCCTTACTAAACAAAACAGACTGATCTCTTTTTCTTCAGCACTCCAATCATGTATATGTTTTTTTTTTTAATAGATGGTTGTGGATCATATGATGGGTGTGGATCATAAGAGTTCTTTTTTTTTCCCATAGAAGCTTGATACCCTGCTCATTATTAATCTTAAATTACTTTCTTGCTGACTGATTTCAAAAGTTGGTGTCCTGTAGGTTTGGTTTGAGGACTCTTCTGTGTGGCTTGTATGGGTCCAATTGATAAAGTTTGCTTCCTATTAGAAGTTATTTTACATACTTGTCAATTAGAAGATTAAAAGAACTTCCCATTCTTATCTGACACAAGTACTTCAACCTGTTCAATTCTAAATACAAACAAACAGGATTTTCTGTCTCTGATGCACTAATAAACCTTACAGTCTTTAGCGCTACCACTTATGATATTCCTTTCACATCCTTAGCTACATATTTTAATTTGCTATACTTTGATATAACTATTTGTATATGTTAGAAGTAGTACAAATAATGATATTAGTTTCTTTTTTTTCCCCATTTGTTAGCTCTGATATTTTATTTCTAATTGCACACTTCACTTTGATATTCAAATTTATACTCTTTCTTGAGTGACTTTCTGGAGATTTTGTAACTCTCTTGTTGTTTTGGGTTCAGCTTTAAGTGTAAACTCCTTATATGCTTGTCCTCTTTCTATATGGAATACAATTACGTCATGATTGCTGGCTGCAAAACAACCACTGTGGCTAGGCAAGTGTTTCATTAATCATTATTGATCACAACACAGGTCCACAGTAGGAATACTTTATGTTGTTACAGTGCAATACTACTTAGCAACTGCTGTTTTATGAATGAGATAGGTGTACAGGTACACTTTCTTTGGCACCATAAGGGTGCCATGCTTGTTGCCCATTATTGCTTATTTGCCCTTCAGCCCTACTTCCAGTAAAATCAGTGAAAAGATGCTTTTGCTCTATTGTCATGGAAGAAAGCTGGTTCTGCTGAATAGAACGGATTGATTGATAAGTGGAATTTTTTCATCAGTATATTTCTGAGAAACAATGAAGATATTATAAACCGTGAAAGTTGTCTCATTTAGCTGCTATGAGATTACTCTGAAATTCATGCATTTAGAAAATTTCCTTTAAATCACATGTAACTAATTTTTTTGAAATTTGTTTTTGTGTATGCTACAGAAAGTAAACGTGTATAACATGGCAAATACAGAGGAAACATGTTGTTCTCTGGGTCATTAGGAAACTTATTTTAAAAAACCTCACTTTTTTCTTCATCATTATGAGGTAGTAAGTGGAGTTTTTCAAGGAGATAAAATTACTTTAGCTGCGTAGATTTAATGATTTCAAAGGAAAGTACTCCCAAACTGCAAATCACTATTCACAGACAACTTGTAGTTCTGTTTAATGAAGCTTCTTATTTTCCTTGCGTAACTTACAAGTGAGGTATGAATTTTACATCTGAAGTAAAAATATATCTATACCTATTTCTCCTCTGTGACCTGTGTGAAAATGAAATGAAAGAATGAAATATATGAGTGAGGATGTGAAAGAATGAAATTGTGTGACTGTTTTAGAAAACTCATAAAATCCACCATAAAAGCTAACTAACATATGCACATATTGTTCATGTTCTCAAGTGATCCACAGCTTTTTAAAAAATAGAGCAACAGCAGAAGTATCTCTAACATTAATATGAGTTTAATGTAATATACATAATTGTTAAATCTTATAATCATTATAATCCATTTTTATTTTGGTCTCAGCAGACATGTATGGGAATACAGTTTCATTGTTTATTATAATCCTGTTCACATTCAACTCCTATGAGTAACTTCATTCAAGTTTCAATTGAGTCCAAAGATAAGATTTCTCCTTACTTTTGGAAATAATCTGTTGAATACTACCGGTAAATCTTAGCACCACTGAGAAAAAACATCCTACTCGATTTCAGAAATACCATCATTAAACTTCTCATTCATCTGAGCTGAAATAAAAGTTCTAAGAGGTCACTGGTGACTGTGGTAGACATTACTGTGGGTTTATTCATTTTGAATTTGAAGAAAATATGAGTTATAGTTTTACATTTACATCTAGAAGAGATTATAAGAGTCAATTTTCAGCAGTATATTATTCGGACAAGTGCTCTTGAATTTGTTGAGAATTCTTCACGAGTTTTATTGGAAATAAAAAAGTTTTGAAAAAAATATTGGAAACAATTTAATACTTTTTTTTTTTTGCAATTTTATCTGAAAAATAATTTAATTAGATCTATAAAGCATATGTTTATTTCTGAAAAGGGGTAAGGTGGAAATGAGCGTAATGTCTGAATTTTAAAATGACTTTTCCATGGATCTGAGCTCTTATTTTTTCAGCAATATCTTAAATAAGAACGCATAGGTTACTTTTTCTCTTTTTGGTTGGTACAAATTGATGTGCTCTTTTGCAATACTTTACCTTCTACTGTAATTTCAATTCCTCTCCACACTATTTCTCTTTACCATGCCTCACTGTTCTGAGCTGTGCCTTCGAACCCACAGGTTCACATCATAATATGTCTTGAAAACCTCTGCATGCCTGTGCGTTTGAGACTAGAAAAAATCTTTCTCCTTATACCCTCCAGCCTTGTAACTATGTTAAATATTTTCTAAATATTACAGGATAATTATGTAGGATTAAAATGTTGAGGAGTATCATGAAATTCTCTCCATCAGATACTTTGCAGAAATACCCATCAACAATTCACACGATTCTACCTTTAGAATGTCCTATATAAATCTATTCTGGTCAGATGCAGAGATTTAGGGGAAAAGATAATAAGTTTTCTTTTCATTTGGTTATTAAAAGTTAGTTAGTACTCATGAAATATAACAGCTGTGAGTACTGGTGATTTAAGAATAGAAATATAATAGAAGGGAATGATGATGAGTTTGAAGCCTGTGTGCAGGAACAAGTCCAGGTCTGCAAGTCACATCAACACACATCCATGACTGTACTAAAAAGGTCTGATGCATGTATCAGTGTTGTATACTGATGTGGATGCACTTTCCCACAACCGCTGGCTTGTTCTTTATGGCACAGAGCAAGGACAGCATGTCTTTGCTTGGCTGCATGTCCAGCTCCATGTCATTTTCTTCACACTTCAAGTCCTAACATGTTAGAGCATCTCTAACATCTGAAATAGTGCTATGGAAAATGATTCACTATCTCTAATGATTCATTATTCATATTGGATTATACTCCAGAGGCTTTTCTCTACTCATTGATCAGAGCCTAAACTGTGAGCTCAGACTTCATCCTTAATGGTTCAATAGCTGAAGTTAGATAACATAACTGACACTTCTGGTGATTTCAAAGATTTTTCCAAATTCTTAAGTTCGAGTTAATTGTGAACTCAAGAGTCATCTGATTAAGATGTAATCAAACAAGAGAACAGAATATCCAGAATAGGCGAGGTATTGGTTTCACAACTAGTGAGTAAAGGGGAAAAGCTATTGTGCAACTTTTTGTTTCTCCATTTAAAAGTTAGATAATGGTACTTACTCTTAATGAAATCACAACAGCACAGCTAGATGATGAAAAAATTAATAGAAAAGAGCTGAACATCTCCTCCTGTGAATTCAGTGTTGGACACATTGTAAAATTCCATATTATATTTTTGTTATCATAGTATAGCAGATGCTATATTGTGGGATGGAGGAGGTGTTGAGCTACTACAACTGCTAAATAAGGACAGAAGTAAGCTCTGTTTTTTCCTCAGCCATCCAGTGACCTTTTCTTTCAAGAGTCTGTATCATACCCTACCTCAGCTTGCTGGCTGGGGGCACTCTGAAATAAGTCGACATTCTTCCAAAAAGTATTAAAGACATAACAACAGATAAATTGCCACCAGCCTGTGACTTGATCAAGGCTGTTAAGAAGAGAATTTGAAGCAACTTGAAAAGCAAAATACATATATGACATCTGCTGTGTTAGTATGGGGGATAATACATGAAGAATCCACAAGTTTAAGTTAGAGGAAACAAATGCTTTGAAGCAGAAAATTTGCCTGAAAAGGTGACATGTTTTTGGCAGGTGTTCATACGGATTCTCAGAGCCACAGTATACTACAACAGCACTGTGTTTACTTGCCCTGTGTAAAGCTATTTTATAACGGGACTTTCTCTTATGTCATTTTTTTCTGTTCCAAACTTTGTCCAGGCAGAACTTCTGTAGCTGGCACATTAATCCAGGATTTCCTAACTCTGCTCTACAGATATGGCCAGCGTGTGTGCACAGATCAGTTCCAGAAGACTAGTTACAATGAGTCCAGGACTTCCAGAAACAACAGGTCTACTGCCAGTCATGATGCAAATGAGCACCACATGTAAATACGGTCTGTCTGGGGTGCACAAGATGGTTTTGAACCTGCTGATCAGCTACAGAGTTTGAAGATAGTGAGCGTGACTATTTCTGGAAGTGCTGGATTTAAGGCTCTTGTACCACACAGTATTATATGCATTTATTTCTTTGTGCGAAATCCTGAAGAGAAATACAACAACGGTAACTCTGAAGACCTACTATTGACAATTGCCAGAATTTGTTTCCTTCTGATCTTCTCAACAGAAAGAAAGCCTACATACGTGCTTCTGGGTAGTAAGTTTGGAATGCAAAAAAATGCTCCTCCATCTTTAAACCTATCGCAAAGCTGTGTAAATTACGGAACAGAGTTTTTAGTAGCATTTACAAGTTTTCTTTGATGGCAGTGAGAGAGAAAGGGAAGGGATTGGTAATATTGCTTCTTCAAGAATGACGTTCTACTGATGGGGACTTGCAGTTTGGTGGTTTTTTCCCCCAGTTTCCCTATGCCATATGGTAAAAGCAATTAACTGTAAATTTTTAGATGTAAGTATGAAGCAATTAACCAGAGTGAGGCGGAATGAGCCCTGGGAGTGCTACTTGAGATTTACCAAAGAATCTTTATTACATTACTATGAATGATCGCAATATTTATAACAGCATTATAAAGTCTATGCAAGAACAAGTCCACTTAAAGGAAGGCAGAAATCAATCCAGCCTGAAAAATAGGAACAAAATCCAATCCTGGTCTAACACCTTATGACATAAATTCTTATTCAGTATGAGCTAAAAATGAACTTTAGATTGATGAAAGTCTTAGAAAGATTTATTTGACATAAATAATATATGCTATCAAAGGAAAAAAATCCTGGATCTATTCCTGTCTATATAAACAAACTCAGCTTGAAGATGCCATGTTCACGTTTAAAAAGGTTCCTTCCTCTCATCACAAGTTTATCTCCAGGGGAAAGGATATCCCTACTTATAATACTGACAAATGCTGTTCTACTGAGAGCGATCAGTTCCCTCTTGGTATTGTTTTATTATCAGTAAACTTTAACAGTATCTTCCACAGATTCCAGGTTTAACATCTGATAGAATTAACAAAATCTTTTTCCTAAAGTGAGAAGTGGTGTGATGGAAGAACATGATTTTTTGTCCCATGGGACTTAGAAACATATATTTCTATACCAGTTTTTGTCTCTATCCTGCAGTTTGATTTTGGGCAAATCATTCCATTTTAATACCCTATGCCATGGTTTCCCTGTTTTAAAAAGAGAAAACATCCATTTTATGTCTCTGTGACCTGTAGATGAAAAATAGAATATCATGATAAGAATTGTTTTTGAGGGTGAAGGCAAATTACTACCTGTGGACTTCTACACTTGCTTAATACTCGAAGATTCTGAGGTCCTAGCACTCCTTGTTCCCCTAGTAATTCTTTTATATGTAGGAAAAACACTGAATATTTGAATCCCTAGTTCCAACAAGGAGTTGGATGTATAGCATTTAGAATGATTTGCTCCATTTAATGCAAGCCAGGGATCTTGGCATGTCGTTAAATTGTGAATACCATAATACATTTCTTGGCATGTCGTTAAATTGTGAATACCATAATACATTTAAAAGACAAGTCAAAATTAGCTTCCTCTTTGCCTGCAAATTGTATATTAAATCTGGTTAGAATTCCTCAAACCTCCAACCTTCATTTATCAACACAGTGATTCATCATGTCCTTTCATACTTTGTTTTGACCAGCAGTTCCTGTGTAGGGGATAAAAATGTATGTGCTACTGTCACAGGATTCAGTGGAAATAAGGGTTGTTAATGTGCTCTGAATGTCCTTGGTATAGAATCAGGTTATCTGTAATATCAAAGGTGTTTCTGTGTGTCACCATTATTGTGGGAATAGGCAAGAACTGTTTTGTGTTCATGGAAAAGTACAAGGAAGCTTAATTATTTCCGAAAGACTATACCTAGAAAGGAGCAGCTGCTGGGGCTGAATGGCCATTCCATAAGCTATGTCCTTTGACTGCCACCACACTGCGAAGATCTGCTGACATATCCCAAAGATATGGCCAACTGAACTGTCATACTTGGCCCTAAAAACAGTGGAGCCTGTTTTATATCACAGATGTTAGTATCATTTTATACTCATGTTATATTCCAATGTTTATACCCAATAATACTCAGCTGCTGCTTGCCACCTTGACCCCTCACTCATCTCAATGCCCCTGGGATGCAGTGTAGTGCAGGTAAAAGAGGTTAACTTTAAGTTTGTTTTAAACTGTGATCAGTGCATTAGGTTTGCTACTCTTTAGGACAATACCAGGGCTGGAGTGAGAGGTGGATTCATGGATTTGTATTAAGAAGATTTATGTCAGAAAAGAATTTGATCTCAGTATAGAAATCCTCATGAGACCTTTTTTGACACTGGATTAGTGGGAAGGAGTCAGGTTATGGGAAAGTCTTGTCTGCTTCTTTTGACAGTTTATACCAGGAGATGCCTCCTGCCAGGTCTGAAGCCAGGAAGAATCTTGCTGTCTACAGCCAACATTAAATATAACAGTTCTGAAACATTCTGGCCCAGTATAAAATAGGTAATATTGGATTTGCCAAGATCAGCCAACAAAAGAATAAAAGTCAGGGATAAAGATATGGAAGACCTGGGGCATAGTTTTAACTGGTGGACTGAAAGGAAAAGCCATATTTTACAAATCTGAAGAGCAGAGAGGATCAAGTTTTGTCCTTTGCAGTTAAGAAACAATATGGTGCAATGCTGGAAACTTCTATTCACCCATGCTGAGGGACCAGATGGATAACTGCATGTGTTAGAGAAGTGTGCAACCTGGATCTGTGACTCATTACAGGATTATTGTTTGTGAATTTTGTGTTCCTGGCAAAAATCACATATAGCTAAAGTTCAGAGAAAGAAAAGAAAGGAACCAGGTACTATAAAACCTTTGACCAAAGATGCACTTCTTGGGTGCCTTTAACCTTTCTTTTCTGAAATTACTCTCTTCCTCATTACATTGTTTGCCAAACACTGACCAGACCTCACAGAAATATCCTTTTAACATGTGGACTTGCAAAGCCTATTACACCTGCAAAAAGATTTGCAATATCTAGAAGCCTTCTTTATAGCCATTACCCTATGTCATTGTCTTAATGAGCAACACCAACAAAAATAACTTCTTCAGATACGTCGTGCAATTCTCCACAGTTAGTGTTAAATGCCCTTCACCGGATCATAAAGATTTTTTGTATCACCACCCTGACCTTTGCTTAGATATCATATTCACTTATACAAACACTTTTTGCTTTTATTTCTGCATACTGAAAAATCTTCAGTAAGTTCTCTCTACATGTACATAGTCTGCAATCAAAATATTGATAGTGACATAAAATAAATAATAGCATTTTAAATAAAAGCTTGAAGAACAATTAGAAATATCTATTAAAAGAAAATCAGGTCAAGGAGATAAAATAAAATCCTATATTCCATGGATTTAAAACTTTGAGATATTTATTAGTCAGAATTGATTCAGAGTTCATTGTTTCAATAGAACATTTTAGAATGTTTCCTAGATAACAAGTCACTAAATTTCATTCACTTATGTGAGTTAAATATATGTAACTTCACCTTATTTTTATTTGATTTTATTTTATGTAGAAAGCAAGATTTTAAAATGGACTATCAGCTGAGTTCTTGCAAGCCATATTACAGTTGGGATGAATGTTTATGACTGAGCTATAAATCTCTTCAAAACAAAGTTTACAATAGAATTATTAAAGCAACATTAAATATAACAGCATGAACAATGCTTCTATCATAACAGCCTCATCATAATTCAGTAATGAAAGGAAGTTAATATCTCTATTTTATTCTTATCTTTAACTAAGAATATTTCACAATAAAAACATAGTCTTGACATTACTAAGATGATGTAAACTAGCATTTAAAAAGAATATTGATATACTGTGTAGATGTTACTATAGTACAGAAATAGCACAAGCGTCAAAGAGTCCTCAAAAATATAGAAAAACAAGCATATGCGTTGTAAGAAAAATTGTCTGTCGGCACTGTTCTCTGTTGATTCTTTTGATTAAAATCTCTATGTGTTGATCTATGTGGTTAAAAAATAACCATAGTGAAAAAAAAGATGCATAAAACTTATTTTTTTCAGCAAAACAATCCTTTTAGCAGTCTGCATAGCTCAGGGATCTTATTTTAAAAGCAAAGATTGTAAACTTTGGTAACCTACAAGTACAGCAATAACCCACATCCTCTAGTTTGTTCTAATGAGAAATAAAACATGATTACTCACTCAAAATTGGCTGTTGGCACTATCATAATACAAACTGTATTTTTTTTTTTCTGGCGGGAGCCAGAAAACCAATGAAGTATGATGTTTATATGGAGAATAAAATAGAAACTGCCGTACAGCGTGATGCACAACCGAAAATGCAGTGAGGAAAAGGCTGAAGTGTGAGGGTCAGGTAGAGTGTGTGCATTATACACAACTTGACATTAAAAAATCTGTGTGAAAGAGGGGGTGTAGAAGAGTAATTTGAAGGGAAAAAAAGAAGTCAACCTAGAGTTATATGCCAGGAAAAAAAAAAAAAAAAGAAAAAAAAAAGAAAAAAAAGAGCAATATATTTCTGACACTTCATTTTTCTTGCTTTCCTCTGAGGGCAAGGGTCTGTGCTCATTGAGGAGGGTTGTAACTTACAGCTTTTCATGTGAGCTTGGACAAATCAGTCCTATATCATTGTTCGAATTATGAAAACCATTTTGAAATGAAACCATACATATGAAAACCCATATATTTCCATCTACACCTGCTTTTATGTCCCATATTAAAATAATAGTATTAAAATAACTTGTGAGATAACTATACTCCAAATTCAGGAAGTGTTAAAGAACGCTCCGGTGGCAGTCACTGAAAGTGAATATGAATGTGTCACATGGTGGGGACAGAACTTAAAGTCCTTTTACCTATCAGCACCATTACTTTCATATCTTTTTAATAGGGAGCTAAATGAAGACATCAGAATTCTTCCTTTTAAAAAAGTACATGAAAAAAGAAATGAAAGAATTAACCATTTGCCTCCAGATGTTCTTGGAAACAAAGTCAGTAATATTTGAGAGAAAATGCAAATGGCAACCTGCTGTGGCAGAAGGCAATGCCCGAGAAATTGCTTTTCTAGAGCAGGAAAAGCCAGGAATGCTGTGATCTGTGCAAGAGTGCCAGCTGGGAAAATCATGGCTTCTTCACCAGAACTTACCCAAAGAACAAGGTCATGATCCGTCTTCCTGATTTACATAATAAACTTAAGTTCTGACATTGAAATGGTGGATTGGCATTGAAATCTTGTTAGAAAACCAGGGTTATCTGGACTACAAACAACCACCTCATTACCAATAAGCTCATATATTCGTTTTACAAAAAATTAGCTTGTCTTTTTAAATAACAGACGACACAAGCAGTGAAAATTGTATTACTCAAAAGCAAATATTAACATACTGATGGTTAGATTTATTTTTTTTAATGTAGATGTTTTGAATTCTTCCATTCAGTAAGCTTTAAAGGAGATTTTTTTCTTTTTTAAATTATTATTTTATTATTTTAACAATGCTTAATGTAAATCTTAATCAGGATTTAGCAATTATGTAAATAAAAAAGATGTAGTTCTGTTCTTATGAAAAGTTCAAAAAATAAAAGATGTTAATACTTTGTTATTGCCAGTGGTTTTTTTAATGATTCTTTTTTAAAAAAAAAGATCCTCTGTCTTGTTAGGAAACAAACAAAAATCCAAGTGTTCCTAATAAAAATGACATAATTAAATGGGTGGCAGAAAACATATCTGTATGCTATAGATGCCGCTATATATGGAACATAGATGTAATCAAAACACAGGTTGTTGTGTGGATGTGGCAGTGAATATGGCTATAAACACAACCTTTCAACAAAAGCGGGCCAGCATAAATATCCAACACAAATCACAAAACATTAGTAGCTGTAAATGCACACTGATATATAGTACAGTAAATTTTATTTGACTCCTCTGTCTGCCATGTCTTATGTTATACCTCAGAAGTAAATCATGGATACATGCAGTGATTTCTTAGCCAATGACTGATGCTCATTATGAGCAGCATTATCTAATACAAATAACATCATTTTGAGGTATTTCACTCCTGCATTACTTTGAATCCTTTAGCAACAACAAGGTCTATTTATAAGTGGCATCAGTAACATAATGTTTTCACTTGTAACTGGACCAGCTACATATTGCTTGGGTCAGAATAAAATCCTTCTCAGAGAATTTCTGTCTGTCAAGCAATTCAGACATTTGATTTTAGACTGGAGACAAAAGCTGCACAGCTTTTGTCCAATTTATTTAATTCCTACAGCCATAGTGACTGACAGTTCTAAATAAATACTATTAATAAATCATTAATCTGTAACTAAAGACTAGTCTCTTTCTAGAATATTTGCCAAATGCCTACTTCAGGAAATCTCACTGGAACATCTGTCATTCTCACAATTACAGCAGAGAGAGAAGAGCAAGTGTTTCAGACAGCTAAATTAAAGCATGAGAAAAACAGCAGCACATTGGTTTTGAGACTGTAATAACTTCTGTGTTATTTAGAATAAGAATTCAAAACACCAAATCTCAAAATGCTAAATAAAGAAGGAACAAATTAGTTGCTGATTCAGTTTGGTAATGGGGATCCATGGCAGTGCAACAAGAAAAGAGCCTTACAAGCTATCAGGAATAAGAGATGGGGACAAAAAATGAAAACGATGAAAATGAATAGGAAATCTGATGCATTTCTACCTCCCACCTCAGCCTCCAGGTTTCAAATGAGGCCTGAAATGTCATTCATGTAATTATTACCATATCAGGTTAAAAGCAATTTCAACTCAACTGATTTGATTGTGCATTAATGGCTGCGAAAAGAAGATAAGGAATGTGCATGGTAAAAATAGCTGCCTATTACAATAGCAGCAAATGGGGTCAACTTATTAGATAATCTTAAATTCCTTGATGGTTCAGGTGTTTTTGGTTTTTTGTTTATTAAAGGTTAATGCCAAATATGAATGTGGAAATAAGCTAACTGAAGCCTTTCCTGTAAACCTTCACCTTCCTTATGTGGCTGTTTGAATAATGACTGACTCTTTTTGAGAGGTTACTAAATCTCAGGGTGCTGATGATGGAAGGTATCAGTAGCTGCATTTCTTGCCTGTCCGTGATGGTTGCAAAGGACAACACGTGGCATACCTCCTCGTCGCCAGAAAGTGACAGTTGACTTGTAATCTGTCAGCAACAGCAATTTAATTCCAGCAAAATGAAGAAAGCAGAAACTAACATGTTGGTTACTGCTTCAGCCATAGCCAAGAGTCTAAAAGGACCTTGTTGCCAACTATTAACCTGGCAGAAAATTGGTTAGTGTTGCTGACAGGAGAGAGCCTGTAGCCACCAGCCTCTGCAGGACAGCTCTTTTCTTCCTATATTTCAGCATTTCAGAGAATGTCTCCATTTATTGCTTTTCTGTCCTCTCTCATGTACCTGTTTCCTTATCTTTACTATATAAAACATAAGACTTGTGTTTTACCCTACAGAAGTTCTTCCCTCACATTTGCTTTCTAAACTACTGCTTACATTTATGTTGGGAATGAATTTGCAAAAGCCACTGTCACTGTCTAATGGCTCCCTGTATGTGGGCTATGGTCTCCCACATTTTGTTTGGACTGGTTTGGCTATGTCCTGTTTGTCTTTCAACTTCACTGGGACTAAATAGATACAATTAAAATACTTTGTCAGAATTTCTCTGTAATTATTTATGAATACTTGCTGCTGACCTGCTCACTGAGAGTATCTGGATGTTGGTCAAGCAGGAAAAACAGGCAAGAAGGGAAGCAAGTTTAAGACATATCTTATCCAACCAGTAAATAGGGACTGTTAAGAGAAAAATCTGAACAAAAAAATCCAGTGACCAGTGACACATAAAGGTCAAAATTACTATTAAAACATATAAAAGTCCTCTCAGGTAGTAGAGACAGGCTTTGAAAAGTAGCTCTGGAAAACCAGACCTGCCAAGCAAGCTGGAGTGGTGATCCTCAGGAAAATAGACTATTGTCTTAAAACTCCTTTCCTTTTATGTTTTGTTCCTACTCAAGTAAATAAGTAAGAAGAATTGGTATGGAAGATACAGTACTCCTCAGACTAATTGATTTGTGAAGTCCCTCCACAGGAGTTACAAAGAAATATCCTTCCACTATTTCTTAATCAAAGCCAGACTGTAAGGAACCTGTATGTGCCTTGATAAGCTATGAACTAGAAAACCAAGCAGGATATATGATATTGAGCAGCATGACTTCGGGGGGTCAACAATAATAATAGTAACTGCCACAACAAAATTGAAATGTTATCAATTTCATCCTATATTCTGTAATCTGAATAGGGTATAGAAGTAATTTCACTTCTTATTTAATTTGTATGAAATAGCAAAGAGGTATTTCTAAAACCTTTCTTTCCCTAAACTCATTTACCAATAAACATATAAAAACCCCCTTGACATGAATACTAAACACCTGTTCTCTAGTAGTGCTATTAGGTCAGGTAGAAACTAGAGAATTGGCACTGACACAAAGTGCGTTAGGACATGTTTAAAACATTATGCTCTTAGCTTCATATATAAATTATGCATTTGGGGTAAAAAAAAGCTACTAATCTTGTTTATTCTCTAACTATGATATTTTGGCAGAATAAAGCCTAATTTACTGATTTATAGTATCACAGTAAATAAATAGGTGAGTCTGGTAATATTTTCAATAAAAAATTTTTCTTTTTTTTGTTTACAAGAACATTACTTTTTATTTTGACAGAGAGTCTTTTAACTTGAATGAATTACTGTCCACAGAAATGGCTGAGCAGGGAATTCATAATTGGCTACTTAGTCAATTGGTTACTTCGAGTGTGCAGTAAGGACTGTCTGTGAAAATGAAATCCAGCAAAATAATGAAACCACAAATTAGGCATGTCACATCTTAATAAACAATGATGTCTAATTATGGAAGAATCTGTACTTACTTGCCAAGTGCAAAACACTCCATCTTAACAGTGGTTCCCCTTGCAGCTGTAACTGTGTAAGGAAAATGGACTTCAATTTTTGGTTCATATTCCCCCATCACACCTGGAAAATAAGGAATGTTTAAAATATGAATTATCATCAGGTTTTTTTAAGATTATCACAGAAAAACCCTGTGGCTTGCTTTTTGAACCTGCCCAGCAGTAAAGCTAGTAATTGATGGAGATAGCCTCGTTTGATCTGATATGCTGTGCTCAGGTCCAGTACGTATGCTAAAATGCTCTTCAGGGTTTCCAGCAGCACAACAGTGAGCTTAAGAAAAAGGATGTATTTTCTCAAACAGGGGTTAATATTTACATTTTGAAAGACTAAAGCAGGTAATCAGTTTTAGAAAGGTGAGAATTTTCGTAGGCCAAAGCTTTGTTTATCAATGCAGTGACAATTATGACAAATAAATCAACATATCATGCTGTGTTCGACTGAGGACTTTCTAAGCTCAGCAAGAATAACTCAAATGATGTAAAAGCATTTGTGCATGCAGATACAAACAAAGATGCAGACACATACATAGATCAGTAATTTCATTTTCAGTGATCCTTTTAATTTGGGAGATGATTAATTTTATCAGGACAACACGCTTAGTACTGTAAGATACAACTAGAAAAACATTCAGGAATGTGAAAAATATAAACACTGAAATCAGAGTTATCTGGAATTTGCTGTGGAGTTACTGACAGCTTTGGAGAATCGCAAGAGTTTAGGAAATGAGAAATGAGCAGGGAAGGGAGACAGGTTTTATAAGGTGAGGTGAGAGGTTTGTATTTGATGCGACTTAGAGGAAATGTCGTAATCAGAATGGCAGGAGAACAATATGACTCTAACAGCTGCGTTCAGTTAGACAGAAGATGGGCTACTGGGGTAAACAATACTCAGGAACTAAAAGCTATATTAAACAAAGTAAGAATTGTTCAGATTTTTAGATGAGGAAAACTGAATAAAATCTGACTTGTGGACACAGTAGCAACAAGACAAGTCTAGTCTAAATCTATAAAGATCCATCAAGAGTCTCCAAAGAATTTTAAAACAAGTAAATAAGAACAAGAGAGGAAAAGAAAGGAGAGAAAAGAGGTATCTTATGCAAGACAGAGAAAAGAAAGGAGCATAAGGAGGAACATGGAAGTAGAGGAATATGAGATTGCAGCTGAGAGAAGACCAGCTGGCAGAGAGAGAAGGAAAAGCAACCCACAACCTATTAGAGCAAAAAAAATATATAAGGCTGAAATGGTAAAACATATACTTCTAGCCCTTCAAATGTTCCTCATGGGACTCAGGAGTTTCCAGTAGGGCTGTGCTCTCTTCCTCCTGTTGTCCCACAGTTTCCTGCAGCTTGGTTCTGAGAGGAAGTTTAAACATATATGCATTTAAACATGTTTTTGGGGGCTTAAGTTTGGTTAGAAAATTTAAATGTGTTTGATATGTGAATCAAATAACAGAAGTAGAAAGCATAAAATGCTTTTAATTCAAACAATGTAATCCCATAAATAATGTGGCTTTATAAGTAGCAGTAGATTTCTTTTTAAAAAACATAATCATGCAGGTATTAAATGTACTAGCAATTGTGACCTATTTTCCTCAAAAACATGACTAAATCAATGTTTTGACATTGCTTTATGAACTTGTGGAGAAAAACTGCCCCTTGTATGAAAAAGCAAATTCTGAACTAGTTCTGTCATTAAAGCTTAAAAGGTATTTTTTTGTAGAAAAAAAAAAAATTAACCTTTGTCCTGGGTATTAAAATAAAGTCAGGGCATCAACCAAATTGTAATCAATTAAAATTTTTCCCAGCCTAGACTGAAATCATTCCTAGTCTAATCTGTCATATAAAACATATTCCCACTGGCTTGTACTATGTCAATAAATTTCATAATTTAATTACATTCCTTGTGACTTCTTTTACTGTTTTCTGGCTTTTTGTTGTGATTATGAATACCAGTTCATCTGATTCATCTCAGTTGAGTCATTTATGATTTTATAAGATATCTGTCATATCCCCTTTTAGCTGTCTTTTACAGACTGAAAAATTCCAGACTATTAATCCTTCCTTACAGTGAATCTTTAATAAACTTGTGATCATTCCTAGTGCCCATGTTGCACCATTTCAAATTCCACTCTATCATTTTGAGATGGGAAGATGAGAACCGCACAGCAATATTGAAGCTGTAGATCTTTCTATCACAGGTTTTTTCTTGGGGTTTTTTTTTTTGGCTCTGTTTGTTCCTTATTGTTTTCCTCATGATTCAGTTCCATTTGCCTTTTTGCAGTTAAGCTGATGTTCATCCATAATGGCACCCTAATCTCTTTACTGATAATATCTAATAAAGGTATTATATTTTTTTGGTTTAGGTATTATATAAATTTGTACTGGGTGACATTATTTATTACCTATCCTTAATAATTTTTTATCAACAAGCTTTTCTACCTCCATGTTCATTTCCTTTCCAGATGGTTTATATGTTGAATTGTGAAGTCCCAGAAAAGTATTCTGTGGCTTCACTGGCAATCTCCCAGTTCTCCAAACTGATGAGATACTCCTACAACAGGTGGATTTTTTTTTTATCTGTTGTTAATTCAAAATGGTGCTGTCCTTCAACTCCTCTCAGAATTTAATTTCTTTGACAGCCTTTGACGAGTGACCCTGTCAAGAGCTGTTTGAAATGAAAGTACACAGTGTTACCTTGACCATTCCTACTCAGACTCTTCAGGAAAGTTGTACGCAGATTGAAGCATGACTTCCCTCTTTAAAAGCTGTGCTCATGATATGTGACTGTATGATAAAGTGATAAATACAATCCTACTAATTGTACTTTTCTATGCATTTTCTATCAAAACACTTGACACAGAAGTCAGACTTACTGGTCTGTAGTTCTTCAGATGTTCCTAGGAGTCCCTTTTTTAAAAAAAACCACCTTTTCTACTTACACTCCTTCTAGGCCTGAGGCCCGGTGAAGGAAAATGGTACATAATGCTTCCTTCCATATATGAGTTTGGCCTTGGGGATTTGTTAGTAATTGTAATGTCAATATTTCTTTGTCATGGTTTAACCTGGCAGGCAGCCAAATACCATGCAGCCACTCACTCACTCCCCCCACCCCCAGCGGGACGGGGAGAGAATCGGAAGGGTAAGAGTGAGAAAAACTCGTGGGCTGAGATAAAGACAGTTTAATAAAACAGGGGGAAAAAAAAGGGAAAATAATAATGATAATGATAAAATATACAAAATGAGTGATGCACAATGCAATTGCTCACCACCCGCGCTGACCGATAACCGATAACCAAGTAGCGATCGGTACTTCCTGGATCACGCCTACCCTTCATATACTGAGCATGACGTCACATGGTATGGAATACCCCATTAGCCAGCTGGGCTGGCTGTCCTGATTATGTTCCCTCCCATCTCATGTACCTAGCTCAGTCAGTAGGCACAGGAGCTGTCCTTGGACTAGGAGGGCACTTAGCAACAACTGAAAACATCAGTGTGTTATCAACATTCTTCTCATACTAAATCCGAAACACAGCACTAGGAAGAAATTTAACCCTATCCCAGCCGAAACCAGGACAGTATCCACCCCTTATTCCATACCATTTACGTCGTGCTTAGGTCTCACATCTTTTTTTAATACATTTCAATTAACCACCACTATCTTTCTTTATATATACACACATATATATATATGCACGCACAGATATCATTCCCTCGGTCTATGGACTATCCCTCTAAAATGTCCACTGAGTTCATTTAGTCCATGACTTTGGGCTCCATCTGTTATAACAGTCTTTCAGGGCCGAAGAGATGGTGTGCGGTGTTGGGCCGTTGCATCCTGAAGCTAGTTCTCATTTCGGTACTGCTGCGCTCGTCCAGTTCTATCATCGTTGCACTTTGCTCGGTTTCATCGGAGTTAGTTCATTCTTCACTAATCTGGGTGATTTTCACTGATATACCACTGCTATATCATAGAAATAATGATATACAATATCATGTAACAGTTGACATCAAAATTCAGTTCATTGGCTATTTTCACCCAAAATCAAATCCCCTTGAGGTACACACCGGACCTCCCCATCCTTTCGCATCACCCACCAAGTGAACCCAGGTCCTTGAGCAAAAGCAATCCCACGGATGGGTTTTCCCTTGCCAGAGGCAGGATTAACCCAGACTGTCTTCCCCAGCATATTTCTCATATGCACGACAGGGACTTTATCTCCATCTACAGTACGTAAGAGTCCTGATTGGGCAGGGCCAGCTCGATTGGCCGATCCCCTGGTATTGACTAACCAGGTGGCCTTTGCTAAATGTGTGTCCCAATGCTTGAATGTCCCACCACCCATTGCTCTCAGCGTAGTCTTTAGCAGTCCATTGTATCGTTCGATTTTCCCGGAGGCTGGTGCATGGTAGGGGATGTGATAGACCCACTCAATGCCATGCTCTTTGGCCCAGGTGTCTATGAGGGCGTTTCGGAAGTGAGTCCTGTTGTCTGACTCAATTCTTTCTGGGGTGCCATGTCGCCACAGGACTTGCTTTTCAAGGCCCAGGATGGTGTTCTGGGCGGTGGCATGGGGCACAGGGTATGTTTCCAGCCAGCCGGTGGTTGCTTCCACCATGGTGAGCACATAGCGCTTGCCGTGGCGGGTTTGTGGGAGTGTGATATAATCAATCTGCCAGGCCTCCCCATATTTATACTTCAACCATCGTCCTCCATACCAAAGAGGCTTTACTCGCTTGGCTTGTTTGATTGCAGCGCACGTTTCACATTCGTGGATAACCTGTGCAATAGTGTCCATGGTTAAGTCCACCCCTCGATCACGAGCCCATCTATATGTTGCATCTCTTCCTTGATGGCCTGACGCGTCATGGGCCCACCGAGCTATAAATAATTCACCCTTCTGTTGCCAGTCCAGATCCACCTGAGCCACTTCAATCTTAGCAGCCTGGTCCACCTGCTGGTTGTTTTGATGTTCTTCAGTGGCCCGACTCTTGGGTACGTGAGCATCTACGTGACGTACTTTTACAACCAGGTTCTCTACCCGGGCAGCAATATCTTGCCACAATGCAGCAGCCCAGATGGGTTTACCTCTGCGCTGCCAGTTGTTCTGCTTCCACTGCTGCAGCCACCCCCACAGGGCATTCGCCACCATCCATGAGTCAGTATAGAGATAAAGTACTGGCCATTTTTCTCGTTCAGCAATGTCCAAGGCCAGCTGGATGGCTTTCACCTCTGCAAACTGGCTCGATTCACCTTCTCCTTCAGCAGTTTCTGCAACTTGGCGTATAGGACTCCATACAGCAGCTTTCCATCTCCGATGTTTTCCCACAAGGCGACAGGACCCATCCGTGAACAGGGCATATTGCTTCTCGTTTTCTGGTAGTTTATTATACAGTGGGGCTTCTTCAGCACGTGTCACCTCCTCCTCTGTGGATATGTCAAAATCTTTGCCTTCTGGCCAGTTTGTGATCACCTCCAAGATTCCTGGGCGACTGGGGTTTCCTATTCGGGCCCGTTGTGTGATCAGTGCGACCCACTTACTCCACGTAGCATCGGTTGCATGATGTGTAGAGGGGACCCTTCCTTTGAACATCCAGCCCAGCACCGGCAGTCGGGGTGCCAGGAGGAGCTGTGCTTCAGTACCAACCACTTCCGAAGCAGCTTGAACCCCTTCATATGCTGCCAATATCTCCTTCTCAGTTGGAGTGTAGCGGGCCTCGGATCCTCTGTATCCCTGACTCCAGAACCCTAAGGGTCTGTCGTGGTTTAACCTGGCAGGCAGCCAAATACCACGCAGCCACTCACTCACTCCCCCTGCCCCCCCAGTGGGACGGGGAGAGAATCGGAAGGGTAAGAGTGAGAAAAACTCGTGGGTTGAGATAAAGACAGTTTAATAGAACAGAAAAGGGAGAATAATGATAATAAATAATGATAGAATATACAAAATGAGTGATGTACAATGCAATTGCTCACCACCCGCGCTGACCGATAACCAAGTAGCGATCGGCCCTTCCTGGATCACGCCTACCCTTCATATACTGAGCATGACGTCACATGGTATGGAATACCCCATTGGCCAGCTGGGCTGGCTGTCCTGATTATGTTCCCTCCCATCTCGTGTACCTAGCTCAGTCAGTAGGCATGGGAGCTGTCCTTGGACTAGGAGGGCACTTAGCAACAACTGAAAACATCAGTGTGTTATCAACATTCTTCTCATACTAAATCCAAAACACAGCACTAGGAAGAAATTTAACCCTATCCCAGCCGAAACCAGGACAGGGTCGACCTCGAGTCTCCCCTGGTGCTTTCTGCCAGAGGCTCCAGGTAGGACCATTTTCCCCGGCTGCGGTGTAGAGCACATTCTTCACATCTTGTCCTGCCCGGACTGGCCCAAGGGCTACTGCATGAACTATCTCCTGTTTAATTTGTTCAAAGGCTTGTCGTTGCTCAGGGCCCCATCTGAAGTCGTTCTTCTTCCTGGTCACTTGATAGAGAGGGCTTACGATCTGACTGTAATTTGGAATATGCATTCTCCAAAAGCCCACAACGTCTAAGAAAGCTTGTGTTTCCTTTTTGTTAGTTGGTGGGGACATGGCTGTTATTTTGTTGATCACATCTGTTGGGATCTGACGACGTCCATCTTGCCATTTTATTCCTAAAAACTGGATCTCCTGTGCAGGTCCCTTGACCTTACTTTGTTTTATGGCAAAACCAGATTTCAGAAGGATTTGAATTATTTTCTTCCCTTTCTCAAAAACTTCTTCTGCTGTGTTGCCCCATACGATGATGTCATCAATGTACTGCAGGTGTTCTGGAGCCTCACCCTGTTCCAGTGCGGTGTGGATCAGTCCATGGCAAATGGTAGGGCTGTGTTTCCACCCCTGGGGCAGTCGGTTCCAGGTGTACTGGACGCCCCTCCAAGTGAAAGTAAACTGTGGCCTGCACTCTGCCGCCAAAGGGATGATGAAGAACGCATTAGCAATGTCAATGGTGGCGTACCACTTGGCTGCCTTCGACTCCAGTTCGTATTGAAGTCCTAGCATGTCCGGCACGGCAGCACTCAGTGGCGGCGTGACTTCGTTCAGGCCACGATAGTCTACTGTTAGTCTCCACTCTCCATTAGACTTTCGCACTGGCCATATGGGACTGTTAAAGGGTGAGCGAGTCTTGCTGATCACTCCTTGGCTCTCCAGTCGACGAATCAGCTCATGGATGGGGATCAGAGAGTCTCGGTTGGTGCGGTATTGCCGCCGGTGCACTGTTGTGGTAGCGATTGGTACTTGTTGTTCTTCAACCCTCAGCAACCCCACAACAGAAGGGTCCTCCGAGAGACCAGGCAAGGTAGACAGCTGTTTAATTTCCTCCGTTTCCAGGGCAGCTATACCAAAAGCCCACCGATACCCTTTTGGGTCCTTAAAATACCCTCTCCTGAGGTAGTCTATGCCAAGGATGCACGGAGCCTCTGGGCCAGTCACAATGGGGTGCTTCTGCCACTCATTCCCGGTCAGGCTCACTTCGGCCTCCAATACAGTTAACTCTTGGGATCCCCCTGTCACTCCAGAAATACAAATGGGTTCTGCCCCTTTATAGCTTGATGGCATTAGGGTGCACTGTGCACCGGTGTCTACGAGAGCCTTATACTCCTGTGGGTCTGATGTGCCAGGCCATCGAATCCACACAGTCCAGTAAACCCGGTTGTCCCTTTCCTCCACCTGGCTGGAGGCAGGGCCCCTCTAGTTCTGGTCATAGTATCCATCTCTCACTTCTTGCAAACGTGAGTCAAGAATTTCTTCATTGCAATTACAATCCAAAGTAAGATCAGCCCTTCTACTCTGTCTGGGGAACTGTTCACTGGAAACTGGACCGTCGTGAGACAGGTTTTTCCTGACAACTGGAGCAGCATTTTTCCTGGGAGAACCCCCTTGTGTGATTGTTTTTCCTTGCAACTCACGTACACGTGCCTCTAGGATGAAGGTAGGTTTTCCATCCCACTGCCTCATGCCCTCTCCGTGGTCACGCAGGTAAAACCACAGGGTGCCCCGTGGTGTGTACTTTCTATATCCTCTCTCTTGAGGAGAAAAACGCTGACTCCTAATGGCTGAGATACTGGTCCATACAGGTGGAGAATAGGACATACCCTCTTTGAGTTGCTGGACCTCCCGGGATAGTTTCTCCACAGCCGAGACAAGGGAAGAGGAGATAGTTTCTTCAAAATCCTGAAGTCTGCTAACCACCTCATCCACCGTTGGTGCTTCTTCCTCTTTCCAGCACAGTACTGCCAACGAACTGGCATACGATGCTGGTGCGCTCCGTACCAACTTCCGCCACATGGGTCGGGTGCCCTGGACGTCATCTGGATCTTTGGGTGTTCGGCCGTCGTCCAGGTCACTATAAACCACGTCCGGCACGCCTAGTTCTCTCAGGTACTGGACACCTCTCTCCATAGTGGTCCATTTGCCTAGGCAATATATAACATCTTCCTTGAAGGGATACCTTTCCTTTACGCCTGACAGCAGTCGCCTCCAGAGGCTGAGGACCTGTGTCCCTTTTCCGATTGTTTTGTCAATACCTGCTTCCCTAGCAAGGGATCCCAGCTGTTTGGCCTCCTTCCCCTCTAATTCCAGGCTACTGGCCCCATTATCCCAGCATCGGAGCAGCCAGGTAACAATATGCTCGCCTGGACGACGGCCGAAATCTTTCCGCATATCTCGCAACTCATTCAGGGATAAGGATCGGGTGGTTTCCGTCTCATTTATGAGTTCTTCCTCTTCCTCCTCCCCTCCTCGTGATGTCCCTGCTTTTCCATCATCCTTTTCTACACGACCTGACTTCCGCTTCAAAGATTTCTTCTTCTGTACAGGGGCGACGGATACCAGAGACGGTTGGTCCTCTGGTTCAGCTGTAGTACCCGTCGCGAGGGTTTGGGTAGCTGCAGTGCCTGTCGCGGGGGTTGGAGTATTTGTAGTGACTGTTGCCGGGGTTTGAGTGGCTGCAGTGCTTGTCGCACTGGTTGGAGTAACTGCAGTGACTGTTGGCGGAGTTTAAGTAGCTGCAGTGCCTGTTGCGGGGGTTGGAGTAACTGTAGTGACTGTTGCCGGGGTCTGAGTAGCCATAGTGGTTGTTGTGGGGGTTGAAGTAGCCACGGTGGTTGTCGTGCGGGTTGAAGTAGCTACAGTGCCTGTTGTGGGGGTTTGAGTAGTCACTGTATCTGTTGCTGGGATTGATCTCTGGACAGTATTCCTGAATAGTTGTTTAACTCTAAACAAGGCCTGAACCACATTCAGGAGACATAGCAATATGATCATGCTTGTTTGAACATCCCAAGGATATTCAAAATTCTCAGGGAATATTGTGGACGTCTTCATGAAGAGGATAGAAGAAAAAGGAGTTTCTGAAGATATGGAGGGGAAGGTGAACAAGTGGGAGAAAGTGTTCCATCCTGTCTCCCCCCTAAATTCATCTTCTGAGGTGAAGACGTAAGAAGTGTAATTATTAATAGTTTCCAAAAGATAGCTCCCAAAGAACAGGAATGATGGCAGTGCTGAGTACAGGCTCGTGACCAATAATTTTATCATAACATAAAGCCAGGTCACACAGTATAGCAAAGCAATGACCTTAATCCATTTCCCAGAGATGACCAACCCCACATACAAACTGATAATCAGCAGTATAGACAGCCAGTAAGGTGCTATATACCACAACTGCAAGAACAGATCCAAAAACTCTGAGAGCAAATAAATCAACATTGTGAACATCAAGTACTAAACTGATATAATGAATGCTTATAACAAATTTGTTTTAACCCGTTCGGGTCAGATGTGTCGTTATCTCAACCCTTCGAGCCCCACGTTGGGCGCCAAAAAGGACTGTCGTGGTTTAACCTGGCAGGCAGCCAAATACCACGCAGCCGCTCACTCACTCTCCCCACCCCCAGCGGGACGGGGAGAGAATCGGAAGGGTAAGAGTGAGAAAAACTCGTGGGCTGAGATAAAGACAGTTTAATAGAACAGGGGAAAAAAAAAGGGAAAATAATAATGATAATGATAAAATATACAAAATGAGTGATGCACAATGCAATTGCTCACCACCCGCACTGACCGATAACCAAGTAGCGATCGGCCCTTCCTGGATCACGCCTACCCTTCATATACTGAGCATGACGTCACATGGTATGGAATACCCCATTAGCCAGCTGGGCTGGCTGTCCTGATTATGTTCCCTCCCATCTCGCGTACCTAGCTCAGTCAGTAGGCACGGGAGCTGTCCTTGGACTAGGAGGGCACCTAGCAACAACTGAAAACATCAGTGTGTTATCAACATTCTTCTCATACTAAATCCAAAACACAGCACTAGGAAGAAATTTAACCCTATCCCAGCCGAAACCAGGACATTTTTCTAAAATTTCTTCTACTGAAACTTCAAATAAGAGAACTTCAGCCTTGATAGGAGATCCTCCCTACGTTCCCTTGTAGTGAACACTACTGAAAATAGTTCATTTAGGTTTTATGGTACAGTCTTATACTCCTGAGGTGTTCCTTTTGAATCTCTGGCATCTGTTGACTGTGCAGACTCGCTGACAGGTTTTGTGATTCAATGAATTTAAAAAAGCTTTTTTTTTCCCTTTTGTGTAAGATTTTGTTCCTGAAAATCATTGTGTTGAATTGTCATATACTATCAAACATTTGCCTTTTTTAGCCCTAAAAAGAATGCAACTTAAAACAGGTTTAAATTATTCTTGCCTTTAAAATAACACAGTACTTATGAACATATCTAGGGGACGATATTATCTTTCAGATCTTATGTTTTTAACCTACATCAACTCCCTTTAATAGGTGCAATCTGTACAAGTATTGAATGCTTTTTGTGAGTCATGCCATCATGTCATATTCCTAATGAAACGCTGATCTACTAATGCTTTATATCACGTCCTGCTCTTCTGGGTTATTGTTGCACTAGCAAGTGACATGCCTGCAGCAACTGGCAGAAAAATGTGGAAAAATTACTGAGCAATTGCTTGGTGTCCCTATGAAAATTAGGAAACAAAAGTCTACTATTGAAGAGGGATATTTTTCATCCTTATTATTTATGATCTTTGAGACCAAGGAGGCCACTACAGTTGCATAGACATCAAGGGAATTATCGAGGCCTTACCTTTCCACTTTACACTATAATTGCATTGCTATGGCTGTTGTACCTCCAGGCTCTTTATCTTTTCCAGTTTCTGTTTTGGTCAATATGAGTCAGTAATAGTAAAACAACTACCATCTGCATTTTCATCAAGACTTCTGTTCATTTGTATCAGGTGCTAAAAGGAACCTGAACTTTTAAGAAGTATCGAGGCCTTGAGTTATGTGCATTAGAATTAATCTCTCTCAGACTTATATACATGAATCTCTTTCAGAGGTTTGGTTAAGGCTATAAAAAATTCTCTCAGTCATTTTTTATTTCCAGTTATCAAACATGAAATATAACAATAAATAAAATTGATCAGCACAGAATAAAAACATAATATATGATTTTCAAGTGGCTAACAAATCACAGAGCACACGTGGTCTGAGCGCTACAGAGGAACGGGAAACCGTTCTCAATGCTCCCATGCTCTGCCTTCCCATGAAAATACTTCTTTTCGCACAATGTTCCCAGAGACAACCCCCATGATTGAGTCTTCCTTAGGCTAGCTAGTTAGTTAGTTTACCACACTCCCTACTTCGCAAGCCGGGCTTTTCAGCTGAGTTCAGATCTGGGTATGAAAGTGCTGAATTTTTGATTGGTATGAAACACACTGCTTCAAAATAAATCTAATTTACCAGATCTTGAAATTTAGTCCGGGATTAAAAAAGGGGTTAAAAGCCAAACTTTCCTGTTTGTTTAAGTAAATCTTACCCCTGGGCTTTATTCTAAAACAAGTCATCCCACCTTACATTTCCCAGTCTCTGGGTCTCTGCCCTTTCAGTGTGTATGAGGAGAGCTCTCCACATTTCTGTCCAGCCAGGGTCTTCCCTGGGTGAAGTTGAAGTTGAACTGAGATGAAACACAAATAACCCTTCTGTTATATCTCTGATTACTGAAAAAGGCACTGATTCAAATGACTGAACATATCCCAGGACTAACCCCAGCTTGACCTTGTTAGAATTAATGGCTTGTTAGTCACACAGGCAGAAATCGACCTCAATATTTATAAAAGAGATGATTTCTCTATTCCCTCCTTCAGGTATTTTTTTACAACAATGCAATTATCACAGAACAATTATTACATATTCTCCAGCTCAGGTAAGGAAAATCTTAAAATCAGGTTTAATATTAATAAGTGATGTAATTTAATAAGTTGTTCCTCTGACTTGGCTGCAAAGCTGTGACTTGAGTTCAAATCTCCGCTACCCAAAGTGTCCTATGAATCCTTAGCTATATTGTTGTCTGCGTTTTAGTTTTCCATCAAAAAATAGAGATGTCACAGTTCACTAAATCACAATAATGTGATAAACACTGATTGTGAAGTGCTCACATACAACAGGAATAGATGTAATAGAATTTCAAACATTTACAGATATTACTACAGCTAAAACTGTTTACATTATCCCCTGTGGGACATTTAATGGAAATGGGGAATGGAATAAAGTAGCAAGATCAGTTTCTGATTGTCAGTCCTTTCAGCTAAGCACAACTGAAAGAGCTACAGACAGGATATCAGTCATTATCACTTTGAAAAGGATTGCTCTACCTCTTCATTTAGCCTGCCACTCCATGACTTTTACAACCTCAAATGAAGAGTGTAGAAAAATTGTGACTTTGACTGTATCCACACAAGAACATTTTTTGCCTTCATCGGAAAAAAAAAAAGAATCAGACTGCTGAGAAATCATGACACATCATCTTACTCCAGCTATGTGGAGGCTAATGCTTCTGATCCATTAGACTTCCAGATATTAACTACCCTCTCGAATCTCCCAGAACATAAGCTTCCATGATGGCTCCTTAAATCCTTTCAGCTAAAATGATTTGGGTTTGTTTCAAACTGTTTAAGTAATAGCTCTTTAACATACTTCAGAAACTAATTTTGAATGGAACAGGGAATACCTGAGTAAGTGGCTGACAAGCTTTTAAGATATTAGCTAGAAAAGAATATAAGATTCCTGGCTAAACATCATCAGAATGCTAGGGAGAAAATGAAAACCAAAGATTTCCTATACTCAGGAGAAAGATTAGGCACAGATTTATACTTGCCATTATTTTATTAGCAAAAGATACAACCCCCATAGTTTAGTGATTAAGAGTGTTTGCCTGAGAGCTTTGGGTGAAGTCCTTGATCTTAATCAGATGGTGTAGAATGTTAATCCGGTTCTCTTACAGCCTGGATAGTGCTCTAATCACAAAATTATGGACAATTCTTATTGGTTTGGATGTGCCTCTCAATTTCTGGGAAACCTCCTGAGGAGTGATGAACTTGCCCTGCTGCATAAGAATTTTCTAATAATCTTACAGATAAGAAATTGTGTTTCCTACCACATTTTAATTATGATCTGTTGTATGAATATGTATCCAAACCCAAGAAAATTTTGACTAAGAAACTATGGCAGGAAAGTTCATGTATAATTTCTTCTCCTGTCAATAATCTGTGATGCAAGCTAGGATCGTCTGTTGGGTGGGTCTTTTTGTGATGAATGAATAATTGGCATTTTCCCTGAAGATCTGCAACATTAAATGTCCCCAAATATTTGTTTGGAAGAGCGAGCCCTGAATACAAACATTTACAATGACATTAAATTCACAGCGTAAATTGAATTAATTCAAATATAATGATACCCACTATTACATCCTGACTGCAGCAGAAATTTTCAATGCATTGGGAAGAATTTATTGACTCACCTGCCATTAATCTTATTTTAAATGGAAGGACCAGTTCCTGCTTTAAGTCTCTAAAAATTTACTGTGGGAATGGTTGTTTTATGATAACTGTTCACAATATTCTTTCCACTTAGAGATCTCTTAGCCAAGTTTTGAGCTATAAATTTATCCTTTGAGAAGCCCTAAAGATGCTCATTTGAAATTGCATTCTGCAATGCACTGAACACTAAAGTACCAACAATGTTTTCATATGTTATTCAGAGAGCAAATCCTATCACATAACACTGTATGGAAAGAAGTCTTTACTAGAATCTATCCTAATATCAAAGAAAATGTAGTAATTCAGTTTCTGGGAAAAAATATCTTAATGAATACAGCACAAGAAGGGAACAAATTCTTCTTTAGTTCACAACTAAGAGATAAGATGTTCATGTATTTCTAATTATGGAGGTATAAATGTAGATGAAGGTCACATTTAACCAAAACAAAGTGTTTAACTAAAGCTTAAACAAACCTTTCCTTTTCCCACTTTAAAACCTGTCTTTGTATTATATTCCATTTCACTAGTCCAGCAGTTACTCTCTGAACTCTGTCTAGAAAGCTCTTTCTAGAAATATTCTTATCTTGAAATATTTTTAAAATTAGTTGTTTATAACTAATAAAATTATACCTAATAACTAAAAGCTTTCTACCTCTCTTAAAGAGTGAATATAACTAAAAGCACTTCATTTTCATTTCTACGTGGGTGTGTTATGACTGAAGTAAAGGGAACTGGGGCCAGACCCTAAGGACACAAAATGAGGTAAGCTCAGAATAAGCAATGAGGGGAGCAGTGGTATTTTCTCCAGTTCTTCAAACGAGAGGCCAAAAGTTCTAGTCTACAGTTTGGGCTGCAGAGATCTCTGTTTACCTGTGTTTGAAAACACCAAGCAGTAACTATAAGTAAGATTGCTGTCTCTCTCTATGTAGAGGTGTATTTACTGAGTCATAACCTAGACTTCAATCCATCAAATTTCTCAAATATATGTAATTTAGCATCTAAGTTCTTCGGCTAAACCCAGCACATCTGGCATTGGATGAAACCAAACTTCACCCTTTGGACATTCAGAGATGAGTGAGGGCATCTGAATGGCTTGTATACAACATTTCAGTACAAAGATTTGTGCATATATAGTTGTATGGAAACATGATAATGTGAACATTTTCACGGACTATGTATATAGATAATACGCAGCCATACACACCAAGAAAAATCAGGATTCCACTACACTAGACAACACGCCGTCTTGTTGAGAGACCTAAGAATATGAGTCAACAAAATACCAAAAGAACTATCATTGCTTTTTTTGTTCCATTTTGGTTTTACAGGGGAGGAGATTGTGCTGAACCTGGCACAAGAAATCTGTGGCAGATTTCTTTTAGGCGTCACTGGCCAAAGTTTATTGTTCCTCCTTTCCAACTGCCTGCTGTTCATCCAGGTCAGACTCACAAAAGCTATTCAGGAACCTGGAAAATATTATTTAATCTAAATGATGAGGAGGAGGATCTAATTTTCACAGGGTTTCTAATTATCTTCCTGATGGCATGTTCACAGTTCTCGAAGAACCTAATTTCTCCTATAGTAAATGACATCATAATTGTTTGTACTTTAAATATGACCTTAAGCTCCATTTTTCTTGCAACCTGCACTGTTATTTTACAGGATGAAAATAAAATATCCCCTTTCCAGTTAGTTACCAAAAGTGTCAAAATTGTTGCAGTGTCCAGAGAGGAATTTTTCATTTGGTTCTGATCAATTAGGACACAAAGTAGTGTTGCTCTAATATTCATTGTTATCTAATTAACTGGAAAGCGTTTCCTAAATGGGAAATGTTTTTCAGTTGAGACTCCTCATATAACCATACAAATACAAGTACCTATTATTTCCTCAATAAGAAAGATCAAACTAATACTAACATTTCTCATCCATTAGCAACAGCTATTGAAATACGCATTGTTTTACACCCAACAGCAACAAATCATCCTTATTATAAACTTACTGCAGTCCTAACCTCAAGCAAAATTCCTGCTGTTCACAATCAAATTTCACTATGTTGAGAAGAACATCAAATCAACAAGTCATTCTTATTTGAACATTATGCTATATTCCATGATTGCAAAGCAAGCAGTCACTTGTGAATTTGTACCTAAGAACCTGAGACAGTAAGATACATAACATTAGGTATGACCATTCTTAATAATCTGAAACCATTCGCAACGATAAAGGTTATTTTTGTTATCAATTTGCACAAATTTTCATTTAGTCACCATTAATTAAAATATTACCAACACACTTCTGTCTGAAATCTTAATAGCTACAGTTCGATGCAACATCATTCCTAATCCTGAGTTGAATTTAAAGGAACATTTTTTCTCCAGTTCATTTATTTTATGCTTTGTATACTCTGTATATGGATCGGTTAACTCTTTCCTTTGTGTAACAGTTTAATAAATCATCAGGAGGAGAAGCAAAACAAGAAAACATGAGTGCAGAAGATGTGCAAGATGATACATGTCTAGAATCTTAAATTACCTTAGCTAATTAAAAAAAGCAACAACTTCTTTTCCAGCAGATAGTGTTTCTATAAACTAGTGGGAAAACTTAGCAATTAAAACTGCTTGAAAGAGGCTATCTTAACGGAGCTCAGAGTAAACTAAACTCAAAACAAATTGTTTCACAGTGTGAGAGGAGTTCTTCTACATTGAATCCTGGAACCTAATCTTTTCCAAACCTTTCCCAGTTTTCCTCCTGAAATACTCAGCCCTTTTATATTGTCAAAAGAGCATTCCAGGATGTTTTCTCTGTACTTTTTGTAGGCTAAATCTTTTACAAATAGTGTCTTTGAACTTTTGTGTGCTGTTTGATAGTGCACTTGAGCCATGCTACAATCCCTATAAAACACTCTGTAAAGGGTTATTATATAGGAGCCCTCCATAAAACTTCCTACTTATAGATTTTCACTGAGAATTTTAGGTGGAAAGACCACTGGTGCTGACTGTAACAGATTTTCTAAATGGAAAGAAACATTACTATTTCGGGGGGAAAAACAAAAAAAAAGCAAAACCAACACCCACCCCCCTCCCCGTCCTATTGTATATATGTTCTCTTTTCTTTTTAAATTAAAATAAGATTACAGTGGGTTTTTTTAATCCTGACTTTCATCCTATTATTTTTTACAACCTTGCAGTGGGATCTAGGCACAAAAGCCAGAATGAAACAGACAAAAAGTGTTTCTTCAAAATACCTGTAACCCATGAAGGATGTATTTTTACTAGAGAAAAGTGGAGATTATGGGAAGTCTTTTATTTTCAGTTTCATAATGACCCATCATTAAAATATCTCACTACAGTTTTAGGGGAGAAACAACATGTTTACTACAGGAGTAATGGCTGTCCAGGGACATAGCTATTTTATCAGCCTTCCCCCGGAGCAGATCTTGCGTACTTTGATGTCTCTGACAGTGTTATCAGTCTTTGTATACTGCTAGAGATCAAATTTGATTTTGCCCAGACAGTTTGGCTCTGCTTGAAAAAGGTCAAACTAGGATTATTTCAGGTTTGAGTTCTGTCCTGGAGCACTAGGACAAGTTCCCACAGTTTCCACCCAGTCTTGCATTGTTTTTATGGACTTGCACAATTCAAATATGAGATGTGACTGGACACTTAAAAATGTAGGTTAATGATCTTGCAATATAACCCACACGAAAGAGACAGCCTACAAGGTCAGAAACACCAGAAAACCTGGCAAGATTAAGTCACAGCTGGATAAGTATTTTCAACCCCCAGTACAATCTAGGTATGCTTTGTGTCTTCTAGAATTCAGCTCCATATGAATAAACACATTAGAAGACAAAACTAGTAATGTAAGTAGCAAAAAAAAACCCCAAAACTGTGATCATAAACATTAGGGTTAATCTTTAAGCAAATATTTTTAATGCTAATTATCAGTTAATTAAGCACTATCAGCATTCTTCAGTGATGGAAATAGTCTATGTCTGTGAAACTGTTGATTTTGTTCTATCTTTATTTTTATGTATTATTTATTACCTTACTATCCTATACTGGCCCTTTTTATTGCTTAATTTCCACCATCGAGAAAATTATTATGGCTTCTTCCAAACTTTTCTTAATTTTAAGAAAGACATCTTTAGATAACCCAGTGATGTTCAAACAGCATAACCCAGAGTTCAACCTGAATAAGCACATGCAGAACACATTCCATCATGGAAAAGTAGAAATGAACTTCCTTAATACCTTGCTAACTATACGTTTTATCATTATGTGAGACTATTAATCACATAGAATTAATCAATAGAATTAGGACAGACAAGAATCAGTTCACAGAACTATGATCACATGGAAAGAAAATTTGAAGGTCAAGTTTTGAATTCAGTTACATGAGAATATGTCTGGTCAGACACATCGACCTCTGTTGAGGTATAAACTAATTTGCTTTAATGGAACAAAGTAGAAACATCAGTATCCTCTGATGTCTGAAATTGTACAGGTTCTCTTTTCTTCTGGAAATTTCACTGTAGCAAAGCCATTAAACAGTATCTACACAGAGATAAAATGAAGATTTACTTAATTGTCTCCTGTACAGTAATAATGTTAAAGTTAACATCTTTTCAAGATAAATAAAAAAGATAAAAAAGGAAGAAAAACTGGAATGAAAATGTGTGAACTTGAAATAACCACTTTATGCTATCAAGCATCAAATGTTTTATACTCCCTAGGTTTCTATTTCCTAAATTTGAAGAGGCTTTCTGTTGTTTTTATTAGTCAAGATAATTTACTGCTCCAAATCAGCACCCAAGCCTGCAAAGATCCGTTTTAACAACCCTGTTTATTATTGGTAAACCGTTATTAAATAACTCCTCAAAGTTTCTAAAGCATTATAAAGGCAGTTAATGAAATGGTGCACAATTTTTCTTTCCTGTTAAAAATTTTTATCTCCTCAGATAGAATTTTAGAGTGTTTTTATAACCCAGCTTGAAGTGAAATTGAATTGTATGAAATGACTGATTGTCAAGGACATCTGAACAAACGAGGTATTCATTTTATTCAGAATCCATTGAAGGATTTCTTGATGTTTTTATTTAATTTGCTTAATATCAAGGAGCTAAGTTCCCCTTTGAGACACATCACGAAAGAAATAAAAGATTAATAAAAGCCCAGGAAGTTCCTACATTCTTGCAGAGTTTGACAGAAAGCCTTAATGTTATTGAATTTCTTCTACATAGACAAAGAGACCAATGTTGTCATAGGAGTGTTTTTTGTCACAAGCTGTCCAGTCCCCTGGGTACAGGTACTGTTTATACATCAAAATCCGAGAAAGATGATAGAATATTTTTGAGTTAATGATACATATGTCCAGAGAATACAGACTATATAAATTGTTCTATTGATATAGTGCCAGTTGTAAAAGCTGTTTAAAACCATAAGCTCTTCCTGTTGTTTCTGACAAGTGTGCTGACTGAGTAGGATAATGTCAGTTGTGATGCCAAACACCAGAACTCAGAAAGCTGTATGATTTTTAAACTTAAGCGAATATTTGAAAAGTTGAAAGTGATTCAATTCATTTTATAATCAAAAAGCTTAAAAAGGCATATTCAAAATCATATAACAGAACTCAGCAACATAGTGTCAAGTTAATTTTCAGGTACTTAGATGTTTTAATGCCATTCTTAATTTCTCACTTCCTTATTAGAGTCCATCCTCAGTTGTTTGTTTCTCCACAAATTACTCTAATTTTCTTTAGCTCTAATGAGCACCTCTTTTCAGCATCTATATTATCCCATATTTTGGAGTCTTCACTCTTTAATATTTGTCAATGGACAAGTCAATATAACCTAAAGCAATTTCTATCAAAAAGAAAAAGTACAGTACCATTAATGGAATATTTTAATTGTGAACCCAGATAGTTTTTAAAAGGTCCATATTACTGCATCCTGTGGAGGAGGTAGAACAAAGCAGATGTCCTAAATAATAAATATGATTTAGCAACCAGAATTTTCCTGAATATTTTTTCAAAGTAGGTTTATGGAGATTGCAACGTTAGGTAGAAAGTCTGGGTCTCTTCACTGAGAAACTTGCTCAGTCATATAGAAAAGCAAGCAATTTACTAAGAAATACTAAAGAACTCCACTAAAATAAACGGGCTTTTCAGAAATCCCAACAGATAAAAATGAAGGCATGGAAACCTGGTAGAAATTCATGCCTGTGAAAAAATGAATTGGGAAATTGTTGAGGAGCAGTTCATCTATGTGCAAATGCCTCCCCAATACTCCAGCACAGTTCAGAAGTTTGGATTATCACAGTTGTATGTCAGCCAGCCATGAAACACAAATTTGCTTGAGGCTGGTATACACTACCCACCTGACATTTAAGAAAATCTGCGCAGTTTTTCTTCACAGATTTTGTTTCTTAGCTCAGTGATGTAGACTGCTGCATTTATCTTTATTTACTCTCTCAATTTCTTATACTGTATTGGGTGCCTATATACTGTTAGTACAATATGGACAATTAATCTGTTGAATTTCTGCACAAAACTGGAACCCAATAAAAGCATGAAGAAATGTCATAAAGAAACAATAGAGCAAGATATGAATAATAAATATGACAATAAAATTCTATCATTTTTTCTCTATATCTAATTCAAACAGATTAAAAAGACAGTCAATATTTGGGGTTTTTAATTTTCAAAGGTTGATATTGAAAAGATCAGGTCTGCTATGTTAATTCAATAAAACTAAATACCTGCAATGCAATAATTAACATAGGTACTAACCCAGCAAAAGAAAATAGGAAATGATACAGTAACACATGCAGCTTTTTGTTGCAGAGGCTGTATGCTGTGCAGACAGAAATTTCAACTTGTTACGATGAATAAACATTAACTTAATTCCATTCTAATCTGTGAATGCATTTTTTACTTACTCTGTTAAACTATGTCATCTGTGTTTAAGACCAGCTTTTGTAATGCTTCTACAACACAGGACTAGTCAGTTCTAGAAAAAGCTATAAGCAAGACAAAAGCCTCAGAATCTCTTTCTCTCTCTCTCTTTCTCTCTCTCTGATTTATCTAAGTATGGATTCACATATGCTGAATTGCTGAAATGTATTTCTGAAGAACTAGAAAGCATCATTACATGTGGAATATCTTGGAAAAAAGGAAAATATATGCACTTATAGAATCATTAAATATTATTCTCAAAAATAACATTATTTTGACAGAAAACAAAACAAAAAGCAATTATAATGTAATAAATATGAATCTTTTTTGCTGCAAAAGAGCAAATAACACAGTTGTCTCTATAGGCAGATATTCCAACAGAATCAGAGTTACATATCATTTATATTGAAATGTCATACTACTCCACAAGAAATATTATTGGAAAGTGTTTTCTTTTGATTTTTGGGAAAAAGTCCTAAGCCACTTTTTGATAATAAGATTTAGGTAATTATTTACAGAAAAATACTGCAGTTATATGCCTTGATGAAATTCAAAACTACCTACGTAACTAACTATCATTGCAATCAAAGCTATTGTAGTGTTCGTGGTGGTACTTAATCAGTGCATTGAATTGGAGCCTGGAAGTGTTACAGCTCTTTAGTACAGCAACAGGTAAAGTTTTAAGCAATAGGACGTCTGTTCAGTTGTTTAACCATGTGTGCCTTGTGTAATCTGCGATGCACGAATGCATATCTCCTGGCACCCTGCTGCTGGTCTGTATGCCCTATGTGATATTTGCCAGTCCCCTGTGGATGTCTCAGATGCCTGAGGGTATCTCAGTGTGGCAGTGGCCAGTTGCATTGAGGCAACTGAATTAAGCCCTAAAGAAACAGACATTACTGAGAAAGGAGATTTGCTGCTTTCTGTCAGTGACAGAGCACCAGAATAGCAAGAAGGAGTAACTGTTCTAAACAAAATACATCAGGAGGTGTCAGATTGCACCTCAGCCTTCGGAGGTCTAAATATTCTCACAACTGTGTGATGTTTTAAAAGAAGCTGTCTCCTTGAATAACTTTCCTTTGGTGATTGCCGAAGTAAATGCATGCATATATTGAAAAACAATAAAATCATGGTTCTTAAATTAACTAGAGTATTTTTGGCTTAGTATTTTTGCTTCCATGTGGTGCCCAGAAATAATGCCTTTCTTACCATCGTTTCTCAGTGTCAGAGGTGTAGGAGGACTCAAAACTCTGGCATTTGTCACTGTGTTTTTTACCAGGCATATATAGCTGCCAACATCAGATGTTTGCACCTTGGAGATGTAGAGATTGCCTGTCTCCTGAGAGATGAAGCGTCTGCTATCTTCTGCCACAAAAGATGGGAATTCATTAAATACCCAGCTATAGATGATCTCTGAAAGAAAATAGAAGAAATAAGAGAAGGCAATTATGGAAACGATATTGTGCAATGTTAATGGTTACACTCAATAAATGTTCATTACCTTTATTTAAATAATCTAGAAAAAAAGAAAAGCTGAATGCTTTTAAACTTTTTGGTTTTTTGTTTGTTTTAGAACTGAAGAGAAGAATTTTTTTCTCTCCTTGGAATTTTGGAAACAACATAAGCACTGAATGCACTGGACAGATTTAGTTCAAGAAAATGAATTAAATTATTCAACAGGCCCAAAAATCACCTATAAAATATTAGATAATTCCCTTTTCTAATCTTTCAGGTCAAGCCAGAAATAATATATACAGCATTCTTTTCTCTACTTGTTCAAAATTTCAGTGAACTATTATAGCAAGATGCATCCTACAGAGCTAGGGATGACTTTACCATTTGTGTGTATAAACAGTTTTTAATTCTGAACATCTGTTTTTAAAATCAACAGATCCTAGTAACTGTTCAACCTACCTTGCAGGTAGTATTACCACACTACACTTCTACCTCCTTCTACATCTGCTTCACTGAAGAATCTCAGAACCCTTCCTATATGCAGCTTAAATCCCTATGATCAATGAATAATTCCTCAAACCAAAGCTACCAATTGCTTTGCCTCATAATCTGATGGATCAAAGACTAATCAAAGTGATTTTTAAAAAAGGTAATTAAAGCCAGTGCCTTGGTTCACATTTTTATCCCACAAATCACTATGTTCACCTGAAAAGTATATACTTTTCCCTTTATAATCATAATAATTGGTTGAGAAAAAAGATTATTTCCTATTATTCTGTATGAGATTATATATTCTGTATGAGATTATATCATGACTTATTAAAAACTTAGATGCATTAATGTCTCTGCATTAGAAGTTTCAGTAAAGAAAATGAGATTCCGATTTAGCAGGGAACTCCTTGCAGAGAATTATTCATGTGGAGTTCCACCAACTGAGACTTTAAAGCCTTAACTTTATGTATACTTTTTTTACATGTTGTTCTCCTTTCAATCCTATCTTCCACTGCTTCATTTTGTCTTCACACTTTAAAAAAATATTCTTCACTACTTAAACTGGCACATTAACTGTAAGACAATTTCTTCTATAATCTTCCCCCATGACAGACTTTAAATAACTGACTCCAAAATCAGAAAAGCCAAAGCTAGTTCAGGTATATAAAATCTCTGCTACTGCTCCAAGATGCAAACTGCTCCATTAGTATAGCAAGTTCCAGGTTTTTAGACTCAAATTTCTTAGGTGACTACTCTCAGCTTCAGCAGCATATGAAGACAGTAATTGCACGTATGTCAGTCTGGTTCTCTCATACTTTTATCCCCACTACAGTCAAAATGTTTTCTTGACAAAGTTAGCTGGGACAGAGGGGTGAGAAGAAATGCATCAAAATTCAAATTTTTCTGTGTGCTTTTCTGCTAATGATGGGAGAGGAACTGTGTAGCTCTTCATGGTACAAGAAGTGTGAAACACATTAGCATCCTACCTAAATATATGCCACAGCCAGGTGTGCAATTTGAATTGAACTGTATAGAAGGCATTAGAAATTCCAACTGATCTGTCCTTTCTATCCCTGTGTTGTACCATTCCCTGACACGGTAGTCAGAAAGGAACGGAAAAACTTAATGACTAGTTTTTTAACCAATATAAGCCAACAGTGCAAGCAGTGATGTAGAGATGCAGGATGTTCTGGATTAATTTTGAAGAAGTTCTGTATAGTTTTGAAGTCAGATGAAAATTTTGTTATGAAAAAGCAATGGTATTAGTACAAAAATGCTATTTTAAAGGACTGAAGAGAATATACCTGTCAGTAGGGGAAGAATTCTCCAAAACAGGGAATTAAGCTGCACATATTGATGTTTTGCTTGAAACCTTTTTCAGATCTAATTGTAATTCTGAGTGGTTACACAGGACCCTGAGGAGTTCAGGACTTACAGAGGGCTCTCCGAGCGTTCAAAATTTCCCTCCTCTTCTGTTATGTTTCAGGCAAAATACTAATTAGCCCAAAATATTTCCCTCTGAAAATTTCATTGCCACATTTTGCTGTGATATCTTATCTGGCAGAAATGATTCATGGCAGCATAAAATTCTACGAAGTGATGATGAACATACAAGTTCAAGGAAAATGCATAGGCTTTAATTGAAGACACCTGTTACCAATTCAAATGGAAAGCAATCAGTCTTACTAATTGCTCTGGCTTAAAAGTAGTTGAAACCAAATGTAAAGTAGTCATCATTGTGGCTTCATTGGTGGTTCATGTAGAATAGAATTTTCCCCATTTGTACCCTAAAAACACACACAGTTAATTCTAAGTTAATTAGAACTACTCCTAAGGAACGGATTTCAGGCAATAAATATTGGTGCCTCTAAGGAAATAGAGTACTTAGTCTTTGTTGGTGCTGAATTTGGGGGGGATACTGTCATTTTGTCACCTTTTAAATGATTTTTGCTGTTAAAAATGGAGTGATGGATGAATGGGTACTGGGGTCGGGTACTGAGAAAAAAGTAACAGAACTTCTGCCAAATCTAAAACTCAAATCATTTATGCTATTGAGCTGCAGTTAATGCTTTTATTTGTGCATACTTACAGCATCTGTATTCCAGCCAGGAGCCCGAACTCCAAAGCACAGACAAAAGTGCTAACAGTTTACTTCTTGGTCATTGTCAGCCTATTGACGTTGAAGGAATTACTCCCATTTTTCATTTCTAAAAAGCAAAACCCTGGGAATACACTTTCAAATACCTAAAGACTTTACACCTGAATGCTCAGATCTGGAATTGATCTGGAATTCTGAACCTTCTTTGAAGGTGAAAAGCCCCTTACACACTTTATGAAGTTTCTTTCCTATTAGACCTGGTTAATGATCTCAGCAGATTCTTAAATATAATTTTGAGGGCTATGTCCATAGAGTATGCATAGGCTTCAGTGGAAATATCTCAGGGAAACTCTGCAATTTCCAATGCATGCTATGCAGAACAGTCAGAAACAACCACAGCTGGCTTGGGATCTGGGGACCCAACAGTTTTTAGCTGACAGAAATAGATGAATGATCTTGCAGAAGTGCTTTTACAAAAGGGTGTTAAGAGAATGACTGCAATTATGGGAAAATGGGTGTACCTTGACACTGATCCATTGTACAAAGGTCTCACACTTCTAAATTTGCAGCCATGGTAGAGGATGAAACACGCATTGGTGTTCATATTCTGGGGCTCTGAATGTTCCCAGTTTGTATGCCAGCAAAATTAAAATTTAGGGTTTTTAAATCACAGAATTGCATATGAAGGCTGTCCAAGTACAAAACCTGGGGTTTTGTTTTCTTTTGTTTTGTTTTTTTTTCTTCTTGCAGTATCATGTATAAAAGAATACTCAAATGATTGCAATCACGTATAAAAATAACTAATAAAGAGAGCATGATGGAGAATCGACATTTAAAGCATTGCTGTCTATCTATAGACAAGGCTGTCATCTATAGTACATGCACAGTAAAATATTTTAAAACAATAGTGAATATAGTTACATGCCACAAGTCCCACAGCAGTTCAGCACAGGAGCACATGTAAACTACAAGAAAAGAGGTTTACGTTTAAATATTATCTGAAATCCCACTCATAGAAAATGGTAAAGTGCTGAGTGAACTTTTTGAATTTCAGAACAAGAAGCCTAAGACCAAACAGATGACACTAGGCCTATTTGTACACAGCTCACTGCAGTTGTTAGTGAACTTCAGGCCTGTATTTTCCTATAATGGTTTAGGTTAAAAGATTTTAGAACCAGTGTCATTTGGCTAAGCACAAAGGACAAGTGTCATTGTATTAACTTTTTAGTAGGATACTAAACTCCAGAGATGCATCTCAAGCCTGACAGGTAAATAATGATGAGCTTCAAGAGATTTTAAAGGTAAAAGTCAGTGTGCCACCAAAATCTAAATAAACCAAGCTACAGCTGTAAAATCAGGAAGCCTAGATATAAGCATTCTGAAGTCATCTCCTTTTGAGAAAAGACTGAGCAAATGGTTTCTCCATGCTGTACTCAGTTTGCTTTCAACAGGGAAAAGAGTTTAAGTGAAAATAGGAAACTGTGAATACTGCAGTATACAGAAGTTCAGAGTATTTTTACAGAATATATTCTGAGCTTATTTTTTATTTTTATGCCCATCTTTTTTATTTTTAATGTGACACCTATGCCAAAACCACAAAGATGATGCAAAGCCCTTCCTGGAAATTACAGTTGACTGTCAACACAAAATAAACTTTTACGTAGCTATTATTCATCAACACAAACGGAAACAGAGAGTAAAAAGACAGAGAAATTATGAATTATAGAGGCAGTTGTAAATTGACATTCTCCTATGGCTTGGGCTGGAGAACTATTCTGCTGGTAAGTTCTGTTATATGCAAAGTCTTGGTGTGAAAATTATTTAAGTCATTTTGGTAATGCAAAATCGGTATTTCCTTTTATGAATGACCAGCCTTGTTTACAGAAAAATGTCTCTAAGCAGTTTTGTATCTGTTTTCTGAAGGTCATTTGGAAAGCCTTCCAAATGTCCGATTTGTTTCTGTGTTTTATTAAGTACTTTTTAATGGGCTATGTAGGTGAATATCTGGGTCACTTGGTGATAAAGTAGTGAGAAGAGAGCATCTATCTCCTGCCAAAAGGAATTTATGGTGTGAAATTTTGTTTACTGTAATTTCTTAAATGATCTTTGTAGATCTATTTTCTCCGTTTCACAATACTAATTCCTAAACTATCACAACACGACGTACTTCCCATAATGGATGAAGCTAGAATACTGACATATCAGCATTTATGTTAGTGCTGTATTGTGCTTTTGGAGATATCATTCTGATGCAGAAAATGTCAGTACTATGGTAATGCAAAAGTCTTTCTGTCATCATGGATCAGTAAGAAATAACCCTTTAAGTATTGGAACGAGAGCTGTGCTGGAGGCATTCAGATAACACCACATATTCACTCCTGTGTGTGTTAGTGCCTGAAGATTTGCTTCAAGGCTTTTCTCCTGAGAAATTGCTTGTTTCATCCTTTTAACATGCAGTTTCTGGACAGCCTTGTCATTAGTCCTGTCAGCTAAGTGGTATATCGGGTGGCAAGTGAAGATGTAACAAGAAAGTCGCCATTCAGACTCCACAAAGGCCACCTAAAACCTAAATGTACAGTCCATACAATGTTTAAATATTGCATCTTCAAGGGCAAAGCATGCAAACACGCACCCCATAATTGCACTTCTGTGGAGTTACAGTGTTTGTACAAGAAATAAGTCTGTTTTGTGTCTTCTTTCTGTGATGCAGTGGGAGATATAGTACTTCATCTCCTGCAGTATCCTGTTGGGAAAATATGTTTCTCTTCATCTATTTAGGATTTCCTCTGATTACCCCAATTCCACAAGATGGCAGTACTTGATGAATAAATGGGACTGATGTCTGATGGCAGCCAAAATCTGAGATAATCTGGGAGTTTTAGCAACTCTGGAGGAGTTGCTGCTCCTTTTTTTTTTTTAATTGATAAAAAAAGCAGCAAAAAGTGCACTCAAGATTACAGGCTGAATTTACTATACATACCTATAAACCATGAAATTTGCATGGTGGCTTTGCTTTACCATTCAGAAATATTTCATTTAAACAAAATAAAGTATCAGGAAAAATATATGCCTAAATCTCCCCTGATAAAAATAGGAAACTTTATTTTATCTCAAGCCCAGTTTTAACCTTTATCATTACACTTGCTGTTTGGATATTCTGTGTACCAACCACAGAATAAGCGTGCAATATGCAGCACTCTCTAACAGTGGGGAACATTTCATATTCAGAAGGGGGAAGGCTTCTTTTTAGCAAAGATGAGTGATAACAACAGGTTGTTCCTCCAGCCTCCCACCAGAACCAGAAAAATAATGGTGCATTTCTTTGTGCTGCTGTGGCTTATTATCAGTGCTCATTAATCCTCCAAGAAAATATTTAATCAAGGTAATTTATTTGTTGCATTGTAATGCACCCACATACAGCACACAGATATTGTTGACTTATCAGCTAGCAATGAAATTGCTTCTTTTCTGATCTGGGTGGTCTGTATCTACTGCTTGCTTACCTGAAACACAATTCTACCTATCACATATTTGTCTTTGTTCAGATTTAATTACAGTGACAAATCTTCAGATATTTTCTTTCTTATAACTATTCACACAGCCACTAACTATAACTATGGTAGAAAAGGTAAGTGTACTGTCAGGACTGACCTTGTATTGCAGGATACAAATATTATATTCTCATTACCAGTGTACATAGCCAATATAGTCTCATTTGTACTTTTGACATGTATGAAATGTAGCCAGTCATTGAAATGTGTAAAGACCAATGAAATCTTTTTCTCATACATATGCTCTTTAAAGAGACCACATAGCATACAACAAAAATATGGCTTCTAGGAAAGGATGCTAGATTATTATGTGTATTTGATTGTCATTGGCATGATTTTCATATTAAAAAAAAAAAATCTTTTCCAGAAAGAATCAAAATATTGTGATCAAAAGGAACTCAAGAACACATGTCCTTCAGGCTCTTCTTTAGCCCTCAGACAAGATCAGATACTATCAGTCCAGTCTTTAAAAATGTCCAGGGAGTTAAATTCCTAAATTTAGATCTTCAGAATAACCTATTTCATTGATCAGTTAATAACGAGACAATTTTCCTTAATATTTGTGTATATTTCCTTTTTTTTGTAATACCATTTATTACTTATTCAACTTACCATATTGAAAGTATTGAAAACACTTTACTGATGACCCATATTAAACTTTTACAGCTACAATGGAAGACCATTATCCTCGTCTGTATCAGGCTTCTGTTCTTGAGGCTAGATCAACCAAATCTCTTCAACTTTTCCTTAAAAGTCATGGTTTTGAACCCTCTACTTAGTTTTATTGTTGTCATCTCTATTGCTTTTCTACATCTTATAATGTAGGACCCAAAACTGGACATGGTATTCTATTTGAGACGTTAACACTACTGATAATTGGAATAAGTGTTTCACGTACTCTATAGGTATCAGTTTTCTTAGTATGTCTTAGAATTGAAGTATGCAATTTTCTGTTCTACTAAGTATTCCATTTTCTGTAATAGCAGTATTTTTCTAAGGAAGAAGGCTGTTTAATCACTTATTTCTATTTATTCTACCTGTAAATTTGATCCTTGGTAAGTTTAGTGCATTTTGCTGAATTTTGCATTATTAATTGCAAGCCATTTCTCCAATGTACTGATCCTTTTGGATTCTTATTCTGTGCTCTGCACAGCATTCACAAATGCTAAATATGCCTTTCTTTCCACTAGGCCACCCACACTTTCAAAGAAAAAAAATTAAATTTTATATGATTTGTTCTTGACAAATCTGTATTGGCTCTTTCTTAACACTCATTATCATCTTATTGCCTAAAAATTCAGTGTTTAATATTATGTCACAGTAACTTTGCAGAACTCAAACTCAGCCTGATTATGGGCCCTCCTTTATTAAAAAAAAAAAAACACACACAAAATGACATTTGATTTTCTTGACATGTTTTGAAATAATTTTTGAGATACCATATTCTCAGTAACCTTTTCATGTAAAGGAATATTTAGACATGCTATTATTTCAGAATTTAAGGCCATTTTATCAATATATATTGTTGTCTTATGTAAGTAAAGAAAATGTGAAAATAACGTAAATCTATGGAAAAAAAGCTGATGGTGGAAACAAATTTGTGGTTAGGACCGAAAGAAGTTTTTTAAGGAAGAAAAACACTGGGAAGAGAAAACTCTGATCACAAGGCAGACGAACTACAAATAGGAAGTTTTAAAAATCTTTTGAAAGCAAATAAAATAATTCTAACAGCTCTACTATTGATACTCATCTATGTTTTTTAACATACCAAGTAATGCAGATGTCACTGTATAATGCTATTTTCTGTGAAAAGCAGAAAAAAAGTGGATGGTAAAAAGCAATAAAGTTGAAGTCTAAATAAGTAATACTTCATTCAGAATTTAAGCATTAGCATTGCAGCTCTTTTAATCAATACTATTGACTTTATAGAACTATTGAAACATCTATGGCCAGCAGGTGTAGGGAGGTGATCGTGCCCCTGTACTCGGCACTGGTGAGGCTGCACCTCAAATACTGTGTTCAGTTCTGGGCCCCTCACTACAAGAAGGACATGGAGGTGCTGGAGCGTGTCCAGAGAAGGGCAAGGAAGCTGGTGAAGGGCCTGGAGCACAAGTCCTATGAGGAGCGGCTGAGGGAACTGGGGTTGTTTAGCCTGGAGAAGAGGAGACTGAGGGGAGACCTCATCGCGCTCTACAACTACCTGAAAGGAGGTTGTAGCGAGGTGGGTGTTGGTCTCTTCTCCCAAGTAACAAGTGACAGGGTAAGAGGAAACGGCCTCAAGTTGTGCCAAGGGAGGTTTAGACTGGATATTAGGAAAATTTTCTTTACTGAAAGAGTGGTTAACATTGGAACAGGCTGCCCAGGGAAGTGGTTGAGTCACCATCCCTGGAGGTAGAATCATAGAATCATACAGGTTGGAAAAGACCTCTAAGATCATCGTGTCCAACCGTCAACCCAACACACCATGCCCACTACACCATGTCCCTAAGGGCCTCATCTACACGTCTTTTAAATACCTCCAGGGATGGTGACTGGAGGTATTTAGAAGACGTGTAGATGTGGTGCTTAGGGACTTGGACTTGATGATCTTGAGGGTATTCTCCAACATAAATTATTCTATGATTCTATGATTAGTAATTTCCAAAGACAAGAATCAGAGATATTTTTGTTCCAACATTAGAAAGGGTAATCAGGAAGATCCACATCATTATAAGTTCATCAGCTTCAATCTTAGATGAAATAATTCAGTGACTAATATGAGACTTGATTAATATCCAATTTAAAAAGTGAGATATAATTAACAATATTGCAAGAAAATAAATCTAGTGAAACTAACTCAGTATATTTTTATTGTTCTTTTTATTGACAATGATAGCAAAGTTTCTGTAATATACCTAGAAATCATATTTTATAAAAGCACATGCTGATTAACAAGAATTGGAATAACTTCAAAACTAACTTTTTGTGCATTGAAAGGATTAAAAACAGACTGCAAAGCATGATCAAAAGGATCAGTTCTGGAATTCTTTGTCCTCTGTTGCTGAACATTTTAACAGTTAAAAACAAACTTATGCAGTTGTAATCACTGATCTACAGGAAATATAAAACTTGGCAGTTACAAATGTGCAAGGCAAGTCACTGGTAAACTCTAATTTGGATAGCTTATTATTATTAGAACCTTTTTTTATGATGGAAATGTGTTGAATGTATAGTAACACAAGTTGATTATTTCTTAATAACCTGAATGAACAAGAATTCTGTGGTAATGACTAACTATTGTACTCGTATGAAAAGTGTGGCATTGGAAAATAACAAGGATATTGTTTAATGCTCAGGAAAACACATCACTGTATAGAATATTTATATACAGAAATTGTTTTCTCTGGCAAAACATTCAACAGAATTTAAAATAATTTTTTTTTCCTCCTTTTTTCTTTTTCACACTTTAAATCTCCCTTGTTCTCTGATCATGCTATGATACTTGATTTTCTCTACATTTTAATGGCACTGGTGTGATAATTACTCTGGCACAGTCTGCTTCTTCTTAGCTAAGTCTGCTGCAGGGGTGAGCACAATGAAAAGTCATACTTCAGATTAGTGTTACCTGCAGTGAACCCCAGAATCCTGCACTCAAGTGGGCTGCTGCATTACATGGAAATTTCATTTTATGACTACTGCAACGACACCAATAGATGAATGCATTTTGAAGGCATAACTAGGACATTCATCAAAACAAAAAAAACCCAAAATAATGACAGGATGATGATAATCCAGATTTGTGGAGTATCACTGTGTCAAGTGCAAGAGTGACATTATCTCTTTTTCAGCTGAGAGATGCAAAATCTCTGTATCCCTAGCGTTCCTCTACTCATCATTTAGCAACAGAAGCTCTGTTAAGCAAATTCTGCTATTTGGCTAAAAATACTTACTAGTATTCCAGTTATCAGAGTATCAGTCTCTCAAGGAGTTTATAAGTATGTTTCAGTTTGGCTTTTTGTACTTCTAAGAAAGAAAACAACTTAAATTTGTCACTTTACCGCTCATTCACCTTGATTCCTAATGCCAGGAAAGATTAATAATAGCGCAAAGATTTATTTAACAAGATTTAATTTCAGGCTTCTGGGTGTAGAAATGAAAATAAAAGGTTACTATAGTTCTAGTTTATAGTTCAAAAGAGCCTTTTCTAACATATATTTTCTAAATACTTTTCTAACAACCTTCACCACTCTTTACATGCAGTTGTTGTCATAGGAATTGTATTGGCAAAAACTGAGTATTTGGAGTCCTAGAGTCGCCTTTGTATGGCTGCACATATTGAACTTAAGATACACCCCACTGCCTCTCTGTTTTTTATTCTCTTGGTGTTAGGTGTTTTAATATAAATTTAAAGGCTTTTGCTGGGTCTATCTGCAGGTCAGTGTTTGGTGAATTCCACCATGGCCATGGCACGATATGATTGATGAATCTTCCTTGGGCCTGCTCCTTTGCTCCTATGGTATTTATTATCCTGAGATCTCAAATCAAGGGCAGTACCATTATCATCACTTTTACATGGGAAAACTGGAAGAAAGTGACTTCCCAGCAGTCATGAATCAGGCCATAGTCAAAGTGAAATCTCCATTAATATATAATTCTTTTCATTTTTAATATGCTTTCCTCTCCTCATCAGCTCTTTGTACATCTACAAGAAATGTCAAAACACATAAAAAAAAGTTATAGTCAATGAATCCTTAGCAACTGTGTAGATGAACATCAGAGGTGGGTAGCTACCCCCTCATCCTCCCTCTGAATTTGATTTTCAAATGTTAAAAAAAAAATTAGCAGTATAAATCACATAATCCCCCAGATGCTCAAGCTTTACTGCTTAGGTCCTTCTTGGTATATTTTCTAGCCTTAAATGTAGCAAGGAATGGATCCTCCATTACATCTTTCTGAACACAATGGAACACGTGAACATATGTTTCAGAGAATAACATAAAACCAAATTTATAGTCCCCAAAAGACAATTTTTAAGTGTTAAGAATGACAGTGACAGATTATTTTTTTCACCTTAATTAAAAAATAACTCAAAGTGCAGATGAAGAGGAAGACACGTGTCACATTAGCAAACTGCCCTAGAATGCTGATAATGCTGTTCAACCATGTTGTACAAATAAATCCCTACAAATAACTTCAGCAACAATCAATCATTTAAAATTTAACAATGTAGAAACTGTAACTCTTACCCGTTTCTACATACAGACAATAAACTGCTGAGTCCCTGTGCACATTGTTCTGCACTACTGGAAATCCAGTGAACTGCTTCCATCCATCTTTTGCTTGTCACATAATTATTATTTAGAGATAATACATAGCCTTCTGTTGTCTTCCTTTCAGCCTAGGTCAGTGTCCCATGATTATAATCTCTCCTCAACCCCTTAGCAATAGCATATATACATATCACATGGAAAAAGAAGATATTTGTCCAACACTCCCTAATTTTTTTTCTAAAAGAAATATCATTACTAAAGTAATGCAAACAACAGGCAATTCTGCTCCCTCCTGTGCTGCGTACGTGCATAGTTTTCAGAAGACTAATTATGTTTTTCAAAGCCTTTTTCCTTTTAGGGATGAAGCTTGATGTTGTAAAGTCACAAGATCTGGACTGTAAATCAGTGCAATTTTAGTCTATTCTTGAAATTTTCTCTCTCGATCATCCTCTGTTATCCTCTGTAAAATGGATAGTCCTCCTTCCTTCCATGTTGCATTTGGCAGATCTGAAAATAAACTCTTCAGGATTGAAACTATATGGAAGTTTGCTAAACTCCTAAAGGACCTTGTGGTACTGCAGGAAAAGGCAAACTGAGACAAACCCTTCATCAGTATTATCTATATCCTTCTTTCCATTCTCCCTTCTTCTTTCTGAATTTTTATCCCTGTAGTCTCTGAAAGACTTTCTTAATTATTGAAAGAGGAAAATACCATGAAAATTAACGCTTCAATAAACCAACAAATGAAGTGAAATTTTCCAGTTACAGATTCTCTGCTCTAGGGTAATAACATCAACGCAACAGGAATTGTATTAGCTGTGTAATGAAGTCATCAACAATGATTTTAACAATATTGGAACATAGCATGAGAACACGGGAGACAGAAGTGAGCAATGAAATTATCAGAATTAAGTGTGGTATTAATTATTACATTGTTAAAAAGATGGCGTGATCAAAAAGAAGTCACTTTTCCACTGTTATTGCTCTGGAAAACTTCTTTTGTTGTCAGAAGTTAAACGATGCACATGTGCTGCTGCACAGGGTTTAGATTTGGCTGTAATCATTCAGATTTTTGTCTGAACTCTATGATATTATGCTTATATCTATTCAGTCATTTTCTCCTTGAAAAATCCAAGCAATTGCCTTTAATGTATTTACTGTTAAGTTATAACTACCTTGATGCCAGTTACAATTGTATTGGGTAGGAAAAAAGAACATAAATACACCCAGATATATATTTCAAAACAGTTTCTAGTTTCACCTTAGGAAAAGAAAAATGAAAACTAGATATCCCAACTAGAATTGTTTTCATATCACTTCATTTATTTGGAACAATCTTCCTGAACTGATTAAATAAGGCTATATGAAAATTTATGTCTCATTAAGCATTGTATCACCTCAAATGGTTGTATGTTCACTTTCATATCGTACTTACAAAATAAGGGATAACTGACTTTATTATATAGGGAAACTTGTTAATGGCATCTTATAAAACTCAGATCGTTCAGTCCAAAGTTTTCTCCTTCTCAATCAAGACTGACCTCCTAACATCTTCAGTAGTCATCTCTACCAGAATCACCGTTGAATTCATTTAATCATGCCTAGTTTGGGAAGACTTGCATTTTCTGAAAACTCCATTGTTTTCATCCTTTTTTCAATCCTTTAAGATTTCCCCACAATGGTAATGAAGAGAAAAGGCTAGACTCCAGACCCTTAGAAATGAATCATTTCTCATCTCGTCCTCCTTCTTATGTTTCCTCTTGTTTCAGCTGTCTGATCAACATCGTATTTCTGGCTTCTTCTCCTCAGTTACATTGATTAACACGTGCACTCTCACTCTATTCTTTTCCTTGATATGAAGTGGAGAGGTAATTGGGATTAATCAGGAATTTTCTATTTTAATGGCTTTCTGACATTTAACTAACTAACTGACATATTTGTAAAATGGTATTGTACCAGACACCAGCTTAGTAAAACATCAGAACTAAATAGTGAATAGATCCTAATAGGAAGGTTATTATGAGAGGGTCAATTTTGTGAGAGCCCTGTACCTCTGTGACTGTAACTGCTGTGTGTTACTGCAATCTTAAATCTATTAATGTTGGGCTTCTGCTATTTTAGTAGATATATAGCTTGTGCCACAGAAAAAGCTTTTGCAACACCGTTTCCTACTTTAATTTGTACATTTACAATGCTAGTTGCAGAAATGTGGTTGTGATACCATGAACATACATTTCTGTTAAACCTTGCAGGGCAATGCTGTCTTGTTTAATCACTAGACTGAGGGGTTCCTGATAGTTATGTCTAATTTGTTGGGACATCTCAGTAACAGTAACTTGTCTCTAAGGAAGAGGAGCTTGCCCACTACAGAAACTTTTCATCATTATTGTCCCATTTGTCAAGCTGTAGAGAAATAGCCAGATACGGCTGGTGCCTGAAAGGCAATGGAGCACAAGCCTGAGGGCCAACATACTCAATGCATTTTTTAAATTAATTAATCTCCCATGCTTCCTCCCTCTTCTCTTGGCATCTCCTTTCACTTTGATTCTCCTGAACTGGCAGCTGGGGTAATATTTGTTGACAATAGTGTGGCTGTGAAACTACAGCACATGTCCCTTAAGCAGAGCCCTGTCAGGGCTGCCCTTCATCCAACGTTGCACGCTGCCTTAATTGGCCAAGGTCAACCAGCTTTCTCTCACTAAATTTTCATAGTCCCTGAGGGGAAGAACAGCTCCAGTGAGTGACCCAGTGGGTCTGGGGACATTAAACTTTCAGTTTCTAGTGTAGCTTAGCATATTTTTTGAAAGAATTATTAATGTCTTTAAGGGGATGGGGATGATTTATCAACAGTGATAACATTTGAAAAAAATTTTTTAAAAAAATACCAAATTACAAGTTCCTTGGGAGAATTTACTACAGTTGGACAAGTAATGCATTTCTGCTCATTTATTACTTTTCCAATTATTGGGGCGGGAGGGGGGGGGAAGAGAAAACCTAGACCTCTATGTCAAGGAAGTTTAAATCGATAATAATTATTTATCTATATGCTTACTATAAACACATTGCCTAGAATTTGGGGCACATGCAGATCATTAAAATGTAATTAAAATCTAATAACAACACATTGCCAACAGACTGGGAGTAACTCTTCATTGGCAAACATAGCTTGTTACAATGCTACCTTACAGAAAATTCTACAATTCCCAAACTCTTAAATTTCATATCCTCAGATGCATGCCTTCAACAAGATTGAGGGAGGAAACCCTATAAAGTGCTCTAGGGAAGTCAGCAGCAAAATTACTGGTCATGTATTGAGTAATGAAAAGACCATAGAAGAAAAAAAAAACGGAGAAATTAATTGTGTTTGTTCATTCCATAATGAAAACTACAGACATAGTCATCAATCAGTTGCACAGACGAAGAATACAGATTCCTATATTGAGCCATGTCAAGGGCCATGGACATTCACTTTAATGATAACACACACAGGAATTAGCATTACTAGACAAGAAAGTTTCAAAAGCAGTCTAGTAAAAGTGATAAAGTAGGGGATGCAAGAGGAAAACATCTTTATGATTCTTCCAGGGAAAAATGTGGGTGAAGAGATGAGATGACCCTATGGAATTAACCCAGAATTAGGACAGGAATATAGACGTTAAAGGATTGTGAACCTGTTTTCTAACTCTTTTTTTTTCTTCCATTATCGAAAAGCAAAGTTCAAGCTTTGTTAACATACAGTTAAAGTCAAATAAACAGAAAAATATAGGAAAGCCTAAGAGGGAAGTGCAGGAACCCTTCAACTCATGATAGTTAACTCATTCAGTTGATACATGTGGCTCTCAAAACAGTGTTTTTAAAACATTTTATATGTACATTATGATCATTTATATGTTATGGACATGTAAAGAAGTGATAGAGAAGTTGTGCCATCTTGTCTTCTATATATGACATATTAAGGGTTTATTAAAGAAACTTTTCTGTCCTGTACAATTAGCAATCATTTTCTAATACTGCTACTTCAGTGGCCTGTTTCTGTTATTCAGCGTCATGCTCCCACAATGAATTAAAATGAGTGAAGAACAAACTATGGCATGCAATTACGAGAGAATCAAAACAGAGTTGAGATGGGTGTCCTGTATGTCTTCATACAGATTCCCTTACTACAGGTCAACAGTTCGTTAAGTCTAGGGCACATATTTAGCTTCCATTTTAACATTAATATAAGTCTTAAGGAAAAAAAAAACCCAACCCCCAAACTTCAGTGTTCCTCTAAGTCTCACTTTTGCTAGTAGAAGGAGAAGGATCAGGGTATTGGACAGTTCTCAGCAAGCTTAGCAGTTAGGAGGATATGATAATTATGCCCAGTGAATGTCAAATGTTCTATTTGCCATCACCAGTTTCATACATATTCACCTCTACAAACTACTAATAGAAGGTACTGACTGATGAATAAGTTCTGCATAGCTTAAGGGAGAGTCATGGTTGGAGGCATAACCTGTCCAGCTGTTGTTTTGGGAATACTGCAAGTGGCCAGTGCTTTGACAGGAACCGGCAAAACAGTCCTCCTTGTTCTCAAGGTGAGAGGAGAAATGTGACTTTCATCTACACATTGGTCTCTCCTGGAAGCAAATAATATAGCTTTCTATAGGTTGATTTGAAAGATCAGATTTGAAAAAATATATCATAGAAAGAAACTGGATGTTACTTTACTGTTTAATACATACAGAACTATATTGGTATCAGAAATCATGGTCAGGAAGAAATCTCACCTGTAGTGACAGGTTAACATGATGAAGTAGTATCCAGTCATGTCTAAAGAGAGATGGAGATTCAGAGATCTAAGTTCATGCAGGCTTCCTATGATTTTGAAGAAACCGGTAATGGCTAGATCCAGATAAATACACAAGTTCTGTAATGCCACTGTTAGGTGCCTGGATCCTGGGACTGAATCCACAGCCTTAAGATAACCTTGTGACCTTCATATATATAAAGTTAGACATCTGTGAATTGCATTCATAAAAGCCAGCTTAGTAAACAGAGAGACAGAGAGTATATGGATGCCTTCAAAACAGAACTCGTCGTGTCCTGCATGCAGGTACCAGAGCCAATTGCCTGTAAACAAACTAATGAGCATACTGAGGGTAGTCCAGCCCAAATGTAACAATCTTGTTATCATAACTAATTTGCCTGGAGAAGTCTACTCCTAACAATTCTGTACCTGAATGAGGTCATTTAGAGCCTGCCTCATTATTTCTACATATAATTTGTGCAGTGTGGGCCTAACCAGGGGAGTTCTGACTAGAGAGCTATTGCACTTCAGTTGTATTTAGTTTCCTAGTTGTAGCGGAGCTGCAGTCCAAAGCTGCAGTTTTAATGCAAACGCAGCTTTTAGATTCCTTTTGCAGACCCTGAGCAGTGAGAATTGATTGCTTTGTGTTTACTTCCAAAGTACTTTTCCGTCTATGTCCAAAGTACACAGAAACAGGAGCACAGAACAACTCAAAAAAAATTATTTGACGTGACTTTCTCCAGCTAATATGAGGACCAGGACAGCTGTGTAGGAAATAGAAGAACAGGCCAAAACCTCCTGGACCTTGGTAGAAAGAGTTTTGTTTTAGTAGCTTGCCAGTTTAGCAATACACTATGAAGGCATAAGAAGATGCATGGGAAGGACTATGATCCCCATAGCACTGGCATTAATCATCTTTGGTGAAGCATTTCTCACGAAAACTACAGTTTTATAACACTAAAGGGGAGGCATAAAAGATGCAGCCTATAACACAGTTTCCAAACTGGGTAAGATCAGCTTTGTCCGTTAGAAAGAGATAAAAAAAAGTAATAGTTTAACATCTGTACAGATGTTACATGCTGTGGAAAGATTATGTAGCAGGGCTCCCTCCAGACAGCAGCATCCCTCTGAGGCGGGAGGGAGCACGCATCTGCCTTCCCTGTGCACGTCAGCGCTGTTCTCATTCTGACAATGGGAATCGTCGTTCTCTATTAAGCTCATAGTGAAAGCTTTGAATAACAGCCTTAAAAAGCTCAGCTGAAAGTATTAATTCTGAGTGAAACATGTAAATCTGGTTGAAATCTTCCATTCATTTTTAATCTCGCTATGGTAAACCTTGTCATTAAGATGATTAAATGATAAAACCCTATATTTACTTCCTTTAGAATATCACAATGAAAAGTCATAATCTGTTTATGGAAGAAAGCTGTAGAGGCCTTTTAAAATGGAGACATCAAACAAAGCTTGTTATTTAAGCAGTTGGTAATTAATGAACCTCTCACTTAGCAAGGGTACCTAAGAGTTTACTGTCTAGGTGTGCTGGGTTTGGCTGGGATAGAGTTAATTTTCTTCACAGTAGCTAGTATGGGGCTGTGTTTTGGATTTGTGCTGAAAACAGTGTTGATAACACAGGGATGTTTTTGTTACTGCTGAGCAGTGCTTACACAGAGTCAAGACCTTTTCTGCTTCCCACCCCACCCCACCAGCGAGTAGGCTGAGGGTGCACAAGAAGCTGGGAGGGGACACAGCCGGGACAGCTGACCCCAACTGACCAAAGGGGTCTTCCATACCATATGACGTCATGCTCAGCATATAAAGCTGGGGGAAGAAGAAGGAAGGGGGGGACATTAGGAGTGATGGCGTTTGTCTTCCCAAGTAACCGTTACGCGTGATGGAGCCCTGCTTTCCTGGAGATGGCTGAACACCTGCCTGCCGATGGGAAGTAGGGAATGAATTCCTTGTTTTGCTTTGCTTGCATGCGTGGCTTTTGCTTTCCCTATTAAACTGTCTTTATCTCAACCCACGAGTTTTCTCACTTTTACCCTTCCGATTCTCTCCCCCATCCCATCAGTGGGGGAGTGAGCGAGTGGCTGTGTGAGGCTTAGTTGTCAGCTGGGGTTAAACCACGACATTAGGAAACCCATCTTGGAGAAAAAACTAATGGGTGTGAGGAAGAATCAAACATTATGTTTATGGAAGAAAAAAAAAAAGGATATAATGTTATGTTTATGGATGATCAAGTTATCCACGATTAATATATTTCATAAGGGACAACTTAAGGATTTGCAACAAAAAAAGTATTAGTGGAAAAGCTTCTAGAGTAGACACATTAAAATGATACAGGATTCCCAATGAAGTCAGAGGCAGCATTTTTTTGGAGTGATGGTCCAGGAAAAGTGGGAGGTGAGAATCTTGATGGCTGTTTGTCACAAGGAATCTGCACAAAATCTTTTTTGTTGAATGTATTTTCCTTCACCATACTGAAAGAGGGGATAGTGTCTCTCCCAAAAAACTCCCTCATTTTGCTGTTCAGATATTTCTCAGCAAAGATGACAATAATTTAACAAACTCATTTATTAAAACCAAGACATAATTGTCTATCTGAATCTGCACTGCAAATATTCTGAATATATTTCAGGTGCGCTTTTTTTTTTCTTGTTTCCTCTGTAAAATATTTGGACAAAAATCTAATGAAAACCTAGATGAATAATCTATACATATCACAAGTTTGTGTTTGTTTGTTTGTTTATTGCATTACCTCTTGATAATATATCACAGCATTAATAAACAGAAATCAAGTCTGTATACATATGAAACATGTTTTCTGATTAAATTCTTGTCAAAAGAAATTAGTGTAGTATTTTTTCAGTCAGTGGTGCTTTTTGAAGACTTTCAGATTTTTCTAGAATTGTGTTCTGTAAGAGTGGAATGTAGGTATTTTTCAATCAAAAGTATTTACTTTATCTTCCATTTGAAAACATGTTAATAAACCTGTATCTCTTTTAATATAGTGTTCTTTCACTAAGTCATCTTACTTTTCCCACAATGATATTGTTATTTTCTAAAAGGGCTCAATCCTGAAATTCTTAGGCAAATTTATAAGTAGTTATTGACTTTAGAGATTGAGGAATGGGATTCTGTTGAAGGACGAATTGCTTACGAGGTTGTGGAGAATCATTAGGTTTGATATTGTATCATGGATTTATCTCCTGGGATAAGAAAGTGGAAATTATTTCTAAAGGTGCTGATCAATGTGAATAAATCTGTCTAAACATAAGTTTAAAAGCATAATTTTAGGGAAAAATTTATAAAGAGTTTGATGACATATAAGGTGCATTTTGTGGAATGACAGCTGTTACAAGGCATATGACTACTTCAGTATCGATGCCCATCTATCCTTACACTCTAAGTTTGTTTGGGGAAATCAAATTCAGCTATGGTGTTGAAACCATCTCTCACTTTTTCTGCCTACATCTTTTCCCTCCCAGTTTACTTATCATAATCAAGACTTAACATCATGCACTCAATTCCATCACATAGACACAGTAGTGTCAACCTCAGAAATAGATTATAAAGGCAACCATAACAAGAGAATGTACTCAGAAAAGAAAAAAGCATAGAGACTGCCAGAAGATAACAAGCATTAATTACGTTGATAATTATAATACAGTAATAACAATCATTCCGGAATAAATAGAAACTGAACACATTTTTCTAACAGAAACTCAGAGGAGATTTTCTTTTCTGCATCTCTTCCCCCTGAAATGTGACTTTTTCCAGGGCTCAGATTTGGATGAAGAAAAAATCCCCTCAGTACACACCTCATTTCCCAAAGCCGAAAAGGATAGGCTATACTGCATCTATTGAAAAACAAGATATTCTGTCTAGCATCGTGTCTCCGGGTGTTACATGGTATGCAAATATAAAGATGTACTTAGCTATCCGCAGACATTGCAGGAGTGCCATTTGAAAAGCAAAAAATGTAACCTCTCTGGAATATCTACACTTTCATTTGGGAATCCACAGGCATGTCATGAGATTTATGATATTTCCGACTTCTCGCAATAGATGCAGTTGTACTGGAAACTAAGCTATACAGCAAGAGGAAGCAACCAAAATCATGGCTGTACTATTGAAAACAAAAGACAAGTTGTATTCAATAACTGTATCTTGACACTGACATTTGGAACAATTTCTGAAGGCTTCTAAACTTTAAAAGAAATCTTCTGTGACCTCAAGGCAGCATATTCACCACTGGTGGCACGGAGACTATTGTTGTTGCATTCAAGTTTTATACTGGGAATAAGGCAATCTTGTGACAGAAATTCTGCTGCTATTCAGTGGCATTTGCAGTATATGAGCTTTAATTACTCCTTTGGTACTGCAAAAACTGTCAGCAGAAGGCTGGGTATTTCATTTTTGAAGTTCCGCAATCAATACACTTTGCATCTAAAATACTGAGCCTCCAATCATGAGCATACTGTAAAGGACCAGTGTGCAAACAAGCCTACTGTACCTGGTGAATGAAGTGGAGGGGAGCACATCAGAACAACTCCTTGACCTTCACGTACAGAGACAGCACTTCTTGTCCGACCGCTAAAATTCCCAAGATCTATCAAAAGAACAGAGCATTTTAGTTACATACCAAAGATTTTAAATTTTGTGGCTACTGTAACTTACATTTTATTTCCTCTTGTAAAGCTGACACTTCCTTTTTGCATATCTTGATCTATAACAGGAGGGTCTTTAAAAAGATATCTATTTCCATTACAAAATATTCCATGTTGCATCAGCACTTTATTACACTTTTTAGTGCACTTGGATACAGTATCAAAGGAAAAGCAGCAGAAAATATATATACCATTTACAAAAACATTTAATAGTGCTTTTATTTCTTTTTGCCATGTTCTGTTTGGTTTTTTTCACCAATAGAAGTGATTCATGCACAGTGAAAAAAAGACGTAAAAGTGGAGAGAACATCTTGGCTAACATCCAGACCGATGATGTTGCTAACGTCATCTGGACAGTGCATGGCACATTGTGATGAGAAGAAAGGAAAATCAGCTGGTTTGATTCTAAAACCAAATCTGGTCTATAGCACATTTACTGTTTTTAAATACTTTCCTTCTGATTTCTCTGGTGTTATAAACACAATCCAGTTGTGAGTAAATATATTTTCCCTCCACAATTTTCCCTCCAGCAGGGGAAAAAGGAACATTTCACTTTTTGTTCAAAACCTTTTGAATGAGGCTGTAAGGTGCTACGAACAGTTCATTGTGTTTATTTAAAGCCTCTCAACCAGAAGATCCAATTACTCCATTTACCACAGGGAACACTGGACCTGGATTCACATTTGAGGTGGATAGCTATGCTCTAACATGCGTATCTGTAGCAGAACAGACGTGACAGCTCAGTTCTGACATCAGCCTTCATCCATTCCTCAGTGCCAGCGACGCCATCTAAAGCCTCTATTCACTCAGGGTTTTTCTAGAGACATTTCTCTCCGACGTGGATCAGGGGGACGAGAGCTGCAATAAGGGTACCCAAAGATATCTTTGAAAAGGACACTGAAGCTTCAGCAGGCACTAAATGAGGATCTGAAATATGAACAGATGGGGCCAGTGGGAGCATCTCTCATCGACATTCAATGACCTATAGCTGTACCTGTTCGTTTCTGCCTACAGACCAAGGTGCTGGTATGAGCCAGACAGCACTGAACAGGTTGAATAGCTTGAGTAGAATTAATACTTTCTTAACTGCACTCAGCTGACAGCTCTCTGTCAGATGCTGAAGCTCCACATCTTGCTCCCTGCCTAGTAGTGCATAAAACCAAGGTTCAATGACTTTCAAAAGTAATGTGAGTTGATCTTGGATGGATTTCATAACGGGTTTAGGTGCACTTTTTTAAGTAGAAAGAGACTTATAAGCTTTCCAAATGCTTTTTCACATTTCTAAAATATGTCTTGGGCATAGGCAGAAGCCTAAAATTTAAATGTATCTAAATTTGCACTGTCTTTAGCCAAAATAAATCAGTGTTCTCATTTCAACAATAGATATCATGTTTGAACAGAGAAAAGGTGGATGGGCTTCAGTAGAATTTTAACAAATAATAGAGCAATATTCCCAAATTATAGAAAATTTTCTTAGGCAGTAGTTAATGGAATATTATATTGCATTTTAAAATAAACCTACCATGTGTTATAATACAATCTGGTGTAATTTCACTTAAAGGTGTCACCTAATGAATGTCACCTGATAGTATATTCTGCAGCAATGTAATTATTATTATTTTATGTCTTACTTATTTTAAGTAGCAGGCTGGTATATCCCTGCATAATCAGTTATTTTGGATGGGAGAACAACTTGTAATGAAAAGTTTTCTTAGTTAGGAATGTCTGGATTTCACTTGCATGCAACTTTGGGTCTGCAGCTTTATGAATCTTTGTGTTAAGTCCTGTATTTTTCTAAATGGAAGCTGATAGATCAACCAATATTGTCTGCAGTCTATTAAGAAACCAATGCTTAGCTTTCATTTTAATGCACAATTTAGGAATACAATCATCTTGTTTAGTGCATTATTGCTGAGTCCTTCTGAAAACAGTGTGTGTCCTTAAGGATTTTTTTCAAGGTTAATTTTTCAGACAAGAATGACACTGAATTTCCATAAAATTGTTCTTGTAGCCTTCCTTCTCAAGAAAATATGATGAATCTTCTCTGTATGGGTGTCCTAAAACAGGCAGTTTAGCTTACTACTAAAATGCCTTCAAAGCTCCAGACTGTATGCACGAACAAACCTCAGTGAATTTAAAATGTGGACAGAACTTGAACTGTGTGCCATGGGTTCAACATGTTTTGAGAAGATGTTCTGAAACCAGAATAGCTGCTCTGTGAGAAATACATAGGCCATTTCTCTGTGTATTGGAATAAATGTTATCATAGCAGTACTTCCTTACCCAGCATTTGGAGGGAAAAACCAACCTATGTTGCAGTCATCAGAAAAAGAGCTTTAATACTACTGACTGCCTGAAACCCATACTGTAAGTCTGCTATATGCATTATAATTTTTTTTTTTTGAAAACATTTGGATCAGGGAATCAAATAGCTGAATAAATGAAAATATTCTAAGTTCAATAGTAAAAATACATGCCAGTGTGAGGAGAGATTCTCTGCAATTTATATAGAGAGCAGGACAAGGAAGCAATATTTTCTACTTCTAAAAAAAGTTTCTGAGATTTGTTTTCACAAACTGTTTCTGTAATTTCTTGTAAGCCTGAAAATAAGTAATCAGAATTTTCAGAAATGTTTTTATTTTTTAAAAAATTAAGAAATTCAGTATTTGATTTGAATTCCAAACTAAATTTGAAATATTGAATTATTTTTAAAAAAATCTTTAATTTTGGAAAATATTTTTTATTTCCTTGAAAAAACTTATAATTTACATCTCTCTCCTGGAGGATAAAATATTTTAATTTTAATGTAGAGTCCTGTGTCTCCTAGGGTTATATGTTTTCATCCTTGACATTAAGTTTTTACTCTCTGTGATACACAACCTGGAAGCCGGTCAACACAAAATAAGAGAAATTTGTGACATCTAAATTGTAACCTCTCTAAGTAGAAGTAAATGTTTTATAATTTTTGCTATTTTTTTCCTCAGGTGAATAAATGCTATTTTCCAATTAGCTATAGCAACCTCAATATTTTTTTTTTCAATTTCCTGTTTTGTATGTGCACTGTGATGGACAAATATTCTTTTTTTTCTCCAAATAAAAACCAAGGATCTTCTTTCTTAGTTAAAAATAAAAGTACTATTTGTTTCTATTTGTTCAAACTAATTTATTTCAAACTAAAGAAGGAAGGTAACAAAAAGCTTTGAAATTTCAGCTCTTTTTGGCTATCTGTTAGTTCTGAATTGGATTTCTTGTTAGCATATAGTGAAAAAAAGGATTAACAGGTACAAAAGCAGGGATTTAGCTGTAAAACAAATAAATGTAGGAAAGTTTAAAAAGAAGGAAAGGTGAACGATCATGCTTGCAGTTCCCCCACATTAAAATAATAAGTCCAACATGGAAGAATCAAATGAAAGGGAAATTTAATTAATTTCCTGCAAATCTCAGCCATTTCATATCTAGCCATACTGAAAAAAGAAGACAGACAGCTACTAAAAAAGTACTCAAAACACTATCATTTTACTTTAAAAACTCTAAAAAAAAAGATAATAAAAGAAAGGGTGGACAGAATACAGCTCTAGAGGTGGGGACTGTAACCTCTCACACAGCAGTGCTGGCCATTGGTTCAGTATTCTTGCTGCAGTACAAACTCATAACATGTGTGACATGTCAGACAGCCCCACACAGAATGAGTCTATCCTTCATGTTGTGATGATGTATATGGTTGATGAATAAGAAAATGCTTTTTTGTGCTCCATATGTGTTCATCTTATGCCCTGAAAGATTAGATTTATTTACCCTTATCTCAGTGCTAGCAGTAAAGATGGTAACCTATTATATTATTTTCAAAGCAGTTGCTGGGGTTTTAGCTACATGACTTCCATACTCTTTAACATAAGGCACAGCCTTGATCACTTTGAAAATGTATAGTTAAGTGTCACCATTTCTAATGTAAACATAGTATTAGCAATATATATGTAAAACATGCAAAGAACATTTAGGATGGAGTTGTGGGGCAGGAGTAGCACAATTGTCTTTATTGCTAAAAAAATATTCAACAAATATTATACAGGGTCACTAGAGAACAACCTGTGACACAGGAGTGGTCTCCACTATGAAAGGGAAATCATAGAGAAATTCCAGAGCTAGTGAAGACGCAAGACATTAAATCCGATGGGTTTGGTGCAATGTTTCTGGATGTCCTACTTATACTTCAGGAGTAATTAGCTCAGTGTAGTACTCGATCTTTGACAGAAGTTATAAACTTGGGAAAAGCATTCAGATCTCTGATTCAAAGCAGCTGTCAGGTAGTATCGCTGTCCCCGCAGTGGCTATCCCCATTCTTCTGAAAGGAACTGAAGTATGGGTTTCTCTCAGCACACATATGTACGTATTGATGTGCATTGTGGAAGAATGACACTCACCACCACAAGAGTATCAGTTTAAATAAGACCCAAAAGAAAACAAAACACTTCTGCAGAAGGTGAAAGGAGTAATGGAAAATAAATGAGAAAAATCTCAAGGCAGTCAAAGCAACAGAAAAGCTTTGCAGGACTAGCAACAAAATAAACAACTAAATAAAGGGGGAAATACTCTGCCATTGATAGAAGGACTTGTACAAAAGTTGGAGCAGTTTTTACCGCTTAATAGCCTTCCAATTTGCCTTCACTGTAGTTTGCCTTTTAGGCATGCATAGGAGCGATCATTCATTCTCTGTGTTCATCAGTTGGTTGCAGCTGATGGGGGCAACAGTGAAGGGGCAGGTTTTCGTGACCCAGACAACAGTCCACTGATGATTGCTATGAAATTAGGATCAAATTAAAAATGAAAAACAGATCTTATTTTTATTTTAGGCAATTACTGCTTGGTAACCTAGCATGGAAGCTGTGGAAGTCTCTGTTGTTCATTATCAGTGACTTAAACCAGTCCACTTTTAAAGTAGAAATTAGACTAGTGCAGAACATCTTCTGCCAGCCCAATTCTGTGAGTTTAAACAATTTTATGTGCAAATTTATTGTGGAGTTTAAAATGGACATCATATGATATGTATTAAAATGTTTAGAGACGTATGCTGAAGATATCTAAAGTATAAAGCAGGCGATATTCTTTCTAATAAGGTAAAAATAGCTCTACACAAGGTAAAATTCTTCTGGCAGGCCAAGGACAAACTTATTCATTGCATTGTCACTACAGAGAGGGCAGCCTTCCTTTCCTTGTATTTGAAAGACAGGACTAAGAAATAGACCTTGAGCTGGAATTATAGTTCATTAAAAAAGGTAAGATTTACAGGGAAAATAATTCCATTAAAAGCATGTTTTTCAAAATTCCGTTATAACCTAAATCAAAAACATGGTTTGACTGTACACTCTAAACAATGGGAAATATAAATGTTGTGTTTAATAGCCCATGAACACAGGCTATAGAAGAATGAAAGGTAGGTATTAAAAATAAATGACATGTATGATTGTATAGGGAACTTTTAAGTTGGATGAATTAAATACAATACTCGCCGAATATCAAGAGGTCCAAAGAAATTAATAGATCATTTTGTATCGACATACACCTATTTTCTAGAAATGCCAGATTAAATAGGCAGAGTCATATTATCAGAGTCACTCATTGGACCTAAGAGTAACTTTTAATACCAAAGACATTAACCAGAAAAGGTGTGAAAGGAAGCTCAGACAAAAAGATTTCTGCCATGACAGAAACATCATCTCACCGTATTTAATGGGAAAAACATACATCCTGAACTTTTAAAAATCACATTGCCATATGACTTTTAGGTGACAAAATAAGGGCAAGACCCAAGTACTTAAGAATGTATCATGCTCATTGTCGTTGCTGCTGTTATTATTTATTACCAGAAAGCTTTTGAATCCTTCATGGATCATCAGTCTGACATGACCTGGAAAAGATATTTTTTCTCAAAGAAGTTACTATGCAAGTATATAACAAGACACAACAGAAAGAGAGACAGTACAGAGAAACAATGATATATTTTAAGCCTGTATGCCAGCCACCCTGTGTCTCTGTACATCTGCAGACCCACTGAAGAGTTTTAAGGAAAGAGGAGGTTATACAGATGTTTTCAGGGAGTGCCAACAAAAGATGACGAGGAGCACAGGAGAAAGCTTAAAAACTCCTGTCTGAAAATGTAAAAGATGAAGAAAAGAAGACACAAGATACTGTATTTTCTTATATTTAGATCAACATCTTCCAGAATCTTTGTCAGATACTACAATGCAGTTTTTTTCTCAGAAAAAAAAAAAAAAGTCATTAAGGAATCTTTGAACAATGGTGGTCCTTGAGCGTGTTCCTGTAAAAAGAAAAGAATTGTCTTTCTACCATGCTGTCAGTATGAACCGTAATGTATACACTATTGATTCATTAGCCCTGAACTAAATTTTCACTAGAGGAGTAGTTAACTAAAGGAACATTGTTTTTTCTGTCCTTAATGACATATTTTTATTTATATCATTTTTATATATTATAACAATTCAAAAATACCTGGTCCACTGCAGTCAGTAATTGTCCATCTTCATCCAGCTGTCTATGTCTAGCTGTTTTATTTTGTAAGTAGATGTCCTGGTTTCAGCTGGGATAGAGTTAAATTTTTTCCTAGTGCTGTGTTTTGGATTTAGTATGAGAAGAATGTTGATAACACACTGATGGTTTTAGTTGTGGCTAAGCAGTCCATAGTCAAGGACTTTTCAGCCTCCCATGCTCTGCCAGGTGCACAAGAAGGTGGGAGGAAGCATAGCCAGGACAACTAACCCAACTGGCCAATGGTATTCCATACCATACGATGTCATGATCAGTATATAAATAGGGGGCGTGGTCCAGGAAGTAGCGATCGTTTTTTGCGTATTGGTGGTCGGGTGGTGGGCAATTGCATTGTGCATTACTTATTTTGTATATTCTATCACAATTATTATTATTATTATTGTTGCTGTTGTTGTTGTTATTATTATTATTTTCCCTTCCTTTTCTGTTCTATTAAAATGTCTTATCTCAATCCACAAATTTTACTTTTCTTTTTTCCAATTCTCTCCCTGTCCTACTGCGGGGGGGGTACGGGGGGGGAGGGACTGAGTGAGCGGCTGTGTGGTGTTTGGCTGCCTGCCGGGTTAAACCACAACAATAAAGAACATTTTTTTGTATTTTCTACATTTCCTATCACAGAGAAGTCACGAATCCATAAATGGATGGCTAATACATGCTACCATAATACAATTTATTATAGTAATAATGAACTATTCTGGTGAAGATAAGAAATATATAGAACTAATTCCTAAAATGATTTAGTTTCTTGTATGAAATATAGTATAACTTTTTTTTTCCTTTTTCATTTCCTTCACAAATTAGATTATTATTTATAATTAATCAATTATTATTAATTAGAAAATCAGAACTTTTTAAAAAAGGTAAAAAATAGAAAAGGGAATACTACTTTTCAATTAAAATATTCACTACCTGTGATCCTACATAGATTTTATAAAAAATGTAAATTGATATGCTTCTTCCACAGTTTTCTCTTGACCAGCTACTCATTTTTTTATGTAATCTAACCGTTCATGGAAGGGTACCCCAGGAGTCTTATGTATATTGGGAACTTTGAAGAAGTCTTTTATTTTGTTACACTTAGTTTCAATAGCATCAATGAATACCATCAGTATCATCAATAAAGCTTAATTCTTCCCAGAGCCTTGAAGTTCAAGAAAGTGAATTTGTAGATACCAAAATCTCCCTGAACTTCAGTAGGATTTCTGCACTCATAAATCCTGAAGTACTGGATCAAAGTGAATTAGAAGAAGAAATATTTACATGCAGAATAAAATAACAAGATTATGTTGAAAATTATAGAGCTGCTATATGATTCAGCTTGCCATGTTAATTGCATGATATCTGGGATGTTTGCGGTTACAGTTGTTGATGGTTATGATTAATTAACTACAATCATTCTGTGTCTGTCAGGTTTCATCTATTCTCACACGAATTATTTCAGCATGCTTCTCAGCTGTCTTTCATATCTGCATACTGCAATAGGAAGGCAAAACACAGAACCAAGTGGAAATATTATAGTTAAGACTTTTTCATCCTTTCATTCCATTCATGATCTGTCATTTAGGAGCAACAGCTAAAACCAAACAAATAAACAACCAACCTAAAGTAACAAATGAAAGGAAAGATTTTCAAATATAGTTGCCAACATTTAATCACCAAAAAAAAGTGGGTCAATAAATGGTACTATTTCCAGAGCTTCTGAGCAAATAGATTTTCATTTGAGTAATACATGCAATGTATTTTTTTGTAAACACATTGTTTTACATAATGTTATCTGCATCTTGAGAAACACATATTTCTATTTGCATCCTTTTTAATACACCTTCCTAGCACTGAGTGGTATACTAACCTGTATAAATTCTGCATACATGATACTTTCTTACTTTTTTCCTTTGTGCTTATAAGTGCTTCTTCCCTTTTTCTTGTTTGCTCTTTTAGTCACTTTTTTTCAGTTAAATTAACTCCAAACATTCAAGGATATATTGCAAACACCATCTCATTTGTTGTAACATTCTTCAACTAGATGTGACTTTTCCTTCCTTTAATTAGTGACTAAAGATAGCAATGCCAGTTAGGATTTTGCATGTAAGTACAGAATGTCTAGCACAGTACAGTTGATGTCATATAGAATTGACAGTGACTAATCTCCTCCCTGTAGTTTATTGGAAAATCGCTATATAGGTGTAGTGGTTCATAGGAGGCTGATCTGTAACAGTGTTAGTAATACAGAGAAAAAAACTTTCTGACCACTCTGTGTGAACAAGTCATTAAGGATAAGATATTCTGTATTTCATTGAGCTAATTCATATCAGAGAGTAAAACATTGCTTATATGTATTTAATACTTTTATTTCATGGGTTTTGGTCCCAGAGATAACATAATGGCTTCAATTCCAAATGTACAAGACAATGTTGCAAACCTTTAGCCTCAAGGATCCTTTCTCCTACATCTCTTAAGTTCCAAATCTGGTTTTGCCAAAGCTGGAATTTATCAGAAGAAAGGGTATAAAACAGTTAAGAAGTGAAATTATTCTCATCGGGGAAAGGAGGCAAAGGAAGTAAGCTTTCCCAGGTTCAGAAGAAATGGTGCTGGGCTCACCTAAATTAAAATCTTTACAACTTCCACAGCTCCTGCATTCAAGGCTATCTTGCTTCTTTTATACCACACTGACAGAATCCCACTGTATTTCCATGACTTGTTTCATCTGACCTAGTTTAGATCTCTAATTTAAGAAGAGATTAATCCTACCCAAGAATTGATTATTTCTCTTTACTGACTACAAAGGGGACCTAGATTTACAAATTCAGGCAAAGACTCTTTAACTTTATGGATATTTTTATTCAGTGGAATAAATCCAGCAAAGGTAGTAGAGACAAAGACTGCAGAAAATAAAAGAAAAGCCTGCCCTACCAGGGTACCTGTTCTGAGGATAACAATGTAGAGATGTTTGATAATGTTTTGATTGTTATTCTTTTTTTCCTGACTAAATTATATTTTGCATAAATGGAATTTTTTTTTTCAGAATTGCATGTTATACGTGTGTGAACTAGGACAAATATAAGATCTGAGAACTGCTGTTCAGATCTAAGGCTTGGAGAATGGCATGGCTGTCCAGATTCCAGTAACAGCTGGAGGCTTGCAGACACCATTTCCGTGAGGTATGACATATCCAATTCTGACTCCACTCTAGACAAGTCATTTCACAGTGCTGACTTTTCACTAGACTAATGTGTATAAATGTCTCCATACTTCACTTCTGGTCTGTCATAAAGAAAAGAAGAAGGTCATAATCTCCCAGAAATTATTTATTTGCTCTTCTTTAAGAGTTGTGGTGCCCAATATGACCTACAAGTCAATTGTGACAAGATAACTAAGTGCTTGGACACATCCAGGGAGTAAATCTGGAAGACCTTGGTCTTAGTTGAATAGCTCAAGTGGAAACGAAGACCTTACAAACACAAAGTGTTTGCTAGGTAGCAGCTGGTTGTTACATATGATGCCAGGTAATGTTTTTAATAAGGCAGTTTGTACTGGAGCATGTTATTCTGCTTAATATCAAGGTGATACGAGTCACTGCAAATCACAGTTTAGGATATGAGCATGTAATTGAACAAGTAAGAGTCATCGAAGATAAATAAATTGTCACCAGTCAACTGAGCTACTATAAATTACTGTCTATGTACTTTAACCTTTTCAATCTGTAACCTAGAACACATCAATTAAAAGCCCTGTGAAGGTGGTTTGACCATTCATTTAATGATCTAATGTGTGGCCAATGAATGGCACACTATTTATTTATTTGTCATATCAGTAAAGTTAAACCTTCGTAGAAGGTTTCATAATTTCATGAGATCTTGGCTAAAGCTGTTTCATATGCTCTCTAAAGGGCATTTACTTCTGCCACCTCTCTCTTTGTATTCTAATGTTATTCTTTTATGCCACTTATTTTCTAATTCTGCCACATGCTAGTGTCAGAGAGCTTGTTTAGCATGCAGTATCTCCTCTCCTCTCCTCTCCTCTCTCTTTTTTCTCGATACTATTATGCTTCTTATCAAAATTATATCCTACCTAAGATATCTATATAAGAAACTGAATTAACACACAGATACATCAGTAGTACTATGCAGGCTGCCATGCAGTGACAAGGTTGCCCAAAGAAGTAATCACAGGCTTTGTTTTAAGAATGTACATCAGGCAGCAATCCCTCAGTAGTTCATCTGATCATTTAAACTCCTTTATCATTTGTCACAATTATATATTATTGCTCGTTGATCAATAGAAATAAAAATAAAACATGTTTCATGAACTAACTCAGTTAGATGCTCCACAATATGGATTGATTTCTTTAAGCAATCTAATAATTGCTTCTCTTTTTAACTGACCTTCCTAGGGCAAAGCAAATTACCGCCAAGAATGTCCCAGCTATAATAGTGGCACAGACTTCTGTTACTGAAACTGTGCACAATCAAAGCTGTGAAGGCTGGTGGTTTGGAAGTTATGGGTAATTGGGTAGTATTACTAATGCAGCAGGGAAGAATAGCAGGACAGCTTCTCTTCTCATATGGACTGCTGACCATATAACATATGAGAGAGAATCAAATGTTAGACCATGCTGTCTAAGCCTGCAGCCATACCTAACCATAGTAGTATGCAATCCTTTAAAAAAAAAAAAGTCCTGAAAGGCAGATATTTCCATTTAAGTCAACTGAACTTGCTCACAGGACAGGTTTGGGTGTCCTACCAAAGAACTATACTTCCTCCTACATTACTACTAATGAATTACACGGCACTTGTAAGTCTTAAAGCCGTGATTGACCATTGATCACAGGCTTACATTTAGACAAAGATTTGCCACAAGAAAACCCTGGGCTCTGTGATGCAGGTATTGAGTAGTGTGGGCAAAATCAACCCCTGAGTTAAAAAAAATAAATTTCAGGCTGGAAAAGTTTTGAGCACTGAATACATGAATTCTCCATGTAATAGGAAAACTTCTGTTAGAGGAACCAGACCTGTTAGGAACTGCCCTTGTAGTAAGCTACCATAAAGCAGTTGCAACAGTTTTCAGAGAGTCACACATGAAGAGGACATGAGGGAAAAATGTTAAAAAGAAGTCTAGCCATTTCAAACATATGATGTGCATTTGGTAGAGCAGACTAAATAATACATAATATGTTTTTACCAGCAAGAAGAGAATCCAAGCTTCTGTAGTGAATATGCTGTATGAAAGAATTGAAAATCCACTTCAGAAAAAGAAAAGTATCAATGTGTTGAAAATAGTATCTAGATTTTATACTGAAGTGGACCAAATAATTAAAGACTGTGAAATGAAGACTATGAAGATGGCTGGTCAGATTTTATTACTATTAAATGATGCAAAAAATTATTTGGATATTAATGAATATCAAAGGAAAAATCAGAAAAAAATGTACAGATGAAGTACTTACAGAAAAAGTTTCTGCAGCAATATTGCCAGATGATCACCAAATGGCTTAGAACAAGCAGATCAGTAACCTCAGTGGTGCTGAGGATTGTTCCCAAATGTAAGGTATTAATTTACAAAGGACCTGACACAGCTGAAGAACCTTACTAACAAAAAATAATAGGTGAAATTCTACATATATTTCAGGAGGAATATCTTATTCATACCTGTCGGGTTCTACATGGTTAACATTATATATTACAAAAGTAGTTTGTTTTCCCCCGCTCCAGTGAGAGTTATTGTTGTTTTTACCAAAAAGGGCTGAGTTTTTGCTGTCTGAAAATCAGGCCCTTTGAAAATCTCTCTGTCACGTAAGTGTGATATGTTGTTCTGATGCCATACCTGTAAAAACAGGTTGACAAATCTGAAAGGCTTTAGAGAAAAGTTATGAGATTAATTTGCATTACAGAAAACATCTTACAGTGGTAAATGCCTAAGTCTAAGAAAAAAAAATTCTGATGAAGTTAAAAGGTGAGAAAAGGAAAAAGACTTTTCCATCATTTCCTTTTCTTAAAAGAAAATATCTGAGCTTCTGAATCAATCTCTCAGTAAGTCTAGCTGATCCTACAAATAAACATTATGTGATTAAGTTGAATCCTAGAAATGATCACTTTGAACTCAGTGGGTATACTCAACTGATTTAAATATGTGCATAAATGTTTGTATACATTGGAATATGATTTTTAATGTAGATTTCATGCATAAATTGTTTATACAAAAAATAATAGCAAACTAAGAGATATCTTAGAAAAGATAAAGAAGAAAAAATAGTGAAGATTTTTCAGTGATGTGTGGGAAAGAATAGAAAAATGATACCAGATTATTGCAGTGTTATCACTTTAATAATGATTGAAGAAATCTCATTTGAAGGACTGACGTTTAAGGAGATGGTACCTAAATACCTGAGGAGAATTGCATCCATGCTATCAATGTAATTTAATATAAACTATTTTGTTTAATTCATTGTAACCTATTTTACATGTTTCGTACTCTAAGGAGATAAAATGGGATTTTTATCAGCGTAATTGCAAATTATTGACAAGAACAACTACAGTGGTAGCATACATTCATTTTATCCAAGTCAATTACTACTAAATATTACATGTTTCCAGTTAACAATACAAGCATGGATTGTAGGTTAAAATTAACTGTGATTAAGCTCATACTCATGTTAGAGTATTTACACTTCCTGATTCATATAAAGTCATATCATAAATGTCTATGGCCTACCAAATATGAATCAAATGTAAGTAAATCTAAAATGAATGGTAGTGTGACTAAATAATAGTGACTAGTTATTGAGGAGATTCATGTGTGATTATACTTTAAGGTAACAGTATAAGGTTGATGCTGAGAAAGCCTTTTTTAATTGATCTTTATGCAAATTATTTTGAATGTAATAAAACAACATTTCAAATTGTTATCCCTATTATTCAGGATTTTTTTTTTGCTTGAAACATAAATGAGTTCTTTCCTTCTAACACGTCACCACAAAAGCAATATTTGTGTGCTGGATTTTATTCTCGGTGTGGGGTTCTGTTGCCTGATAGCTACATCTGAGCCAGTCATCCTAATCTGCCTTTAAAGACAATGCAAAGAAATAGACATTTCAAAGGCCTGATTCATTTGACCTATTTTAGATGTCAACTTGACATGAATGAGTTGCATCCTAGTAGTGCAATAGATTAAGTAGGGAATCTAAACAATTAGATCAGTTGCAGCTGCCTGTAGTGTAGATATCTGACATTGAAGGAGAATGAATAAAGTGCATTTAGAGGCACTTTACTATTTCCTTGATCTTCAGATTGTTTTCTCAATATCATTATTTTGTCTACAATGCCCTGATAAAACTGAATAGAAGACGGCAAAGGATTCCTCTGATACATGTAAGAAAAGTAATAAAAGGTAAGTATAAAATCCCTTAACTGTGTTGGCCGTTCATTAGTAAAAGTTGAAGCAACAGTTTTTTACTCTTATCAGTACAGCAGTGGACTAACTAATTTTTTAAAAGGTACACAGGAGATTAGGATACAAGTTTAGTACTTTTACAAGCAATTTCCAAATAAAGGCAAATTCAGCCTTTAACCTCATAGACTTTCTTATTGTGGCACTAATTGTATTGTAAGATACTGTTCCAGAAGGACAAAGTTGATTGATAGCTTTAAATTTAAAACAACTTGGGTATAGACATTTAATTTTACACCTAATGTGTTTCTTATTGTTCTGCAGTATAGAAAATCTAAAAGTTACATGTATTAAAGAATTTTACATTGGCTTTTAAAAGAACTTTACAACGTGGTGAACTCCATCTTTTGGTTACCTATTTGGTGATTAATGTACATATGCAGGAAAAACTCCAGCTCAGTCTGCTGAGCCTGAGTGATACTTAGACAACCTAATCTTCTGTGTCTTGGGAAGACACTTATTGGAGAAAAAAGGGTGGCAGAAATGCCACCATCATAGTGCTGCATTAAATGTCCAGCTTTAGATGACTAGCAGACTGAATCCAGCATGCAGAAAAGCAGCTAGCATTTCATATTTATTGCTTGTAATTTCAGTGGGAACAAAGGCTTTCAAAATAATGAGGAAGGAACGGAAGTGCCTTTGTTATGCATCTACTTTACTGCATTGACTTTTATAAAGAGTGTAGGAAACTATTTCCCTCTCTAGAAACACCTGTAATGTCAGAGAAGCAATGCCTTTGGGTAGGTATTGATTTTAAGTAGACAACACAAAAGAGGATTGCTACCATGTAAACCTGCTCCTCAGCCTCACAAATGCAGCTTGAGTATTTCTGCCTGTTAAATACTTCCTTTGAAATGACACCATTATTTAAACACTTCCAAGTTATTTGAGTGCTTCTTAGTTCTTTTAAGTCAGAGTTGAAAAGGAACTTAATAGATACATATGTTGGGATATATGTACAAAGGCTGGAAAAGCTTCCTAATTAAAAGTGGAAGGAGGATCGATATTTTTTTCTTGTAACACTAATTTCTAATGTACAAATAGTGGGAGTGATGGAAGAAACGAACAAGTCATAAACTCTCAAAATAATTTTTCATAGTCATGCTCTATTGAATTGCAATTCTATCAGTAATTTTTTGCACATATCCTAGAAAATTTAAATACCCTCGTATATTTCAGTGTCAATAATCAAATTACACAAACAGCAGCTGTTGATACATACCTATCATAAATAAATAAATAATGCAAAATCTATTGCATGTGAAAGATCTCATTTGTGTTTCATCACTTCACTTAACTCAACTATCTTCTTATTTAATACATGAGGTTGCACTGCAGTATTGTTTATGTTCCCGATGTCTTGTTAGGCAGTATTAAATCTCTACTCCTTCGAAGACACTCTTATTACTGGGCCTTTAGAAAGAAACAGTTTTGCTCCCCTGTCTGCACTTGTCCTCTTTTAAAATAATAGGTGAATGGGACTATGATATAATCAATATGATAAAGAAAATCCAAACTGTTGAACAAATACTTACACATTTGCCAAGTAAAGCAGTAAAACAGTGATTTCTGACCAACAGTCCTGAAATCCTCAGTGGGTCATAAAGAGATGTTACAGAAATATGTAGCTGGTCAATAGAAGCCTATTGCTTCTAGAAGGATTTGAATTAAATGTTTGAGGCTGAAGATGCAAGGTGGTCTATAACAACCTCTGAGACATGGCACAAATTAATGCTCTGAAGTTTGGAAATAACTATTATAGAAAAAAACCAAACAGATTCAAGAGGTCAAAGGCAAAGGAAGTAGATACAATGTAAAATAATGTGACAATGGAAAATAATGTAATACAGTGACCTCTTATCAGAGAACAGAAATCAGTTCTTTCAAAAAGTTTAGTTTGAAAATGATTAATCTTATTACAACATAAATAAGGTTAAGTCCATCAGCAGAGCACACAGAACACATTCACTGAAAATAAAACTACACCCATTTATGCCAAAAATCTATTTTTTTGTTCATTAGTTTGACATTACTTTTGTTTATGCCAGCTTTGATTTAGGTCCATTGTTTTCTAGTTAACTTAATGGTTGTGTTCTTGGTCATTGGGATCACTGGAAACATAAATTAAATTCCAGATTTATTTTCTCTACAGTTTTTCTTAAGTGTCATTTTTTCTTCTTATATTACTGCAGTGAAATTCTCCAGAAGACTTGTGACCCTTTCCTGAAGCATTTTGTAGGCAAAGACAATGATTGGTCAGTCTTTTTAGATCTTACAGACACTGCCTTTCAGTAGAGCTGGCATAGGTGTTCATGGCACAGTGCCTGTAGAGGAGGCAAGTCCAACATATCAGCCATGAAGGGGATGCAAATTCTGTTTGCCTCTAGCAGACTGCTCAATAGCTGTTTGGCAAAATAGCTGTTGTCCTGCCTTTTTCTTATATAATGTGAAATGTGATCTCCAGAATCATTAACTTTATGTAAGAAAAGAAAAAAAAAAAAAAAAGAAAAAAAGAAGAAAGTGTTTAAATGTTTAATTAGATTTTGGTTAAAGGCAAGTGTCTATTGCTCAGCTAGCCTCATCCTAAGCATCCACCTTAACGTATCTCAGGTATGAAAAGTCTCAGTGAAGGTTCACAGATCTTACTGTGTCGTTGTTTTTTATCTTCATGTGTAAATAAGAAAAAGCAAAAAAGTGATGCGTTCAAGGATATACATATGTATGTTTTGAGGATATATTCTAAGGTTGTTTTGCACTGAGAGTCTACATAGTCAATTATATCAACAACGAGAAAATGCACACAGTTTTTGCAAGCATTCTGAGAAGAGCTCTGGTACACTTGCAGTGCATAAGTGGTCAGGACACATCTTTACTATGGAATGATGGCTTGTCATTCAGAAAGCACAGAGCCAAACAACCTTTCAGGAGCTGTCATTCAGACAGATTCTGAAACTGGGTTCTTTCTCATTTGGTTATGCAATATGAATATTTTCATGTGGCAGCAGATTCCAGCAAGCTTTCACAAGAATCTTAAAAATGTAAGCTTTCTACAGATGAATTCTAGCTCATATATGGCCTCAAATTGCTTAGGTAGATGTGGAAGGTCAGCCTTAGTATGTCTTCAGATCTGAGAGAAAGGTTTCAAGTATGGCTCACAACACTAAAAACTGGCAGAACCATATAGGACATTCCTCTTCTCTCCAGAAGGAAGACCAGGACGTCCTCTCTAGGTGCAACTCACAACCTTATGGTTAACATACAAATGTAAATTTGACATGCAGTTTAACTACACTGGACTAAAATAATTTCCATTTTCTCCATACTGTCTCTTACAGTAAAGAAATTTGCCTACACTTTCTGTATGTGTGATTTTTCCACAAGGTATGCCTATTCTTACTGATTGAATCACAGAAACACTATCAAAAGGGGGACATTTGCAATTCCTTTGCTATTCTTACCATTAAGTAACTTGTGAAAGAACAAATGCAATAGACAAATACTGTTTATTAGGTTCCCCTGTATGTTCTCATATCCCCCAAACCTTGTCTGTGGCATTAATCTGTTCTTTCATAAGTGAAGGATGGCATGTGCAGGAGGAGATAGATCTGAATCTTATGATCCAGACAATATGTAGCAATGATGGTCAGGTGCTAAGCAGGGGAGAACATGTGCTCCCTAGATGACAGACATCAAGGTTCAGAAGGAGAAAGTCAGGAGGAATCTGACTGCTTTTTGTTTGAGCCTGGGTGTCCTTCAATATCTCCACTGGTAAGCAGAGCGTTTGTGCCAGATCCACGGATGGAGTGGCGGAGCTGCTTTCATCTTTTGTCCCCCTACAAGGAATTGTGGCTGATGGAGCCAGAGCTTTCATTGTAATTTGACCTTCAAATGCCACAGAGCCACACAATCAGATGATGCAAGTCCCAGTTTGTAGCTGTTTCTTTCCTCTTGCATCATATAAGCTTATAAATCCGTCTTTCATTTTTTCGGGACACATGTAAAACCACTATTTTAAAATTAAAGCTGATATTTCTTGAGGATACTTTATGTCTTCTACCCATTAACTATACATTCAGCCGAATTCTGTGAACGTCAAGAGACAGCTTGTCATTTAGATACTCTGTCATATCAACAAGCTCACAGTACTGGGGGAAAAATCTCTTACTGTTCTCATGTTTTATTTTGACTTTTTCCCCTAAACAAATATCAGTTGCTGAAATTCCTAAACTAACAGTAAAACTCCCTTCGTAATAAGTTCAAAAATCTAAAGCTAGATGTTTAATATTCTATTTTATGTTCTTCCTACAGTGGCTCAAGTCATCCTTAAAAGAATTTTCTATATTTAAATCAATGCAAAGAATTATTTTTTTTTTCTTCCAGTTTGTCTGTGTAATCCAAATTGGTGTCAAAGGGCTTTCTGTCAGTCCTGTCTCTCAGAACATGGAAATACATGTCTTTGCTTGCCTTCTGAATAAACTGAAAATACTGCTCTTCATAGCCCTACCCTGCAATAAATTTCACTTAAGTGCAACAGTAGAAACACGTGGTGCTTATTGCAATACCAAAGTCAAAGTTATTTAACTGATGGAGGGACATATAGAAGCTAGAAGTCAGAGAAATCATAGAATCAGAGGATAATTCAGAGTGGAGGGGACTTCAGGAGGTTGCTGGTCCAATCACCTGTTTAAGCAAGGTCATCCAGAGGGTTGGACTAGGTTGCTTGGGAGTTTCATCTTGTTGGGTCTTGAAAATCTCCAAGGATGGACACTGCACAATCTCTCTGGGGAACCTGTGCTACTGCCTAGCTGTCCTCATGGGGAAAATGTTTCTCCTTGTAACTCCCACCCCAGCTTGTGCCTATTTTCTCTTTTCCTCCTGGCAGTCACCACTTTGAAAAGTCTGGATCCATCTCCATGTTAACCTTCCTATAGGCACTGAGGAGATGCTGTTAGATCCCATGAAGCTGTCTCTGCTCCAGGATGAACAAATCCAGCTCCCCCAGCCCCTCCTTACAGGGCAAGTGCTCCAGTCCCCACCACCCTGGTGAACCCCCTCTGAACTCTCTCTAGTTTATCAACATTTTTTCTCTACTAGTGGGCCTGAAACTGGGCGCAGTATCAATTCCTCATCTCATGGAATAAATGGATCTCATCAGCAGGGACTGTTTTCTGCTAAGTGCCCAAGTCCTTAATTTTAATCTCTTAAACTTTACCCTATTACCGCTGCACTTACTTAAAGAACTTTTAAAATAATTTGAAATTATTATTAAAATAATTGAAATAGAAGTACTTCCTTGCCTCAATATTTATAAAGAGACTGCAATTTAGGTACTGGGACAGTCAGTCAGAATCTCTTAGTGCTAAAAGCATGAGCCTCTACAACTTGAGTAAATGGGCACCCTTTAAAGTTGAGAAATATAAGGATCTCAGGGGACAGCTGTGACATTCAACGCACTCTGGTGACAAGTTTCATTTCTATCAGACGAATTATCTAACATAGTCACTATGTGGTCCCTGTTAGAGGCAGGAAGACACTATTTATCTTTGTAAGTTTAGATTTTCTCTCATTTACATCAGCGAGGATTTTATCAATATTATCTCCTCAGAAATCAAGCTTTGAGTAGTCCATTTATTTTGTTGTCATATTTTTGTCTAAATCCTTTCTGGACATTCAACTCTTTCTACTGAATTAGTACCAAGAAATTAAAAACCCCAGGTACAGTAATACCAGAATGACACAGGCCCTCCACATGGACTGTCTTTCTAAAAAGGTTCTGACAGTTCCATAGGTAATTACATTGTCCTTCATGTACCAGGTCTCTATGAGCTGATTCTCTCTTATACTTTGTGCCACTGAAATAAGTGGAGTTATGCAAATATAACCCTGCATGCAGATCAGTTTCCTTATGCCTTTGTTATCTAAATAGCCAAAGCCTAGAGGCACATATGGTTAACATGGGATATAAATATTTTCCAACAGCCTAATGCTGTGTAAAACACAGTGTATAAGATAGATAAAAATGTATTTAATTAAAAGTGCTGGTGATAAAGAAAATAAACTACAATTATTAATCTGTTGAAACTGTAGATGAAAGGGATCAAATTAATCCCTTATATCATTCCATTAAATTCACAGAGTATCACAAAGGGTAAATTTAGCAATTGTATATTCAGCTGAGAAGTGAATGATATCTAATTTATCACTTTGTGACTCTGCTTTTGTACCAGAATCAGTATTACTGAAGAGCAGCAAGAGAGTATAAAACACCCATTTGTGAATGATGCATATATATGCAACCCTTGTAAGAGGAAAAATATTTTCAGAGAATAATAATTCACCAAAAAATACCTTCTGGGTTTCAGATCCGAGTGCCAGCCAGACAAGTTACTGTGAAGGGACTTAGCTGATCATCAGTATCTGAAGTCTGTTCCGAGTTAGCTACTGTTCTTAAACACATGTAAAATAACCTTACTTTTTACAGCATGCAATGTACAGGAACAAGTAGGCCTACAACATACACAGGCTTTGTGCAGGGGGCTTAAAAGGTTTTCTATGGGCATCCTGGCTGGAGAGCAGTTCTGCTTTTTCCATTGGGTAGAAGTATACTGACAAGAAGATCATGAGTCATTTTGTGAAATAACTTGTTTGTGTATTCAAACACTCTCTCACCAAAAACAATGTTTAAAATATGTAGGTATGTAAAGGTATGCAATCAGCATTAGCACTACAGAGGAAAACAGCTCAGGAGCTGCTGCTCTGCAGTATGCACCTGTGAGACACAGCAGCTCCAGATTTTGACCTCCCTCAGAGGCTGAAAATGAAGAAGAGCTTTACTTTGTACAGAGGCATGGCTCCAGCTTCTCTCTGCACATGGCAGCACCTTCCATACCTGCATACTCTACTTACAGAAATAATATACCACCAACCAGTATCGTCCATCCACCTCGGAAAGAGGAATTATACCCACATTTTTCCCTGGCTTTGACCACTATATGTGTGTGTACAATTCTCAGAGGGAGCTCAAGCATTTCCATCTTTTATTGTTTCATCCTCATAGAATAGAAAAATGGCAGCTTATGCTGCAGCCAGATCTTTTGCATTGTTTTTCTGTTTGAAGTACAGTGAGTGTGGATAGCCAAATTTGAGACATGGGTAGCCAGCCTACTATTCATAGCAAATTAATTTGAATTCAGACTGTTGGAACTGAAGTCTGACTTTGGCCAAGAAACTTTTCCTTTCTCTTCCATAAAACTGTCATAGAACAGTTTAGGTTGGAAGGGACCTCTGGAGATCATTACAACCCTCTGCTAAAGGCAAGACTAGCTTTGATCAGGCTGCCCTGTCTGATCAAGTTTTGAATCTCTCCAAGGAACCTCTCTGCCAGAAAAGTAGAGTTAGCTACCTCCCTCTTGGGGCCAGACAATTTAGGACTAAAATACAGGGAAAATAAAAATATATTATTAATAATTTTGGTTGCATTAATGGCCACTTACTTCATGTCTAAATGTCTGAATTTTTTTTACATGGCACGGTAAGTACAATGATTGTCACAGAGAATAAATCAGGTATCTCATATGTAGTTGACTGGAGAAGAGAAAAAGCGCGAAAGTAAATTACAGAGATCCCATGAGTAAAAAAATGGTATGTCAAAGTCAAACAGCTAATCAGACTACATACCCTAAGGTATACCAATAAATCAAGTTGTCATGAGTGTTCCTAATGAAGGACCATTTGTGAAAGTTTTACCTTTACTGTCTTCAGCTAGTATTCAGCAAGTGAATAACCTCCATGTTGCTCCCAACAGAAAGTGCAAGAGAGACAAAAATATAGAATGCAATTTTAAACATCTCTAGATACATTAAGAAATGATAAATACAGAAATGACCATTGCAATCGTCTACTGTAACTCCTGTGTAACACGAACTACAGGATTTCTCTAAATTAACTGCTGTTTAAGACAGACATCTCTTCCAAGAAAAAAAAAAAAGAAATTGCACTAATTTCCTAGTTAAGTTCTTCCAGTAGTTATTTTTTCTCCCTGTGAAGTTGCAGTTTATTCCCAATAAAAAAATTTAGCTTTAAGTTTCAAATGCTGAATTTTGTTACTACTTCACCTGTTAGAGTGCAGAGGTCACTGTAATTGTATTTTTATTGCCTAGGTATCAGTGCATCAGTAGCCTTCCATATTTTTAGAAAAAAAATCTTGTTTTCTACTCAATCCTCCAAATCCTCTCCCATTCATCAACATCCTTTTTAACTTGCAGACTGCAGAAGGTAGAATAGAGAGAGAGGGTAGGCCCCAGAAGTGACGGGGTGGAGAGGAACACCAGGAATCTTCATACTGTCATATGGAAAGAATAACATATTGATTTTTGACTAAAAGAGCTCCAATAAAATGGAGCCTGGAATAACTCAAAATAGCCATTCCCTTAGATGAGAAGTGCCATGGTCAAGGAGAGGCACATTGACATCAGGGGCTGATCCATAGGGTAATGTGAACCATGAAGGAACAACAAAGAACATCACCCCAGGAAACCTTGTACCACATCCTAAAGCTAATGAGTGCCAATAATATAAGATCTCTTTCATCCTATTAGACAAAGGAGCTCAAAAGTCCTGATCCTGCTATGACTCAGATGGGAAATCCTACAGCTAGACAGAGAAAAGAAAATAAACTGCTGCTGAAAACTTCCAATCAATTTTTTCTTGTGACCATTTTTTTTTTTTTAATCCAGAGGCCCTCTATGTGAGCAATTGAACTCCATGGGAAGATCTGTGTTCTGGTCACAGCATATCTGTCAACTTCATGCAAGGTGGCAGAAGCTATGTGTCAGTCCAGTTCCTTGGTAATTTCTATAGTTTTCCAGCAGACTTAAGAAAAGCAGTTGTGATGACAGGCACAGAGTAAGCAGATTGCTGTATAGCAGGAATAGGTGAATTTTTCTTGATACTGCTCTTACAGGAATAGAAAGAAGAATTTGCATCCATTAACTCCTGGGACATTTTTAATATTATTCTCATTAAAATCTTCATAAGAATTGCAGCTATTTAACTCATCTAGCTGAACTGGCAGGAGACAGTCTACTAAATTCAACATTTTCTATCTGTTCTTAAGTCTAGATTCTAAAAGAGTCAACGGCTCATTTTCTGACAGTAAAAGAAGTTTGTGGTCAAATTTGTGTAGAAGGAACCAGTCCCTTGGAAGTTCAGAGTAACCTCAAGATGCAATCGCAAACAATTTCTTATGAGTTTTGCTTGTGAATTTCTTGAGGAGGACAAATCATTTAAGTTCACAAAAACAAATCTGGAGGCTAACAGTAGGCAATGACTGTTACAAGACTTTGCACATTCTGTGGTTCAAATCTCCCTCACGTTACACGGTCTTCTACCAAAAGATCTTGATGTGCTTCTCAGCCTGGGAATCTGCCCCTATTATCTGGCTCAACTGCTGCTTTATAAAACCTTTATAAAACATGGTCCAATGGACAGAGCAGGACAGTCAACAGCATAAAGAGATGGCAAATAAACCAGTCCTATATAGAGTGGCATTAAGTACAAAAGTCTGGGAATAATGATTGACTCAGAAGTTTAAAATCTATACATATATGTAGACATATATATATGTACATGTGTGTGTCTATATGCATATTTATCAGCTAGATAAATATAAAGCATATGATTGTATATTAAGTACACATGTATGCATATATATGGCTTTTGTGACATTTAATTAGTTGATTAGCGACAATTTCAACAGGGAGACTGTTCACACTAATCTGAGCTCACACTTTGAGATCCAGGCCTACTTGCATACAATATGATGTAGAAAAGAAAGGCAGTAAATTGCCAATTTTAGGCTATCTAATAAATTATAGCAGAGCTGAAAAAGTTGTGTTACACCATTGCACAAATATCTGTTACAGGTAGTCTGAAAAATCCAAGTTCAGACTCCGAGGAGCTGCAGGGAAGAGAATAAAATTATACATATGCTATGGCTACTACAGAGACGTGAATTATCAGCTGCTTGCGTTCCTTTAAGGAAGAATTTGTGAGATATGGAGCTCAAGATCAGGGAAAAAAAACCTCACTGGTATAAACCCAGGAAACATTAAGTTGTGCAAATTCATGCAAATGGAATGAGGGTTCACACTGCTTATGACTAGCAGAGCTTTCTTTCTCATGATAGTTATGACAACAACGCATAGCAGTTCAGGATGAAAGGAAAATTATTGCAAAATACATTAAGAGACTGCCTAGTGTTACTTTAATGCTCCCAATACTGCTATATTTATTTAATACTTGGGGAAAAGCGCAGTATGAACTGAAATTGCTTGAAGGAATGAACAGCTGAAAAGTATATAAGAATAGTGCTTTTGTTGTTAATTGGAGTTATTAGAAACATTTTTGCCTCAAGCTTCCTTTAATATTTTCTGGTGCTTCTGAATATGAAGGGAAAGAGAGATAGAAGAGGTGGGAAAGAATTGTAATGTGGTGAAGAAATGATGTAACTTTTTCTCTCTAGTCATATTTGCAAGGGTATGTGGAAGAAGTCTGCTTCTTTAAGGGTATCTTAGGACCTTTTTCAATGCAAAAAGGGATAATAAGAAAAGGAGTAAGCCATAAACAAAACACAGGGCAGTGATAAGAACCAAACCTGGTCAGTCACACTAATTGATGAGGGCAAGTGAGATTTATTCCAGCAAGGTTATCTGATGGGGGACGTTGTCAACTGGGAAACTAAAGAAAAAGGGGGAAACCAAAACCAACAACATCTACAGAGACACAGACCTGACCAAACAAATGTGGAGACAGTGACAGGAAACAAACCTCACCAGTTACACTAATTGATGGGCTATCAAGAAACCACAGGCATCACTTCCAGGAAGATCAACCTGGATTTTGCAACTGATAAGATTGTAAACCATGGGGACCCAGACAGGGAGGGGTGCAGGAATGAATAGAACTGTACAAACCCATGGGGAGTGTGCAGGGGAACGGGGAACAAGGAGGAACAAAGAGGAAGTAGACAGAAAAGGGTATAAAAGAGGTTGGTCACACATAAAATGGGGCTGGCCAGTATGCTTGTCTGGATGAGCCCTGTGCCTGATCACTGCAGTCTCTCCTATCTTCTTATAGCTTCTTATCAAACTTTTTCTTAATTATCATCTCTCTGCGTAATCTCACTCTCTCTCTCATGCATATGTGTGCTGCAAGGACTAAGCGCCAGCTACTGATGAGACCTCTGTGTGTGTGAGTGAAAACTGGTGACAGCTACTGGAGCCAGTGGGGTCTTTAACTTCCAGCCACTGGGGCAGCAATGGTGTTTGTTCCCAAAAACAGCTACTGGGGGGACTGGGGCGAGTGAGGTGAGTGAGCGGCTCTGTGCCGGCAGCTGGAGCGGGACCGTGGGTCCTAGGTGCCAGCTGCTGGGGGGGCAAGTGTCTGTATCTTCCTCACACCTGGTGTGTGTGGGATGCGCATGTGTATTCACTAGCAAAATTAAAGTTGGGTCCAGACTGGGGGTATCAGGCAGGTAGGGGGTCCGTCCTGGTTCGCTCACGGGGACATGCAAATGTGCAGTGCCTGAGGGATGAGTGTATGAGTGCTGCATGTTTGCCAGCGAGAATCAAGCTGGGCCATAGTAGGGGACCCATGAAGTGGGAAAGGGGGCCTGCGATCTGGGCAGGGGTGGCGGGTGGACAGAGGCCATGCTGGTGCTTAAGGGATCTGAAAATGTGAGTGTGCTTGTGAACCTGGAGAATGTCGTGTGTGTGACTGCACTAGTGAACTTGTATCTCTACCAGCTGAAGAGGAGGAGGAGACTTGCCTGTCTGTATTTGCTTTATGTGAGTCTTGTGTGTAGGTGCTGTTGAAGGCAGGGCCTTGTCTGTGGCAACCTGTGTGACCAGCTGTGTCCGTGACCTGTGTGTGTCTGGGCACCAGGCTGGCCCCCAGCAGCTGGGCAGGAAGGTCCTGGGCTGGAGCGGCTGGAGGAGGTGGCCACATTCTTAACATCTCTTAACAATATTCTTTTCTCTATTCCTACTCTTGATGCCAAAAATACGAATAGGATTGCAATTTTGCAAAGCTTTCAACTCCTGGGAATGAGATGTTAGGTAATAGTTTGAGCAGAAGTCATGTAGATTAAAACTTGGGACAGCACTAATATGAGCACAACACTCTTTTAAATGTGCCTTAGCTTTGCAAATATAGAAAAAGAAGCCAGAATAATCAAGGAAGAAGTCACTTCTCTTACTTGTGTTTGCTATGGCTACAATGCGGAATGCTGGGTATCATATCACTAACAGGCTAGTTCAAACAGCTCAGAGTTCGCACACATTGCAAATCATGTTCAAGGTGATGGATAAATATTGGTCAGTACTTTCCACTGAGCTATTTGCTCCCACAGTCTACAGCATAGAAACACTTGGATGTGGGGCACTTTGCACAAACTCTGTATGTAAGCCGAGGAATGTGACCTCCTATTAGAAGCCTCTGCTCACTCTGCAGATGTTTGCTGCTTGCTAGGTCAATTCAACCATTTTTCCATATTTTCTCTAAAGCCCACACAAATTCCACTCCCCATTACATTGCCTATCTTCACATTTTGGCTTTATGTCCATTTCTGTTGAGTTTTTTTCAAAACATTCCATAGTGTTCTAGTGACCCAGAATATCTATCACTTAAAGCACTAATCCCTAACCTTTGCATGCTGTCTTCCTGAGATTTTTATTGCCCTATTATCTCTTAGCTTTAATTTGTTTTGTAAATCTTTCGGTTGTTAACCACGTTGTTAACCCAATATCTGTTGGAGGGACAATGTGGCAGCGCATAAGCAATCCGAGAGGTTCCTGGAATGCGTCAACGATAACTTCCTTCTCCAAGTGGTACAGGAGCTAACAAGGAGAGGTGCTATGCTGGACCTTGTTCTCACCAACAAGGAGGGGCTGGTGGGGAATGTGAAGCTCAAGGACAGCCTTGGCTGCAGTGACCATGAAATGGTGGAGTTCGAGATCCTTAGGGCACCGAGGAGAGCGTGCAGCAAGCTCACTACCCTGGACTTCAGGAGAGCAGACTTTGGCCTCTGCAGGGATCTGCTTGGTAGAGTGCCATGGGACAAAACCCTGGAGGGAATAGGGGCCCAAGAAAGCTGGTTAATATTCAAGGATCACCTCCTCCAATCTCAGGAGCAATGCTTTCTGGGCTGCAAGCGCACATTGCCGGCTCATGCCCTATTTTTCATCCACCAATCAGTTTTACTGATGATACCAAACTGGCAGGCACTGTTGACTCTCTCAATGGACAAGATAGGTTGGAGTATTGGGCAATCATCAATGGTGTGAAATTTATCAAGGCCAAATGCCAGATTCTGCATGTGGGATGCAGTAATGCCAGGCACAAGTATAAATTGGGAGAGCAGCCCTGCAGAAAGGGATCCAGGGGTGCTGGTTGACAGCAGGCTCAATATAAGTCAGCAGTGTGCCCTGGCAGCCAAGAGGGCAAACTGCATCCTGGGGTGCATCAAACACAGTATAACCAGCCGGTCAAAAGAGGTGATTATGACACTGTATTCAGCGTTGGTGCGGCCTCACCTTAAATACTGTATGCAGTTCTGGGCCCCACAATTTAAGAAGGATGTGAAGGTCCTTAAATGCATCCAGAGGAGGGCAACAAAGCTGGTGAAAGGGCTGGAAGGTATGTCCTATGAGGAGCAGCTAAGGACTTTGGGTTTGTCTAGTTTGGAGAAAAGGAGGCTGCAGGATGACCTCATTGCTCTCTACAGCTTCCTGAGGAGGGGAAGTGGAGAAGGAGGTGCTGATCTCTTCTCCCTGGGATCCAGTGACAGGATGTGGGGGAATGGCTCAAAGCTGCACCAGGGGAGGTTCAGACTGGTCATTAGGAAACATTTCTTTACCAAGAGGGTAGTTAAACACTGGAGCAGGGTTCCTAGAGAGGTGGTCGATGCCCCATGCCTGTCAGTGTTAAGAAGCATTTGGACAATGCCCTTAATAACTTGCTTTAACTTTTGGTCAGGCAGTTGGACTAGGTGATCGTTGTAGGTCCCTTCCAACTGAAATAGTCTAGTCTATTCTATTCTATTCTATTCTATTCTACTCTACTCTACTCTACTCTACTCTACTCTACTCTACTTTATTCTACTTTATTCTATTCTATTCTCCTGTGATGGGTGGGACTTCATTCCCCCAGTCCCTGCTTTGAGAGTCAGGGACTCAAGAGATGTGAGAAGAGCAACTGACAGTGAAAAACCAAGGCAAAAAAGTTGTTGAGTACCTCAGCGTCCTCCTTGTCAATTGTCACCAGATCCCCTGTCTCATTTATCATGTTTACACAGTATCTCAAACAATTGGCCCTCAGTTTGCTGTGTCTGGCCTCTTCATTATTACAGAAAAGGTAGTAGTGTAAAATAATATTCTCCCGTCTCCCCCAGATCTAGAACATGCTAGAATTTGGGAACACTTACATAAGTAGTAATCAGTTTTCTGCTTATACTTCAGTTATAAATGCTACAGACCTTCGGTGTCTTACTCAAAGTTCTTGTGGGTAACAATCACTGGAAATCTAGATGACAGTTAAGAAGCTGTCCTAGGTTCTACTTTAGCACTATTTTCTTTAACAATGTGTATACAGAAGATAGAAAAACAACCTAGCAAGAAGCTTATCATGAATATCCTGAAAGTGCCAGATAAGACCAAACACACTGTTTCAAAGAGGAACCTATTTTTTTGCCAGTCTTACATTCCTCCAGGCAACTCCAGCTTCTGCACTTAATTTTAAAATGTTTCCACTATTTTTCTTTAAATAAAATATATTGCAGTGCAATCTACTTATTGAGTCTGAGATTACCACAGTTCTTTCACACCTTCAACCCCTTTTTGTCTTAATATGCATTCTTGAGATGAGAATAATGAGGTAACATCCACAAGAGTTTCCATGAAAAAGGAAAAGAAAAACATAATTTATGTAAACTAGAAGTGTTCTACTTTTACCAAGTAAACTATGCAAAGAACCTGCATAAAAGTAAATAGAAGTTTTATAAATCAAACCTTAAGTGCCAAAATGCATTCCCATTTCCAGCAGTAATTTAAAGAGTTGAAGCAGAAACATCGTTTTTGCAGCCATTATAATTCAAACACTGAAACTTGTAAACCTTTTATTATAGCCCTTTTTCAAAATGCCTATGCTTAATTTAAGAAAGGTATTTCTACTTCTGGTAATTTGTGCTATCAGAGAGGTACAAACAGTGAATGTAATGTTACTCCGTATAGGTACTTTACTTGTAGGCTATGTCTACAAAATATAGAAAAAATGCTATTTTTGTAATTACTTCAAACTTAATTTCAGGTGTCACATCATGTAAGTCTTTCCCAGCCTGAGTGTTTATCCACAAACTGATGTGCACCTCAGATAACTTATATGAAGTCAGTGAATGAGACCCTCCTAATGGCAAAACAATCCATGGATACAAATTCCAGATTGCATGTCCCATAGATGTGATAACGCAGATCACATTGAGATGTGACATGCTCACTAATGATTTAGTTTGGGAACCAAGTCTCAAGATGTCACCTGTTGGCTTCCATCTTCAAAATCAATGTCACTGGTTTCAGCTGTCTCCTTCGCACAGAGACAATGATTATTATCACTTAAGAGAGTGAAATGTCTTTAATATACAAATTACCTGTGTTTAAATCTCTGCCTATTTATTTATTTTTACTAGAGTATTCTCAGGAATTTGTGTCAGCAAATGACTTAAATGAAAAAAAAAAATCAAATTAAGAGAATATGGATGTACAGGTAACCATAGTGAGAAGATATTTGGAAAAAGTTTTTCAAAAATCCACGTCACTGATGGAAAAAAGTCTCTGTAATATCTGTTTTCCCCTTCTTGAGTTTACAACAATTTTTTTTTCAGTTCAGGATCAAAGACTGATACTCACTGGTTTATAAGAAAGCACTTTCCAGCTACTTTGCGACGTTGTTATAGTATTGGCCCATGTGTGCCAATATCGTGGTGCTCACAATGAGCAATATATAAAAACCTCATATGAGTTTGCAGCTCACAAATAGTTAATTCCCCAAAAGGTGACCCAATTTGTCAAACAAAATGACTGCCTGATTGAACTAACTCCAGTATAAATATTTCATCCCAGTATTAAGGTAGATTTGAGCAAAACCAGAAGCAGAATCCTCTGGAATCTAAAACATTTACAAAATGAAGACTTATCTTCCAGCATACTGCAGCACTGACCTAGTTTGCATGCATTTTCATAGCAACAACAGACATATCATTAGTCTTTGCTTAGAAGATATCAATCATAATTACAATCTGGAAACAGTATCTGCTAAAGTGGGTGAAAGCATTGTAAGACCATTAATAGTGAAAGCATGGAGCTATATGACAGAGATAATTTACAGATTTTTCAGCTGCTAAATCACAGCTTTTAGAAAGCTTTTGGTTTGCGTTTTTTACATCAGTGACTGATTCACTTACCTTGACTGTTTTTCATAAACTGAGATGAGAATAAACAAGAATATATATGCAATGTACTAGAAAACCCATCATATTTCAGGATACTCAATAACTTTAAAATAAAAAAAAAAATGAAGCCCTGACTCACTAAAGTAGACTGCTGAACACTGTCTTCATTACAATGCATTGTCACAGAGTGCTAGGCTCTAAATTAATAAAGTCTGAGGACAAGAATTCTTTGCAACTGATCTAGAAAGGCTGGCTAATTAGAAATAGAAACCATTATGTATTTTACTGATCTCCAAACATTTTTGTAGGAAGTGAAAGGACTGCAAAGCAAGCTTATTAGATAGGGTTGCGACCAATTTATTGGATGTACAAAACAACTGATGTGAGGATTCATTATTATTTTCAAATAGAATGTCTCCTAAAAAGATGAGATGAGCAATTTTAGGCACTGGTATTTGTCTAAATGTATTACCTAGAAAAACACATGTACTCTCCAAAAAATAATCTGTCTGGTAGGGATCTCTCCATCTTTCTCTGTATACCATGTAATTTCTTTACACGAACACTATGTTAGTTTAGAAGATAATATATGACTGCTTTGAAAATGAATGATAGGAGACCTACAGGAAAGACAGGGAGGGACTCTTTATCAGGGAATGTAGTAATAGGACGAGGGGTAATGGTTTTAAACTGAAAGAGGGTAGATTTAGATTAGATATTACAAAGAAATTCTTTACTGTGAGGGTGGTGAGACACTGGAACAAGTTGCCCAGAGAAGTTGTGGGTGCCCCCTCCTGGAAGTGTTCAAAGCCAGGTTGGATGAGGCTTTGAGCAACCTGATCTAGTGGAAGGTGTCCCTGACCATGGCAGGGGGGGTGGACTAGATGATCTTTAATGTCCCTTCCAACTCAAACTGTTCTATGATCCTATGCGATGATTGTATCAAGTCTTTAAAATACGCAATTTTCATTATTCTTATTACCTCAATTCATAGAATCATAGAATATCTCGAGTTGGAAGGTACCCATAAGGATCATTGAGTCCAACTCCCAGGATTTATTTTATTTAAATTTATTTCAGTAAACATTTTTTTTTAAATCAGGTAAGGTACCTGTGATGCTATGAAAGTAAACATTTTAATTTAATTCCCTTTCCTTCAAGTTTGAAAAAATTTTACACATGCTTTAGATCTATGTCACTTTAAAATACTCAGTTGAGTTTGCTCCCAAATAATGTGGAAATAATTTTATATGCTAATTTACTGTCTGTCTTAAAAGGTCTTTGTAAAGCATGTTTCTTTTCATGTTATTGATCTGATACAAAGTTCATTTAGAGCAGTCAGAGAATCCACAGATTTTAGGTCTGGATAGTTTTTCCATTGTCTCTTCCATTTCTAGTCTCTTTACTCTACCCTCTTTTATGTAAATATTTTCCCCGGGGAAAAATATGTATATGTGTTACGGTCACACATTTAGGAACGTATATGAAATAACAGCAAATAAAGGTAAGCTTCTGGGCTGCGAGTAAGTCTCACTTTAGGTCTAGGTGACTAGGCAGAATGTGCATGCCTTTGTCATCGGTAGGTACACTGAACAAGGATGATTTATTGGCTGTGCATCAGGTAGTTTAAGGAGAAGCTGTATGGAAGAGCTTGGGATGGAAGAAAGGGAGGAAGTTTAGACAAAATAGCACTGCAATAGTGGCAGTTTCACTACAACTTCATCTGTGGCCTTACCTTCCTCATCAGATTATTTTCTAATAACTCCACTTCAATAATTGAATAACAATAACAGAATATTAAAGACTTAGTGACATAGTTTTCAGAAAAAAATAGTAAGATCATTATAATGGCATTTCACTCTCGGTATTGTAAGTGTTTTGTAATTTTGCAAATTTATCAGTATAGAAATATTTTGTAAAAACAGCCTTATGCATAAAAATAGTCATTTAGACTTTTTGTTTCAGCAATGCTGAGTCAAGTTTTACCATGTCTAAGCCCATATTACATATACATATGAATTGCACATATTTTCAGTATAATACAAAGCCAAACTTGAAGTACTCAAAATGCTGTGGTAAAAATTGTTTTACTTCACTATGATAGGATTTTCTTAACCAAGGTATACAAAACAATTTGACATTATTAAAAAAAACATATTTCATTGACTCCAAAACATATTGCTTTGGAATTTTATTGTGAAAGAAATAATAAAAAAGATCAAATTTGTATTAAAAAAAATTGAAGTGTTTAAATTGCCTGTGGAACTAGTATCCCGGTTTTTAAACATCCTTTGTTCACATAGTACACACCTCTGTACCTTTCAGAGAACTTTGACCAAAATACGCAGCAAAGATCTTTATCCTGAATGCAATCCCAGTGACTTAAAGTGAACTGCTGGCGATTGTGTTTTGCAGGATAAAGTACTTAAAGGATTGGCTCCTCTGTTGAGGTTGCCACAAGGCAATCTCGAATTGAGAATACTTAGTGTCTTTTGTTCAGCTAGCTATGATTTTCTCATCAATATTCCAGGTCAACTTTTACATTCACTGGCAGATCTTATCTATGATGCTTCCACTTTTTTTAGCAGATATGATTTTAATGAGCTAAGAATAGTTTTAAGAGTTAATTAAAAATTAAAAGAGGTGTCACTTCCCAATATCACTTTAGTACACATTATATAAACAGCAGTGAAAAGAAGAAAAATCTTAAAAGAGTTCTTATCCATATTTGCAGTTTGTCATGGCTAGTGATGATCATAAATTAAGATTTTCTGTATGTCTTATTCTCCAGTTTAGATGGAGCAATAGCCTTTCATTTGTAAACTGTAAAGAAACATAGTAGGCAAGGGCAGGAAATGGAGAAGACTAGCACAGTAAAACGGCAGTGGAATTCAGAGGACATGACTGAATAAAAGCTGTCTTAAAAACTCAAAATCTTGCATTCACCAACCAAAACACAGGCCACAGTTAATCGCTGTTATATTAATGAGGAGTGAGGGACATGGTTACCTCATAGTAAAGAAAATGTTGATAAATGGCAAGTATTTAAGTAGAAATGCCTTTCCAGGCAGAAATTTATCCAAAGAGCACCTGTTTCATTATAATGTGTTCTGCAGTAATGATTTAATAATTTAAAAGAGAAAGTACCAGCTACTGAATTATCAGTAGAACTTCCTACTCAACGTACTGTAACAGTTTGCCATTCAAAGCCTTGACCCACTTTGCTTACAAGAGCTAATGGAGTAGCAATTTAAGTTATTTAGGCTGAAGATATATAGAATTTTTCTAATTAAAAAAAATTCATTCTGCCAATGGGTATTTGTACTGTCAAGAAATCCATCCATTATTATAAACACAACATGTAGCAACTACTGTGATTAAGATGGCCAACACTTTCCATTAGAAGATCCTGTTTCAGTTACTCCCAGTTATAGTTAAAAAACCCCTAAATGTTCATTTACTCTCTTAAGGATGCAGAAGGTTATGGATGGAAAAAGCATGCTATAGAAGGTATTGAATAAGGACAGGGAAGGAAAATGAGCTTAGGAGCCTGGAAGTGGGAAATATGAGATAGAGGAACTGCAGGCAATGAAACAAAATGAGCACATGGAGACTAAAAGAGAGCTAGAAAGATGTTACCATCCTTTTTTGTCAAACAGATGTTTTCAGTAAGTAAGGAAACCACAAATGGGATCAGCGGCCTAATCGATAGTAGGAGAGAGATCAGAAACCAGATGCAGGATTGAGATATGACTGATACAAAGGCTGAGAAAACGATTGGTCAGAGTGATGAATAGGAAAGTGATCGGTTCTGGCTCTGCTAAGCACTTGAGAAAAGCAGCTTCTCCTGAGCTCACATACAGCTCCCCAAATTACTGGATATTTTACATTAATCTCTCATGTCTTAGTTTTCCATTTATAAAAAGGAGATAGTAATAACTACTCACTTCACAGGGACATTGTAAAAATAAATGTATTAATGTTCATGAAGCACTTGGATACTGTAATGATGAGCACCATAAAAAGCTTCTGAGGAAATTAATTTTGTCTTCAGAGTAGGTTTTGAATAGTCTGAATTAATGAAGGTGGGGGCCTGTGCACTGAACAATAGAAAATAGAACACTGTTCAGTAAGTGAGCAGTAATTTTTCTGTGACCTGAAAGAGTCTAGGGGGTCTAATGTAAAAAAAAAAAAAAAGTGATTGTGTGACAAATCTATATTGTAGGTCTCTTGCATGTAAGGTAGAATTCAGTTTGCATAGACAACGAGAAATCCCTCATCCTGTAGCTTGGATGTTTGACCTTGCAACTCTAATAAAATTCAGTGTAATATTTAATGTGTAGTTAGACACACAGTATATAAGTTTCTGACTTAATGCATTGTCTTTTAATTAGTGTGGTGTATGGAGTGGGTAGGTGGGTGGGCTCAGGATTTACATATTTATAGAATCCTGAGGGCATTTTTGCATATTTCCATGCTTGATGAGATATAGGGCTGAAACCTAATTAAAGGTTTTGTTTTGGTTTTTTTATTGTTTAGTTTTGTGTGTGTGTTTGTATATGGAGACAGGTTACAATGTGTTTTACAGAGAGCGTTTGCTCCTTTTTATATTTGTACCATGTTCTATGAAAACAGCTTCTGATATCTGACTTTTAAAACCGGTACAGAAGAAATTATGAACTACTGGGTCCTGGTGTGCAGATGTAACACATCTACCCAATCTCACTGAATTTAAGACTATCATGTTTGGGGACTTGACATTATCATCACATGGTGGTCATCAGAGGATGCTTTTGATGTTATCATTGACACTGGTGAGAAATTATTCTTGAAGCTTGTTTTGATTTTATCCTCAAAATAATTATAAGAAATGTTCTGCAAAATAACAGGGATATTACCATGTTCATGACTCTGAGTGCAAAACATTACAAATAAAATGTATAATTATTACACTTGAGAATAGAACTTCTATGTTGACAATACTTTCCATCTTTGTAGCATTAGGTAAGTTAATTAATTTTATCATTGTGCTCTGAACACTAGTGAAAATATCAAGAAGAACAAAGGACAAATTGGCCCTGGAACTGTACAGTGTTCTGAATTTATATCACTGATGTACTAAACTTTATTTATAGAACTCATGGATGTTGTAGGAGCCTCAGCTTTTATCTACTAGTACATTTTAAGTGTGGATTTACTGTTACCATTCTTGTCTTCTCCCATCCTCAAACTGAACGCATATCTTTCTGTTTCTGGTATCTCATGCTTCATATGGAATCAGCTGTATATAAGCTATTCTGTCCTTATAGAAAGAAAAAGACCAAAGAAAGGGGTCATATGCAGATTACCTTTAATTCTATCCCATCATCTTTTCTTATTAATTTTTATTAAGCTAGCTAAAAATCTTATCTGTATTTCTTTTCATTTCCTTTGTAAGTATAACTCAGCTTGACTTCTGCTAATTCTCACTTTATCCATATGTTTCACAACCTTCCAGATGTTGTTTTCTTTGATGATCAATCTCCTTCATTCATTGCAGGCTTTTCTTAAACTTAATACCTCCTCTGCAGTGTTATTAACTCAGCTAGAATTGAACTCTTTCCTAGTAGTTTTCCTCCCTGAGTTCCAAAAGTATTATCAAAAGTGACTCCACTGCTTTGATATGCAATGCTGTTCCTGAGCAGATCAGTTTAAATGCCCTGTCCAGTTCTCTCTTCCCTCCCAGCTGCTCTCTCCCTTGTGCTATCACAAGTACCTGTGCACCTGCATTTATGAATGGAAGAATAACCTGTCAGACAAGTTTATTTCTCAACCAGATCAGGAGCCTGATCTGCTTCTCAGGAAAGCCACAATACAGCTGTGCCAGGACAATGGGGGGAGCATAGTGAGGGCAGGAATACCATGGTAGCACTACAAATGCCATGCAAGAAGTTTCAAGTAAACCTACACCTTTAATTTGAAAGAAGGTAGAATACTGCTCACCACAATCTGCAACACCTGGAAGGCTGTAAGTAGAGAGATGACATGATAATTGCCAAAAGTCAATCTGAGTTAGAACTTGCAAAGGAAATCTAGAAACTGTTGCCTGGTCTTGGCACAGAATTCTCCTTCAGCCTTTTAAAATTTCTCCTATTTAGAAATGCTACTCTTAATTATTGTCATCTATTTTTAAATGCCAAGACTAATGGTTCATTAGCATGACAGATTAGATTGTGAAAGACAGGTAAGTAGGTTATAGGCAGGTTAAACACCAGCCTTCCAGTCCTGCAGAGAAATGCACAATGCTAAAATGAGAAGTCAGTAGATGTACTATGCATCTTTAAATGATTGTTGTAATTACATTTCAAACTGCGTCTCCCTACATGACTGATTTCTATCAATGCTTCCACAGAACACAAAATATAAAATGTATTGTTTAAAGTACATTTTCAGAGTTAAAGACTGAGCAGAACTTAAACCTCAGAATACTTTTGTCCTGGTTTCGGCTGGGATAGAGTTAAATCTCTTCCTAGTGCTGTGTTTTGGATATAGTATGAGAAGAATGTTGATAACACACCGATAACACACTGATGTTTTGAGTTGTTGCTAAGTGCCCTGTCAAGGACAGCTTCCATGCTCTACCAAACGCAGAGACTGGGAGGAGGGAGCACAGCCAGGACAGCTGGCCCAGCTGGCCAACAGGGTATTCCATACCATGTGACGTCATGCTCAGTATATGAATGGTAGGCGTGATCCAGGAAGTACCGATCGCTACTTGGTTATCGGTCAGCACGGGTGGTGAGCAATTGCATTGTGCATCACTCATTTTGTATATTCTATCATCATTATTTTCCCTTTTCTGTTCTATTAAACTGTCTTTATCTCAACCCACAAATTTTTCTCACTCTTACCCTTCCGATTCTCTCCCCGTCGCAGTGGGGAAGGGGGGCTGTGTGGTATTTGGCTGCCTGCCAAGTTAAACCACGAAACTTTTTTGGCATCAAGACTTATGTAGCAATAAATGAACTTGACAAGATTCAGGAGACAGTCCTGAAGGGCAAAGCGGTCCAGGAAGGCTGGACGTTCTTCAAGAAGGAAGTCTTAAAGGCGCAGGAGCGGGCTGTCCCTGTGTGCCGTAAGAAGAACGGGCAGGGAAGACGACCGGCCTGGCTGAACGGGGAGCTCTGGCTGGGACTCAGGGAAAAAAGGAGAGTTTATCACCTTTGGAAGAAGGGGCAGGCAACTCAAGAAGAGTACAGGGATCTCGTTAGGTCGTGCAGAGTGGAAATTAGAAAGGCAAAAGCCCGGCTAGAAGTCAACCTGGCCACTGTCGTGAGAGACAACAAAACATGCTTTTCTAAGTATGTTAATGACAAAAGGAGAGCCAAGGAGAATCTCCATCCTTTATTGGATACAGGGGGGAACGTTGCCACTAAGGACGAGGATAAGGCTGAGGTACTTAATGCCGTCTTTGCTTCAGTCTTTAATAATCAGAGCAGTTATCCTCAGGGTACTCAGCCCCTGAGCTGGAAGACAGGGACGGCGAGCAGGATAAACCCCCCGTAATCCAAGAGGAAGAAGTTAATGACCTGCTACACCACCTGGACGTTCACAAGTCTATGGGGCCGGATGGGATCCACCCAAGGGTACTAAGGGAGCTGGCGGAGGAGCTTGCTGAGCCACTCTCCATCATTTACCAGCAGTCCTGGTTAACTGGGGAGGTCCCGGACGACTGGAGGCTTGCCAATGTGACACCCATCTACAAGAAGGGCCAGAAGGAGGATCCGGGGAACTACAGGCCGGTCAGCCTGACCTCGGTGCCAGGGAAGATTATGGAGCGGTTCGTTTTGAGGGTGCTCACGAGGCATGTGCAGGACAAACAGGGGATCAGGCCCAGCCAGCATGGGTTCATGGAAGGCAGGTCCTGCTTGACCAACCTGATCTCCTTCTATGACCGGGTGACCCACCTAGTGGATGAGGGAAAGGCTGTGGATGTGGTGTACCTGGACTTCAGTAAAGCCTTTGACACTGTCTCCCATGGCATTCTCCTAGAGAAGCTGGCGGCTCATGGCCTAGACAAGTACACTCTTCGCTGGGTAAAAAACTGGCTGGATGGCCCAGCCCAGAGAGTTGTGGTGAATGGAGTTAAATACAGTTGGCGGCCGGTCACGAGTGGTGTTCCCCAGGGCTCAGTTTTGGGGCCAATCCTGTTCAATATCTTTATCGATGATCTGGATGAGGGGATCGAGTGCTCCCTCAGTAAGTTTGCAGATGACACCAAGTTGGGTGGGAGTGTTGATCTGCTAGAGGGTAGGAAGGCTCTGCAGAGGGACCTGGACAGGCTGGATCGATGGACTGAGGCCAACTGTATGAGGTTCAACAAGGCCAAGTGCACTTTGGCCAAAACAACTCCATGCAACAGTACCAGCTTGGGGAAGAGTGGCTGGAAAGCTGCCCGGAGGAAAAGGACCTGGGGGTGCTGATTGACAGCCGGCTGACCATGAGCCGGCAGTGTGCCCAGGTGGCCAAGAAGGCCAATGGCATCCTGGCCTGTATCAGAAATAGTGTGGCCAGCAGGAGCAGGGAGGTGATCGTGCCCCTGTACTCGGCACTGGTGAGGCCACACCTCGAATACTGTGTTCAGTTTTGGGCCCCTCACTACAAGAAGGACATGGAGGTGCTGGAGCGTGTCCAGAGAAGGGCAAGGAAGCTGGTGAAGGGTCTGGAGCACAAGTTTTATGAGGAGTGGCTGAGGGAACTGGGGTTGTTAGCCTGGAGAAGAGGAGGCTGAGGGGAGACCTCATGGCGCTCTACAACTACCTGAAAGGAGGTTGTAGTGAGGTGGGTGTTGGTCTCTTCTCCCAAGTAACTAGCGATAGGATGAGAGGAAATGGCCTCAAGTTGCACCAAGGGAGGTTTAGATTGGACATTAGGAAAAATTTCTTTATGAAAGAGTGGTCAGACCTTGGAACAGGCTGCCCAGGGAAGTAGTTGAGTCACCATCCCTGGAAATATTTAAAAGATGTGTAGATGAGGCGCTTAAGGACATGGTTTAGTGGACATGGTGGTGTTGGATTGACGGTTGGACTTGATGATCTTAGAGGTCTCTTCCAACCTGTATGATTCTATGATTCTATGATCCTAAGATTTATAAATCTCAGTTTCCATTTGCATACTTTGAAATAATCATAACTTTTTTAGTTTTTGATGGATATGGGATCAATGAGGTTGAAGTTATGCCTATGTGCAATTCAAATGGAATGAGATAATAAATTTTGCTCAGTGGAGTACATCCAGAATTGATACCCTTTTCTGAAGCTAGTAACTTATAATGAGAATCAAATTTGCACTGTATTGATGTATAATCCCTAATTAGGGATCTGACCTCAACTTTTCAAGCTGCCTTCATTCTAATATTACCATGCAAAAGAATAAATGCTTCTGGGTTGCTGCTTTAGAGCTTCGTGAGTTTTGTCTCTCAGCTTTGTCAAAATGCCCCTCTCAGGCTGAGGTAATGTGTGACTTCACCACAGAAAAGTCAAATGGATTAAGTGAAGGAATGAGTTAGTTGCTTGTAAGGACACATACAGAGTAACTGGCTTCTTTCAGGAGAACAAGGAAAGTCTAACATTTTTGCTTTACAGAATATCTCTGGAACACAGTGCTAGTTAGTACAGTCTTCTCATGTTCCTGAGTGTCACCCTACAGAAAGACTTCATGTGTAGCTGGGATTCTTCAGACTTAATCTCCTATCTTAAGATGTCTATCCCAAGTATTTTATAACTGAAACATCAAGATGAAGACCGAGAGTTAAGGAAGGATGGACAAAGACTAGACCAAAATTTGAGTAGCTTTGTTTAGTGCTTTTTAGCATTAAAATTTTTCATAATTTTCTTCACATAGTAAAAGTCATAAAATTACATTATTTCATACAACTATGGCATGTCTGATTCATATATGAAAGATGCAGTGTATGCATTTCCCCTAGTATGCTGAAGACTCTTGATTCAAGATACTCAGACTTTGTCCATACTAGTATAGTGAAAAGTATCAAGAAACACTCTCCTGCACTGGACTTTCATCACAGACACTGTCACAGTGTTAGAAGCATCCACGGGATTCTTTGGTGGGACCACAGCCTTCTTCAAGACAGTTCTTGTCACATTTTGGGTATTAGCAGGAGTGACTAGGGGCCATTCCCAAAAGACAGTTTAGAAGTACTCTGTGTCTTGAAAGATAAGAGTTTAGAAGTATGGGTGTGGACCTTTCCATATGATTTGTTCTCAGTGCTAGGGGATGTTTAATTTACTGCCATAGACACAGAACCCCTTTTAGAACTGACAAGATACTGATTCAAGGCAGCAGAGAGAAGACAAAAAGAGAATTTCCCCAGCGTCCTCTTGTCTTCAAGGAAAGAAAGCATTTGCTTTTGTAGATAGGAAAGAATTGGGTTTCCTCTGCTCTTTAAAGTGATCTAAAACAGGGGCAAGGCAGTTGGTCTTTAAATGCCGATGTAGCAATGGAAAAATAGAAACTTACTGCCATTCTCAGACAGCTTCAAAAGCAGAACTAAAGGGACAGAAGCACACAGAGCAAGTCTACCAGAGCTCTTAGCTGGTCTTATGCTATTATAGGCAAGTCACTGTAGATAGGGTCAGGAGACTATTTTGAAGACATGCTGCATGCTTTGTGTGGAAGGGGAGTTCCAGAAGACAAGGTGTGTATTTTTTTCCCTGAAGCTTTCCGTGGTTATCACTCCTGAATACAGTTGAGCTCCCACAAGGTTTACTGTCTGGCAATAGTAATTAATGTTCTGTTGGGAAATTTGAACAATGGATAAATATTAATTCATTTTGACATTCTTGTCAGAAAGAGTGGATGCTGTCTTCACAGTTTTAAGTGACCTCTCAAGTGCTGATTTTATTTAATTCTCCAGACTTGCTTTCGGACTTGGATGAAAGATTCACCTATGTAAAGCAAGGTCAAAAGGCAGATTTTCATCAAAGATTCACCATCACCACAATGATGGACCCAGATCTATCTTTTCCAACAGGAAAGCTTCTTTGAAAAGAGCTGGATAAAAAGAGTTGTAATGAGTTCTGCTATTTTTAAGGCATGAATTTTATTATTCTAGGCTATTTATTCACTTTAAGAAAGAAAGGATCAAGAAATGAATGGCAGAAGACTTAATTAAACCTATTATGTGTCTGTCATGATGACATTACGGTAACAAATCTCTACAGACTGTTTCAACTCTTGCTTTAGAAATTCTCATGTTTAACAACAACAAAGAGTTTAAGCATGTGCTTAATTTTAAGCACATACATCATCCCATCAACTTCAAAAAGATCACGCAAATATTTTAAGATTAAATACTTTTTTAGACAAGGGCCAAAGTTCTTAGCATCTTGCACCATTGAACTTAGTTGTATAAGCTGAATGTTTCTATAAACAACAAAGTAAATATCACTACAGGTAAAATTCAAATAACTTGGTTTCCCAAAGCTGAAATTAAACAAAAAGTTCTAATTTGACTCAAATCTTCATATTTTCACCATTTTTATATGAAAAAATACATATCTCTCAGTTTAAAATTCTGATTCTCTTAACACAAGAAAGAGCTAGATTTGCAGAATTGTAAAGTAGGTATATGCAAGTGGTTTGAACATTTATGTGGAAAACTGTGGCCTGGGGGTTTGCTCTGAGTCCTACAGTCACTGAAGACCTTAGCCTTGAAATCTCGTTTTGTAAGAAAGATGTCACAATCTTTCCTTGTGAAATTGCCCTACCTTGCACAAATAAATAATGGAAGAGAGAGGAAGCAGAGTCTCCACATCTGAACTAGAAGTCAGATCCCTTCCTTCAGTAAGATAACACAATTTCCTCAGTCTTCATTTAGCTGAAACCCTTTGTGACACAAATTCATATTAATCTCAGGTTCGCTGAATTATATTCTTCAATTAATAAAATATTTATGAATAAAATGCAACCAGTACTATTTACAATTAACTTTTTCTGTCATGTACACCTGGTCTGCAAGTATATCTTAAGCATGTATTTCCTAAAAACAGCAACTTGAAATTATGCAGAAAAATCCAAAGGTTTTATAGTGCAAGTCACTACTGTAGACGTAGCTATTCTTAACCAACAGAGTAATATTTTTCACATTGCTGTGATGGTTTCAGAGCAAAGCAATGCGCAACTTAGGTGGTATTACAGGTCATCAGGCACATTTTTAAAAATGGAAGTATGACTAGTTGCATTCTGATTTCTTTTCCCAGTTCAGCTTGTTATCATCTGTCTTTTATAGTGTTTAAGCTGTTTAGCTTTGTATGGTTTAGAAGAAATTGTTGATATTGTAATGCCATGAAACATTTTGTTACATTGCATATTCTGGAATTAACATGAGAAATCAAGGTTTTTCTCACGTCTAGAGGGTTGTAATTAAATCAACTCTTTACAAATTAACACTAGGAAATTATGAAGTAAACGCAAAAAGTTGTCCAGGGAGCATGATGGCAAGAAAGAAAACATGGATCATTAAGCTCATTTCTCAGGACATGAACTTGCTAACAGGCTGTCAGAAGTGTGCCATGATGGAATGGGCAGTACACAGGCTGTCTCCCCAGAAAACTATCGATTTATATGTCTGCATCATGGCTGACTTCTTATTCTGTACATCACTGGACAGTCGTGGTAGCTCATCAATTGGAAAAGGACATTTAAATGGTATCTAATCAATACCCTTCTCTGTAGATTAAATGAGAAAATAGATTCAATAAAAGAAAAGGAAAATGATACAAAGAAGCCACTGACAATCAGATTAATAAAACTGCAGTGAGGAGTTCCATAAATGACAGGTGAGAAGTTATTTCCCTCTACCACTTCTCTATATTTTTTAGCCCAGGCTGTAAATATCACAGAGATGGTAGGCTTGTGAAAGGTTGAATAATCCACAGATAGAGAAAAGCAATTTTGTTTTGTGACCTAATGGAATACAGAGATTGTACATGTGGCAAAGGTAAGCACAAAATACATCCACTGTTGTAGCCAAAGTTGTAGCACACTGTTCCAAAGAGAGGCTGTGGAACCTAGCACAAAAATATGCAGCTGTTGTGCAGCAAGGCAGGTAGATTTAGTCAATTTGGAATCTCTCTAGTTTTTTCAATTTCCCATCAGATTCAAGTCACTTATTCTTTTTTAGCTCATGTACAGATGCTGAAAGTAGCCAACATTGAGAAATTAATATTAAAGTTTAATTTTTAAATCCTCCCTTTAGGTTACAGAAACTTCTAACAACAGAAATGAGAGGAGATAAGAGACCAAACTAAAACCTTCTAACAATGGATGTGTGCTTAGTGTGTAAGTTACTTCATAAAACTTTTACACTTTCTTATTAAGTTTCATATCCTCAAAACACTTCTGATGTTGCTCACTTCTTTAAAATTACTAGGTGTTCGACAAAGTTAGGTTTCTGCTTGTAGCAACTATAAGTTTAGGACGAGAAGAAATGGCCTCAAGTTGCGCCAAGGGAGGTTTAGATTGGACATTAGGAAAAACTTTTTTACTGAAAAAGTGGTCAGGCCTTGGAACAGGCTGCCCAGGGAAGTGGTTGAGTCACAATTGCTGGAAGTATTTAAAAGATGTGTAGGTGAGGAGCTTAAGGACATGGTTTAGTGGGCATGGTGGTGTTGAGTTGATGGCTGGACTTGATGATCTTAGAGGTCTTTTCCAACCTTAATGATTCTATGATTCTAAGTTTCCTATGGTTTCTTTATTTGGCTGATGCTTTTGCCTTCATATATACACATTTTTTCTTAATGCAGTAAAAACTTAAGCTAGAATAACTATGTTTCCCTTTTCTATTTCCATTGACTGCAGAATCTTTAAAGATGTGTTTGGGACTTGAATAACTCTTCCATAGAGCTAGCCACACCCAGAACTACAGAATTCATTAACGTTAAGATGGGCTAAAGGAATTCAGTAATTATTCCTCTAATGCTCTTACATTTTAATGAGCTGATTAGAATCTTGTTAAGAAAACAATATACTTCATATATGAACTATTCCTTGTGATTGTGAAGTATAAATGACATTTGAAGCTGTAGCAAACTGATAGCTTTTTATCTTTTTAGCAACCTGCTATGAGCAAACTTATGAAATGTGACTTTAAATATATTGTTTTTGTGATCAAGAATTCTGATTTGCTTGACATTTTGTCAGTGTTATCTTTGGGCTTTTTCCCCCCAACTTTTCTGCATAAAATTCTATTGAAGACAAAAGAAATTCCTGGCAAATATTTGCTTTTATTGAAAAATAACTTTCTCCTTAATTTCTGTTACAGCATGGGGCTTTTTCTCTTTTTTTTTTTCCTTACTTTCTTAGAATAGCATAAAAACAGCATGACGTTAGGCATGAGAGATCATAGGAAATGCAAAGAAGAGAAAAAAAGAGGAGAACTTTTTCTGTGTTTAAATCATCATAAATATTTGCTATGATAGTTGAAAATTTCAAGCAGACCTTTAACTGCATATAACTGGTCTTTCAACTTCGCTCCAGTGATACAGGAGGCTATTTCAAATGTTATCTCTCTAAATAATAGAGAGATATATATATAAATATACATATAAAATAATGTTCATTTAATATCTCTTTCTCTTTCAAATCCAAAGACAGCGTATAAGCATTTCAAAGTCCTATTTTAATTATGCACACATATGCAAATAATATAGTACATAAACATTTATATAAACTGGTAATGCATCACCAGTGCTGAACTACATGATAATAAACGAGGCAACTGGGCTTTTAGCCATGCAATTGTAAGAAAACTAAGAGCCAATGCAATAAACATCCTCTCCTTTTTCAAGTTTTGTGATATTTTGCATAGGCATATTACAGCACATGCTTTTCCCTGTAAGACAGTGTCAAAGACCTTGTCTAATGGTCCCTGTTGTTTCCTTTTGAGCTATATGCCATTTGTCTCTAATTAGAACAGATCTTCAAGTTGCAAAGATGTAACTATTTTCTGCAGCAGTACAAACCATGTGTCCTAGTTTCGGCTGGGATAGGGTTAAATTTCTTCCTAGTGCTGTGTTTTTGGATTTAGTATGAGGAGAATGTTGATAACACACTGATGTTTTCAGTTGTTGCTAAGTGCCCTCCTAGTCCAAGGACAGCTCCCGTGCCTACTGACTGAGCTAGGTACACGAGATGGGAGGGAACATAATCAGGACAGCCAGCCCAGCTGGCCAATGGGGTATTCCATACCATGTGACGTCATGCTCAGTATATGAACGGTAGGCGTGATCCAGGAAGTAGCGATCGCTACTTGGTTATCGGTCAGCGCGGGTGGTGAGCAATTGCATTGTGCATCACTCATTTTGTATATTCTATCATTATTTATTATCATTATTCTCCCTTTTCTGTTTTATTAAACTGTCTTTATCTCAACCCATGAGTTTTTCTCACTCTTACCCTTCCGATTCTCTCCCCGTCCCACTGGGGGGGTGGGGGGAGTGAGTGAGCGGCTGCGTGGTATTTGGCTGCCTGTCAGGTTAAACCACGACACCATGCATTCAAGCAAGTCCATGAACTTAATTTTTAAAATCTTTCTGTGAAAGTGGTAAGTTTCTAAGCTTCTGGAATCCATGGCTTTCAGTGAAAAAAGGGAAACTGAATGCCATTATGTGTAGCTCTGTATCTCATAATCAGAAATGCCTTGGTTTATCCTTGGGATTACAAATTACCCTTCAAACCATTAGAACCCAGTAAAATTACAGCACAACAATTACTTTAATTACTTTAAGGTTAGGACCTTTCCTTACAAAAATCTTTTTCAATGCTTTACTTTCTGTTTTACTGAAAATAATTGCAGACATGCAAGCCTACTGTTAACAAGCACTACTATAAAATGTTCTACTTCAACTATACTGAAATTTTATCTCACAGTATTTCATCACAAGCATGACATTTTTAAATTTCTTATATTTAGTTCAGGGTAATGTAAGCTAATTTTAGTCTAGTCCATCTCTACCTATCTATAATAATGCTTTAGAGCTCAATGCTAATTACTCAATGAACATAGTCTAAACTAAAGACCGTTTAATTGTATATTACTTCACCCAAGGTTGTTTTCAGGTAAGTAATGAATTTAAATGCAAGAAAAAGAGTTATTAATCAATGAGATGTTATATATTACTTGGTTAAAATATCTTAATATGGAGAATTTCCTAATTTATTTCAGAAAGATTGTGATTATACTAAAGTTTTTCTAGATATGAAGTAAGAGGTCTCAAAAATATTATGTTTTAAATCATAAAACCATCCTTCATGCTGTAAAGTAAAGATCTTCCCTTTAAGCATGTGAAAAGAACGTTTCAGTTTCTTAAAGGAAACAAAGAGTATTAGCACTTTGGGAACCAGTGTAAACTTTTGTTGTAGTTTAACCCGACAGGCAGCCAAACACCACACAGCTGCTCACTCATTCCCCTTTCCCCCCACAGTGGGATGAGGGAGAGAATCGAAAAAAAAAATAAAATTTGTGGATTGAGATAAAGACAGTTTAATAGATCAGAAAAGGAAGGGAATAATAATAATGATGATGATGATAGAATATGCAAAATAAGTGACGCACAATGCAATTGCTCACCACCCGCTGACCAATGCCCAGCCAGTCTCCGAGCAGCAATCGCTGCTCCCTGGGCAACTCCTAGTTTATATACTGAGCATGATGACATATGGTATGGAATATCCCGATGGTCAATTCGGTTAGCTGTCCTGGCTATCCTCCCTCCCAGATTCTCATGCACCTGGCAGAGCATGGGAAGCTGAAAAGTCCTTCACTATGTAAGCACTATGCAGCAACAACTAAAACATCAGCGTGTTATCAACATTCTTCTCATACTAAATCCAAAACACAGCACTATACCAGCTACTAGGAAGAAAATTAACTCTATCCGAGACAAAACCAGGACAACTTTATATCACCCAAGATATCAGGATGAAAGTATTCCATTCTTTGCTTCAAGAAAATTTTTCTGAACCTTCTGGTCAAATTCAAGACAGTGTCTTAGAATTTTAAAGCTGAAATCACAATGAAAATCTTTATTTTAAATTTACTTTGGATCTGAATTACTAAAACATTTCTGTAATATAAGATTCTGATAGGTTGTTATGAGTTCCAGTATGGTGACAACAATTTATACTGTGAGTTGCTGCATGATGCAAATATTGTTTCAATAGGAATACATCAGCCATTTAAGATCAGGGATTTGAAGAAGCATTAAATCAAGAGCGGAAGAGAGAGTGTCATGCTACAAAGAAGTTGAACTACAAATACACATTGAACTTGAAATCAGTCTTGCAAAGGGGTTGCTCACGAACTTCTAAAAGAATTTCAACCAGTTATGACTCTCTATTCTTTTTTAAAGATTTCTGTGTGCTTATAACAGCCTGTTCTCTCTCGCAAGTTCTGCAGCATGGTTTGCTACACTTCAGCACTTCCAGCTAGCATTCCTCCATTAGCCTTGACTGAGAAACTTTCATTACAATTCCCAGGTAAATACTTTAATGAACAGAAATCACATTCAAGCCATTGCAGTATAAAAACTTTGATATCTACAAAAACAGGTGTGCAAGCTAATAGTAATTTAAAAATCCAATAAAAATAAACCCACCAAACCCAACTTCTTCTTCCTTATTTTTTTTTTTTTTTTTTTTACAACCTCATCTAAATTTGTTTTATTGGAGGAGATAATATTGTAACTAGAAGTACATGGGGTCCTGAATGAACTGTGGATGTAGCTACTGAAACTCGTAGGCCTTCTGTTGTTTGAGCTCCAGCTCTCACTTTCTCCATATTTTTTTTCAGCTGGAGGTCAAATGGCCACCTGTTAGCCATGCTCCTGAAATGGGAACAGAAATCTGAGGTTCAGAGCCCTGGAACTATCTATATTTACCAGTTGTCAGGTTCTCTAACCAGGTGATTTGTTTTATGATAGTTTTCCTGTCTAAAAGATAAAATTTTTAGCAGAATTTTCTCAGAGCTACATTTAAGATTGAGGTCCAATAATACTGTGATAAGACCACTGTTGCAATGTTTAGAGTTTTAAATGTACTGCCCTGGCATGAGGAAACTGACAAATGTCAGTATTGCTCCCAGCTCAGAAGTAGGTGGATAGTGCCATGATCTTGCTAACAAATTCCTTGACAGGATCTGCAGCAGATAAGACTAAAGCTATAGATTTGAGAGGTCTGACTTTACCAGGGAGGGGGGGATTAAGGGAGAATCTCAGGCATCACACTATCTCTGCTGAGTTAGTGGACATGCAGGTAGGCAACTTGTCCTTAACCCCACTGTTTTCCAGTTGTGGTTATATGAAGATCTGCCTCATGTTTCATGGTAATGTCCTATTTTCAGCAGGATTTGAGAAATTAGGATGGAGTTCTTTTTTCATCCCTGCCTCTTAAAAACCCCTCAAGGTAGGATTTACCTAGATAAAACACTAAAATGATGTTGGTTGCCTTCCTGTAAAGTGCTGAAGGGAAGTCAGGGTTGGAGGTGGGAATATCTGAAATTCTGGGCCTGTTTTTCCTGATAGTATGTTTGAAAGAGAGCATGCTATAGATAGACCATAACATTTACTTGGGATCATGAATTGTTGATAGCTTCTGGGAAGTATATTGTAGTGAATGATTTCAAAAGTTTCAGTTTCCATTAACAACTACAAAAAAAAAATCTCAGTCTCAAAATGTATGAATGTATGCATGATATGTATGCATAAACATGGACAAAAAACCATGCATATTTTTATATATATATACATACAAAACTATGCTCACACACATAGTTATAGGTGCAGACTATCCTACAGATATATAGGCAGTTTATCTCACTCCATTCCTAAGTTTACAGTTCTTTCTCTCCTGCTCAGATAGTGTGGCAAAATGATACATGTTTCAGGAAACTAGCAATGAGTGAAATATATCGTTGCAGAGTAAGTACGTCATTAACAGATAGCATTTGGAATCATGTACTAGAGTTATTTTCCCTGATAGTTGGTTCTATTTTCAAGGTTAAAAGTCCACAGAAAACCACTCTTTCCCACTAAGCATTTTATTTCTAATTTTGAGATTGTAGCCCAACAAAGTCAGTGGACAGTGGAACTTGTGTAATGTATTCAAATTACAACTTAAAGCCTTATCAAGCAATGTAAAGATCTGATTTATCCATGTTAAAAAAATTGTTACTCACATGCAAACTGAAGAACAGCCTCTCTGCTTAAAATACTGCCAAACATGTTGGTGGTTAAACACTGATATTGTCCAGAATCCTTCATTTCACTGGGATTGTTGATGATCAAACTTCCTTCTATTAAACTGTAGCGATAATCACTTTCAATATCGATTTCAGTTCCATTTCGAAGCCATCTTAGGAAAAAAGAAAGAAACTACTTGAGCATTTTATGGCCAAAGGAAGGCATCAAGCTTGGTGTACAGAACCTGACAGCCCCAGTTGTTACAAGGGTGACAGCCACTCCAAGATACCCTGTGCAGCAACCCATTACTTTGGTAAAGCTTTGGATGGAGACATTCCACAACACGTGCCTGACAAAAGGTAAGTTTTTTTCTGAAAAAAACACAAGTAAAAACAGATCTTCAACATCTGAAGAGAAAGCATATTCTTTGTTTTACGTATGCGGAATCAAATTAGTAACCTCTTTTTTTTTTCTTTTTTTTCCCCCCCAAAATACTATCATCCACAAAGGTTTCAGAATTGAAACCTGTATAGCACCCTTTACGTCAAAAATAGGACTTTTACCGTCCTTATGATAATCAAAGTTTGAATTCATGTTCTACCATTAAAGCCTTAGGCCCAGATGAGCTTAGAGTTAGCAGAGCTGAGTCTGCACCGCGTGAGAGCAAGGAACCTTTCTTTTCCATTCTTTTAGCATTTGATCTTCTGGGCCCAAGAAATAGAAAAACCTGATTTAAATACAGAAAGCAGGAGAGCAAAACCTGTGAAGAGGAGGGAGGTAGATTGATGTATGCAGGTTGTTGTGAAACAAAAGATGTTGACAATGGACAAAGGCAAAATATTATCAGCTGGATCAGTATACACAAAATTCAGAGAAGACTGGGACTGAGACTGAATTAGCTGGCAGCTGGTCAAGGGTAATGCCTGGCAGCTACCAGGTAAATGGAAACTAAGATCAAATGAGGAGTTGGCAGAGGGAATGTTAAGTTTGGGAGGTGTTTGGGAGTGAAATGAGAAGCCTGAACAAAGTAAAGACAGGGATGGGAGTTAAGATAAGGTGGAAAAAGCCAGGCTGTAAGACACATGTTAGAAAGTTATCACACCTAAGCCAAAGCATTGAATAATTCCCGAATGAACACTTCTTCTTCTGTGGTTTCAGAAGTAACCTAAAAGTCTCATAATTTTTCTGTTGTGTGAGTGGGTTTTGGGGTTGGTTCTTTTTTCCCCTGGATATTCTCTGTCAAAAAGCCTCACTCCTCTCATTCATCTCCAAAGACTGAAACAACAAACCCTGCAATAGTCCACTGGCTGCAAGAGAAAAGATTTTGTGTGGTAGATTAATAGACTCCAACACTCTGGAATAACCTCGGGGGTGGGGTGTGTGTGCAGTGTCTCAATTAGAGAATAATCCACATAAGAATTTTTAGATTTGCTTTTGTGTTAAACTGTGTAGAACATGAAATTTTTAAAAGAATGCAAAGAAGAGATAAGCAGTGTAAACAGGTATGATGCACAGATATTTCCTTCATTGCTAGTTTGCAGTCATTCTGCAATTTCAAAGTTGCCTCAGGAAATTGCCAGGCACTTCCAAGCTTTGCCGGAGCTCAGCAAAGACTGCAAGAACTTGGCAACATCTAGACTCCAGAGGCAACTTTAATGAAGCAAAATGATTATCAGTTCACTCTATCTTGTTAACATTCATGGTGAGTGAGGTACAGACAGCAGAATTAAGCCGAAGTAGCTCTGAATTTTTCTTAATCCAAAGGTCAGAATTGCCAGAATTAAGATGAACTATGAAACTATTATTTGCCCCTTTTTTTCATGATTGGACTTTTGATCACAGAGGACTCCTGCTTCATTTAATGTAAGAATGAAACAGTGTTCACAATATCTTTATATTGCAAAGGATATTAGGGAAATGTCTGTAGGATTCACTACATTTTTAAAGAGATTCATACATAGCAGAGCTAAAAAGAAGAGGAACTTTTCATCTTGAACAATTTATTAATGTTTAAGATTTTGAATGAAATCATAATGAAAGTTAACTTTTACATATATGTATATTCATATATATATATAAGTGAAATGAAAATGCAAAAATTAATTGATCCAGAAATGCTGGGAGATTTAGAAAAGGAAAAAGTCAAAATTACATATTTTGGTATTTCCAAATGGGAACTGACACAAAATTCAGTTTGCTTTAATTAGCTTTCTTCACTTAGTTTCATTTTCAGTTAAATTCAATGCAAAAATATGTTTTTGTAATGCTACCCCAAAACTTTGGATCTTGATGGCTGCCTGCCTGTATATCTTGGGGTCCATCCTGAATGATTGTATTCCCCTCATATAATCCAAGCACATTAGAGGAAAAGCAACACTGAATTGTGTGACATGTTTTGCTCTAGGTACCCTGACTGATCTGGGAGGACAGAAACCCAAATATAATACTTAAAAGGTAACGAGCTGATAGGGAAAATCAGCTACATTTTTTCTTGCAGACAAGTCACAGATAACGTTTCAAAATATTCTAATTTGGCTTAAGCAGACAGAAAGTAATTTTAAAAAATTTTTTTCAACTGCCTTTTCTATCAGTAAATGATACTGACAAAAAATTTCTAACCAGCTTATATGTGCCCTAAGTAAAATAGGAAACACAGTGTTTCACAAGCAGTGAAAGAGGCGTAGTGAAGTGGCATCTCAGGGAATTCTATGCCTGCCTTTAACTCAGTAACACCTGTGAGATCCCGCAGGAAGCTTGTGAATGTCTGTATTTCTTATCGAAGGTGTCTTAGTTATGTTCTTCATTGTATGGGTCCTGACTTGTGACACTAGTTTCTGCGAATCAGAAACGCTGAGCAAATGGAATCAGTTTATCTCAGGGAGTTATTCCCTAAATCAATGCATCTAGATACCTTAATGACCAGAACTCAAGAAATTAAAAATTGTTATTTCAGGGTAGAGCTTGAACAAGGGAGAAAAAGCTCTTTGCAAGGAAGAAGAAAATCTGAAATGATGTGAGCATTCTCCATTCTGTTAAAATGAAGTAATGTCCTAGCAAAAAAGAGAATTTGTAAACAGGTTATAAACACCGTGTCATAAATTATACAGACTACGGAAATGAATTAAAATGGCAGAGACAACTTAATTTTGGAATTTTTGAGTGCTTTAAATGTTCTTTTAATGTAGCTTTTAAAAAAAAAAAAAAAAGTTGTTCTGTGGTTTGATTTTGGCTGAAAATAATTCTTAGCAGCATGGGTCTCACAGCCCATGTAAATAAAGATCTCTATTGTCCAGTACTTGTAAATAATAGGACAGGGTCTCTGGTGATATGGAAATATCCCTTTTCCTCACTATTTCATATGCAAAGGTTGGGCAGTGACATACAACAAACCTTTGCCTATCATCTATAGCCTTTTTTAAGGCTAAATTCCCTCTGCACCTGCCCTGGAGAACAATATATTCCTCACAAAGTAATTTGTATCTTTTTTCCCTTCTCCTGAATGGTAGTGTGTATTGCATATGCTGTACAGACAAGTGGCAGCAACAGAAGGAGGAGAAGTTAAACTGTGCTGTTAGAATTAGGCCTTTCGGGTCAAAGCTTTCATTGCATGAACAGCAGTCAGGAAAGTTTGTTTACAAGGCTACTGACACCTATTAAGCTCTGGAGAACTGAAGGAATGGATATCACAAAATCATAAACCAGCCCAGGTTGGAAGGGACCTTGAAAGATCATTTGGTCCAATCTTTCATGGGAGAGGGAGCCCTGATGAGATTATCTAGCACCTTATTCAATTGCATCTTGAAAACCTCCAGTGATGGGGACTCTGCCACACCCCTGAGGAGGTTGTTCCAGTGAATGATTGTTCTCACAGTGAAAAATTTCTTTCTTATATTGAGATAAAAACTCTCTTGTATGAAACCTCTCTTGTTGCCCCTTGCCTTCTCCATGTGGCTCCTTGTGAAGAAAGAGCCTCTATCCTCTTTGTAGCCACCCTTTAAGGTATGCTGACAGTCTGTATTTGTTGACTGCATACCACTGGGAAAATGCAAAAAACGGTTGGACCAAGAAAGAAAGGAGATGACAGGTTCTCCAAAGAAAAAATCTCCACAAGAATAATGAGGTTGTCTGGGAAGGCTGAACATAGGATTCCCCTCTTTTGGTGGGAATTTGTGCCTTTTCCCCATGGTCACATGCTATGTTTAATGGACTGATAGCACTTTAACAGTGTGTGGAACTAATACACATATTTTTTTATCAACAAAGCAACAAATATTTAATAGAAATTACACAAGGAATATCAATAAGGAAGAATGCAACATAGCTTTCATCCCACACGGTGAGGAGTTCATGCAATTCCAGTTTGAAGAATTTCTGGCCACTCATTCCTAATCCTATGTTAAATGTTTTAGTTATGCCTGTGCTGTTTGGGAAGGTTGTGCCATGCATCAGATCCATTTAATGGCCCACATCTGTTGCGAAGAGGCAGATTTAGTGCTGCTGTGATGGAGGTATCTAAAGATGGTACTGCCTCTGAATTTCTTCCAGCCGTAGAAATGCAAGTTTTGTGATTCAAATAAGTCTAAGGACAATTCATCCAGAATGCTAAAGAATCCATAAGTGAAATAAGTGTAACAGGTAAAAAATAAAATGCAGAATTGATGATTGTCACCTATGACAAAACACAAGGATAAGAGTCCTTATGTTCCCTTTGTAAGTGAAGAATGACTCTATGACAAAAGATAAAGGGTATATGGGAAAAATAATCAACCATATGTTCCCCTAGCCTTTCTACATCACTTGTAATTTGTATAAAATATGAGCAAAGTCAGATAAAGCAAATGGATAACATACTGTTCCCACTTGTAAGTGGGTACCATTAACAAACTGAACTCTCAGACTCACAGGTGTGTCATAACAGATCTGTATAGTAGGTATCTGTGGCATAATAGTCTGTATGGAAAAATAGGCAACAGACAATTGCAAGGTTGCAAAGGAATAAAATGATGGACTTGTGAGTGAAAAGACACCAGATTTGGCTCAGCCATGTATTGCATAGCCATGTCCTTTAATGTATCTGTTCTTTACTGCTTTCCCTACAAAATGGGACTGTATTTCACAGCTTTATAGATGTTTAGAAAAAAAATCAATTAAAGATTTTGATCTTGTCACCTGTTACAGACACAAGTCAAAAAACTGGACAAAAGGAGTCCCTCCACATGGATAGATATGATACACAGAGAACATAATTTGAAACTTCACATATCGTTTTGCCTTTATTCACTACCACTTATGCGTCTTGTTTATTCACAATCATAAAAAGCATTCAAACACAAAAGCCATTTGTGTCACAGAGCTGTTTCTGTTTTGTTGTTCTCCAAAGCACACTGACTCTCAGAGTGGGATTGCAGTGGCTAATATTCTGAAAACTAAAAAAAAATTTCTAAAACAGGTACCTGTATGTGGGAGTAGGATTTCCACGAGCTTGACAATTCAGAGATACTTTCTTCTCCTCAGAATCAGTTGGAAAAATCACATCATCTGGCTCTTGAACAAACACCGGCCCATAATCAACACTTTCTGTGGAAATAGAAGTGCTATAGTTTAGGAAGTCTGAAAAAATGTAAGTGTATTATAGATTTATAAAGTGAGATTAAATTACACAAAATTATGTTTGTTTTCCAGAGGTTCATATCACATTAATTCAGATGTTATATTAACAAGCAATAGTTGAAAAAAAAAAGATAAGGAAGAAATACTACTAAGTTAACAATAAAATATATAGTATGATTTAAATGTTCATCATGCCTTAAAATGGCTTTCTCATCAGACATATTTTGGCCTGCAGTCTAAAGAGCAGCTCGAGAGAATTAAGCCAGCAAGAGGCGTTAACTCTGCTTATAGAGAGCAAGGTAAACAAAAATTTTCCTGCTGCTTGCAGCAACTTATCTCACAAAGAACTAAGACAGAGTTTTCCCCTTTATGTCAAGGAGTTGCTAAGAAAAATCACTTGTAAAATTAATGGCAGCAACCGGTGGCTACTATTAAATAATATATAGCAAAATCTGACATTTCATTTTCCTCCACTGACTTCTCTAATTTTGGTATGTATCTGTATCTTCATATGAATTTAGATTTCTGAACAAGAAAAGCCAAATAGATCCATAGATACATCCGTGACTCCAATTCATTCATATTGTGAAGAGGGAAGTGTAACCTTTAGAAAAGTAAAAGGTTCCTGATCACGTAGGTCTGAATAACTAAAATGCTTACTGTGCACTAGAAGACTGTGGAATTTTAATCAACTCAGACTTGCTCCAAACTCTTGAATGATTTAGTCCCATAATACCCTTCCAATTTAGAGTACTAGCCTAATGATTTGGGTGAGGGGAGATAGTTCCAATGTCCTATTACTTGTAAAGAAACATATGGGAGCAGGGTTTTCTCTGTCAGTTTTATCATTTCATATGTTCATGTCATAAAAGTCCTCCAACTGGAACTGAGGACAGCATGACACCTTAAGCAGTTTACAAGCTCCTGATATATTTGTCATATCAATACCAGCTTGAAGTAAGAAAGGTGCACCTGAAGACTTTGGGTTTAGGTCATTGACTTATAAAAATTATTTACTGCATTGTTCTACCAAGTCCACACAACTTCAACCACAGTTTTGGGAACTGTAATCTTTTTCATTACTGCTAATAGTTTCAGAAAGTTTGGGTGGACAGGAAAAGGCGCATGGGACTACGAGTCTTGGCACAGAGAAGAAAGTCTTGAAGTCTGAAAAAGGATGGGAAACATGGGAGACATAGGTCATAGTATGCTAGTTCTGAGATGCAAATTTCCATGTCCTTAAATTCTGTGACATTCTGGGTTTCTCAATTCTATTGTTATCATATGTTGAAAAGACCACATGAAAACCCATTATGCTATTCAACCTTCCTTTTTAGTGACTATACAATTATTACACACTTAGTTTTTTGTCTTTTTACACTGTTATTCAAATGCAGATTTTGAAAATACCTTTATTTTCAGGTATGTATGCTTCTACTGAAATAGATTCAGATAATTACCCTGTCACTTTGTAAAGGCAACAAATAAGAGCAGTAGCAATTACTGGTTTCTGTTTTGCATCATTTTCAAGTTTATTAGTCCTTTTTGTAGGACTGTGTAAAGGAGTGTGGATTGCTGTTCTGCATATTTACATTACCTCCATGCTTAGGTACATTACTTCAGTTGAGTGTATTGGCAGAAATATATTTTCTGGGACAGATATCTGCATTATTTAAAAAAACCCAACCACAATAAGTGATTTCCAATATGTGCTTGTATTATTGAAGTTAAAATAACTCCAGTACTAAGTTTTGAGCACTACAGCTGAGGCTGCCACAGGGGCAATGAAATCAGCTGACAAAACTTATTTTAAGAACGGAAAATGTGGGTACAAAAACATTGTATGGATTGTTTCTTATAATTTGGTTACCTGCTTTTTACATTGTACAAGAGAAAATACTAATGAATGTAGGCGTAAATAATCAGAGATCTCATCAAGCTAGAATCTAGAAAAAACAAGAATTAATTACTGAATGCAAAACTAAATCATGGGTTTAGATTTAGGTGTTATTCCATATAGATTAGTAGGTATATGAATAGGGAGTATATTAATGAAGATTAATGATTTTATCTTCTCCCTAAGAGTGACTCTGTAGATAAAACATAATATCACAGTCTAGGATTGCTGGAAAGAAAATAAAAAGATGCAATGCTAGGTAGGTACTGGTGTCACTAGCACTAGAAAGGAGTTCTTTCTACCTGTACTGTTTGCAACAGTAATACTGAAATATTGTGTTGCACTTTCCTTTTGGAAAAATAGCCTGAACTCTTTAGGTAGAGGCTGGTATTCTTAATGATAGTGGCTAAATGGATACTTGTGCTATGTGGAATAGGAAGAACAGGGTTTACTTCTGCCTGTGGTGAAGACAAAGGTAAAAGAGAAAGTTCAGTGCATGCAAGTCATGTTCCTAAAAGATGAAAAGAGGTAGTTAGCTGCTTATCTGCATTTCAGATGGAGTGTGGAGTACTGGCAGAGATTATTTGGAGACTCAGAAGCAAAATAATAATGAATGAGAATGTTCATCAGCTGATAGCTAAATTGACTAAATGAATTCTTCGTTAGATCATCTGGACTTCAACGGAATAATTGGAGAAAAAGGTCTATTCTGAAGAGACCAAAGCACTTGCTGAAAAGACAAGACTATATGTTTATAAATTATTAGGCTTAATAAAGGGGTGATTAAATAAAATGCACTGGGGTGTAATATGTGATATGCTAGAAATCATAACAGCTCACCTAATGATACTACCTTCATTTAAACTCCAGTGACAGACTTGAAACTGAAGATCTTAAGTGTTCTATGCCTCATAGAATCATAGAATCATTAAGGTTGGAAAAGACCTCTAAGATCATCGAGTCCAACCGTCAACCCAACACTACCATACCCACTACACCATGTCCCTAAGCACCTCATCTACACGTCTTTTAAATACTTCCAGGGATGGTGACTCAACCACTTCCCTGGGCAGCCTGTTCCAAGGCCTGACCACTCTCTTAGTAAAGAAATTTCTCCTAATATCCAATCTAAACCTCCCTTGGCGCAACTTGAGGCCATTTCCTCTTGTCCTATCGCTGGTTACTTGGGAGAAGAGACCAACACCCACCTCACTACAACCTCCTTTCAGGTAGTTGTAGAGCGCGATGAGGTCTCCCGTCAGCCTCCTCTGCTCCAGGCTAAACAGCTCCAGTTCCCTCAACCACTCCTCATAAGACTTGTGCTCCAGGCCCTTCACCAGCTTCCTTGCCCTTCTCTGGACACGCTCCAGCACCTCCATGTCCTTCTTGTAGTGAGGGGCCCAAAACTGAACACAGGATTCGAGGTGTGGCCTCACCAGTGCCGAGTACAGGGGCACGATCACCTCCCTGCTCCTGCTGGCCACACTATTTCTGATACAGGCCAGGATGCAATTGGCCTTCTTGGCCACCTGGGCATGCTGCTGGCTCACATTCAGCCGGCTGTCAACCAGCACCCCCAGGTCCTTTTCCTCCGGACAGCCTTCCAGCCTGTAGCGTTGCCTGGGGTTGTTGAGGCCGAAGTGCAGGACCCGGCACTTGGCCTTGTTGAACCTCATACAATTGGCCTCAGCCCATCGATCCAGCCTGTCCAGGTCCCTCTGCAGAGCTTTCCTTCCCCCGAGTCTCCTCTCTTTATTTCAAAAGCAATGAAGGAAATGCACTGCAGGGGCAAATATTTCATATAAATATTTAAAAAATAATATTTTAAAACTATTTTTTCAAATGAAAACACAGGCTGGCTTATAATTAAAGGGAAAACTTTTAATTTTCTTACACATAAAGCTAATAAAAGCTCAAATAAAATGAAGTCTTGCGAAGGTTTCAGTAGTTTATCAGTGATGGGCACATAGTTTAGCTAGCACTTAACATCCTGTTAGAGGTAATGGAAAGACCTGGACTCTTCGAAAATTGACCTGGAATACCACTAGAAGCTTACTGTATTCTCTCTTCTATGTAGGGACTTTAAAGCTACATTGAAACTGTGGGACTTAAGAACATTTCCCAGAAGCAAGCACACACTATGCTAATGTTGCTGTTTCATGTGGGATGAGACTCAAGGATACAGACCTCATTTGCCTTCCCCTAATGCATATAATGGAGGTAAAGCCAGGTTGCGAGAGATGCAGAGAGTCATAGTGTGGGGCTGCAGATCTGCAAGACTAGTCAGTCATGGAGCCGGGACTGACGAGTAAATAGGACTGAATGGTGACTCCACAGTCTGAAATCACTGAAACTGAGCAATGTGACAGCGGGCTCTCCGTGTCTGCCACTTTCCCCATGGGCCTGAGTTATGAGTTTTGTCCATCCCACTGCGTTTGAACAAGGCTGAGGAGCGACAGCCCTTTTTCCCCAGGCAGCCGAGGGCTGGGCCTTCCCTCAGCTCTGGAACCCCTGGTGATGTGGTGGCCGTGTCACAGCGGGCAGAACGTTGGTGGTGGCCCTGTCACAGGGGGTTGCTGGCACGGCCGCCCGGGATGGCTAGAGGAAGGGCTGCGCGGTGAGCCGGCCCAGACTGGAGACGAGCAGGCGGGTGAGCGAGGGCTGAGGCGAGAGGGCGGGGAGGAGGGCAGGGAGGAGAGGGCAGGGCTGCTGGGCCCGGGCAGGGAGGCAGGGCTTGCCCGTGGCGCGACAGATGGCGGCTGCTCCTCCTTTGTCTTCCAGAGCCGGAGGCTCACACGAGGACAGGACCAGACCATGGCGCTCTCCCCTCCTCGGCCACACAGCCAGAGGGATTTGCTCTCTTCTACAAGGACGCTGACACCAAGTTAAGGCATCAAGAGTCTCGCAGAGCCCTGGGCAGGGGTTGCCCACGGTGAGCCAGGGTGGCTGCTCCCTTGGTTTTTATCCTGCCTTTTGCAGCCACCGGCCCAGACAGGGACAGGACCAGACCCTGGCGCACTCCCCTCCTCGGCCATAGAGACAGAGAGATTCGCTCCCTTCTCCAAGGACACCAAGTTAAGGCATCAAGAGTGTGGCACAGCCCTGGGCACGGGTTGCCCTTGGTAAGCCAAGGTGGCTGCTCCCTTTGTTATCCTGCCTTTTGCAGCTACAGGCCCAGACAGGGACAGGACCAGACCATGGCGCACTCCCCTCCTCGGCCACACAGCCAGAGAGATTCGCTTCCTTCTCCAAGGACACTAAGTTAAGGCATCATTAGTTTGGCACAGCCCTGGGCAGGGGTTACCCATGGTGAGCCAGGGTGGCTGCTCCCTTTGTTTGTTATCCTGCCTTTTGCAGCCGCCGGCCCACACAGAAACAGGACCAGACCATGGCGCACTCCCTTCCTCGGCCACACAGCCAGAGAGATTCGCTACCTTCTCCAAGGACGCTGACACCAAGTTAAGGCATCAAGAGTCTCGCAGAGCTCTGGGCACGGGTTGCCCGTGGGAAGCCAAGGTGGCTGCTCCCTTTGTTATCCTGCCTTTTGCAGCTACAGGCCCAGACAGGGACAGGACCAGACCATGGCGCACTCCCCTCCTTGGCCACACAGCCAGAGAGATTTGCTCCCGTCTACAAGGACACCAAGTTAAGGCATCAAGAGTCTCGCAGAGCCCTGGGCACGGGTTGCCCGTGGGAAGCCAAGGTGGCTGCTCCCTTTGTTTGTTATCCTGCCTTTTGCAGCTACAGGCCCAGACAGAGACAGGACCAGACCATGGCGCACTCCCGGCCCCTCTCTCCGCAGCCACGCGGACCGAGATTTCTGCTGCAGCTTTCGACAAAGCCATTGACCTCCAGACAAGCAAGCACACACAGCCCCAGTCTGCACCGCGCCATGGTCCCACAGGCAGCTGGAGGCTCCCCACAGCCGTGGACAAGGGGAGCTCCGCGCCACCCGCCCTCTCCCTCTGAAACTCACCTTGAAATACAATTTTCTGGTTCATGAACCATTGACTGGTTCTTCTGCTTTGTGTGGTCTTTTGGGGGAAACCTCCTGGGCCTCTTCCTTATTGTCCTATTGCGCTATGTGCTCACCATGGTGGAAGCAACCACCGGATGGTTGGAAACATATCCCATGCCCCATGCCACCGCCCAGAACACCATCCTGGGCCTTGAAAAGCAAGTCTTATGGTGACATGGCACCCCAGAAAGAGTTGAATCAGACAACGGGACTCATTTCCGAAACACCCTCATAGACACCTGGGCCAAAGAGCATGGCATTGAGGGCGTATATCACATCCCCTACCATGCACCAGCCTCTGGGAAAATCGAACGATACAACGGACTGCTAAAGACTGCGCTGAGAACAATGGGTGGTGGGACATTCAAGCATTGGGATACACATTTAGCAAAAGCCACCCGGTTAGTCAACACCAGGGGATCTCTCAATCGAGCAGGCCCTGCCCGATCAAAACTTCTGCGTACTGTAGATGAAGTCCCTGTCGTGCACATAAAAAATATGCTGGGGAAGACAGTCTGGGTTACTCCTGCCTCGGGCAAGGGAAAACCCATTCGTGGGATTGCTTTTGCTCAAGGACCTGGGTGCACTTGGTGGGTAATACGAAAGGATGGGGAACTCCAATGTGTACCTCAAGGGGATTTGATTTTGGGTGAAAATAGCCAATCAACTGAACTGTATGATGTTAATTGTTATATGATATTGTATATCATCATTTCTATGGTTGCTATCAATGGTATTGCAGTAAAAATCACCCGGATGAGTGAAGAATGAACTCCGATGAAACCGAGCAAAGTGCAACGATGATAGAACCGGACGAGCGCAGCGATAATGGAATCGGAACTGGCTTCAGGATGCAACAATGCAACACCACACACCACCTCTCCCGCCTTGAAAGACTGTTATGAGAGATGGAGCCCAAAGTCATGGACTAAATGAACTCAGTGGACATTTGAGAGGGATGGCCCGTAGACTAAGGGAATGATATCTGTGTGTATATATATCAAAAGACAAGAAAGGTGGTGGTGATTAACTGGAATGTATGAGAAAATGTGAGACCCAGGCATGATGTAGATGGTATAGAATAAGGGGTGGATACTGTCCTGGCTTCGGCTGGGATAGAGTTAAATTTCTTCCCAGTGCTGTGTTTTGGATTTAGTATGAGGAGAATGTTGATAACACACTGATGGTTTTAGTTGTTGCTAAGTACCCTGCTAGTCAAGGATTCACTGCATGCTCTGCCAAGTGCACAAGAGGCTGGCAGGGAGCATAGTCGCAACAGCTGGCCCAGCTGCCAACGGGGTATTCCATACCATGTGTCGTCATGCCCAGTATATGAATGGTAGGCATTCCAGGAAGTGGATCGCTGGTTTTGTTTTTTTTTTCTCTGGGGCATTGTTCGGTGGGTGGTGAGCAATGGCATTGTGCATCACTCGTTTTATACATTCTATCATTATTATTATTATTATTATTATTATTATTATTATTACATTATTATTTCCCCTCCCTTTTCTGTTCTATTAAACTGTCTTTATCTCAACCCACAAGTTTTTCTCACACTTACCCTTCTCTCCCCGTCCCACTGGGGGCGGGGGGAGTGAGCGAGCGGCTGTGTGGTGTTTGGCTGCCTGCCGGCTTAAACCACGACACTGAGCAATGTGAATAGTCACACTAAATTTATATAATTAATCCATTTTCCTAGAACAAATTTAAAAAAACCAACTGTGTATGTGCATGGCACTCGTAATACAGAGATTTCTAACATTGCGGGATAAAAGTTTGCACTTTCAGGAAAATGTTTAATAGAATTTTGGCTGTCTTTTACCATCTTACCAACTTATCAGCTGTTATTTTAAGTAACAACTACTTATTAGCAGTTCTCAACATTTTCATATCAAAGGAACCATAATCTTAATTTGTAATTTAAAGCATTCATTTCCGTGGTAAATGACTTGTTGATATCCAGCATTCAGATAAATGGCTTCAAATTTCTCCTGGAAATTCTCTAATCACCAGACTGCTTCACAATTTTCAATTTGTCAAAATTGATTCTTGACTAACACCATGTCTTCTTCACCCTTTATTCTCTCGGAAGCAGACATGCCCGCTGAGAGAATAACGTGCAGACTAGAACCTGAAGTGCTTGGAGAAAACATGGATCTAATGATCAGGATGGGATTTAACCAGCCTTCTGAGGAATATGTCATTCTCATCTACCACTGCTTTTAGGGACTGGAGATTTTAAGGAGGTGGCAAAGAAGTTCAACAGTTGAAAAGCAGACATGGGTTAAAAGTTCACTTTTCAACAACTTTGGTGTCCTTGCCAACCTTGGTGCATGACTTGATTCAGCGATTCCAAGCTCTATCTTTGTTAATAATAGCAGCGAATGCTTAGGAGAGCTTGACGTCATTCTGTTTGAGGATTCCCAGTCCAAAGTGGGTGACCACATGAATTCCACCTCATTACAACTGGGAATTTCTTAACTTCTCTTTTCAGAGTATTGCGTCCCTTATTAAACACGTATTTAGTCACCATCAAAAATCTAGATGCAATTTCTTCAGCGTACAGCATAACTGCACATTGATTAATATTTACAGAGATTGTTCATGTGTCCTTTTACAAACTAGACTGGAGGACTGCTCAATTACGCTCAAGAAAGCCAACACCAGGATGAATAACCTCTGGTTATTAGTCCCAGGCCCAATCAACTGCATTAGTCTGCGCTTTCTGATGAGAGTCTTCCTTGAAGAATGAAACTCTGGGTCTTACCACAGTTGGGTCATGAGCAGTTGTAGCAGTATGTTCTTTGAGACCTTACGCTAGTCTCACGAGTAACCAAGGTGAGGGTTACATTTTTAGATGACACTAGATGTGGATGATTGCCGAGGAAAAAGAGAAAAAAAGGGCCGGCTTGTTAAATCCACTTGAGCAGCTTTACACATATGAACTACTCTACAGAAGCAAATAGGCTTATGTATGTGTTCAAATTTTTACAGGATTAGAAACACTAACCATTTGAGAACCATATAGCAGAAGAGTTCACAAGCTAAAATGACCACTCGCCCCCTATATCTACAGTACATACACTCCAAGCAGCGTTACTGCAGTACATTACCTACTGGGGCAGGTCCACCTTGGCCGCCTGCCAGGCGCCCACCAGCCGCTCACTCACTCCCCCAGGGGAGAAAATAGGATGAAAAAGCTCCTGGGTCGAGATAAAGACAGGGAGGTCCCTTACAAGTTACTGTCATGGGCAAAACAGGCTCAACTTGGGAGAACTTATTTCCAGTTAAAATAGACTCGGGTAGTGAGAAACAAAGACAAAAATTAAAGCAACACCTTCCCCCCACCCCACCACCTTTTTCCAGGCTCAACCTCCTCCCCCCTGACTCCTCCCGGCCATAGAGCTGATGTGTGTGACACAGGATCTACGGGAGGTCTCTGAAGTGGCTTCTTGGGATCAGGCCAGACACCCCAGGGTGTCTGAAATGCACTGGAGACCTAACTTCAAGCACAAGAATTAATCTGTACAGGGTGTTCAGTTCCTAACAACAGATAAATACCCAGTGCCATTTGGGAGGGCGGGGGGTGCCTGAGACCCCCAGGCAGAGCAGACCGGGACACCAGACCAGGACGGTGCTTCGCACCAGCCCTGCCCTGTCCTGGTGGAGCGGCTACGGCCGGGTGAGGCTCCTCGCAGCACCTGCAGTGACGCCGCGGAGCCTGTTTCCAGACACCTGAACCCTGCTCTCTGCAGCCAGGTGGGAGCTGGCTGTCCATGCACGGACCCGGCGGACTTCTGGGTGTTACACCCGGGATTAAAATAAGCACTGAGTGCATTTTCCCCAGGTCCCGTGTCCTATCTGCCAGTTTCATGTATATCCATAGGATGTTGGGCTGTGAGACAGCCCAAGTGGCGCTAGGTCAGTATGGTAAACACCTGAATTGCTCCCCGGTGTTTAGACACCACATTTATTTGTCTGCGCCCTCATGCTGAGCTCCACCTCGCTCTGCCCCAGCCCTGGCAGCAAGGAGGAGGCGCAGGGGAGGTGGGGTGGGGCAGGATGGTGAGGGACTGTAAGGTGACCGCAGACTCAGGTCAAGAGGCTGTCCCCACACAGACAGCGGTGACAGCGGGCTCTCCGTGTCTGCCACTTTCCCCATGGGCCTGAGTTATGAGTTTTGTCCATCCCACTGCGTTTGAACAAGGCTGAGGAGCGACAGCCCTTTTTCCCCAGGCAGCCGAGGGCTGGGCCTTCCCTCAGCTCTGGAACCCCTGGTGATGTGGTGGCCGTGTCACAGCGGGCAGAACGTTGGTGGTGGCCCTGTCACAGGGGGTTGCTGGCACGGCCGCCCGGGACGGCTAGAGGAAGGGCTGCGCGGTGAGCCGGCCCAGACTGGAGGCGAGCAGGCGGGTGAGCGAGGGCTGAGGCGAGAGGGCGGGGAGGAGGGCAGGGAGGAGAGGGCAGGGCTGCTGGGCCCGGGCAGGGAGGCAGGGCTTGCCCGTGGCGCGACAGATGGCGGCTGCTCCTCCTTTGTCTTCCAGAGCCGGAGGCTCACACGAGGACAGGACCAGACCATGGCGCTCTCCCCTCCTCGGCCACACAGCCAGAGGGATTTGCTCTCTTCTACAAGGACGCTGACACCAAGTTAAGGCATCAAGAGTCTCGCAGAGCCCTGGGCAGGGGTTGCCCGTGGGAAGCCAAGGTGGCTGCTCCCTTTGTTATCCTGCCTTTTGCAGCTACAGGCCCAGACAGGGACAGGACCAGACCATGGCGCACTCCCCTCCTTGGCCACACAGCCAGAGAGATTTGCTCCCGTCTACAAGGACACCAAGTTAAGGCATCAAGAGTCTCGCAGAGCCCTGGGCACGGGTTGCCCGTGGGAAGCCAAGGTGGCTGCTCCCTTTGTTTGTTATCCTGCCTTTTGCAGCTACAGGCCCAGACAGAGACAGGACCAGACCATGGCGCACTCCCGGCCCCTCTCTCCGCAGCCACGCGGACCGAGATTTCTGCTGCAGCTTTCGACAAAGCCATTGACCTCCAGACAAGCAAGCACACACAGCCCCAGTCTGCACCGCGCCATGGTCCCACAGGCAGATGGAGGCTCCCCACAGCCGTGGACAAGGGGAGCTCCGCGCCACCCGCCCTCTCCCTCTGAAACTCACCTTGAAATACAATTTTCTGGTTCATGAACCATTGACTGGTTCTTCTGCTTTGTGTGGTCTTTTGGGGGAAACCTCCTGGGCCTCTTCCTTATTGTCCTATTGCGCTATGTGCTCACCATGGTGGAAGCAACCACCGGATGGTTGGAAACATATCCCATGCCCCATGCCACCGCCCAGAACACCATCCTGGGCCTTGAAAAGCAAGTCTTATGGTGACGTGGCACCCCAGAAAGAGTTGAATCAGACAACGGGACTCATTTCCGAAACACCCTCATAGACACCTGGGCCAAAGAGCATGGCATTGAGGGCGTATATCACATCCCCTACCATGCACCAGCCTCTGGGAAAATCGAACGATACAACGGACTGCTAAAGACTGCGCTGAGAACAATGGGTGGTGGGACATTCAAGCATTGGGATACACATTTAGCAAAAGCCACCCGGTTAGTCAACACCAGGGGATCTCTCAATCGAGCAGGCCCTGCCCGATCAAAACTTCTGCGTACTGTAGATGAAGTCCCTGTCGTGCACATAAAAAATATGCTGGGGAAGACAGTCTGGGTTACTCCTGCCTCGGGCAAGGGAAAACCCATTCGTGGGATTGCTTTTGCTCAAGGACCTGGGTGCACTTGGTGGGTAATACGAAAGGATGGGGAACTCCAATGTGTACCTCAAGGGGATTTGATTTTGGGTGAAAATAGCCAATCAACTGAACTGTATGATGTTAATTGTTATATGATATTGTATATCATCATTTCTATGGTTGCTATCAATGGTATTGCAGTAAAAATCACCCGGATGAGTGAAGAATGAACTCCGATGAAACCGAGCAAAGTGCAACGATGATAGAACCGGACGAGCGCAGCGATAATGGAATCGGAACTGGCTTCAGGATGCAACAATGCAACACCACACACCACCTCTCCCGCCTTGAAAGACTGTTATGAGAGATGGAGCCCAAAGTCATGGACTAAATGAACTCAGTGGACATTTGAGAGGGATGGCCCGTAGACTAAGGGAATGATATCTGTGTGTATATATATCAAAAGACAAGAAAGGTGGTGGTGATTAACTGGAATGTATGAGAAAATGTGAGACCCAGGCATGATGTAGATGGTATAGAATAAGGGGTGGATACTGTCCTGGCTTCGGCTGGGATAGAGTTAAATTTCTTCCCAGTGCTGTGTTTTGGATTTAGTATGAGGAGAATGTTGATAACACACTGATGGTTTTAGTTGTTGCTAAGTACCCTGCTAGTCAAGGATTCACTGCATGCTCTGCCAAGTGCACAAGAGGCTGGCAGGGAGCATAGTCGCAACAGCTGGCCCAGCTGCCAACGGGGTATTCCATACCATGTGTCGTCATGCCCAGTATATGAATGGTAGGCATTCCAGGAAGTGGATCGCTGGTTTTGTTTTTTTTTTCTCTGGGGCATTGTTCGGTGGGTGGTGAGCAATGGCATTGTGCATCACTCGTTTTATACATTCTATCATTATTATTATTATTATTATTATTATTATTATTATTATTACATTATTATTTCCCCTCCCTTTTCTGTTCTATTAAACTGTCTTTATCTCAACCCACAAGTTTTTCTCACACTTACCCTTCTCTCCCCGTCCCACTGGGGGCGGGGGGAGTGAGCGAGCGGCTGTGTGGTGTTTGGCTGCCTGCCGGCTTAAACCACGACACTGAGCAATGTGAATAGTCACACTAAATTTATATAATTAATCCATTTTCCTAGAACAAATTTAAAAAAACCAACTGTGTATGTGCATGGCACTCGTAATACAGAGATTTCTAACATTGCGGGATAAAAGTTTGCACTTTCAGGAAAATGTTTAATAGAATTTTGGCTGTCTTTTACCATCTTACCAACTTATCAGCTGTTATTTTAAGTAACAACTACTTATTAGCAGTTCTCAACATTTTCATATCAAAGGAACCATAATCTTAATTTGTAATTTAAAGCATTCATTTCCGTGGTAAATGACTCGTTGATATCCAGCATTCAGATAAATGGCTTCAAATTTCTCCTGGAAATTCTCTAATCACCAGACTGCTTCACAATTTTCAATTTGTCAAAATTGATTCTTGACTAACACCATGTCTTCTTCACCCTTTATTCTCTCGGAAGCAGACATGCCCGCTGAGAGAATAACGTGCAGACTAGAACCTGAAGTGCTTGGAGAAAACATGGATCTAATGATCAGGATGGGATTTAACCAGCCTTCTGAGGAATATGTCATTCTCATCTACCACTGCTTTTAGGGACTGGAGATTTTAAGGAGGTGGCAAAGAAGTTCAACAGTTGAAAAGCAGACATGGGTTAAAAGTTCACTTTTCAACAACTTTGGTGTCCTTGCCAACCTTGGTGCATGACTTGATTCAGCGATTCCAAGCTCTATCTTTGTTAATAATAGCAGCGAATGCTTAGGAGAGCTTGACGTCATTCTGTTTGAGGATTCCCAGTCCAAAGTGGGTGACCACATGAATTCCACCTCATTACAACTGGGAATTTCTTAACTTCTCTTTTCAGAGTATTGCGTCCCTTATTAAACACGTATTTAGTCACCATCAAAAATCTAGATGCAATTTCTTCAGCGTACAGCATAACTGCACATTGATTAATATTTACAGAGATTGTTCATGTGTCCTTTTACAAACTAGACTGGAGGACTGCTCAATTACGCTCAAGAAAGCCAACACCAGGATGAATAACCTCTGGTTATTAGTCCCAGGCCCAATCAACTGCATTAGTCTGCGCTTTCTGATGAGAGTCTTCCTTGAAGAATGAAACTCTGGGTCTTACCACAGTTGGGTCATGAGCAGTTGTAGCAGTATGTTCTTTGAGACCTTACGCTAGTCTCACGAGTAACCAAGGTGAGGGTTACATTTTTAGATGACACTAGATGTGGATGATTGCCGAGGAAAAAGAGAAAAAAAGGGCCGGCTTGTTAAATCCACTTGAGCAGCTTTACACATATGAACTACTCTACAGAAGCAAATAGGCTTATGTATGTGTTCAAATTTTTACAGGATTAGAAACACTAACCATTTGAGAACCATATAGCAGAAGAGTTCACAAGCTAAAATGACCACTCGCCCCCTATATCTACAGTACATACACTCCAAGCAGCGTTACTGCAGTACATTACCTACTGGGGCAGGTCCACCTTGGCCGCCTGCCAGGCGCCCACCAGCCGCTCACTCACTCCCCCAGGGGAGAAAATAGGATGAAAAAGCTCCTGGGTCGAGATAAAGACAGGGAGGTCCCTTACAAGTTACTGTCATGGGCAAAACAGGCTCAACTTGGGAGAACTTATTTCCAGTTAAAATAGACTCGGGTAGTGAGAAACAAAGACAAAAATTAAAGCAACACCTTCCCCCCACCCCACCACCTTTTTCCAGGCTCAACCTCCTCCCCCCTGACTCCTCCCGGCCATAGAGCTGATGTGTGTGACACAGGATCTACGGGAGGTCTCTGAAGTGGCTTCTTGGGATCAGGCCAGACACCCCAGGGTGTCTGAAATGCACTGGAGACCTAACTTCAAGCACAAGAATTAATCTGTACAGGGTGTTCAGTTCCTAACAACAGATAAATACCCAGTGCCATTTGGGAGTGCGGGGGGTGCCTGAGACCCCCAGGCAGAGCAGACCGGGACACCAGACCAGGACGGTGCTTCGCACCAGCCCTGCCCTGTCCTGGTGGAGCGGCTACGGCCGGGTGAGGCTCCTCGCAGCACCTGCAGTGACGCCGCGGAGCCTGTTTCCAGACACCTGAACCCTGCTCTCTGCAGCCAGGTGGGAGCTGGCTGTCCATGCACGGACCCGGCGGACTTCTGGGTGTTACACCCGGGATTAAAATAAGCACTGAGTGCATTTTCCCCAGGTCCCGTGTCCTATCTGCCAGTTTCATGTATATCCATAGGATGTTGGGCTGTGAGACAGCCCAAGTGGCGCTAGGTCAGTATGGTAAACACCTGAATTGCTCCCCGGTGTTTAGACACCACATTTATTTGTCTGCGCCCTCATGCTGAGCTCCACCTCGCTCTGCCCCAGCCCTGGCAGCAAGGAGGAGGCGCAGGGGAGGTGGGGTGGGGCAGGATGGTGAGGGACTGTAAGGTGACCGCAGACTCAGGTCAAGAGGCTGTCCCCACACAGACAGCGGTGACAGCGGGCTCTCCGTGTCTGCCACTTTCCCCATGGGCCTGAGTTATGAGTTTTGTCCATCCCACTGCGTTTGAACAAGGCTGAGGAGCGACAGCCCTTTTTCCCCAGGCAGCCGAGGGCTGGGCCTTCCCTCAGCTCTGGAACCCCTGGTGATGTGGTGGCCGTGTCACAGCGGGCAGAACGTTGGTGGTGGCCCTGTCACAGGGGGTTGCTGGCACGGCCGCCCGGGACGGCTAGAGGAAGGGCTGCGCGGTGAGCCGGCCCAGACTGGAGGCGAGCAGGCGGGTGAGCGAGGGCTGAGGCGAGAGGGCGGGGAGGAGGGCAGGGAGGAGAGGGCAGGGCTGCTGGGCCCGGGCAGGGAGGCAGGGCTTGCCCGTGGCGCGACAGATGGCGGCTGCTCCTCCTTTGTCTTCCAGAGCCGGAGGCTCACACGAGGACAGGACCAGACCATGGCGCTCTCCCCTCCTCGGCCACACAGCCAGAGGGATTTGCTCTCTTCTACAAGGACGCTGACACCAAGTTAAGGCATCAAGAGTCTCGCAGAGCCCTGGGCAGGGGTTGCCCACGGTGAGCCAGGGTGGCTGCTCCCTTGGTTTTTATCCTGCCTTTTGCAGCCACCGGCCCAGACAGGGACAGGACCAGACCCTGGCGCACTCCCCTCCTCGGCCATAGAGACAGAGAGATTCGCTCCCTTCTCCAAGGACACCAAGTTAAGGCATCAAGAGTGTGGCACAGCCCTGGGCACGGGTTGCCCTTGGTAAGCCAAGGTGGCTGCTCCCTTTGTTATCCTGCCTTTTGCAGCTACAGGCCCAGACAGGGACAGGACCAGACCATGGCGCACTCCCCTCCTCGGCCACACAGCCAGAGAGATTCGCTTCCTTCTCCAAGGACACTAAGTTAAGGCATCATTAGTTTGGCACAGCCCTGGGCAGGGGTTACCCATGGTGAGCCAGGGTGGCTGCTCCCTTTGTTATCCTGCCTTTTGCAGCCGCCGGCCCACACAGAGACAGGACCAGACCATGGCGCACTCCCTTCCTCGGCCACAAAGCCAGAGAGATTCGCTACCTTCTCCAAGGACGCTGACACCAAGTTAAGGCATCAAGAGTCTCGCAGAGCTCTGGGCACGGGTTGCCCGTGGGAAGCCAAGGTGGCTGCTCCCTTTGTTATCCTGCCTTTTGCAGCTACAGGCCCAGACAGGGACAGGACCAGACCATGGCGCACTCCCCTCCTTGGCCACACAGCCAGAGAGATTTGCTCCCGTCTACAAGGACACCAAGTTAAGGCATCAAGAGTCTCGCAGAGCCCTGGGCACGGGTTGCCCGTGGGAAGCCAAGGTGGCTGCTCCCTTTGTTTGTTATCCTGCCTTTTGCAGCTACAGGCCCAGACAGAGACAGGACCAGACCATGGCGCACTCCCGGCCCCTCTCTCCGCAGCCACGCGGACCGAGATTTCTGCTGCAGCTTTCGACAAAGCCATTGACCTCCAGACAAGCAAGCACACACAGCCCCAGTCTGCACCGCGCCATGGTCCCACAGGCAGCTGGAGGCTCCCCACAGCCGTGGACAAGGGGAGCTCCGCGCCACCCGCCCTCTCCCTCTGAAACTCACCTTGAAATACAATTTTCTGGTTCATGAACCATTGACTGGTTCTTCTGCTTTGTGTGGTCTTTTGGGGGAAACCTCCTGGGCCTCTTCCTTATTGTCCTATTGCGCTATGTGCTCACCATGGTGGAAGCAACCACCGGATGGTTGGAAACATATCCCATGCCCCATGCCACCGCCCAGAACACCATCCTGGGCCTTGAAAAGCAAGTCTTATGGTGACGTGGCACCCCAGAAAGAGTTGAATCAGACAACGGGACTCATTTCCGAAACACCCTCATAGACACCTGGGCCAAAGAGCATGGCATTGAGGGCGTATATCACATCCCCTACCATGCACCAGCCTCTGGGAAAATCGAACGATACAACGGACTGCTAAAGACTGCGCTGAGAACAATGGGTGGTGGGACATTCAAGCATTGGGATACACATTTAGCAAAAGCCACCCGGTTAGTCAACACCAGGGGATCTCTCAATCGAGCAGGCCCTGCCCGATCAAAACTTCTGCGTACTGTAGATGAAGTCCCTGTCGTGCACATAAAAAATATGCTGGGGAAGACAGTCTGGGTTACTCCTGCCTCGGGCAAGGGAAAACCCATTCGTGGGATTGCTTTTGCTCAAGGACCTGGGTGCACTTGGTGGGTAATACGAAAGGATGGGGAACTCCAATGTGTACCTCAAGGGGATTTGATTTTGGGTGAAAATAGCCAATCAACTGAACTGTATGATGTTAATTGTTATATGATATTGTATATCATCATTTCTATGGTTGCTATCAATGGTATTGCAGTAAAAATCACCCGGATGAGTGAAGAATGAACTCCGATGAAACCGAGCAAAGTGCAACGATGATAGAACCGGACGAGCGCAGCGATAATGGAATCGGAACTGGCTTCAGGATGCAACAATGCAACACCACACACCACCTCTCCCGCCTTGAAAGACTGTTATGAGAGATGGAGCCCAAAGTCATGGACTAAATGAACTCAGTGGACATTTGAGAGGGATGGCCCGTAGACTAAGGGAATGATATCTGTGTGTATATATATCAAAAGACAAGAAAGGTGGTGGTGATTAACTGGAATGTATGAGAAAATGTGAGACCCAGGCATGATGTAGATGGTATAGAATAAGGGGTGGATACTGTCTTGGCTTCGGCTGGGATAGAGTTAAATTTCTTCCCAGTGCTGTGTTTTGGATTTAGTATGAGGAGAATGTTGATAACACACTGATGGTTTTAGTTATTGCTAAGTACCCTGCTAGTCAAGGATTCACTGCATGCTCTGCCAAGTGCACAAGAGGCTGGCAGGGAGCATAGTCGCAACAGCTGGCCCAGCTGCCAACGGGGTATTCCATACCATGTGTCGTCATGCCCAGTATATGAATGGTAGGCATTCCAGGAAGTGGATCGCTGGTTTTTTTTTTTTTTCTCTGGGGCATTGTTCGGTGGGTGGTGAGCAATGGCATTGTGCATCACTCGTTTTATACATTCTATCATTATTATTATTATTATTATTATTATTATTATTATTATTATTATTATTATTATTACATTATTATTTCCCCTCCCTTTTCTGTTCTATTAAACTGTCTTTATCTCAACCCACAAGTTTTTCTCACACTTACCCTTCTCTCCCCGTCCCACTGGGGGCGGGGGGAGTGAGCGAGCGGCTGTGTGGTGTTTGGCTGCCTGCCGGCTTAAACCACGACACTGAGCAATGTGAATAGTCACACTAAATTTATATAATTAATCCATTTTCCTAGAACAAATTTAAAAAAACCAACTGTGTATGTGCATGGCACTCGTAATACAGAGATTTCTAACATTGCGGGATAAAAGTTTGCACTTTCAGGAAAATGTTTAATAGAATTTTGGCTGTCTTTTACCATCTTACCAACTTATCAGCTGTTATTTTAAGTAACAACTACTTATTAGCAGTTCTCAACATTTTCATATCAAAGGAACCATAATCTTAATTTGTAATTTAAAGCATTCATTTCCGTGGTAAATGACTTGTTGATATCCAGCATTCAGATAAATGGCTTCAAATTTCTCCTGGAAATTCTCTAATCACCAGACTGCTTCACAATTTTCAATTTGTCAGAATTGATTCTTGACTAACACCATGTCTTCTTCACCCTTTATTCTCTCGGAAGCAGACATGCCCGCTGAGAGAATAACGTGCAGACTAGAACCTGAAGTGCTTGGAGAAAACATGGATCTAATGATCAGGATGGGATTTAACCAGCCTTCTGAGGAATATGTCATTCTCATCTACCACTGCTTTTAGGGACTGGAGATTTTAAGGAGGTGGCAAAGAAGTTCAACAGTTGAAAAGCAGACATGGGTTAAAAGTTCACTTTTCAACAACTTTGGTGTCCTTGCCAACCTTGGTGCATGACTTGATTCAGCGATTCCAAGCTCTATCTTTGTTAATAATAGCAGCGAATGCTTAGGAGAGCTTGACGTCATTCTGTTTGAGGATTCCCAGTCCAAAGTGGGTGACCACATGAATTCCACCTCATTACAACTGGGAATTTCTTAACTTCTCTTTTCAGAGTATTGCGTCCCTTATTAAACACGTATTTAGTCACCATCAAAAATCTAGATGCAATTTCTTCAGCGTACAGCATAACTGCACATTGATTAATATTTACAGAGATTGTTCATGTGTCCTTTTACAAACTAGACTGGAGGACTGCTCAATTACGCTCAAGAAAGCCAACACCAGGATGAATAACCTCTGGTTATTAGTCCCAGGCCCAATCAACTGCATTAGTCTGCGCTTTCTGATGAGAGTCTTCCTTGAAGAATGAAACTCTGGGTCTTACCACAGTTGGGTCATGAGCAGTTGTAGCAGTATGTTCTTTGAGACCTTACGCTAGTCTCACGAGTAACCAAGGTGAGGGTTACATTTTTAGATGACACTAGATGTGGATGATTGCCGAGGAAAAAGAGAAAAAAAGGGCCGGCTTGTTAAATCCACTTGAGCAGCTTTACACATATGAACTACTCTACAGAAGCAAATAGGCTTATGTATGTGTTCAAATTTTTACAGGATTAGAAACACTAACCATTTGAGAACCATATAGCAGAAGAGTTCACAAGCTAAAATGACCACTCGCCCCCTATATCTACAGTACATACACTCCAAGCAGCGTTACTGCAGTACATTACCTACTGGGGCAGGTCCACCTTGGCCGCCTGCCAGGCGCCCACCAGCCGCTCACTCACTCCCCCAGGGGAGAAAATAGGATGAAAAAGCTCCTGGGTCGAGATAAAGACAGGGAGGTCCCTTACAAGTTACTGTCATGGGCAAAACAGGCTCAACTTGGGAGAACTTATTTCCAGTTAAAATAGACTCGGGTAGTGAGAAACAAAGACAAAAATTAAAGCAACACCTTCCCCCCACCCCACCACCTTTTTCCAGGCTCAACCTCCTCCCCCCTGACTCCTCCCGGCCATAGAGCTGATGTGTGTGACACAGGATCTACGGGAGGTCTCTGAAGTGGCTTCTTGGGATCAGGCCAGACACCCCAGGGTGTCTGAAATGCACTGGAGACCTAACTTCAAGCACAAGAATTAATCTGTACAGGGTGTTCAGTTCCTAACAACAGATAAATACCCAGTGCCATTTGGGAGTGCGGGGGGTGCCTGAGACCCCCAGGCAGAGCAGACCGGGACACCAGACCAGGACGGTGCTTCGCACCAGCCCTGCCCTGTCCTGGTGGAGCGGCTACGGCCGGGTGAGGCTCCTCGCAGCACCTGCAGTGACGCTGCGGAGCCTGTTTCCAGACACCTGAACCCTGCTCTCTGCAGCCAGGTGGGAGCTGGCTGTCCATGCACGGACCCGGCGGACTTCTGGGTGTTACACCCGGGATTAAAATAAGCACTGAGTGCATTTTCCCCAGGTCCCGTGTCCTATCTGCCAGTTTCATGTATATCCATAGGATGTTGGGCTGTGAGACAGCCCAAGTGGCGCTAGGTCAGTATGGTAAACACCTGAATTGCTCCCCGGTGTTTAGACACCACATTTATTTGTCTGCGCCCTCATGCTGAGCTCCACCTCGCTCTGCCCCAGCCCTGGCAGCAAGGAGGAGGCGCAGGGGAGGTGGGGTGGGGCAGGATGGTGAGGGACTGTAAGGTGACCGCAGACTCAGGTCAAGAGGCTGTCCCCACACAGACAGCGGTGACAGCGGGCTCTCCGTGTCTGCCACTTTCCCCATGGGCCTGAGTTATGAGTTTTGTCCATCCCACTGCGTTTGAACAAGGCTGAGGAGCGACAGCCCTTTTTCCCCAGGCAGCCGAGGGCTGGGCCTTCCCTCAGCTCTGGAACCCCTGGTGATGTGGTGGCCGTGTCACAGCGGGCAGAACGTTGGTGGTGGCCCTGTCACAGGGGGTTGCTGGCACGGCCGCCCGGGACGGCTAGAGGAAGGGCTGCGCGGTGAGCCGGCCCAGACTGGAGGCGAGCAGGCGGGTGAGCGAGGGCTGAGGCGAGAGGGCGGGGAGGAGGGCAGGGAGGAGAGGGCAGGGCTGCTGGGCCCGGGCAGGGAGGCAGGGCTTGCCCGTGGCGCGACAGATGGCGGCTGCTCCTCCTTTGTCTTCCAGAGCCGGAGGCTCACACGAGGACAGGACCAGACCATGGCGCTCTCCCCTCCTCGGCCACACAGCCAGAGGGATTTGCTCTCTTCTACAAGGACGCTGACACCAAGTTAAGGCATCAAGAGTCTCGCAGAGCCCTGGGCAGGGGTTGCCCACGGTGAGCCAGGGTGGCTGCTCCCTTGGTTTTTATCCTGCCTTTTGCAGCCACCGGCCCAGACAGGGACAGGACCAGACCCTGGCGCGCTCCCCTCCTCGGCCATAGAGACAGAGAGATTCGCTCCCTTCTCCAAGGACACCAAGTTAAGGCATCAAGAGTGTGGCACAGCCCTGGGCACAGGTTGCCCTTGGTAAGCCAAGGTGGCTGCTCCCTTTGTTATCCTGCCTTTTGCAGCTACAGGCCCAGACAGGGACAGGACCTGACCATGGCGCACTCCCCTCCTCGGCCACACAGCCAGAGAGATTCGCTTCCTTCTCCAAGGACACTAAGTTAAGGCATCATTAGTTTGGCACAGCCCTGGGCAGGGGTTACCCATGGTGAGCCAGGGTGGCTGCTCCCTTTGTTTGTTATCCTGCCTTTTGCAGCTACAGGCCCAGACAGAGACAGGACCAGACCATGGCGCACTCCCGGCCCCTCTCTCCGCAGCCACGCGGACCGAGATTTCTGCTGCAGCTTTCGACAAAGCCATTGACCTCCAGACAAGCAAGCACACACAGCCCCAGTCTGCACCGCGCCATGGTCCCACAGGCAGCTGGAGGCTCCCCACAGCCGTGGACAAGGGGAGCTCCGCGCCACCCGCCCTCTCCCTCTGAAACTCACCTTGAAATACAATTTTCTGGTTCATGAACCATTGACTGGTTCTTCTGCTTTGTGTGGTCTTTTGGGGGAAACCTCCTGGGCCTCTTCCTTATTGTCCTATTGCGCTATGTGCTCACCATGGTGGAAGCAACCACCGGATGGTTGGAAACATATCCCATGCCCCATGCCACTGCCCAGAACACCATCCTGGGCCTTGAAAAGCAAGTCTTATGGTGACGTGGCACCCCAGAAAGAGTTGAATCAGACAACGGGACTCATTTCCGAAACACCCTCATAGACACCTGGGCCAAAGAGCATGGCATTGAGGGCGTATATCACATCCCCTACCATGCACCAGCCTCTGGGAAAATCGAACGATACAACGGACTGCTAAAGACTGCGCTGAGAACAATGGGTGGTGGGACATTCAAGCATTGGGATACACATTTAGCAAAAGCCACCCGGTTAGTCAACACCAGGGGATCTCTCAATCGAGCAGGCCCTGCCCGATCAAAACTTCTGCGTACTGTAGATGAAGTCCCTGTCGTGCACATAAAAAATATGCTGGGGAAGACAGTCTGGGTTACTCCTGCCTCGGGCAAGGGAAAACCCATTCGTGGGATTGCTTTTGCTCAAGGACCTGGGTGCACTTGGTGGGTAATACGAAAGGACGGGGAAGTCCAATGTGTACCTCAAGGGGATTTGATTTTGGGTGAAAATAGCCAATCAACTGAACTGTATGATGTTAATTGTTATATGATATTGTATATCATCATTTCTATGGTTGCTATCAATGGTATTGCAGTAAAAATCACCCGGATTAGTGAAGAATGAACTCCGATGAAACTGAGCAAAGTGCAACGATGATAGAACCGGACGAGCGCAGCGATAATGGAATCGGAACTGGCTTCAGGATGCAACAATGCAACACCACACACCACCTCTCCCGCCTTGAAAGACTGTTATGAGAGATGGAGCCCAAAGTCATGGACTAAATGAACTCAGTGGACATTTGAGAGGGATGGCCCGTAGACTAAGGGAATGATATCTGTGTGTATATATATCAAAAGACAAGAAAGGTGGTGGTGATTAACTGGAATGTATGAGAAAATGTGAGACCCAGGCATGATGTAGATGGTATAGAATAAGGGGTGGATACTGTCCTGGCTTCGGCTGGGATAGAGTTAAATTTCTTCCCAGTGCTGTGTTTTGGATTTAGTATGAGGAGAATGTTGATAACACACTGATGGTTTTAGTTGTTGCTAAGTACCCTGCTAGTCAAGGATTCACTGCATGCTCTGCCAAGTGCACAAGAGGCTGGCAGGGAGCATAGTCGCAACAGCTGGCCCAGCTGCCAACGGGGTATTCCATACCATGTGTCGTCATGCCCAGTATATGAATGGTAGGCATTCCAGGAAGTGGATCGCTGGTTTTGTTTTTTTTTTCTCTGGGGCATTGTTCGGTGGGTGGTGAGCAATGGCATTGTGCATCACTCGTTTTATACATTCTATCATTATTATTATTATTATTATTATTATTATTATTATTATTATTATTACATTATTATTTCCCCTCCCTTTTCTGTTCTATTAAACTGTCTTTATCTCAACCCACAAGTTTTTCTCACACTTACCCTTCTCTCCCCGTCCCACTGGGGGCGGGGGGAGTGAGCGAGCGGCTGTGTGGTGTTTGGCTGCCTGCCGGCTTAAACCACGACACTGAGCAATGTGAATAGTCACACTAAATTTATATAATTAATCCATTTTCCTAGAACAAATTTAAAAAAACCAACTGTGTATGTGCATGGCACTCGTAATACAGAGATTTCTAACATTGCGGGATAAAAGTTTGCACTTTCAGGAAAATGTTTAATAGAATTTTGGCTGTCTTTTACCATCTTACCAACTTATCAGCTGTTATTTTAAGTAACAACTACTTATTAGCAGTTCTCAACATTTTCATATCAAAGGAACCATAATCTTAATTTGTAATTTAAAGCATTCATTTCCGTGGTAAATGACTTGTTGATATCCAGCATTCAGATAAATGGCTTCAAATTTCTCCTGGAAATTCTCTAATCACCAGACTGCTTCACAATTTTCAATTTGTCAAAATTGATTCTTGACTAACACCATGTCTTCTTCACCCTTTATTCTCTCGGAAGCAGACATGCCCGCTGAGAGAATAACGTGCAGACTAGAACCTGAAGTGCTTGGAGAAAACATGGATCTAATGATCAGGATGGGATTTAACCAGCCTTCTGAGGAATATGTCATTCTCATCTACCACTGCTTTTAGGGACTGGAGATTTTAAGGAGGTGGCAAAGAAGTTCAACAGTTGAAAAGCAGACATGGGTTAAAAGTTCACTTTTCAACAACTTTGGTGTCCTTGCCAACCTTGGTGCATGACTTGATTCAGCGATTCCAAGCTCTATCTTTGTTAATAATAGCAGCGAATGCTTAGGAGAGCTTGACGTCATTCTGTTTGAGGATTCCCAGTCCAAAGTGGGTGACCACATGAATTCCACCTCATTACAACTGGGAATTTCTTAACTTCTCTTTTCAGAGTATTGCGTCCCTTATTAAACACGTATTTAGTCACCATCAAAAATCTAGATGCAATTTCTTCAGCGTACAGCATAACTGCACATTGATTAATATTTACAGAGATTGTTCATGTGTCCTTTTACAAACTAGACTGGAGGACTGCTCAATTACGCTCAAGAAAGCCAACACCAGGATGAATAACCTCTGGTTATTAGTCCCAGGCCCAATCAACTGCATTAGTCTGCGCTTTCTGATGAGAGTCTTCCTTGAAGAATGAAACTCTGGGTCTTACCACAGTTGGGTCATGAGCAGTTGTAGCAGTATGTTCTTTGAGACCTTACGCTAGTCTCACGAGTAACCAAGGTGAGGGTTACATTTTTAGATGACACTAGATGTGGATGATTGCCGAGGAAAAAGAGAAAAAAAGGGCCGGCTTGTTAAATCCACTTGAGCAGCTTTACACATATGAACTACTCTACAGAAGCAAATAGGCTTATGTATGTGTTCAAATTTTTACAGGATTAGAAACACTAACCATTTGAGAACCATATAGCAGAAGAGTTCACAAGCTAAAATGACCACTCGCCCCCTATATCTACAGTACATACACTCCAAGCAGCGTTACTGCAGTACATTACCTACTGGGGCAGGTCCACCTTGGCCGCCTGCCAGGCGCCCACCAGCCGCTCACTCACTCCCCCAGGGGAGAAAATAGGATGAAAAAGCTCCTGGGTCGAGATAAAGACAGGGAGGTCCCTTACAAGTTACTGTCATGGGCAAAACAGGCTCAACTTGGGAGAACTTATTTCCAGTTAAAATAGACTCGGGTAGTGAGAAACAAAGACAAAAATTAAAGCAACACCTTCCCCCCACCCCACCACCTTTTTCCAGGCTCAACCTCCTCCCCCCTGACTCCTCCCGGCCATAGAGCTGATGTGTGTGACACAGGATCTACGGGAGGTCTCTGAAGTGGCTTCTTGGGATCAGGCCAGACACCCCAGGGTGTCTGAAATGCACTGGAGACCTAACTTCAAGCACAAGAATTAATCTGTACAGGGTGTTCAGTTCCTAACAACAGATAAATACCCAGTGCCATTTGGGAGGGCGGGGGGTGCCTGAGACCCCCAGGCAGAGCAGACCGGGACACCAGACCAGGACGGTGCTTCGCACCAGCCCTGCCCTGTCCTGGTGGAGCGGCTACGGGCCGGGTGAGGCTCCTCGCAGCACCTGCAGTGACGCTGCGGAGCCTGTTTCCAGACACCTGAACCCTGCTCTCTGCAGCCAGGTGGGAGCTGGCTGTCCATGCACGGACCCGGCGGACTTCTGGGTGTTACACCCGGGATTAAAATAAGCACTGAGTGCATTTTCCCCAGGTCCCGTGTCCTATCTGCCAGTTTCATGTATATCCATAGGATGTTGGGCTGTGAGACAGCCCAAGTGGCGCTAGGTCAGTATGGTAAACACCTGAATTGCTCCCCGGTGTTTAGACACCACATTTATTTGTCTGCGCCCTCATGCTGAGCTCCACCTCGCTCTGCCCCAGCCCTGGCAGCAAGGAGGAGGCGCAGGGGAGGTGGGGTGGGGCAGGATGGTGAGGGACTGTAAGGTGACCGCAGACTCAGGTCAAGAGGCTGTCCCCACACAGACAGCGGTGACAGCGGGCTCTCCGTGTCTGCCACTTTCCCCATGGGCCTGAGTTATGAGTTTTGTCCATCCCACTGCGTTTGAACAAGGCTGAGGAGCGACAGCCCTTTTTCCCCAGGCAGCCGAGGGCTGGGCCTTCCCTCAGCTCTGGAACCCCTGGTGATGTGGTGGCCGTGTCACAGCGGGCAGAACGTTGGTGGTGGCCCTGTCACAGGGGGTTGCTGGCACGGCCGCCCGGGACGGCTAGAGGAAGGGCTGCGCGGTGAGCCGGCCCAGACTGGAGGCGAGCAGGCGGGTGAGCGAGGGCTGAGGCGAGAGGGCGGGGAGGAGGGCAGGGAGGAGAGGGCAGGGCTGCTGGGCCCGGGCAGGGAGGCAGGGCTTGCCCGTGGCGCGACAGATGGCGGCTGCTCCTCCTTTGTCTTCCAGAGCCGGAGGCTCACACGAGGACAGGACCAGACCATGGCGCTCTCCCCTCCTCGGCCACACAGCCAGAGGGATTTGCTCTCTTCTACAAGGACGCTGACACCAAGTTAAGGCATCAAGAGTCTCGCAGAGCCCTGGGCAGGGGTTGCCCACGGTGAGCCAGGGTGGCTGCTCCCTTGGTTTTTATCCTGCCTTTTGCAGCCACCGGCCCAGACAGGGACAGGACCAGACCCTGGCGCGCTCCCCTCCTCGGCCATAGAGACAGAGAGATTCGCTCCCTTCTCCAAGGACACCAAGTTAAGGCATCAAGAGTGTGGCACAGCCCTGGGCACGGGTTGCCCTTGGTAAGCCAAGGTGGCTGCTCCCTTTGTTATCCTGCCTTTTGCAGCTACAGGCCCAGACAGGGACAGGACCAGACCCTGGCGCACTCCCCTCCTCGGCCACACAGGCAGAGAGATTCGCTTCCTTCTCCAAGGACACTAAGTTAAGGCATCATTAGTTTGGCACAGCCCTGGGCAGGGGTTACCCATGGTGAGCCAGGGTGGCTGCTCCCTTTGTTTGTTATCCTGCCTTTTGCAGCCGCCGGCCCACACAGAGACAGGACCAGACCATGGCGCACTCCCTTCCTCGGCCACAAAGCCAGAGAGATTCGCTACCTTCTCCAAGGACGCTGACACCAAGTTAAGGCATCAAGAGTCTCGCAGAGCCCTGGGCACGGGTTGCCCGTGGGAAGCCAAGGTGGCTGCTCCCTTTGTTATCCTGCCTTTTGCAGCCACTGGCCCAGACAGGGACAGGACCAGACCCTGGCGCACTCCCCTCCTTGGCCACACAGCCAGAGAGATTTGCTCCCGTCTACAAGGACACCAAGTTAAGGCATCAAGAGTCTCGCAGAGCCCTGGGCACGGGTTGCCCGTGGGAAGCCAAGGTGGCTGCTCCCTTTGTTTGTTATCCTGCCTTTTGCAGCTACAGGCCCAGACAGAGACAGGACCAGACCATGGCGCACTCCCGGCTCCTCTCTCCGCAGCCACGCGGACCGAGATTTCTGCTGCAGCTTTCGACAAAGCCATTGACCTCCAGACAAGCAAGCACACACAGCCCCAGTCTGCACCGCGCCATGGTCCCACAGGCAGCTGGAGGCTCCCCACAGCCGTGGACAAGGGGAGCTCCGCGCCACCCGCCCTCTCCCTCTGAAACTCACCTTGAAATACAATTTTCTGGTTCATGAACCATTGACTGGTTCTTCTGCTTTGTGTGGTCTTTTGGGGGAAACCTCCTGGGCCTCTTCCTTATTGTCCTATTGCGCTATGTGCTCACCATGGTGGAAGCAACCACCGGATGGTTGGAAACATATCCCATGCCCCATGCCACCGCCCAGAACACCATCCTGGGCCTTGAAAAGCAAGTCTTATGGTGACGTGGCACCCCAGAAAGAGTTGAATCAGACAACGGGACTCATTTCCGAAACACCCTCATAGACACCTGGGCCAAAGAGCATGGCATTGAGGGCGTATATCACATCCCCTACCATGCACCAGCCTCTGGGAAAATCGAACGATACAACGGACTGCTAAAGACTGCGCTGAGAACAATGGGTGGTGGGACATTCAAGCATTGGGATACACATTTAGCAAAAGCCACCCGGTTAGTCAACACCAGGGGATCTCTCAATCGAGCAGGCCCTGCCCGATCAAAACTTCTGCGTACTGTAGATGAAGTCCCTGTCGTGCACATAAAAAATATGCTGGGGAAGACAGTCTGGGTTACTCCTGCCTCGGGCAAGGGAAAACCCATTCGTGGGATTGCTTTTGCTCAAGGACCTGGGTGCACTTGGTGGGTAATACGAAAGGATGGGGAACTCCAATGTGTACCTCAAGGGGATTTGATTTTGGGTGAAAATAGCCAATCAACTGAACTGTATGATGTTAATTGTTATATGATATTGTATATCATCATTTCTATGGTTGCTATCAATGGTATTGCAGTAAAAATCACCCGGATGAGTGAAGAATGAACTCCGATGAAACTGAGCAAAGTGCAACGATGATAGAACCGGACGAGCGCAGCGATAATGGAATCGGAACTGGCTTCAGGATGCAACAATGCAACACCACACACCACCTCTCCCGCCTTGAAAGACTGTTATGAGAGATGGAGCCCAAAGTCATGGACTAAATGAACTCAGTGGACATTTGAGAGGGATGGCCCGTAGACTAAGGGAATGATATCTGTGTGTATATATATCAAAAGACAAGAAAGGTGGTGGTGATTAACTGGAATGTATGAGAAAATGTGAGACCCAGGCATGATGTAGATGGTATAGAATAAGGGGTGGATACTGTCCTGGCTTCGGCTGGGATAGAGTTAAATTTCTTCCCAGTGCTGTGTTTTGGATTTAGTATGAGGAGAATGTTGATAACACACTGATGGTTTTAGTTGTTGCTAAGTACCCTGCTAGTCAAGGATTCACTGCATGCTCTGCCAAGTGCACAAGAGGCTGGCAGGGAGCATAGCCGCAACAGCTGGCCCAGCTGCCAACGGGGTATTCCATACCATGTGTCGTCATGCCCAGTATATGAATGGTAGGCATTCCAGGAAGTGGATCGCTGGGTTTTTTTTTTCCTCTGGGGCATTGTTCGGCGGGTGGTGAGCAATGGCATTGTGCATCACTCGTTTTATACATTCTATCATTATTATTATTATTATTATTATTACTATTGCTATTATTATTATTATTATTATTATTATTATTATTACTATTGCTATTATTATTATTATTATTATTATTTTTATTACATTATTATTTCCCCTCCCTTTTCTGTTCTATTAAACTGTCTTTATCTCAACTCACAAGTTTTTCTCACACTTACCCTTCTCTCCCCGTCCCACTGGGGGCGGGGGGAGTGAGCGAGCGGCTGTGTGGTGTTTGGCTGCCTGCCGGCTTAAACCACGACACTGAGCAATGTGAATAGTCACACTAAATTTATATAATTAATCCATTTTCCTAGAACAAATTTAAAAAAACCAACTGTGTATGTGCATGGCACTCGTAATACAGAGATTTCTAACATTGCGGGATAAAAGTTTGCACTTTCAGGAAAATGTTTAATAGAATTTTGGCTGTCTTTTACCATCTTACCAACTTATCAGCTGTTATTTTAAGTAACAACTACTTATTAGCAGTTCTCAACATTTTCATATCAAAGGAACCATAATCTTAATTTGTAATTTAAAGCATTCATTTCCGTGGTAAATGACTTGTTGATATCCAGCATTCAGATAAATGGCTTCAAATTTCTCCTGGAAATTCTCTAATCACCAGACTGCTTCACAATTTTCAATTTGTCAAAATTGATTCTTGACTAACACCATGTCTTCTTCACCCTTTATTCTCTCGGAAGCAGACATGCCCGCTGAGAGAATAACGTGCAGACTAGAACCTGAAGTGCTTGGAGAAAACATGGATCTAATGATCAGGATGGGATTTAACCAGCCTTCTGAGGAATATGTCATTCTCATCTACCACTGCTTTTAGGGACTGGAGATTTTAAGGAGGTGGCAAAGAAGTTCAACAGTTGAAAAGCAGACATGGGTTAAAAGTTCACTTTTCAACAACTTTGGTGTCCTTGCCAACCTTGGTGCATGACTTGATTCAGCGATTCCAAGCTCTATCTTTGTTAATAATAGCAGCGAATGCTTAGGAGAGCTTGACGTCATTCTGTTTGAGGATTCCCAGTCCAAAGTGGGTGACCACATGAATTCCACCTCATTACAACTGGGAATTTCTTAACTTCTCTTTTCAGAGTATTGCGTCCCTTATTAAACACGTATTTAGTCACCATCAAAAATCTAGATGCAATTTCTTCAGCGTACAGCATAACTGCACATTGATTAATATTTACAGAGATTGTTCATGTGTCCTTTTACAAACTAGACTGGAGGACTGCTCAATTACGCTCAAGAAAGCCAACACCAGGATGAATAACCTCTGGTTATTAGTCCCAGGCCCAATCAACTGCATTAGTCTGCGCTTTCTGATGAGAGTCTTCCTTGAAGAATGAAACTCTGGGTCTTACCACAGTTGGGTCATGAGCAGTTGTAGCAGTATGTTCTTTGAGACCTTACGCTAGTCTCACGAGTAACCAAGGTGAGGGTTACATTTTTAGATGACACTAGATGTGGATGATTGCCGAGGAAAAAGAGAAAAAAAGGGCCGGCTTGTTAAATCCACTTGAGCAGCTTTACACATATGAACTACTCTACAGAAGCAAATAGGCTTATGTATGTGTTCAAATTTTTACAGGATTAGAAACACTAACCATTTGAGAACCATATAGCAGAAGAGTTCACAAGCTAAAATGACCACTCGCCCCCTATATCTACAGTACATACACTCCAAGCAGCGTTACTGCAGTACATTACCTACTGGGGCAGGTCCACCTTGGCCGCCTGCCAGGCGCCCACCAGCCGCTCACTCACTCCCCCAGGGGAGAAAATAGGATGAAAAAGCTCCTGGGTCGAGATAAAGACAGGGAGGTCCCTTACAAGTTACTGTCATGGGCAAAACAGGCTCAACTTGGGAGAACTTATTTCCAGTTAAAATAGACTCGGGTAGTGAGAAACAAAGACAAAAATTAAAGCAACACCTTCCCCCCACCCCACCACCTTTTTCCAGGCTCAACCTCCTCCCCCCTGACTCCTCCCGGCCATAGAGCTGATGTGTGTGACACAGGATCTACGGGAGGTCTCTGAAGTGGCTTCTTGGGATCAGGCCAGACACCCCAGGGTGTCTGAAATGCACTGGAGACCTAACTTCAAGCACAAGAATTAATCTGTACAGGGTGTTCAGTTCCTAACAACAGATAAATACCCAGTGCCATTTGGGAGGGCGGGGGGTGCCTGAGACCCCCAGGCAGAGCAGACCGGGACACCAGACCAGGACGGTGCTTCGCACCAGCCCTGCCCTGTCCTGGTGGAGCGGCTACGGGCCGGGTGAGGCTCCTCGCAGCACCTGCAGTGACGCTGCGGAGCCTGTTTCCAGACACCTGAACCCTGCTCTCTGCAGCCAGGTGGGAGCTGGCTGTCCATGCACGGACCCGGCGGACTTCTGGGTGTTACACCCGGGATTAAAATAAGCACTGAGTGCATTTTCCCCAGGTCCCGTGTCCTATCTGCCAGTTTCATGTATATCCATAGGATGTTGGGCTGTGAGACAGCCCAAGTGGCGCTAGGTCAGTATGGTAAACACCTGAATTGCTCCCCGGTGTTTAGACACCACATTTATTTGTCTGCGCCCTCATGCTGAGCTCCACCTCGCTCTGCCCCAGCCCTGGCAGCAAGGAGGAGGCGCAGGGGAGGTGGGGTGGGGCAGGATGGTGAGGGACTGTAAGGTGACCGCAGACTCAGGTCAAGAGGCTGTCCCCACACAGACAGCGGTGACAGCGGGCTCTCCGTGTCTGCCACTTTCCCCATGGGCCTGAGTTATGAGTTTTGTCCATCCCACTGCGTTTGAACAAGGCTGAGGAGCGACAGCCCTTTTTCCCCAGGCAGCCGAGGGCTGGGCCTTCCCTCAGCTCTGGAACCCCTGGTGATGTGGTGGCCGTGTCACAGCGGGCAGAACGTTGGTGGTGGCCCTGTCACAGGGGGTTGCTGGCACGGCCGCCCGGGACGGCTAGAGGAAGGGCTGCGCGGTGAGCCGGCCCAGACTGGAGGCGAGCAGGCGGGTGAGCGAGGGCTGAGGCGAGAGGGCGGGGAGGAGGGCAGGGAGGAGAGGGCAGGGCTGCTGGGCCCGGGCAGGGAGGCAGGGCTTGCCCGTGGCGCGACAGATGGCGGCTGCTCCTCCTTTGTCTTCCAGAGCCGGAGGCTCACACGAGGACAGGACCAGACCATGGCGCTCTCCCCTCCTCGGCCACACAGCCAGAGGGATTTGCTCTCTTCTACAAGGACGCTGACACCAAGTTAAGGCATCAAGAGTCTCGCAGAGCCCTGGGCAGGGGTTGCCCACGGTGAGCCAGGGTGGCTGCTCCCTTGGTTTTTATCCTGCCTTTTGCAGCCACCGGCCCAGACAGGGACAGGACCAGACCCTGGCGCGCTCCCCTCCTCGGCCATAGAGACAGAGAGATTCGCTCCCTTCTCCAAGGACACCAAGTTAAGGCATCAAGAGTGTGGCACAGCCCTGGGCACGGGTTGCCCTTGGTAAGCCAAGGTGGCTGCTCCCTTTGTTATCCTGCCTTTTGCAGCTACAGGCCCAGACAGGGACAGGACCAGACCCTGGCGCACTCCCCTCCTCGGCCACACAGCCAGAGAGATTCGCTTCCTTCTCCAAGGACACTAAGTTAAGGCATCATTAGTTTGGCACAGCCCTGGGCAGGGGTTACCCATGGTGAGCCAGGGTGGCTGCTCCCTTTGTTTGTTATCCTGCCTTTTGCAGCCGCCGGCCCACACAGAGACAGGACCAGACCATGGCGCACTCCCTTCCTCGGCCACAAAGCCAGAGAGATTCGCTACCTTCTCCAAGGACGCTGACACCAAGTTAAGGCATCAAGAGTCTCGCAGAGCCCTGGGCACGGGTTGCCCGTGGGAAGCCAAGGTGGCTGCTCCCTTTGTTATCCTGCCTTTTGCAGCCACTGGCCCAGACAGGGACAGGACCAGACCCTGGCGCACTCCCCTCCTCGGCCACACAGGCAGAGAGATTCGCTTCCTTCTCCAAGGACACTAAGTTAAGGCATCATTAGTTTGGCACAGCCCTGGGCAGGGGTTACCCATGGTGAGCCAGGGTGGCTGCTCCCTTTGTTTGTTATCCTGCCTTTTGCAGCTACAGGCCCAGACAGAGACAGGACCAGACCATGGCGCACTCCCGGCCCCTCTCTCCGCAGCCACGCGGACCGAGATTTCTGCTGCAGCTTTCGACAAAGCCATTGACCTCCAGACAAGCAAGCACACACAGCCCCAGTCTGCACCGCGCCATGGTCCCACAGGCAGCTGGAGGCTCCCCACAGCCGTGGACAAGGGGAGCTCCGCGCCACCCGCCCTCTCCCTCTGAAACTCACCTTGAAATACAATTTTCTGGTTCATGAACCATTGACTGGTTCTTCTGCTTTGTGTGGTCTTTTGGGGGAAACCTCCTGGGCCTCTTCCTTATTGTCCTATTGCGCTATGTGCTCACCATGGTGGAAGCAACCACCGGATGGTTGGAAACATATCCCATGCCCCATGCCACCGCCCAGAACACCATCCTGGGCCTTGAAAAGCAAGTCTTATGGTGACGTGGCACCCCAGAAAGAGTTGAATCAGACAACGGGACTCATTTCCGAAACACCCTCATAGACACCTGGGCCAAAGAGCATGGCATTGAGGGCGTATATCACATCCCCTACCATGCACCAGCCTCTGGGAAAATCGAACGATACAACGGACTGCTAAAGACTGCGCTGAGAACAATGGGTGGTGGGACATTCAAGCATTGGGATACACATTTAGCAAAAGCCACCCGGTTAGTCAACACCAGGGGATCTCTCAATCGAGCAGGCCCTGCCCGATCAAAACTTCTGCGTACTGTAGATGAAGTCCCTGTCGTGCACATAAAAAATATGCTGGGGAAGACAGTCTGGGTTACTCCTGCCTCGGGCAAGGGAAAACCCATTCGTGGGATTGCTTTTGCTCAAGGACCTGGGTGCACTTGGTGGGTAATACGAAAGGACGGGGAAGTCCAATGTGTACCTCAAGGGGATTTGATTTTGGGTGAAAATAGCCAATCAACTGAACTGTATGATGTTAATTGTTATATGATATTGTATATCATCATTTCTATGGTTGCTATCAATGGTATTGCAGTAAAAATCACCCGGATTAGTGAAGAATGAACTCCGATGAAACCGAGCAAAGTGCAACGATGATAGAACCGGACGAGCGCAGCGATAATGGAATCGGAACTGGCTTCAGGATGCAACAATGCAACACCACACACCACCTCTCCCGCCTTGAAAGACTGTTATGAGAGATGGAGCCCAAAGTCATGGACTAAATGAACTCAGTGGACATTTGAGAGGGATGGCCCGTAGACTAAGGGAATGATATCTGTGTGTATATATATCAAAAGACAAGAAAGGTGGTGGTGATTAACTGGAATGTATGAGAAAATGTGAGACCCAGGCATGATGTAGATGGTATAGAATAAGGGGTGGATACTGTCCTGGCTTCGGCTGGGATAGAGTTAAATTTCTTCCCAGTGCTGTGTTTTGGATTTAGTATGAGGAGAATGTTGATAACACACTGATGGTTTTAGTTGTTGCTAAGTACCCTGCTAGTCAAGGATTCACTGCATGCTCTGCCAAGTGCACAAGAGGCTGGCAGGGAGCATAGTCGCAACAGCTGGCCCAGCTGCCAACGGGGTATTCCATACCATGTGTCGTCATGCCCAGTATATGAATGGTAGGCATTCCAGGAAGTGGATCGCTGGTTTTGTTTTTTTTTTCTCTGGGGCATTGTTCGGTGGGTGGTGAGCAATGGCATTGTGCATCACTCGTTTTATACATTCTATCATTATTATTATTATTATTATTATTATTATTATTATTATTATTATTATTATTATTACATTATTATTTCCCCTCCCTTTTCTGTTCTATTAAACTGTCTTTATCTCAACCCACAAGTTTTTCTCACACTTACCCTTCTCTCCCCGTCCCACTGGGGGCGGGGGGAGTGAGCGAGCGGCTGTGTGGTGTTTGGCTGCCTGCCGGCTTAAACCACGACACTGAGCAATGTGAATAGTCACACTAAATTTATATAATTAATCCATTTTCCTAGAACAAATTTAAAAAAACCAACTGTGTATGTGCATGGCACTCGTAATACAGAGATTTCTAACATTGCGGGATAAAAGTTTGCACTTTCAGGAAAATGTTTAATAGAATTTTGGCTGTCTTTTACCATCTTACCAACTTATCAGCTGTTATTTTAAGTAACAACTACTTATTAGCAGTTCTCAACATTTTCATATCAAAGGAACCATAATCTTAATTTGTAATTTAAAGCATTCATTTCCGTGGTAAATGACTTGTTGATATCCAGCATTCAGATAAATGGCTTCAAATTTCTCCTGGAAATTCTCTAATCACCAGACTGCTTCACAATTTTCAATTTGTCAAAATTGATTCTTGACTAACACCATGTCTTCTTCACCCTTTATTCTCTCGGAAGCAGACATGCCCGCTGAGAGAATAACGTGCAGACTAGAACCTGAAGTGCTTGGAGAAAACATGGATCTAATGATCAGGATGGGATTTAACCAGCCTTCTGAGGAATATGTCATTCTCATCTACCACTGCTTTTAGGGACTGGAGATTTTAAGGAGGTGGCAAAGAAGTTCAACAGTTGAAAAGCAGACATGGGTTAAAAGTTCACTTTTCAACAACTTTGGTGTCCTTGCCAACCTTGGTGCATGACTTGATTCAGCGATTCCAAGCTCTATCTTTGTTAATAATAGCAGCGAATGCTTAGGAGAGCTTGACGTCATTCTGTTTGAGGATTCCCAGTCCAAAGTGGGTGACCACATGAATTCCACCTCATTACAACTGGGAATTTCTTAACTTCTCTTTTCAGAGTATTGCGTCCCTTATTAAACACGTATTTAGTCACCATCAAAAATCTAGATGCAATTTCTTCAGCGTACAGCATAACTGCACATTGATTAATATTTACAGAGATTGTTCATGTGTCCTTTTACAAACTAGACTGGAGGACTGCTCAATTACGCTCAAGAAAGCCAACACCAGGATGAATAACCTCTGGTTATTAGTCCCAGGCCCAATCAACTGCATTAGTCTGCGCTTTCTGATGAGAGTCTTCCTTGAAGAATGAAACTCTGGGTCTTACCACAGTTGGGTCATGAGCAGTTGTAGCAGTATGTTCTTTGAGACCTTACGCTAGTCTCACGAGTAACCAAGGTGAGGGTTACATTTTTAGATGACACTAGATGTGGATGATTGCCGAGGAAAAAGAGAAAAAAAGGGCCGGCTTGTTAAATCCACTTGAGCAGCTTTACACATATGAACTACTCTACAGAAGCAAATAGGCTTATGTATGTGTTCAAATTTTTACAGGATTAGAAACACTAACCATTTGAGAACCATATAGCAGAAGAGTTCACAAGCTAAAATGACCACTCGCCCCCTATATCTACAGTACATACACTCCAAGCAGCGTTACTGCAGTACATTACCTACTGGGGCAGGTCCACCTTGGCCGCCTGCCAGGCGCCCACCAGCCGCTCACTCACTCCCCCAGGGGAGAAAATAGGATGAAAAAGCTCCTGGGTCGAGATAAAGACAGGGAGGTCCCTTACAAGTTACTGTCATGGGCAAAACAGGCTCAACTTGGGAGAACTTATTTCCAGTTAAAATAGACTCGGGTAGTGAGAAACAAAGACAAAAATTAAAGCAACACCTTCCCCCCACCCCACCACCTTTTTCCAGGCTCAACCTCCTCCCCCCTGACTCCTCCCGGCCATAGAGCTGATGTGTGTGACACAGGATCTACGGGAGGTCTCTGAAGTGGCTTCTTGGGATCAGGCCAGACACCCCAGGGTGTCTGAAATGCACTGGAGACCTAACTTCAAGCACAAGAATTAATCTGTACAGGGTGTTCAGTTCCTAACAACAGATAAATACCCAGTGCCATTTGGGAGGGCGGGGGGTGCCTGAGACCCCCAGGCAGAGCAGACCGGGACACCAGACCAGGACGGTGCTTCGCACCAGCCCTGCCCTGTCCTGGTGGAGCGGCTACGGGCCGGGTGAGGCTCCTCGCAGCACCTGCAGTGACGCTGCGGAGCCTGTTTCCAGACACCTGAACCCTGCTCTCTGCAGCCAGGTGGGAGCTGGCTGTCCATGCACGGACCCGGCGGACTTCTGGGTGTTACACCCGGGATTAAAATAAGCACTGAGTGCATTTTCCCCAGGTCCCGTGTCCTATCTGCCAGTTTCATGTATATCCATAGGATGTTGGGCTGTGAGACAGCCCAAGTGGCGCTAGGTCAGTATGGTAAACACCTGAATTGCTCCCCGGTGTTTAGACACCACATTTATTTGTCTGCGCCCTCATGCTGAGCTCCACCTCGCTCTGCCCCAGCCCTGGCAGCAAGGAGGAGGCGCAGGGGAGGTGGGGTGGGGCAGGATGGTGAGGGACTGTAAGGTGACCGCAGACTCAGGTCAAGAGGCTGTCCCCACACAGACAGCGGTGACAGCGGGCTCTCCGTGTCTGCCACTTTCCCCATGGGCCTGAGTTATGAGTTTTGTCCATCCCACTGCGTTTGAACAAGGCTGAGGAGCGACAGCCCTTTTTCCCCAGGCAGCCGAGGGCTGGGCCTTCCCTCAGCTCTGGAACCCCTGGTGATGTGGTGGCCGTGTCACAGCGGGCAGAACGTTGGTGGTGGCCCTGTCACAGGGGGTTGCTGGCACGGCCGCCCGGGACGGCTAGAGGAAGGGCTGCGCGGTGAGCCGGCCCAGACTGGAGGCGAGCAGGCGGGTGAGCGAGGGCTGAGGCGAGAGGGCGGGGAGGAGGGCAGGGAGGAGAGGGCAGGGCTGCTGGGCCCGGGCAGGGAGGCAGGGCTTGCCCGTGGCGCGACAGATGGCGGCTGCTCCTCCTTTGTCTTCCAGAGCCGGAGGCTCACACGAGGACAGGACCAGACCATGGCGCTCTCCCCTCCTCGGCCACACAGCCAGAGGGATTTGCTCTCTTCTACAAGGACGCTGACACCAAGTTAAGGCATCAAGAGTCTCGCAGAGCCCTGGGCAGGGGTTGCCCACGGTGAGCCAGGGTGGCTGCTCCCTTGGTTTTTATCCTGCCTTTTGCAGCCACCGGCCCAGACAGGGACAGGACCAGACCCTGGCGCGCTCCCCTCCTCGGCCATAGAGACAGAGAGATTCGCTCCCTTCTCCAAGGACACCAAGTTAAGGCATCAAGAGTGTGGCACAGCCCTGGGCACGGGTTGCCCTTGGTAAGCCAAGGTGGCTGCTCCCTTTGTTATCCTGCCTTTTGCAGCTACAGGCCCAGACAGGGACAGGACCAGACCCTGGCGCACTCCCCTCCTCGGCCACACAGGCAGAGAGATTCGCTTCCTTCTCCAAGGACACTAAGTTAAGGCATCATTAGTTTGGCACAGCCCTGGGCAGGGGTTACCCATGGTGAGCCAGGGTGGCTGCTCCCTTTGTTTGTTATCCTGCCTTTTGCAGCCGCCGGCCCACACAGAGACAGGACCAGACCATGGCGCACTCCCTTCCTCGGCCACAAAGCCAGAGAGATTCGCTACCTTCTCCAAGGACGCTGACACCAAGTTAAGGCATCAAGAGTCTCGCAGAGCCCTGGGCACGGGTTGCCCGTGGGAAGCCAAGGTGGCTGCTCCCTTTGTTATCCTGCCTTTTGCAGCCACTGGCCCAGACAGGGACAGGACCAGACCCTGGCGCACTCCCCTCCTTGGCCACACAGCCAGAGAGATTTGCTCCCGTCTACAAGGACACCAAGTTAAGGCATCAAGAGTCTCGCAGAGCCCTGGGCACGGGTTGCCCGTGGGAAGCCAAGGTGGCTGCTCCCTTTGTTTGTTATCCTGCCTTTTGCAGCTACAGGCCCAGACAGAGACAGGACCAGACCATGGCGCACTCCCGGCTCCTCTCTCCGCAGCCACGCGGACCGAGATTTCTGCTGCAGCTTTCGACAAAGCCATTGACCTCCAGACAAGCAAGCACACACAGCCCCAGTCTGCACCGCGCCATGGTCCCACAGGCAGCTGGAGGCTCCCCACAGCCGTGGACAAGGGGAGCTCCGCGCCACCCGCCCTCTCCCTCTGAAACTCACCTTGAAATACAATTTTCTGGTTCATGAACCATTGACTGGTTCTTCTGCTTTGTGTGGTCTTTTGGGGGAAACCTCCTGGGCCTCTTCCTTATTGTCCTATTGCGCTATGTGCTCACCATGGTGGAAGCAACCACCGGATGGTTGGAAACATATCCCATGCCCCATGCCACCGCCCAGAACACCATCCTGGGCCTTGAAAAGCAAGTCTTATGGTGACGTGGCACCCCAGAAAGAGTTGAATCAGACAACGGGACTCATTTCCGAAACACCCTCATAGACACCTGGGCCAAAGAGCATGGCATTGAGGGCGTATATCACATCCCCTACCATGCACCAGCCTCTGGGAAAATCGAACGATACAACGGACTGCTAAAGACTGCGCTGAGAACAATGGGTGGTGGGACATTCAAGCATTGGGATACACATTTAGCAAAAGCCACCCGGTTAGTCAACACCAGGGGATCTCTCAATCGAGCAGGCCCTGCCCGATCAAAACTTCTGCGTACTGTAGATGAAGTCCCTGTCGTGCACATAAAAAATATGCTGGGGAAGACAGTCTGGGTTACTCCTGCCTCGGGCAAGGGAAAACCCATTCGTGGGATTGCTTTTGCTCAAGGACCTGGGTGCACTTGGTGGGTAATACGAAAGGATGGGGAACTCCAATGTGTACCTCAAGGGGATTTGATTTTGGGTGAAAATAGCCAATCAACTGAACTGTATGATGTTAATTGTTATATGATATTGTATATCATCATTTCTATGGTTGCTATCAATGGTATTGCAGTAAAAATCACCCGGATGAGTGAAGAATGAACTCCGATGAAACCGAGCAAAGTGCAACGATGATAGAACCGGACGAGCGCAGCGATAATGGAATCGGAACTGGCTTCAGGATGCAACAATGCAACACCACACACCACCTCTCCCGCCTTGAAAGACTGTTATGAGAGATGGAGCCCAAAGTCATGGACTAAATGAACTCAGTGGACATTTGAGAGGGATGGCCCGTAGACTAAGGGAATGATATCTGTGTGTATATATATCAAAAGACAAGAAAGGTGGTGGTGATTAACTGGAATGTATGAGAAAATGTGAGACCCAGGCATGATGTAGATGGTATAGAATAAGGGGTGGATACTGTCCTGGCTTCGGCTGGGATAGAGTTAAATTTCTTCCCAGTGCTGTGTTTTGGATTTAGTATGAGGAGAATGTTGATAACACACTGATGGTTTTAGTTGTTGCTAAGTACCCTGCTAGTCAAGGATTCACTGCATGCTCTGCCAAGTGCACAAGAGGCTGGCAGGGAGCATAGCCGCAACAGCTGGCCCAGCTGCCAACGGGGTATTCCATACCATGTGTCGTCATGCCCAGTATATGAATGGTAGGCATTCCAGGAAGTGGATCGCTGGGTTTTTTTTTTCCTCTGGGGCATTGTTCGGTGGGTGGTGAGCAATGGCATTGTGCATCACTCGTTTTATACATTCTATCATTATTATTATTATTATTATTATTATTATTATTATTATTATTATTATTATTACTATTGCTATTATTATTATTATTATTATTATTTTTATTACATTATTATTTCCCCTCCCTTTTCTGTTCTATTAAACTGTCTTTATCTCAACCCACAAGTTTTTCTCACACTTACCCTTCTCTCCCCGTCCCACTGGGGGCGGGGGGAGTGAGCGAGCGGCTGTGTGGTGTTTGGCTGCCTGCCGGCTTAAACCACGACACTGAGCAATGTGAATAGTCACACTAAATTTATATAATTAATCCATTTTCCTAGAACAAATTTAAAAAAACCAACTGTGTATGTGCATGGCACTCGTAATACAGAGATTTCTAACATTGCGGGATAAAAGTTTGCACTTTCAGGAAAATGTTTAATAGAATTTTGGCTGTCTTTTACCATCTTACCAACTTATCAGCTGTTATTTTAAGTAACAACTACTTATTAGCAGTTCTCAACATTTTCATATCAAAGGAACCATAATCTTAATTTGTAATTTAAAGCATTCATTTCCGTGGTAAATGACTTGTTGATATCCAGCATTCAGATAAATGGCTTCAAATTTCTCCTGGAAATTCTCTAATCACCAGACTGCTTCACAATTTTCAATTTGTCAAAATTGATTCTTGACTAACACCATGTCTTCTTCACCCTTTATTCTCTCGGAAGCAGACATGCCCGCTGAGAGAATAACGTGCAGACTAGAACCTGAAGTGCTTGGAGAAAACATGGATCTAATGATCAGGATGGGATTTAACCAGCCTTCTGAGGAATATGTCATTCTCATCTACCACTGCTTTTAGGGACTGGAGATTTTAAGGAGGTGGCAAAGAAGTTCAACAGTTGAAAAGCAGACATGGGTTAAAAGTTCACTTTTCAACAACTTTGGTGTCCTTGCCAACCTTGGTGCATGACTTGATTCAGCGATTCCAAGCTCTATCTTTGTTAATAATAGCAGCGAATGCTTAGGAGAGCTTGACGTCATTCTGTTTGAGGATTCCCAGTCCAAAGTGGGTGACCACATGAATTCCACCTCATTACAACTGGGAATTTCTTAACTTCTCTTTTCAGAGTATTGCGTCCCTTATTAAACACGTATTTAGTCACCATCAAAAATCTAGATGCAATTTCTTCAGCGTACAGCATAACTGCACATTGATTAATATTTACAGAGATTGTTCATGTGTCCTTTTACAAACTAGACTGGAGGACTGCTCAATTACGCTCAAGAAAGCCAACACCAGGATGAATAACCTCTGGTTATTAGTCCCAGGCCCAATCAACTGCATTAGTCTGCGCTTTCTGATGAGAGTCTTCCTTGAAGAATGAAACTCTGGGTCTTACCACAGTTGGGTCATGAGCAGTTGTAGCAGTATGTTCTTTGAGACCTTACGCTAGTCTCACGAGTAACCAAGGTGAGGGTTACATTTTTAGATGACACTAGATGTGGATGATTGCCGAGGAAAAAGAGAAAAAAAGGGCCGGCTTGTTAAATCCACTTGAGCAGCTTTACACATATGAACTACTCTACAGAAGCAAATAGGCTTATGTATGTGTTCAAATTTTTACAGGATTAGAAACACTAACCATTTGAGAACCATATAGCAGAAGAGTTCACAAGCTAAAATGACCACTCGCCCCCTATATCTACAGTACATACACTCCAAGCAGCGTTACTGCAGTACATTACCTACTGGGGCAGGTCCACCTTGGCCGCCTGCCAGGCGCCCACCAGCCGCTCACTCACTCCCCCAGGGGAGAAAATAGGATGAAAAAGCTCCTGGGTCGAGATAAAGACAGGGAGGTCCCTTACAAGTTACTGTCATGGGCAAAACAGGCTCAACTTGGGAGAACTTATTTCCAGTTAAAATAGACTCGGGTAGTGAGAAACAAAGACAAAAATTAAAGCAACACCTTCCCCCCACCCCACCACCTTTTTCCAGGCTCAACCTCCTCCCCCCTGACTCCTCCCGGCCATAGAGCTGATGTGTGTGACACAGGATCTACGGGAGGTCTCTGAAGTGGCTTCTTGGGATCAGGCCAGACACCCCAGGGTGTCTGAAATGCACTGGAGACCTAACTTCAAGCACAAGAATTAATCTGTACAGGGTGTTCAGTTCCTAACAACAGATAAATACCCAGTGCCATTTGGGAGGGCGGGGGGTGCCTGAGACCCCCAGGCAGAGCAGACCGGGACACCAGACCAGGACGGTGCTTCGCACCAGCCCTGCCCTGTCCTGGTGGAGCGGCTACGGGCCGGGTGAGGCTCCTCGCAGCACCTGCAGTGACGCTGCGGAGCCTGTTTCCAGACACCTGAACCCTGCTCTCTGCAGCCAGGTGGGAGCTGGCTGTCCATGCACGGACCCGGCGGACTTCTGGGTGTTACACCCGGGATTAAAATAAGCACTGAGTGCATTTTCCCCAGGTCCCGTGTCCTATCTGCCAGTTTCATGTATATCCATAGGATGTTGGGCTGTGAGACAGCCCAAGTGGCGCTAGGTCAGTATGGTAAACACCTGAATTGCTCCCCGGTGTTTAGACACCACATTTATTTGTCTGCGCCCTCATGCTGAGCTCCACCTCGCTCTGCCCCAGCCCTGGCAGCAAGGAGGAGGCGCAGGGGAGGTGGGGTGGGGCAGGATGGTGAGGGACTGTAAGGTGACCGCAGACTCAGGTCAAGAGGCTGTCCCCACACAGACAGCGGTGACAGCGGGCTCTCCGTGTCTGCCACTTTCCCCATGGGCCTGAGTTATGAGTTTTGTCCATCCCACTGCGTTTGAACAAGGCTGAGGAGCGACAGCCCTTTTTCCCCAGGCAGCCGAGGGCTGGGCCTTCCCTCAGCTCTGGAACCCCTGGTGATGTGGTGGCCGTGTCACAGCGGGCAGAACGTTGGTGGTGGCCCTGTCACAGGGGGTTGCTGGCACGGCCGCCCGGGACGGCTAGAGGAAGGGCTGCGCGGTGAGCCGGCCCAGACTGGAGGCGAGCAGGCGGGTGAGCGAGGGCTGAGGCGAGAGGGCGGGGAGGAGGGCAGGGAGGAGAGGGCAGGGCTGCTGGGCCCGGGCAGGGAGGCAGGGCTTGCCCGTGGCGCGACAGATGGCGGCTGCTCCTCCTTTGTCTTCCAGAGCCGGAGGCTCACACAAGGACAGGACCAGACCATGGCGCTCTCCCCTCCTCGGCCACACAGCCAGAGGGATTTGCTCTCTTCTACAAGGACGCTGACACCAAGTTAAGGTATCAAGAGTCTCGCAGAGCCCTGGGCAGGGGTTGCCCACGGTGAGCCAGGGTGGCTGCTCCCTTGGTTTTTATCCTGCCTTTTGCAGCCACCGGCCCAGACAGGGACAGGACCAGACCCTGGCGCACTCCCTTCCTCGGCCATAGAGACAGAGAGATTCGCTCCCTTCTCCAAGGACACCAAGTTAAGGCATCAAGAGTGTGGCACAGCCCTGGGCACAGGTTGCCCTTGGTAAGCCAAGGTGGCTGCTCCCTTTGTTATCCTGCCTTTTGCAGCTACAGGCCCAGACAGGGACAGGACCTGACCATGGCGCACTCCCCTCCTCGGCCACACAGGCAGAGAGATTCGCTTCCTTCTCCAAGGACACTAAGTTAAGGCATCATTAGTTTGGCACAGCCCTGGGCAGGGGTTACCCATGGTGAGCCAGGGTGGCTGCTCCCTTTGTTTGTTATCCTGCCTTTTGCAGCTACAGGCCCAGACAGAGACAGGACCAGACCATGGCGCACTCCCGGCCCCTCTCTCCGCAGCCACGCGGACCGAGATTTCTGCTGCAGCTTTCGACAAAGCCATTGACCTCCAGACAAGCAAGCACACACAGCCCCAGTCTGCACCGCGCCATGGTCCCACAGGCAGCTGGAGGCTCCCCACAGCCGTGGACAAGGGGAGCTCCGCGCCACCCGCCCTCTCCCTCTGAAACTCACCTTGAAATACAATTTTCTGGTTCATGAACCATTGACTGGTTCTTCTGCTTTGTGTGGTCTTTTGGGGGAAACCTCCTGGGCCTCTTCCTTATTGTCCTATTGCGCTATGTGCTCACCATGGTGGAAGCAACCACCGGATGGTTGGAAACATATCCCATGCCCCATGCCACCGCCCAGAACACCATCCTGGGCCTTGAAAAGCAAGTCTTATGGTGACGTGGCACCCCAGAAAGAGTTGAATCAGACAACGGGACTCATTTCCGAAACACCCTCATAGACACCTGGGCCAAAGAGCATGGCATTGAGGGCGTATATCACATCCCCTACCATGCACCAGCCTCTGGGAAAATCGAACGATACAACGGACTGCTAAAGACTGCGCTGAGAACAATGGGTGGTGGGACATTCAAGCATTGGGATACACATTTAGCAAAAGCCACCCGGTTAGTCAACACCAGGGGATCTCTCAATCGAGCAGGCCCTGCCCGATCAAAACTTCTGCGTACTGTAGATGAAGTCCCTGTCGTGCACATAAAAAATATGCTGGGGAAGACAGTCTGGGTTACTCCTGCCTCGGGCAAGGGAAAACCCATTCGTGGGATTGCTTTTGCTCAAGGACCTGGGTGCACTTGGTGGGTAATACGAAAGGACGGGGAAGTCCAATGTGTACCTCAAGGGGATTTGATTTTGGGTGAAAATAGCCAATCAACTGAACTGTATGATGTTAATTGTTATATGATATTGTATATCATCATTTCTATGGTTGCTATCAATGGTATTGCAGTAAAAATCACCCGGATTAGTGAAGAATGAACTCCGATGAAACCGAGCAAAGTGCAACGATGATAGAACCGGACGAGCGCAGCGATAATGGAATCGGAACTGGCTTCAGGATGCAACAATGCAACACCACACACCACCTCTCCCGCCTTGAAAGACTGTTATGAGAGATGGAGCCCAAAGTCATGGACTAAATGAACTCAGTGGACATTTGAGAGGGATGGCCCGTAGACTAAGGGAATGATATCTGTGTGTATATATATCAAAAGACAAGAAAGGTGGTGGTGATTAACTGGAATGTATGAGAAAATGTGAGACCCAGGCATGATGTAGATGGTATAGAATAAGGGGTGGATACTGTCCTGGCTTCGGCTGGGATAGAGTTAAATTTCTTCCCAGTGCTGTGTTTTGGATTTAGTATGAGGAGAATGTTGATAACACACTGATGGTTTTAGTTGTTGCTAAGTACCCTGCTAGTCAAGGATTCACTGCATGCTCTGCCAAGTGCACAAGAGGCTGGCAGGGAGCATAGTCGCAACAGCTGGCCCAGCTGCCAACGGGGTATTCCATACCATGTGTCGTCATGCCCAGTATATGAATGGTAGGCATTCCAGGAAGTGGATCGCTGGTTTTGTTTTTTTTTTCTCTGGGGCATTGTTCGGTGGGTGGTGAGCAATGGCATTGTGCATCACTCGTTTTATACATTCTATCATTATTATTATTATTATTATTATTATTATTATTATTATTATTATTATTATTATTACATTATTATTTCCCCTCCCTTTTCTGTTCTATTAAACTGTCTTTATCTCAACCCACAAGTTTTTCTCACACTTACCCTTCTCTCCCCGTCCCACTGGGGGCGGGGGGAGTGAGCGAGCGGCTGTGTGGTGTTTGGCTGCCTGCCGGCTTAAACCACGACACTGAGCAATGTGAATAGTCACACTAAATTTATATAATTAATCCATTTTCCTAGAACAAATTTAAAAAAACCAACTGTGTATGTGCATGGCACTCGTAATACAGAGATTTCTAACATTGCGGGATAAAAGTTTGCACTTTCAGGAAAATGTTTAATAGAATTTTGGCTGTCTTTTACCATCTTACCAACTTATCAGCTGTTATTTTAAGTAACAACTACTTATTAGCAGTTCTCAACATTTTCATATCAAAGGAACCATAATCTTAATTTGTAATTTAAAGCATTCATTTCCGTGGTAAATGACTTGTTGATATCCAGCATTCAGATAAATGGCTTCAAATTTCTCCTGGAAATTCTCTAATCACCAGACTGCTTCACAATTTTCAATTTGTCAAAATTGATTCTTGACTAACACCATGTCTTCTTCACCCTTTATTCTCTCGGAAGCAGACATGCCCGCTGAGAGAATAACGTGCAGACTAGAACCTGAAGTGCTTGGAGAAAACATGGATCTAATGATCAGGATGGGATTTAACCAGCCTTCTGAGGAATATGTCATTCTCATCTACCACTGCTTTTAGGGACTGGAGATTTTAAGGAGGTGGCAAAGAAGTTCAACAGTTGAAAAGCAGACATGGGTTAAAAGTTCACTTTTCAACAACTTTGGTGTCCTTGCCAACCTTGGTGCATGACTTGATTCAGCGATTCCAAGCTCTATCTTTGTTAATAATAGCAGCGAATGCTTAGGAGAGCTTGACGTCATTCTGTTTGAGGATTCCCAGTCCAAAGTGGGTGACCACATGAATTCCACCTCATTACAACTGGGAATTTCTTAACTTCTCTTTTCAGAGTATTGCGTCCCTTATTAAACACGTATTTAGTCACCATCAAAAATCTAGATGCAATTTCTTCAGCGTACAGCATAACTGCACATTGATTAATATTTACAGAGATTGTTCATGTGTCCTTTTACAAACTAGACTGGAGGACTGCTCAATTACGCTCAAGAAAGCCAACACCAGGATGAATAACCTCTGGTTATTAGTCCCAGGCCCAATCAACTGCATTAGTCTGCGCTTTCTGATGAGAGTCTTCCTTGAAGAATGAAACTCTGGGTCTTACCACAGTTGGGTCATGAGCAGTTGTAGCAGTATGTTCTTTGAGACCTTACGCTAGTCTCACGAGTAACCAAGGTGAGGGTTACATTTTTAGATGACACTAGATGTGGATGATTGCCGAGGAAAAAGAGAAAAAAAGGGCCGGCTTGTTAAATCCACTTGAGCAGCTTTACACATATGAACTACTCTACAGAAGCAAATAGGCTTATGTATGTGTTCAAATTTTTACAGGATTAGAAACACTAACCATTTGAGAACCATATAGCAGAAGAGTTCACAAGCTAAAATGACCACTCGCCCCCTATATCTACAGTACATACACTCCAAGCAGCGTTACTGCAGTACATTACCTACTGGGGCAGGTCCACCTTGGCCGCCTGCCAGGCGCCCACCAGCCGCTCACTCACTCCCCCAGGGGAGAAAATAGGATGAAAAAGCTCCTGGGTCGAGATAAAGACAGGGAGGTCCCTTACAAGTTACTGTCATGGGCAAAACAGGCTCAACTTGGGAGAACTTATTTCCAGTTAAAATAGACTCGGGTAGTGAGAAACAAAGACAAAAATTAAAGCAACACCTTCCCCCCACCCCACCACCTTTTTCCAGGCTCAACCTCCTCCCCCCTGACTCCTCCCGGCCATAGAGCTGATGTGTGTGACACAGGATCTACGGGAGGTCTCTGAAGTGGCTTCTTGGGATCAGGCCAGACACCCCAGGGTGTCTGAAATGCACTGGAGACCTAACTTCAAGCACAAGAATTAATCTGTACAGGGTGTTCAGTTCCTAACAACAGATAAATACCCAGTGCCATTTGGGAGGGCGGGGGGTGCCTGAGACCCCCAGGCAGAGCAGACCGGGACACCAGACCAGGACGGTGCTTCGCACCAGCCCTGCCCTGTCCTGGTGGAGCGGCTACGGGCCGGGTGAGGCTCCTCGCAGCACCTGCAGTGACGCTGCGGAGCCTGTTTCCAGACACCTGAACCCTGCTCTCTGCAGCCAGGTGGGAGCTGGCTGTCCATGCACGGACCCGGCGGACTTCTGGGTGTTACACCCGGGATTAAAATAAGCACTGAGTGCATTTTCCCCAGGTCCCGTGTCCTATCTGCCAGTTTCATGTATATCCATAGGATGTTGGGCTGTGAGACAGCCCAAGTGGCGCTAGGTCAGTATGGTAAACACCTGAATTGCTCCCCGGTGTTTAGACACCACATTTATTTGTCTGCGCCCTCATGCTGAGCTCCACCTCGCTCTGCCCCAGCCCTGGCAGCAAGGAGGAGGCGCAGGGGAGGTGGGGTGGGGCAGGATGGTGAGGGACTGTAAGGTGACCGCAGACTCAGGTCAAGAGGCTGTCCCCACACAGACAGCGGTGACAGCGGGCTCTCCATGTCTGCCACTTTCCCCATGGGCCTGAGTTATGAGTTTTGTCCATCCCACTGCGTTTGAACAAGGCTGAGGAGCGACAGCCCTTTTTCCCCAGGCAGCCGAGGGCTGGGCCTTCCCTCAGCTCTGGAACCCCTGGTGATGTGGTGGCCGTGTCACAGCGGGCAGAACGTTGGTGGTGGCCCTGTCACAGGGGGTTGCTGGCACGGCCGCCCGGGACGGCTAGAGGAAGGGCTGCGCGGTGAGCCGGCCCAGACTGGAGGCGAGCAGGCGGGTGAGCGAGGGCTGAGGCGAGAGGGCGGGGAGGAGGGCAGGGAGGAGAGGGCAGGGCTGCTGGGCCCGGGCAGGGAGGCAGGGCTTGCCCGTGGCGCGACAGATGGCGGCTGCTCCTCCTTTGTCTTCCAGAGCCGGAGGCTCACACGAGGACAGGACCAGACCATGGCGCTCTCCCCTCCTCGGCCACACAGCCAGAGGGATTTGCTCTCTTCTACAAGGACGCTGACACCAAGTTAAGGCATCAAGAGTCTCGCAGAGCCCTGGGCAGGGGTTGCCCACGGTGAGCCAGGGTGGCTGCTCCCTTGGTTTTTATCCTGCCTTTTGCAGCCACCGGCCCAGACAGGGACAGGACCAGACCCTGGCGCGCTCCCCTCCTCGGCCATAGAGACAGAGAGATTCGCTCCCTTCTCCAAGGACACCAAGTTAAGGCATCAAGAGTGTGGCACAGCCCTGGGCACGGGTTGCCCTTGGTAAGCCAAGGTGGCTGCTCCCTTTGTTATCCTGCCTTTTGCAGCTACAGGCCCAGACAGGGACAGGACCAGACCCTGGCGCACTCCCCTCCTCGGCCACACAGGCAGAGAGATTCGCTTCCTTCTCCAAGGACACTAAGTTAAGGCATCATTAGTTTGGCACAGCCCTGGGCAGGGGTTACCCATGGTGAGCCAGGGTGGCTGCTCCCTTTGTTTGTTATCCTGCCTTTTGCAGCCGCCGGCCCACACAGAGACAGGACCAGACCATGGCGCACTCCCTTCCTCGGCCACAAAGCCAGAGAGATTCGCTACCTTCTCCAAGGACGCTGACACCAAGTTAAGGCATCAAGAGTCTCGCAGAGCCCTGGGCACGGGTTGCCCGTGGGAAGCCAAGGTGGCTGCTCCCTTTGTTATCCTGCCTTTTGCAGCCACTGGCCCAGACAGGGACAGGACCAGACCCTGGCGCACTCCCCTCCTTGGCCACACAGCCAGAGAGATTTGCTCCCGTCTACAAGGACACCAAGTTAAGGCATCAAGAGTCTCGCAGAGCCCTGGGCACGGGTTGCCCGTGGGAAGCCAAGGTGGCTGCTCCCTTTGTTTGTTATCCTGCCTTTTGCAGCTACAGGCCCAGACAGAGACAGGACCAGACCATGGCGCACTCCCGGCTCCTCTCTCCGCAGCCACGCGGACCGAGATTTCTGCTGCAGCTTTCGACAAAGCCATTGACCTCCAGACAAGCAAGCACACACAGCCCCAGTCTGCACCGCGCCATGGTCCCACAGGCAGCTGGAGGCTCCCCACAGCCGTGGACAAGGGGAGCTCCGCGCCACCCGCCCTCTCCCTCTGAAACTCACCTTGAAATACAATTTTCTGGTTCATGAACCATTGACTGGTTCTTCTGCTTTGTGTGGTCTTTTGGGGGAAACCTCCTGGGCCTCTTCCTTATTGTCCTATTGCGCTATGTGCTCACCATGGTGGAAGCAACCACCGGATGGTTGGAAACATATCCCATGCCCCATGCCACCGCCCAGAACACCATCCTGGGCCTTGAAAAGCAAGTCTTATGGTGACGTGGCACCCCAGAAAGAGTTGAATCAGACAACGGGACTCATTTCCGAAACACCCTCATAGACACCTGGGCCAAAGAGCATGGCATTGAGGGCGTATATCACATCCCCTACCATGCACCAGCCTCTGGGAAAATCGAACGATACAACGGACTGCTAAAGACTGCGCTGAGAACAATGGGTGGTGGGACATTCAAGCATTGGGATACACATTTAGCAAAAGCCACCCGGTTAGTCAACACCAGGGGATCTCTCAATCGAGCAGGCCCTGCCCGATCAAAACTTCTGCGTACTGTAGATGAAGTCCCTGTCGTGCACATAAAAAATATGCTGGGGAAGACAGTCTGGGTTACTCCTGCCTCGGGCAAGGGAAAACCCATTCGTGGGATTGCTTTTGCTCAAGGACCTGGGTGCACTTGGTGGGTAATACGAAAGGATGGGGAACTCCAATGTGTACCTCAAGGGGATTTGATTTTGGGTGAAAATAGCCAATCAACTGAACTGTATGATGTTAATTGTTATATGATATTGTATATCATCATTTCTATGGTTGCTATCAATGGTATTGCAGTAAAAATCACCCGGATGAGTGAAGAATGAACTCCGATGAAACCGAGCAAAGTGCAACGATGATAGAACCGGACGAGCGCAGCGATAATGGAATCGGAACTGGCTTCAGGATGCAACAATGCAACACCACACACCACCTCTCCCGCCTTGAAAGACTGTTATGAGAGATGGAGCCCAAAGTCATGGACTAAATGAACTCAGTGGACATTTGAGAGGGATGGCCCGTAGACTAAGGGAATGATATCTGTGTGTATATATATCAAAAGACAAGAAAGGTGGTGGTGATTAACTGGAATGTATGAGAAAATGTGAGACCCAGGCATGATGTAGATGGTATAGAATAAGGGGTGGATACTGTCCTGGCTTCGGCTGGGATAGAGTTAAATTTCTTCCCAGTGCTGTGTTTTGGATTTAGTATGAGGAGAATGTTGATAACACACTGATGGTTTTAGTTGTTGCTAAGTACCCTGCTAGTCAAGGATTCACTGCATGCTCTGCCAAGTGCACAAGAGGCTGGCAGGGAGCATAGCCGCAACAGCTGGCCCAGCTGCCAACGGGGTATTCCATACCATGTGTCGTCATGCCCAGTATATGAATGGTAGGCATTCCAGGAAGTGGATCGCTGGGTTTTTTTTTTCCTCTGGGGCATTGTTCGGCGGGTGGTGAGCAATGGCATTGTGCATCACTCGTTTTATACATTCTATCATTATTATTATTATTATTATTATTATTATTATTATTATTATTATTATTATTATTATTACTATTGCTATTATTATTATTATTATTATTATTTTTATTACATTATTATTTCCCCTCCCTTTTCTGTTCTATTAAACTGTCTTTATCTCAACCCACAAGTTTTTCTCACACTTACCCTTCTCTCCCCGTCCCACTGGGGGCGGGGGGAGTGAGCGAGCGGCTGTGTGGTGTTTGGCTGCCTGCCGGCTTAAACCACGACACTGAGCAATGTGAATAGTCACACTAAATTTATATAATTAATCCATTTTCCTAGAACAAATTTAAAAAAACCAACTGTGTATGTGCATGGCACTCGTAATACAGAGATTTCTAACATTGCGGGATAAAAGTTTGCACTTTCAGGAAAATGTTTAATAGAATTTTGGCTGTCTTTTACCATCTTACCAACTTATCAGCTGTTATTTTAAGTAACAACTACTTATTAGCAGTTCTCAACATTTTCATATCAAAGGAACCATAATCTTAATTTGTAATTTAAAGCATTCATTTCCGTGGTAAATGACTTGTTGATATCCAGCATTCAGATAAATGGCTTCAAATTTCTCCTGGAAATTCTCTAATCACCAGACTGCTTCACAATTTTCAATTTGTCAAAATTGATTCTTGACTAACACCATGTCTTCTTCACCCTTTATTCTCTCGGAAGCAGACATGCCCGCTGAGAGAATAACGTGCAGACTAGAACCTGAAGTGCTTGGAGAAAACATGGATCTAATGATCAGGATGGGATTTAACCAGCCTTCTGAGGAATATGTCATTCTCATCTACCACTGCTTTTAGGGACTGGAGATTTTAAGGAGGTGGCAAAGAAGTTCAACAGTTGAAAAGCAGACATGGGTTAAAAGTTCACTTTTCAACAACTTTGGTGTCCTTGCCAACCTTGGTGCATGACTTGATTCAGCGATTCCAAGCTCTATCTTTGTTAATAATAGCAGCGAATGCTTAGGAGAGCTTGACGTCATTCTGTTTGAGGATTCCCAGTCCAAAGTGGGTGACCACATGAATTCCACCTCATTACAACTGGGAATTTCTTAACTTCTCTTTTCAGAGTATTGCGTCCCTTATTAAACACGTATTTAGTCACCATCAAAAATCTAGATGCAATTTCTTCAGCGTACAGCATAACTGCACATTGATTAATATTTACAGAGATTGTTCATGTGTCCTTTTACAAACTAGACTGGAGGACTGCTCAATTACGCTCAAGAAAGCCAACACCAGGATGAATAACCTCTGGTTATTAGTCCCAGGCCCAATCAACTGCATTAGTCTGCGCTTTCTGATGAGAGTCTTCCTTGAAGAATGAAACTCTGGGTCTTACCACAGTTGGGTCATGAGCAGTTGTAGCAGTATGTTCTTTGAGACCTTACGCTAGTCTCACGAGTAACCAAGGTGAGGGTTACATTTTTAGATGACACTAGATGTGGATGATTGCCGAGGAAAAAGAGAAAAAAAGGGCCGGCTTGTTAAATCCACTTGAGCAGCTTTACACATATGAACTACTCTACAGAAGCAAATAGGCTTATGTATGTGTTCAAATTTTTACAGGATTAGAAACACTAACCATTTGAGAACCATATAGCAGAAGAGTTCACAAGCTAAAATGACCACTCGCCCCCTATATCTACAGTACATACACTCCAAGCAGCGTTACTGCAGTACATTACCTACTGGGGCAGGTCCACCTTGGCCGCCTGCCAGGCGCCCACCAGCCGCTCACTCACTCCCCCAGGGGAGAAAATAGGATGAAAAAGCTCCTGGGTCGAGATAAAGACAGGGAGGTCCCTTACAAGTTACTGTCATGGGCAAAACAGGCTCAACTTGGGAGAACTTATTTCCAGTTAAAATAGACTCGGGTAGTGAGAAACAAAGACAAAAATTAAAGCAACACCTTCCCCCCACCCCACCACCTTTTTCCAGGCTCAACCTCCTCCCCCCTGACTCCTCCCGGCCATAGAGCTGATGTGTGTGACACAGGATCTACGGGAGGTCTCTGAAGTGGCTTCTTGGGATCAGGCCAGACACCCCAGGGTGTCTGAAATGCACTGGAGACCTAACTTCAAGCACAAGAATTAATCTGTACAGGGTGTTCAGTTCCTAACAACAGATAAATACCCAGTGCCATTTGGGAGGGCGGGGGGTGCCTGAGACCCCCAGGCAGAGCAGACCGGGACACCAGACCAGGACGGTGCTTCGCACCAGCCCTGCCCTGTCCTGGTGGAGCGGCTACGGGCCGGGTGAGGCTCCTCGCAGCACCTGCAGTGACGCTGCGGAGCCTGTTTCCAGACACCTGAACCCTGCTCTCTGCAGCCAGGTGGGAGCTGGCTGTCCATGCACGGACCCGGCGGACTTCTGGGTGTTACACCCGGGATTAAAATAAGCACTGAGTGCATTTTCCCCAGGTCCCGTGTCCTATCTGCCAGTTTCATGTATATCCATAGGATGTTGGGCTGTGAGACAGCCCAAGTGGCGCTAGGTCAGTATGGTAAACACCTGAATTGCTCCCCGGTGTTTAGACACCACATTTATTTGTCTGCGCCCTCATGCTGAGCTCCACCTCGCTCTGCCCCAGCCCTGGCAGCAAGGAGGAGGCGCAGGGGAGGTGGGGTGGGGCAGGATGGTGAGGGACTGTAAGGTGACCGCAGACTCAGGTCAAGAGGCTGTCCCCACACAGACAGCGGTGACAGCGGGCTCTCCGTGTCTGCCACTTTCCCCATGGGCCTGAGTTATGAGTTTTGTCCATCCCACTGCGTTTGAACAAGGCTGAGGAGCGACAGCCCTTTTTCCCCAGGCAGCCGAGGGCTGGGCCTTCCCTCAGCTCTGGAACCCCTGGTGATGTGGTGGCCGTGTCACAGCGGGCAGAACGTTGGTGGTGGCCCTGTCACAGGGGGTTGCTGGCACGGCCGCCCGGGACGGCTAGAGGAAGGGCTGCGCGGTGAGCCGGCCCAGACTGGAGGCGAGCAGGCGGGTGAGCGAGGGCTGAGGCGAGAGGGCGGGGAGGAGGGCAGGGAGGAGAGGGCAGGGCTGCTGGGCCCGGGCAGGGAGGCAGGGCTTGCCCGTGGCGCGACAGATGGCGGCTGCTCCTCCTTTGTCTTCCAGAGCCGGAGGCTCACACGAGGACAGGACCAGACCATGGCGCTCTCCCCTCCTCGGCCACACAGCCAGAGGGATTTGCTCTCTTCTACAAGGACGCTGACACCAAGTTAAGGCATCAAGAGTCTCGCAGAGCCCTGGGCAGGGGTTGCCCACGGTGAGCCAGGGTGGCTGCTCCCTTGGTTTTTATCCTGCCTTTTGCAGCCACCGGCCCAGACAGGGACAGGACCAGACCCTGGCGCGCTCCCCTCCTCGGCCATAGAGACAGAGAGATTCGCTCCCTTCTCCAAGGACACCAAGTTAAGGCATCAAGAGTGTGGCACAGCCCTGGGCACGGGTTGCCCTTGGTAAGCCAAGGTGGCTGCTCCCTTTGTTATCCTGCCTTTTGCAGCTACAGGCCCAGACAGGGACAGGACCAGACCCTGGCGCACTCCTCTCCTCGGCCACACAGCCAGAGAGATTCGCTTCCTTCTCCAAGGACACTAAGTTAAGGCATCATTAGTTTGGCACAGCCCTGGGCAGGGGTTACCCATGGTGAGCCAGGGTGGCTGCTCCCTTTGTTTGTTATCCTGCCTTTTGCAGCCGCCGGCCCACACAGAGACAGGACCAGACCATGGCGCACTCCCTTCCTCGGCCACAAAGCCAGAGAGATTCGCTACCTTCTCCAAGGACGCTGACACCAAGTTAAGGCATCAAGAGTCTCGCAGAGCCCTGGGCACGGGTTGCCCGTGGGAAGCCAAGGTGGCTGCTCCCTTTGTTATCCTGCCTTTTGCAGCCACTGGCCCAGACAGGGACAGGACCAGACCCTGGCGCACTCCCCTCCTTGGCCACACAGCCAGAGAGATTTGCTCCCGTCTACAAGGACACCAAGTTAAGGCATCAAGAGTCTCGCAGAGCCCTGGGCACGGGTTGCCCGTGGGAAGCCAAGGTGGCTGCTCCCTTTGTTTGTTATCCTGCCTTTTGCAGCTACAGGCCCAGACAGAGACAGGACCAGACCATGGCGCACTCCCGGCTCCTCTCTCCGCAGCCACGCGGACCGAGATTTCTGCTGCAGCTTTCGACAAAGCCATTGACCTCCAGACAAGCAAGCACACACAGCCCCAGTCTGCACCGCGCCATGGTCCCACAGGCAGCTGGAGGCTCCCCACAGCCGTGGACAAGGGGAGCTCCGCGCCACCCGCCCTCTCCCTCTGAAACTCACCTTGAAATACAATTTTCTGGTTCATGAACCATTGACTGGTTCTTCTGCTTTGTGTGGTCTTTTGGGGGAAACCTCCTGGGCCTCTTCCTTATTGTCCTATTGCGCTATGTGCTCACCATGGTGGAAGCAACCACCGGATGGTTGGAAACATATCCCATGCCCCATGCCACCGCCCAGAACACCATCCTGGGCCTTGAAAAGCAAGTCTTATGGTGACGTGGCACCCCAGAAAGAGTTGAATCAGACAACGGGACTCATTTCCGAAACACCCTCATAGACACCTGGGCCAAAGAGCATGGCATTGAGGGCGTATATCACATCCCCTACCATGCACCAGCCTCTGGGAAAATCGAACGATACAACGGACTGCTAAAGACTGCGCTGAGAACAATGGGTGGTGGGACATTCAAGCATTGGGATACACATTTAGCAAAAGCCACCCGGTTAGTCAACACCAGGGGATCTCTCAATCGAGCAGGCCCTGCCCGATCAAAACTTCTGCGTACTGTAGATGAAGTCCCTGTCGTGCACATAAAAAATATGCTGGGGAAGACAGTCTGGGTTACTCCTGCCTCGGGCAAGGGAAAACCCATTCGTGGGATTGCTTTTGCTCAAGGACCTGGGTGCACTTGGTGGGTAATACGAAAGGACGGGGAAGTCCAATGTGTACCTCAAGGGGATTTGATTTTGGGTGAAAATAGCCAATCAACTGAACTGTATGATGTTAATTGTTATATGATATTGTATATCATCATTTCTATGGTTGCTATCAATGGTATTGCAGTAAAAATCACCCGGATTAGTGAAGAATGAACTCCGATGAAACCGAGCAAAGTGCAACGATGATAGAACCGGACGAGCGCAGCGATAATGGAATCGGAACTGGCTTCAGGATGCAACAATGCAACACCACACACCACCTCTCCCGCCTTGAAAGACTGTTATGAGAGATGGAGCCCAAAGTCATGGACTAAATGAACTCAGTGGACATTTGAGAGGGATGGCCCGTAGACTAAGGGAATGATATCTGTGTGTATATATATCAAAAGACAAGAAAGGTGGTGGTGATTAACTGGAATGTATGAGAAAATGTGAGACCCAGGCATGATGTAGATGGTATAGAATAAGGGGTGGATACTGTCCTGGCTTCGGCTGGGATAGAGTTAAATTTCTTCCCAGTGCTGTGTTTTGGATTTAGTATGAGGAGAATGTTGATAACACACTGATGGTTTTAGTTGTTGCTAAGTACCCTGCTAGTCAAGGATTCACTGCATGCTCTGCCAAGTGCACAAGAGGCTGGCAGGGAGCATAGTCGCAACAGCTGGCCCAGCTGCCAACGGGGTATTCCATACCATGTGTCGTCATGCCCAGTATATGAATGGTAGGCATTCCAGGAAGTGGATCGCTGGTTTTGTTTTTTTTTTCTCTGGGGCATTGTTCGGTGGGTGGTGAGCAATGGCATTGTGCATCACTCGTTTTATACATTCTATCATTATTATTATTATTATTATTATTATTATTATTATTATTATTATTATTATTACATTATTATTTCCCCTCCCTTTTCTGTTCTATTAAACTGTCTTTATCTCAACCCACAAGTTTTTCTCACACTTACCCTTCTCTCCCCGTCCCACTGGGGGCGGGGGGAGTGAGCGAGCGGCTGTGTGGTGTTTGGCTGCCTGCCGGCTTAAACCACGACACTGAGCAATGTGAATAGTCACACTAAATTTATATAATTAATCCATTTTCCTAGAACAAATTTAAAAAAACCAACTGTGTATGTGCATGGCACTCGTAATACAGAGATTTCTAACATTGCGGGATAAAAGTTTGCACTTTCAGGAAAATGTTTAATAGAATTTTGGCTGTCTTTTACCATCTTACCAACTTATCAGCTGTTATTTTAAGTAACAACTACTTATTAGCAGTTCTCAACATTTTCATATCAAAGGAACCATAATCTTAATTTGTAATTTAAAGCATTCATTTCCGTGGTAAATGACTTGTTGATATCCAGCATTCAGATAAATGGCTTCAAATTTCTCCTGGAAATTCTCTAATCACCAGACTGCTTCACAATTTTCAATTTGTCAAAATTGATTCTTGACTAACACCATGTCTTCTTCACCCTTTATTCTCTCGGAAGCAGACATGCCCGCTGAGAGAATAACGTGCAGACTAGAACCTGAAGTGCTTGGAGAAAACATGGATCTAATGATCAGGATGGGATTTAACCAGCCTTCTGAGGAATATGTCATTCTCATCTACCACTGCTTTTAGGGACTGGAGATTTTAAGGAGGTGGCAAAGAAGTTCAACAGTTGAAAAGCAGACATGGGTTAAAAGTTCACTTTTCAACAACTTTGGTGTCCTTGCCAACCTTGGTGCATGACTTGATTCAGCGATTCCAAGCTCTATCTTTGTTAATAATAGCAGCGAATGCTTAGGAGAGCTTGACGTCATTCTGTTTGAGGATTCCCAGTCCAAAGTGGGTGACCACATGAATTCCACCTCATTACAACTGGGAATTTCTTAACTTCTCTTTTCAGAGTATTGCGTCCCTTATTAAACACGTATTTAGTCACCATCAAAAATCTAGATGCAATTTCTTCAGCGTACAGCATAACTGCACATTGATTAATATTTACAGAGATTGTTCATGTGTCCTTTTACAAACTAGACTGGAGGACTGCTCAATTACGCTCAAGAAAGCCAACACCAGGATGAATAACCTCTGGTTATTAGTCCCAGGCCCAATCAACTGCATTAGTCTGCGCTTTCTGATGAGAGTCTTCCTTGAAGAATGAAACTCTGGGTCTTACCACAGTTGGGTCATGAGCAGTTGTAGCAGTATGTTCTTTGAGACCTTACGCTAGTCTCACGAGTAACCAAGGTGAGGGTTACATTTTTAGATGACACTAGATGTGGATGATTGCCGAGGAAAAAGAGAAAAAAAGGGCCGGCTTGTTAAATCCACTTGAGCAGCTTTACACATATGAACTACTCTACAGAAGCAAATAGGCTTATGTATGTGTTCAAATTTTTACAGGATTAGAAACACTAACCATTTGAGAACCATATAGCAGAAGAGTTCACAAGCTAAAATGACCACTCGCCCCCTATATCTACAGTACATACACTCCAAGCAGCGTTACTGCAGTACATTACCTACTGGGGCAGGTCCACCTTGGCCGCCTGCCAGGCGCCCACCAGCCGCTCACTCACTCCCCCAGGGGAGAAAATAGGATGAAAAAGCTCCTGGGTCGAGATAAAGACAGGGAGGTCCCTTACAAGTTACTGTCATGGGCAAAACAGGCTCAACTTGGGAGAACTTATTTCCAGTTAAAATAGACTCGGGTAGTGAGAAACAAAGACAAAAATTAAAGCAACACCTTCCCCCCACCCCACCACCTTTTTCCAGGCTCAACCTCCTCCCCCCTGACTCCTCCCGGCCATAGAGCTGATGTGTGTGACACAGGATCTACGGGAGGTCTCTGAAGTGGCTTCTTGGGATCAGGCCAGACACCCCAGGGTGTCTGAAATGCACTGGAGACCTAACTTCAAGCACAAGAATTAATCTGTACAGGGTGTTCAGTTCCTAACAACAGATAAATACCCAGTGCCATTTGGGAGGGCGGGGGGTGCCTGAGACCCCCAGGCAGAGCAGACCGGGACACCAGACCAGGACGGTGCTTCGCACCAGCCCTGCCCTGTCCTGGTGGAGCGGCTACGGGCCGGGTGAGGCTCCTCGCAGCACCTGCAGTGACGCTGCGGAGCCTGTTTCCAGACACCTGAACCCTGCTCTCTGCAGCCAGGTGGGAGCTGGCTGTCCATGCACGGACCCGGCGGACTTCTGGGTGTTACACCCGGGATTAAAATAAGCACTGAGTGCATTTTCCCCAGGTCCCGTGTCCTATCTGCCAGTTTCATGTATATCCATAGGATGTTGGGCTGTGAGACAGCCCAAGTGGCGCTAGGTCAGTATGGTAAACACCTGAATTGCTCCCCGGTGTTTAGACACCACATTTATTTGTCTGCGCCCTCATGCTGAGCTCCACCTCGCTCTGCCCCAGCCCTGGCAGCAAGGAGGAGGCGCAGGGGAGGTGGGGTGGGGCAGGATGGTGAGGGACTGTAAGGTGACCGCAGACTCAGGTCAAGAGGCTGTCCCCACACAGACAGCGGTGACAGCGGGCTCTCCGTGTCTGCCACTTTCCCCATGGGCCTGAGTTATGAGTTTTGTCCATCCCACTGCGTTTGAACAAGGCTGAGGAGCGACAGCCCTTTTTCCCCAGGCAGCCGAGGGCTGGGCCTTCCCTCAGCTCTGGAACCCCTGGTGATGTGGTGGCCGTGTCACAGCGGGCAGAACGTTGGTGGTGGCCCTGTCACAGGGGGTTGCTGGCACGGCCGCCCGGGACGGCTAGAGGAAGGGCTGCGCGGTGAGCCGGCCCAGACTGGAGGCGAGCAGGCGGGTGAGCGAGGGCTGAGGCGAGAGGGCGGGGAGGAGGGCAGGGAGGAGAGGGCAGGGCTGCTGGGCCCGGGCAGGGAGGCAGGGCTTGCCCGTGGCGCGACAGATGGCGGCTGCTCCTCCTTTGTCTTCCAGAGCCGGAGGCTCACACGAGGACAGGACCAGACCATGGCGCTCTCCCCTCCTCGGCCACACAGCCAGAGGGATTTGCTCTCTTCTACAAGGACGCTGACACCAAGTTAAGGCATCAAGAGTCTCGCAGAGCCCTGGGCAGGGGTTGCCCACGGTGAGCCAGGGTGGCTGCTCCCTTGGTTTTTATCCTGCCTTTTGCAGCCACCGGCCCAGACAGGGACAGGACCAGACCCTGGCGCGCTCCCCTCCTCGGCCATAGAGACAGAGAGATTCGCTCCCTTCTCCAAGGACACCAAGTTAAGGCATCAAGAGTGTGGCACAGCCCTGGGCACGGGTTGCCCTTGGTAAGCCAAGGTGGCTGCTCCCTTTGTTATCCTGCCTTTTGCAGCTACAGGCCCAGACAGGGACAGGACCAGACCCTGGCGCACTCCCCTCCTCGGCCACACAGCCAGAGAGATTCGCTTCCTTCTCCAAGGACACTAAGTTAAGGCATCATTAGTTTGGCACAGCCCTGGGCAGGGGTTACCCATGGTGAGCCAGGGTGGCTGCTCCCTTTGTTTGTTATCCTGCCTTTTGCAGCCGCCGGCCCACACAGAGACAGGACCAGACCATGGCGCACTCCCTTCCTCGGCCACAAAGCCAGAGAGATTCGCTACCTTCTCCAAGGACGCTGACACCAAGTTAAGGCATCAAGAGTCTCGCAGAGCCCTGGGCACGGGTTGCCCGTGGGAAGCCAAGGTGGCTGCTCCCTTTGTTATCCTGCCTTTTGCAGCCACTGGCCCAGACAGGGACAGGACCAGACCCTGGCGCACTCCCCTCCTTGGCCACACAGCCAGAGAGATTTGCTCCCGTCTACAAGGACACCAAGTTAAGGCATCAAGAGTCTCGCAGAGCCCTGGGCACGGGTTGCCCGTGGGAAGCCAAGGTGGCTGCTCCCTTTGTTTGTTATCCTGCCTTTTGCAGCTACAGGCCCAGACAGAGACAGGACCAGACCATGGCGCACTCCCGGCTCCTCTCTCCGCAGCCACGCGGACCGAGATTTCTGCTGCAGCTTTCGACAAAGCCATTGACCTCCAGACAAGCAAGCACACACAGCCCCAGTCTGCACCGCGCCATGGTCCCACAGGCAGCTGGAGGCTCCCCACAGCCGTGGACAAGGGGAGCTCCGCGCCACCCGCCCTCTCCCTCTGAAACTCACCTTGAAATACAATTTTCTGGTTCATGAACCATTGACTGGTTCTTCTGCTTTGTGTGGTCTTTTGGGGGAAACCTCCTGGGCCTCTTCCTTATTGTCCTATTGCGCTATGTGCTCACCATGGTGGAAGCAACCACCGGATGGTTGGAAACATATCCCATGCCCCATGCCACCGCCCAGAACACCATCCTGGGCCTTGAAAAGCAAGTCTTATGGTGACGTGGCACCCCAGAAAGAGTTGAATCAGACAACGGGACTCATTTCCGAAACACCCTCATAGACACCTGGGCCAAAGAGCATGGCATTGAGGGCGTATATCACATCCCCTACCATGCACCAGCCTCTGGGAAAATCGAACGATACAACGGACTGCTAAAGACTGCGCTGAGAACAATGGGTGGTGGGACATTCAAGCATTGGGATACACATTTAGCAAAAGCCACCCGGTTAGTCAACACCAGGGGATCTCTCAATCGAGCAGGCCCTGCCCGATCAAAACTTCTGCGTACTGTAGATGAAGTCCCTGTCGTGCACATAAAAAATATGCTGGGGAAGACAGTCTGGGTTACTCCTGCCTCGGGCAAGGGAAAACCCATTCGTGGGATTGCTTTTGCTCAAGGACCTGGGTGCACTTGGTGGGTAATACGAAAGGATGGGGAACTCCAATGTGTACCTCAAGGGGATTTGATTTTGGGTGAAAATAGCCAATCAACTGAACTGTATGATGTTAATTGTTATATGATATTGTATATCATCATTTCTATGGTTGCTATCAATGGTATTGCAGTAAAAATCACCCGGATGAGTGAAGAATGAACTCCGATGAAACCGAGCAAAGTGCAACGATGATAGAACCGGACGAGCGCAGCGATAATGGAATCGGAACTGGCTTCAGGATGCAACAATGCAACACCACACACCACCTCTCCCGCCTTGAAAGACTGTTATGAGAGATGGAGCCCAAAGTCATGGACTAAATGAACTCAGTGGACATTTGAGAGGGATGGCCCGTAGACTAAGGGAATGATATCTGTGTGTATATATATCAAAAGACAAGAAAGGTGGTGGTGATTAACTGGAATGTATGAGAAAATGTGAGACCCAGGCATGATGTAGATGGTATAGAATAAGGGGTGGATACTGTCCTGGCTTCGGCTGGGATAGAGTTAAATTTCTTCCCAGTGCTGTGTTTTGGATTTAGTATGAGGAGAATGTTGATAACACACTGATGGTTTTAGTTGTTGCTAAGTACCCTGCTAGTCAAGGATTCACTGCATGCTCTGCCAAGTGCACAAGAGGCTGGCAGGGAGCATAGTCGCAACAGCTGGCCCAGCTGCCAACGGGGTATTCCATACCATGTGTCGTCATGCCCAGTATATGAATGGTAGGCATTCCAGGAAGTGGATCGCTGGTTTTGTTTTTTTTTTCTCTGGGGCATTGTTCGGTGGGTGGTGAGCAATGGCATTGTGCATCACTCGTTTTATACATTCTATCATTATTATTATTATTATTATTATTATTATTATTATTATTATTATTACATTATTATTTCCCCTCCCTTTTCTGTTCTATTAAACTGTCTTTATCTCAACCCACAAGTTTTTCTCACACTTACCCTTCTCTCCCCGTCCCACTGGGGGCGGGGGGAGTGAGCGAGCGGCTGTGTGGTGTTTGGCTGCCTGCCGGCTTAAACCACGACACTGAGCAATGTGAATAGTCACACTAAATTTATATAATTAATCCATTTTCCTAGAACAAATTTAAAAAAACCAACTGTGTATGTGCATGGCACTCGTAATACAGAGATTTCTAACATTGCGGGATAAAAGTTTGCACTTTCAGGAAAATGTTTAATAGAATTTTGGCTGTCTTTTACCATCTTACCAACTTATCAGCTGTTATTTTAAGTAACAACTACTTATTAGCAGTTCTCAACATTTTCATATCAAAGGAACCATAATCTTAATTTGTAATTTAAAGCATTCATTTCCGTGGTAAATGACTTGTTGATATCCAGCATTCAGATAAATGGCTTCAAATTTCTCCTGGAAATTCTCTAATCACCAGACTGCTTCACAATTTTCAATTTGTCAAAATTGATTCTTGACTAACACCATGTCTTCTTCACCCTTTATTCTCTCGGAAGCAGACATGCCCGCTGAGAGAATAACGTGCAGACTAGAACCTGAAGTGCTTGGAGAAAACATGGATCTAATGATCAGGATGGGATTTAACCAGCCTTCTGAGGAATATGTCATTCTCATCTACCACTGCTTTTAGGGACTGGAGATTTTAAGGAGGTGGCAAAGAAGTTCAACAGTTGAAAAGCAGACATGGGTTAAAAGTTCACTTTTCAACAACTTTGGTGTCCTTGCCAACCTTGGTGCATGACTTGATTCAGCGATTCCAAGCTCTATCTTTGTTAATAATAGCAGCGAATGCTTAGGAGAGCTTGACGTCATTCTGTTTGAGGATTCCCAGTCCAAAGTGGGTGACCACATGAATTCCACCTCATTACAACTGGGAATTTCTTAACTTCTCTTTTCAGAGTATTGCGTCCCTTATTAAACACGTATTTAGTCACCATCAAAAATCTAGATGCAATTTCTTCAGCGTACAGCATAACTGCACATTGATTAATATTTACAGAGATTGTTCATGTGTCCTTTTACAAACTAGACTGGAGGACTGCTCAATTACGCTCAAGAAAGCCAACACCAGGATGAATAACCTCTGGTTGTTAGTCCCAGGCCCAATCAACTGCATTAGTCTGCGCTTTCTGATGAGAGTCTTCCTTGAAGAATGAAACTCTGGGTCTTACCACAGTTGGGTCATGAGCAGTTGTAGCAGTATGTTCTTTGAGACCTTACGCTAGTCTCACGAGTAACCAAGGTGAGGGTTACATTTTTAGATGACACTAGATGTGGATGATTGCCGAGGAAAAAGAGAAAAAAAGGGCCGGCTTGTTAAATCCACTTGAGCAGCTTTACACATATGAACTACTCTACAGAAGCAAATAGGCTTATGTATGTGTTCAAATTTTTACAGGATTAGAAACACTAACCATTTGAGAACCATATAGCAGAAGAGTTCACAAGCTAAAATGACCACTCGCCCCCTATATCTACAGTACATACACTCCAAGCAGCGTTACTGCAGTACATTACCTACTGGGGCAGGTCCACCTTGGCCGCCTGCCAGGCGCCCACCAGCCGCTCACTCACTCCCCCAGGGGAGAAAATAGGATGAAAAAGCTCCTGGGTCGAGATAAAGACAGGGAGGTCCCTTACAAGTTACTGTCATGGGCAAAACAGGCTCAACTTGGGAGAACTTATTTCCAGTTAAAATAGACTCGGGTAGTGAGAAACAAAGACAAAAATTAAAGCAACACCTTCCCCCCACCCCACCACCTTTTTCCAGGCTCAACCTCCTCCCCCCTGACTCCTCCCGGCCATAGAGCTGATGTGTGTGACACAGGATCTACGGGAGGTCTCTGAAGTGGCTTCTTGGGATCAGGCCAGACACCCCAGGGTGTCTGAAATGCACTGGAGACCTAACTTCAAGCACAAGAATTAATCTGTACAGGGTGTTCAGTTCCTAACAACAGATAAATACCCAGTGCCATTTAGGAGGGCGGGGGTGCCTGAGACCCCCAGGCAGAGCAGACCGGGACACCAGACCAGGACGGTGCTTCGCACCAGCCCTGCCCTGTCCTGGTGGAGCGGCTACGGCCGGGTGAGGCTCCTCGCAGCACCTGCAGTGACGCTGCGGAGCCTGTTTCCAGACACCTGAACCCTGCTCTCTGCAGCCAGGTGGGAGCTGGCTGTCCATGCACGGACCCGGCGGACTTCTGGGTGTTACACCCGGGATTAAAATAAGCACTGAGTGCATTTTCCCCAGGTCCCGTGTCCTATCTGCCAGTTTCATGTATATCCATAGGATGTTGGGCTGTGAGACAGCCCAAGTGGCGCCAGGTCAGTATGGTAAACACCTGAATTGCTCCCCGGTGTTTAGACACCACATTTATTTGTCTGCGCCCTCATGCTGAGCTCCACCTCGCTCTGCCCCAGCCCTGGCAGCAAGGAGGAGGCGCAGGGGAGGTGGGGTGGGGCAGGATGGTGAGGGACTGTAAGGTGACCGCAGACTCAGGTCAAGAGGCTGTCCCCACACAGACAGCGGTGACAGCGGGCTCTCCATGTCTGCCACTTTCCCCATGGGCCTGAGTTATGAGTTTTGTCCATCCCACTGCGTTTGAACAAGGCTGAGGAGCGACAGCCCTTTTTCCCCAGGCAGCCGAGGGCTGGGCCTTCCCTCAGCTCTGGAACCCCTGGTGATGTGGTGGCCGTGTCACAGCGGGCAGAACGTTGGTGGTGGCCCTGTCACAGGGGGTTGCTGGCACGGCCGCCCGGGACGGCTAGAGGAAGGGCTGCGCGGTGAGCCGGCCCAGACTGGAGGCGAGCAGGCGGGTGAGCGAGGGCTGAGGCGAGAGGGCGGGGAGGAGGGCAGGGAGGAGAGGGCAGGGCTGCTGGGCCCGGGCAGGGAGGCAGGGCTTGCCCGTGGCGCGACAGATGGCGGCTGCTCCTCCTTTGTCTTCCAGAGCCGGAGGCTCACACGAGGACAGGACCAGACCATGGCGCTCTCCCCTCCTCGGCCACACAGCCAGAGGGATTTGCTCTCTTCTACAAGCACACTAAGTTAAGGCATCATTAGTTTGGCACAGCCCTGGGCAGGGGTTACCCATGGTGAGCCAGGGTGGCTGCTCCCTTTGTTTGTTATCCTGCCTTTTGCAGCCACCGGCCCAGACAGGGACAGGACCAGACCCTGGCGCACTCCCCTCCTCGGCCACACAGCCAGAGAGATTCGCTACCTTCTCCAAGGACGCTGACACCAAGTTAAGGCATCAAGATTCTCACAGAACCCTGGGCACGGGTTGCCCGTGGGAATCCAAGGTGGCTGCTCCCTTTGTTATCCTGCCTTTTGCAGCTACAGGCCCAGACAGGGACAGGACCAGACCATGGCGCACTCCCCTCCTTGGCCACACAGCCAGAGAGATTTGCTCCCGTCTACAAGGACACCAAGTTAAGGCATCAAGAGTCTCGCAGAGCTCTGGGCACGGGTTGCCCGTGGGAAGCCAGGGTGGCTGCTCCCTTTGTTTGTTATCCTGCCTTTTGCAGCTACAGGCCCAGACAGAGACAGGACCAGACCATGGCGCACTCCCGGCCCCTCTCTCCGCAGCCACGCGGACCGAGATTTCTGCTGCAGCTTTCGACAAAGCCATTGACCTCCGGACAAGGAAGCACACACAGCCCCATTCTGCACCGCACCATGGTCCCACAGGCAGCTGGAGGCTCCCCACAGCCGTGGACAAGGGGAGCTCCGCGCCACCCGCCCTCTCCCTCTGAAACTCACCTTGAAATACAATTTTCTGGTTCATGAACCATTGACTGGTTCTTCTGCTTTGTGTGGTCTTTTGGGGGAAACCTCCTGGGCCTCTTCCTTATTGTCCTTATTGTCTCATTATATTTAATTTATATATCTTTGTATATGTGCATATATATACACATTTTTACACACATGTATTTTTTCTGATCCCTTCAGGGGTCCAAAAGCATCAGGTTTTTTTGCACCCATGTTTTAACTGACAGTGACCCATACTTTTAAACAGGACAGTCCTGTTTTAGCGTGCACCAGAGGATTTGAACTCCACACCTTATTTTGTCTTTCTGAGTTAAGCAAGAGCATAAAAAGAGATGAATCTTTAAGATACATATTAAGCATATGTGTGTTTCACTTTACTATTTTATTTTCTCAAGGAAAATATTTCTTTTTCTCACACAGGCTTTTATTAAAACAACCAGTTTTCTGTATCTTATTTAAGTGCTATGAGACTGGTGATTTATTATAGAGTGGCACATATATCTTGGGATTACAGTTATGCATTGCAATCAAGCAATGTAACAGCTAGTTTGTGGTCCCTTTACAAATTTTAAGTTGCCATTTTCAGTCTAGGCAATTAAAAGCACTAAGCACTCTCATTAGGATTTGCTATTTAAACTGGTATTGCCCAGAAAAGCAAGGATATGGAAAACATTCTAAATATTAGTAAAATCCCTTTTTAAAAATTATTTAATATTCTTGAGAGCAGTACTCGAATATTCTTTGAATTCCAAGGTTCTCCTTGCAGCACACTTGCACTTACAAAATACTGGAGTATATGAGTTCTTAGTAACAAGTATTTAAATCCTCATGGGAATGGAAACTGGAATCTGTGTATCCTGCACCTCAGACAGTAGCCGAAATGTGGTTTCTTTCTCTTAAATACAGAGACACTTTAATTCTCTCCCTCAATTACTGATGAAAAAAAATCAGATGTTCTTTTGTTCTTCTTGCTGAGCAATGCAAATACCGACTGCAGATGAGAATTAAGTTTCCTGTACTTTCTGTTCTGTAGTAACTGAAATGGTGTCATTCCTCAACACTCAGCTTTCTTGCCACCATCCTTGATATAATTCCAGGTCAATAAATACACCATGAAAAAGAATGAATTCCTGGAACCGTGGGAACACAGAGGTGGACAGGAAGGAAATATGACCCTGTTCAAAGACCTGCATTGAGAAGCTGCATTGGCAATACTACCTTTAGCATCTGATAATCCTGTGTGCTGTACTTTTAAAGAATAAAAGAAATAAGATTATTTCAAATATTTTCTTAAATTATATTTTTAAAATATAATTGTCTGCAAAGGAGAAGGTGTAGCAAGTTCTACACTGCACTGGTCACTTGCATCAAATGTCATTAGTGTAGTTTGACCACTGTCTGCAATGTTACAGTACCATTCAAGCTATATGACTGGCATAGTCTTCTTGGTGCCATCTTCTCCGTCTGAGGTACTGGTGGGAGGAAACAGCTCTTTTCACTCTTGTTATTTTTCACCCAGTAGACAAAGTATCTCAGGGGATATGCTCAGGCAGCATGTGAATATGGGGGAAGAAGGTATTCCTTCAGGTCTTCTCCCCTTCGTCTGCTCATATCCCTTTAGAAGCACTTTTTTACTGCAGGTGATACTGGTGGATGACTTTGCTAATCCCTCTGAAGGTGGACTAGAGGGATCTTCAGACAAACCACTTGTTTTCAGCTGTGTTATTCTGGCACATTGACAAAATTTGTCCAAATGGCAGTTGGAAAAAGGGTGATGGCAGTTCTCCTTTGAAAGCAGAGTAACTCAGCAAAATTTAAAAAACACAAGTTTTTACAGGACCGGTAAAACAATGTTTTCTTGTCTCACTACTTTTTTTTTTCCCCATTTTTCAAAGGCCTGTTGAACCCATGTGGAGATGGAGGAATTTTCTAAAGAAAAACTACAAGATACTGTAAAGTGATAGCACTTCTAAAGCAGCCTAAAAGGAGGGGTCACTAACAGATCTTCCATCCTAAAATACACACTGGACTCTGCATACAGACCCTACCCAGAAAATAACTACTTGACATAACATGGACCAAACCATATCCCAATGATCTGCCAGTCCTGGGTATTAAAATGTTCAGGATACATTAGGAAAGTTGTGGGAGTTGCTGATAAGGCTATATATGTTGTTGAAATGTGCATATAATCAGAATTTATTAAAATAATACAAAGGTGTTTCATTTCAAATTGGTTCTACAAAGTGAAAGACACTTTTTGGTAAAGGTGGATCAGGTTTTAGTGCTACTTATTATCAAACTCGCTTTTGAATTTCTTTCTTTCCTGGTTTGTTTTCAGTTTGTGCTTGTTGTATGCACTTGAGGTGATAACTCTAAAGGATATTCAGATTAACCTTTGTTACCATGGAAGCAAACGGTTTAACCTATTTAGTATCTTCAGAAAATATTTTAGATCTATGATCACTCTGCTTTCAAGGAAAACATATCGCTTTCTTTCACTAAAAGTTAGAAACCCTCTTTTTTCAGCTTAAACACTGAAAAATGTGTTAACTTCAGTGTTAATACTGATTTTGCAAGTAGGTTCTATAATATAAACTTTCACTTAACACCTAAGAAATAAATAATGACTATCTATTTTAATATCCCTATAATCTGTCAAAATATAAAAATTTCCTATAATATGATGAAAAAAAAGCCCACTAATTCATCACAGCAAAATATGTTCCAATGATTAAATCTATGTGTAACAGATTTTAACATTAACAAAGGTAGCTGCAATTTACAATAATTATTTTGCGTATATAGAAGCAGACACATATATATATGTATGTATAACACATGTATTTGTAAAATACATTTAATCTTAAAACTACGTATCAGTTAACTTAAAAGTCAAGAAACCTTGAGGAGACTTTCTTTTTGACTGGTAAGTTCAGGCAGATACACGTGCCCTGAGGTATGTACGTTGATTCTAGTATGCTGCATGCTGGAACAGTGCACAGTACACGCATGATTGAGTTTACACTTCAAAGGAGATAAAATTATTTTCTCATATTTTCAGATTTATCTTTTCTGAAGCGGATATGTTTATTTGCTTATTAGGCAAGATAAGACAAGTTTTTCCTGTTGCTTGAAAATGCCTTGTCTGTTCTGTGGCTTGAAACAAACATGTCTGTTCTAAATTTAGTTTATACTATCTAAACTGTATGCCACCTTAATCAATATTGCCCAATATTTTTTAGCAATGAAAAAATTTTTAGTAGTTTGTGTCTTTATTTCAAACTTGTAAATGCTGAATCTAGCAAATCGTGTGGAATCAGGAATTCTCATTCAATAAAAATTAGATTCAGATCTTGCACATCTTGAGGTTCATTGATTCAAACACTTTCGGTTGTGAACTGGACCCTGTTCTTCATTTTCTTCTAAAAGATATCAAACCAAAGATGGAAGGATAAAAAGAGCCTTTATTCAAAGTTAAGTTCAATTACCTTTACCGCAGCATTTCCAAAAGTTTTTTGAACAGTAAAAAAGTATAAGAGCTTGCAGTTCTATGATTCTTCAAGAGTATTTAATGAATAATTCACACTTTCTATGCACATTTTTTAGTCGTGACTTTACACATTGATATGTAGGTTGAAGAGAAGGACTGTATTGCCTTAACTGCATGTTTATGCTAAGTAATTCCATATAGTTTAAATTGAGCAGTGAGCTACAGCACAGTTCTTTTAATTTGAGATATCCAGAAACACATGCTGAATTGAGAGTGCAAATTAAATGGCATAAAGTCAGTATAAAAGGACCTTTATTAGAAGCCATAGCAGGCCTCTGAGCATGTCTGTTGGGAAATCAACTAAGAAGTCGCGTGAGAACCTGTGTACTTAGGCAGTTAATAAAAGTATTTTGTTTTTTTCTTAGGGCAAACCTGGCTCCTGAACATATGCCATATATTAGATGTTTGAATTATGCAAGTTCTCAATTGTAATAACATAAAATATGTTCCCCCCCCGCCTTAATAACATCCTCTCACTTGTAGCAGTGGTCACTCACAACACACACTGTAGCATTTCCTCATTTAGGAGGCCCTGGCTAATAAACACAACCACTTAATTCTATCATGTATCACATACCAGTTGTAGGAAGGTAACTAAAATATTTTTCCTTCAAGACCCCTAAAAACTGAAAAAAAAAAAAGCCTTGAGGTCAAATCAAAATCAAGAAATTTACTAATTTGAGTAAGTGGAATGCCAACTGATTGAGATAGTGAACCTATTTCTGGTTTCTAAATATCACAGATATTATGTCAAACATAAAGTTATTAACAGAACTGAGAGAGGTTTAGAAAATCAGTTGCATTCAGCTGCCATAGAAGATGTGTTCTTGTTCTCTTAGATGATGCAGTTTATTCTACCTGGTCTCCTGCCCCAGAGTCCTCAATCCTGCTACACCAGAAGTATGCCGGTCTTTTCCAAGTCCTCTTTCATACCTGTGCTTGTGCCATGCAGGTGTTTCAGATAATCAAGAGCTTTTAAAATATTGCTCAGGTGCTTCAGATTTACCTGTTTCTACAACTATCTACACAGCTGGCTGTACAACGTCCTGTAAGTGGCGGAGTAACTCCCCTAGGACTGTTTTATGCAGTCCTTGCAAGAAAGAGTTGAAGTCCATCTTTTCTGAGTCAAGTGCTCTGTTCATTGGGGCTTATGAGTTATGGCCCTTTTAAAATTTTGTCTCCAGTTAGCGATTCTTCACTTCTTGCTGCAAAATAGAAGCAGCTCAACTGCAGAGTTGGAATATGGCCCCTATGTTTGAGAAGATTCGTGGTTGCTGATCTATATCAGGTATGATCTCAGCATACCTCCTGGAAATGCCAAGGATTTAGGTGGTGGAATGCTTTCCAGGTACTTTCCAGGGGGAAAAAAAGACTTTACTGAGAGGAGCAGTAATCCTGTAATCACAGTCATTATATTGCATGAATGCGAGGTATTAATCATGTTTCTTTCCTGTTACTTCCTTAGACTATTATGTTTAAATATCCTCTAACCTCTTCCTCCCTCCCTCTTCTTCCTTCCTCCTTTTCTTTCTGTTTTTCTTTTTACCTTTCTTTGAATGTAATTCAGATAAATAAAGAAATGGTATCAGAAATGTGACTTCTTTAAATGTAACCAAATATGAGAAAATGTGTATCGTTACTATGAATTATTGCATTTAAAAGTAGGTGACACCATATCGCACCAGTATGTCTATCCATGCATGCACATGTGTGCACATGTGTGCATGCATGACAGAGTTGACTACACAGAGTAGGTAATTTAGAGAAAAAGTAGTTTTATAAGACTTACTATTCATGTTTAATTTACATTACTATCATTCACAATTAAATTAGAAAAATTCCAAAGAGAAAAAATATATATAAAAGAGGGACTGACATTTTACTACTGGATGAAATTGTGCTGTAATGGAATTTCAAAGCACTAGTTTGCTATTTTCATGTAGCAAAAAATGTATAAAACTATTCTGCATAGGAATCTTTAAGAAAGAATGTTTTAACTGGTGACTTTAAGGCTAATCTGAAGAATCTAAAGGGAAAGAGGCCTGTTTCTACTTTGTGATGTTCAATACAATTCAAAATTATGTCTGAGAAATACTGAAGTAAGCTGATAAAAATGTACTGCTTTTGAAAAATGTTTCAAAGATTCAGAGAGGGAAACTAGACTTACCATCATGTTTGAAGGCCTCTGAAAAGTGGTAGAGGTTTGTTGGGGAGTGATAATGTTGTGCAGCTCCTCTCCAGCCTGATGAAGATACACTTCCTAATGAAGGACTGCTTAATCGTGGTCTGTTCTTTGAATTAAATGAGGCTACAGATGAACTACCAGATTTGATTCTTAAGATAGCAGCATATGAAGTGGGGAGACCAGGAACAGCTTCCGAATATTCTGAAAAAAAACCAAGAAGTGAACACTGAATAAAGATAAAATCTATCACTTTTCAAAAGATTATTTAGTTATGCAGTAGAAAAGTAGAAAAGTTTTATCTGTAAAAGGAGTGTCAGAGACACCCCAGACTCCACGACGGACTCAGCTTCTAGACAGAAATGGGTAGCAGCATAGAGCTCTAAGACAGAAAATTCCCCTGCAGTTTCAACACATAAAAATCAGATGGTTATTAAATTTCTTACTTATGGTAACATGAGTTTTCAGTATTTTTGATTCTATTTCTATGACCCTAAGTTGCTAGTAGAAAAGTGTATGCCAAGCCACCACCTTTCTTTCACAGCCTTATGTTACTTTGAATGTGCAGTGCAGAAACATCGGCTGAAGCTAAATATGCTCCACATTTCAACACTACTCTGCAAATCCAGTGGGCTAGCTAAAAAGCCCAAGAGCCCATATATGCACAAATATCTCTCCCAAAAACATGCGCATGCCAAAGTCACCTCCTTTTCTGTCTCTGCAACTTCCCTTTTTTTCCTTTTCTGCCTGTACTTAAAATTTCAGTGTCTACAAATAAAGAATAGTGCCCAAGTTTTTGGTCCCTGTATAATGCCAAATATAAGAGAAATAAATAAATTATATTATTATAATAGATTAAAAATATCACTCAGGAGCTGCTGGAAAAAAGCAAGCAGAATTATTGAAATCAATAGTCCCTAACGTGCAACAGCTTCAAGGAGGTGAGAAGAACATTTAAAAGTATGTTCATATAGATGAGCAAAGGGACTCAGACTGCGTATCAAGTGCCTATGGAGGAACTGATTTTTTTGGGGACAGTGGAAGTGGCTAGCAGGAAAAAAGATCATTATTCTGTCATATCCTCTGATGATAAATATTTATAAATTAGACATTCTTCACATTGGCATGACATGAACAATAAAAAACTATGAGTGTTCAAAAGCTTTGAATAGCAGCACACTCAATTGAAATAAAATCTCTTTAAAATACTAGGTCACGGCCTTGCTGGAGAGCTTTTGGAAAAATATTCTAAGCATAAATATAGTTTGAACTATTTTATATTTCAAATGGTTTAAGATTAGAGAAATATGCATTTTACTTTATGAAGATTGTGACAGAGAACACTTAGAGTATTTCAGGTTTTGGAAAAGGTCATTTCAGTACAGTATTTATTGTCTCTGATCAGATGATAAAAATGCACCTCTTCTGCCTTTTAGAAGAAGCTGGAATTCAGCAAAAGCAGATAACCAGTATTTTAAAATTATCATTTTCATCTATGCGAACTCTAAATACACAGATTATTTGATGATGCTGTATCTCATTTAAAATTTGGATTTAAATACAATTTTTGGCAATCAGATAGGAAAGGCACAAATACGGAGAGCTCTGCTTTAATTTGTTTTTCATCCTGGTCTCACAAACGATCTACTTTGTAATGTGCATCATGCTGTTTTGTATATCATAAACATAATATCACCCTTCCTGGCCCACAAAGAGAGGGGAAATAAAACATCATCATGATACGTTAAAATGTAGTATGAAGATATATCTTATAGGACCTCTTGAAACATTATCATTGGAATATAAATGAGATTTCACAAAAGATATCTTTGATTGTCTTTCACCACGTTCCTTCAACATTTTGCAATATTGATGTATTTTAGTTCTTTTAAAGTAAAATTTTTCCATAGGGGGAAAGTAAAGTAAAATCTTTCCAGTTTCAGGGGAATATTGAAAAAAAAATCTTTAAAAATTCATATTAAAATCTATCCCATTAAAATAACTTATTTTCATTCTGATTGTCCTGAGGTCAGAATCTCAAGGTCATTGAGATTTCTTGAAGAAATGTTTATATTTTTAACTTATTTTGGTCTCACCAAATGCTAATTTATCTTATGAACAAAAATATTTTTAGCCTTACGAATATAAATTATTTCAGATAAATGAGCTACAGTAGAAATGTGCATGGTTAAACTTATCACATTATATGCTTAATGCAGAATGGACAGCTTCCTCGTGAGCAGAGAAGGAAGACACTCCCTGGGGAATATGGATACAGGAAAGGGCTAAGGCTCTCTCTAACACAGTCTGGATCAGAGGATGGAAATGCTTGGTGGTGAACGTAGCAGTCCTGTGGCAGGAGAGCTAATTAGCTGGGCACTGTGGAGCTCCTCAGATCCTCACAGCTCAGATCCTCCGATAATCCCAGGGTTGCTGATACCCTCCATGGAAATGCCACAGGAAATCTGGAAATGGGCAGGTTGGGACACAGTCCTGTTTTTCTCACGTGGAGCTGGGATGTGGCCAGATTGTAGTTGGTAACAAGGATGCAAGGCACCACGCAAAGGATTCTTGCTTTGAAAAGACACCACTTCTCTCTGTCTTTTAAATATACACATACCCTTCTGCTTCTAACCCAAGGTGAACAAATGATCTGTAATCTACATGAGATGGACAAGGAAGCAGGAAGAAAATGCTAAATTAAAAAGTGTGGTGTTACAGAACTATTCCTGTGTATATTTTTATACATAAGTAAATTATTATATAATTCTAGCAGTGATACGTATTCTGTTTTACAGGATCCATTTCTACAGGGTTTTTTGGGAAAAAAAAAAAAGTGGAAACAGTGGTGATTACTGTTGGGAAGACATTCCTCCAGTGTGCACACAGATGTAGAAGAAATACACACTGGAAGGAATTTTACTTTATAATAAAAAAAATGCAGACCTGCCTTTGGTCCAAACTTTACAACACAGCATAATAAACCTTAATAAGATTTCCAAAGAAAACATGATTGCAATCACATATATAAGGAATATAGTGTTCCTTGAGCATTTTCTGCAAATACAGGCACTTTTCTATTTTCAGCATGGTGTTTTAGCTCTATGCTATTTGCCCTATGGCAAAGGACATGGATTTGGGAAAACTTTATGTCAGTACTTTTTCAGCAAATAGTAAATACTTCATGTGACTGAAATACGGTATTATTAGGCTGTTAAATGTACTATATGCCATACATATGTCAGTAGTAAAACTCTAATATCTGAAGACCTTTTAAACTATGTAGTCCATTTGTTGACAACAGAAGATAGTTGATGATCCTGAGTATATCAGCTGTTCTAGCTTGAGGAGATTCAAATAATTATTCTTTTGTCATTTCATTAGGAAAATTATGAAACAGTCTTCCTTGATGGGGAGACAGAAAGGCTTCCTGTGCAAGCTAGAGAGCCTGAGCTGTGTATTGCTTCTTTTGCAAAGAAATGGAGGTTAGCAATCAGAAATTAAATACTAATAATCCTGATTCTTAGACAGACCATTTAATACAGCTTCTGTGTTCCTATTGCCCTGTATTGTCAGCTTGGAAAGTGGGTGGAGCAAGCACACAACTCTTCATGTTTCTACATAAACGTACTATATTATAATTCTTCCTTTTATTTTCAATATTAAATTTTTCAGCTCAATGACACACTGAGAACAAAATGCAGCCAGGCCTCTGCTACTCTAGCGAGTCTGCCACTTAGCTCTTCTCCTTGCTGTGTCTCTCATTCTCTGCCATCTCCACCTGCTTCCATAAAAGTCTCTCAGATGATCTTGCTCACAGGAGAGGAACATCCTTCTACTGGGTTCTGCCAGATCTCTCATCCAGCAAACAATTTAAGACAAATAAGCAGCCTTCCTCCCTGCTGCCGAGGCACACAAGAGAAACAAAAAGTAGTACGCATATATAAAGCTATAAACAAACACATCAAAAACCGTATCCTCCATTACACTTAATTCATTTACCACCAGGCTGAATTGCAGATTATACACACATGGGAGAGCAAAATAACCATTAAACCTTTCAAAATTGTACTATGAAATACTTTTTCTTTTTACTCTTTTTAATTGGAAGAGCATGCCAACTTATGAGACGAGGCATACTACAGTTCCTAGTAAGCTTGAGCTAGTTAGTACTCTTGACCTAATTAGTTTGGGATCAGCCTTTATGTCATTAGGGCAAGTGCCTGGAACAGCTTCCAGGCAGAGGAACGCATCCAGAGGGGAAGGAGGTTTGAGGAGGTGCAGGAGCCAGACAAACGTGGAGGGCTAACAGTAAGTGGGACTGGAAAAAGAAGAAAGTACATTAATGAGACTCGGTCCAGGCTGCCTAAGTTTTGCCAACATATCATGTTGCTAAACAAAAGTAAATAGAAGCCATACTGAAATCTCCAGTGGTATGCAGCCTCCCTTTCTGCAGAAGTTTGAATCAAAGTGCAATTTTTATTAATGTAACAGTTCTCATTTTTAGGCTATGACACTCCTGTTTCTTTGCATACGTAACACAAGCTACTCCAGTAAAGAGGATTCAACAACCCTGAAATAGTTTTGACAACTTCTTTGTGCTGAAATAGTATGTGTAGACAGCTTGGTGAAATGAACTTGTTCTGTGCTGCCTCATCAAGTCAAGACTGTAATTCTTTTCCCACTTAAAAAGAAAAAAATTTTTAAATTCTTTGTTATTTAGTTGAATGGGGAACACTTGTTCTGCAGTGGTAAATCCAGGGTTTGAAAGAACAAAAGAATCAACATGATCTCAGATGGCATGAATGCAAAGTATCATGGGTAGAAAGAGAAGGAAAGGATACAAAAGTCACTCTACATGGTGAAAAGGTCCTGCAGTAATGGCAGTATTACGCAAGCTGGTTTCTGACCTTTCATGGTATAATTGATTTGTTTGGCTGGGATTAGTGATCAATGTGAAATTTGACCCTGACTCTGGTTGCTCTGTCATGCTCATGGGGATGCTGTATCTGAGTAAAGTTTCTCTTGTAAGACATAACTGGAAATGGTTAATAAATTATACATAAGCAAATATTTCTTGTTTTGTTTACTGAAAGTCTGTAGCCTGTGATCATTACTGACAACTAGAGCAGAAATCACGCTTACCTGAAAACAAAACCTACTTCCTAATCTGAACATTCGCCTCCAGAGATTTAGACTTCTGAACTGCCTCGTTGCAGTGGCTTAATTAGAATATATTTTTTATTGGAGTACTATATACAATAAAATTATTCCTTTAATTTGGTTTGGATTAGATTTCTGAGATTTGGGAGAATAAATTTGTTTTCCATTATTTAAGTACATAGTTAAACTGCTGGAGAGTAGATGTTACTCTCTAATGTGTTTTTTTAGCTTTACCAGTCTACCCTTAAGATCCTTGAGAAATTCCATCCAAGACCTATGGGTAGCTCTCAAAACTCTGCTGCACTTGAGCTTCACAATGAAATTATGTTTTCCCTAACCTCATTCTTAGGAATAACCTAAGTATTTGGGATGAAACATGCAAAGGTTTTTCAGCTGCAAGCAGACACAGATAAGGAATATATGGCCCAAATGGTAAAGATATTAAGCAACTAGAAACCAGACACAATAAAATCAGCAGCTTGGATTAGCCTTCATAGTTCTTTGCACTAAAACTATTAGATTTATAGTCATTTTAACAACAATATGACAGTTTTAAGATAGACTATATTTTTTTATTCCAAGTGCACATTTTCTTAAATGTGATTTCCAACAGCAAACTATGATTTGAATTAGTTTTGGTAACTTTTTAATGAATCTGTGTCAACTCATTAAATTATTCATGCATCTTTTATTATTTCCAGCACATGCCGCTTTTCAGCCTTTCTTTGGTCACATTTAACACAATGAGGAAAAACAGCACCACAGGTAATAGAGAAACTGCCTTCTACTGATTACTAAGTTTTTTTTCTGTTAGAAAAAGCCAAAATATGAATTTCAAGATCATTTGAAAGAAGTTTACTTCTATAATTTGTAATAGCTATGTCAGGTTAAATTCGACTTCATTTCATGTGTGCTGTGGGAGAACTAAGCTGACTCTGAGAGAAAGGGTATCTTTTCCCACAGGTTGGCATATACTTATACACGTTCCTTAGGTACAGTCCATGGGTACAAATATACATCGCAAATACTGTCCTGTTATATTTTCTCTGACAGACTTGTTTCAAAAGGCACAACATATGTCAACATAGCTCCAACAATGGTACTATGTAATTTGACCAAAATACATTCTTTCTTCAAACAGAGAAAGATGACAAGGCAAATTCACTGAATCTATCCCCAAAACTTCTTTGAAAACTGTCTTTGTAGTGTTTGAAATCTATGGAGGGTAAAGGATTCTGACTCTTGGGGTGATGTTTTGTTTTCCTTCATTCCTTTTTTTTTTAAAGTGACTCCTGGTCAGTTACTAACTCATTGACATTTCTCAACTATCTAATTAAAATGTAGTCTATCTTATAATACTTGCAAATGTGACCTTCATTTGTGTATTTTCGCTAGATAGCGTGTTTAATCAAATGTCACTAAGAATGCTAACCCATTTTTTTCATTGTAACTTTTAATTACATTGTTTCAGTGGAAGTGTTCAGTCTTCTAAGCTTATGAAAATATGTGCTTTCATTCTGTAAAATGGATTGTATCACTGTTGCTCCTCAATTTTTTAAACAGAAATATATTTTCTGTCTTGTTCTGTGCACACACATCAGTTTCCTTTTAGACTGTTCAACGACATATTGCTTGACAATAACCTGAGAGAGAGATGCAAGAATAGTAGCAAACTGTGTTGATAAGGTGTCTACCCAGGGCATCTCCTTATGAGAACTAGGATTACTACTAAAACATAGCAAAATGTCAATAAATTATGTTTTTCTGATGAAATGATATTAACTGCAACAAAAAAACCCCAAACAAACCCAAACAGAACAAAATTAAGAAAAAAGTGGAAGCCAGCAGATTTTCTCGAGAACTGGTTAGTGTATCTGATCCTCCCCTGCACACTTCTCACTGTGTGTCATTTAGTTTATGTGTCAGAGATTTCATTTTAAAGATGCTATTATAACCCAATTATTACTCAAAGCAACAGCCAATGCAACAACATATGCAGACAATCATCAAAACCAAACCAAAACAAACAAAAAGACTGAAACCTGTACTGGGAACCTCATTTTAAACATCTGGAGTCTGGATGTCTACATGTGAGCTAGTGAGGCTGGGTTCACTTTACAGGTAGTGAAAAGGAAAAGGAACATGGCATGTGATGTGATGGACGTGCTCAGTAACTGGCTACTTTTTGCCACAGACTTTAGAAGGAAAGTGAGTAGCTGAGATGTCAACATTTCAACTTGTTCAGGTGCCCATTGTCTTAGTCCTCTCATGATAAATCAGTCAAGCTTCATTTGTGTCTCTTCCGCTCAAAATGTCCAGTTGTTCTGCGGAGGAGCGAAGATCAAGAGATTTGAATTGTTTTCCAAAGCAGCAGTGGGGGATGATTTAGAGGCTGGAAGTTCTCAAGGAAAATACGCTGGTGGTCTTCATCAACCTTTCTCACCACAGATTTGATAATATAAGAAAGGGAGAAAATTAATCTATTTAGAATGGTCTTTCCTTGTGGGAAAAAAAAATATTTTTGCCAGGACTTTGGCCAAAATAAGTAACCTTTCAATCCAAAAATTGTTCTGTTGAACTTTTCAGTATTCCAGTGTTCAAGGAAGATACACAATAATTTAATCTAAAAATCCAAAATAGCCTCTCACTTTATAGAATTTGCTTTTCTCTTAGAAATCTGATCATACAAGGCAGCAAATTTGAGAGCATAGAATACTATGGACAGATATAGGAAAAAAAAAATTAGGGATGTATTTTGTTTTCTTTTAAAGTAACAAAGGGAAAGTGCTTTGAAGACTTAAAGCATTGACTGAAAGATAGTAAAGAGTATTTCCAGCAGCTATTAGCAAATGAATCAGCATCTTTGGAATATTATACTTTTAGAGCTAATTTAAATGTCATGAATTTTTATGAGGAATTATTTTGAATAATATAAATATGCTTTTGTAGAGTTAGTCATTGTTTCCCTTCCTACTGAAAAACCAATCTATTTTCCATCCTACTTCCACTTCATACTCATAATGCAGCAAATAGATGACTTAATATACGCCCAATTATTCCCACTTTGCATCCAACATACAACATCCACAAGATCAAGCAAAATATACTTTAAAATAGAACACTTTCAGCTACAGAATTCTTACAACTGCAGTAACAAAAATAATAAAAGTAATAATATATACCAATTATGGAAGAACATTCGACCAAACTGAAGTAATTTTAAATTGAGAAAAGTGTTTTGAGATTATTGTCATATTATTTCTATCAAAACACTTAATACTTTCTCTTTCAAAACATGCTAATATAATAATATAGCTATAATAATATAGCATAAGCTTCAAGCACAGTGATTATGTTCAGTAAGTGCTTTGCACCTTTTTCAAATTCACTGAAGTCATGTAATGAAAAGTGCTTTTCAGATGTAAAAAATATAAAACTCTTCTTTGAAAACTCTTCTCATGAACTTATTGAAGGAAAATTTAACTCCAAATAATATCAACAAAACTTTATAATTTAGCATATTCCATCTAGCTCACTATTACTTCTGTTTTGTGCACTCTTTAAGACCACAGATGTGTCTAACACTTTACCAATGTGTGGAATTTTTCTGCCTGCTTGTCTTATAAAAAGGAGTTTTAGGTCAGCTTTGGCTGAAAAATAACACTTAGAGCAGACAGTGTAGATAGCTGAGGGCATTGCTACTCTCATGCAACCCAAGAAAGAGAATATAGAAATTCGCTGCTTCTACATATCTTGTAATCTTTGACCTGAAGGAGTAGTGCTACTTACTAGGTGTAATTTGTAGGCATATATGAAGAAGTGCCCTAAGACTCCTAAGTGGTCTTTGTTTGATATACTTTAGATATACTTCATTGTCCTACTTCTTCAGGTACATTTCATACAATATTTTTCAGCTCAAACGTGACGTGTTCTCTAGCAGGAAAGTATGGAGCATTACTAATGCGAGATCCATAGATTAGCCTACACTGCATCCTTTTAATTGAAATCTTAACTTATTTTCCTTGTGGCTGATGATCATCAGAGTGAGTTGTCAATTCTGAATGTGAAGGGAGAACCAAGTACCAAAGGTCAACTATTTCAGCACAAATCAATTAAAGTAATTAGATGGATAGAAATCCTTATTTGTAGCCCTTCCTTCCTACAACAATATGCATATCCATGTTAGGTGGATAATAATAGATCAATCCACAGCGAAGGAGAAATTTGTAATTGACATTGTTAATATAAAATGCTTGATTAAATTATTAATACCATCATGAAAACTGAAGCAGTCAAAATCTTAATAATCAGCATGTAAAGGAAGCTACCTGATTTTCTTGGCAATGGAAATGTGTTTACATTTGTAAAACCATGTTTTTTTAAGAGATCAAATAGCTACTTGGCCAGAAAAACATAATCTAGGATGTTGCTCACTTTTCAGAAAGGTTTTGAAACACATCCTGAACTAACTTGAAAATACCAGTTTCTCTGCTGCTGCTCATACAAAGCTTTGGTATTGCCTTAAAACTACCAGATGTCACTTTCAAAAGCCACATTTGTGCTTCCTCCTATGTCCTTCAAACAAGGAATTAGCTGCCTATAAACATCTTTGTTGCTATCTTATTGCATTCCTCCAAAATTACACCTGAAAACTTGCTTTTTTGGTGATGCCAGTGCATCCAGAGTTGTTACTGCTTCATATTTTCTCGTGTGCTCATCAGACTTCTGCTTTGGTCTGTTTTACACAGTAACCTTGCTAGGACTATGTCTCTTTGCTTGCACTTCTACCTGTCAGTAAAACAGGACCCCATGCAACCATGGATCATATCCCAGCAGAAGCAGCACTGACTCCAGACTGGTGTCCCATGGTGTCGCTGGGGCAGCGACTGGGCCTGAAATGGGGCCCTGGGCCGTGGACAGGGTGGGGGAAAACCACAGGGTTGCTCAAGCCTAGCAGAGCCCCCAGGGCCCCAACAGCAGCCTCCCTTCCCAGCAAGGAGCGCCTCATGCCCTGCAGAGACCTCAGCAAGGACCTGCTGTGGAGTGGTTTAGTTGCTGTGGGTCGGCACAGGGCTATTTTAAGGGACAAAGAGCCAGAGCAGGGACAGGGACTGATACAGGGACATGGCACAAGAGGCTTGGGTCTGGGGGGGGGGATTCAGGCCACCCATGAGGAGTCCTGCCAGGCTGGGGGGGAGGATTGGGAAGCTGGGTCCAAGCCTGAGCCATGACTCCTGTGGTTTATATGTTACAAACAGAAGCACAGTTCAGCCTATGATCTTCACCATTAAAATGCAGATTTACTAACAAAATATTGAAAACGAAAAATGTTATTAGAGTATATATATATGAATGAAAACTGTGTTCATCTGAAAAGAAAGGAGGCTACTGCTTCAGGCAGAGCTTTCATCAAGGCATACGCACACTTTACTATTCAAACAGCTTCCCTGTCTTCAAACCTACATGGACGGAAGAAACTGAAAGTTAAGAGAAATTAGCCACTTATTTAAGAGAAACTGTTGGAAATAATTTTAAGAGCATATTATTACTTTTTATACATCTTTTCATCTTTCAATGAAAGAATCAGTGGCATTTTTATCAAAGAATGGAAGTACCAGGAACCATAAAGTCATAAGGGTTTCCTGAAGTAATGAAAGACGAATATAGCTTTCTGAGAAGAGACCATGTATTAATAAGACAGAAAAACTAGAATTTGACAGGTTTATGTAATCTACAAATCAAGATTAGTTTGGAGAGGTAACAGCTGTACAGTGTATGACTTGTTTAAAGAATTTTGCAAAATTTCCTTTTTTTATAAAGGAATGTCAACAGTTTGGAAACTGTGCAAGTAAACAGAGATCAAATTAACATTCAATGCAATGAGTACAAGAGCAAGAAATTCTAACATTGCTTAATTAAAACAATAAAATACTCCACTAAAAGTTTGTCAATTAACGTTTAGTTGTTGAGAAGGATCGATTTTACTTTGACATAGGAATTTGTGCATAAGCTTTTGATTAGCACAGAGACATTTATGATTCACAGCTAAAGTAAAGCTTTCTTTAAATTGCAAAGTTAATTAAAGGTTACCTACGATAATGTAAATTTTTCTGTTCCCTGTGGTACACATTCTTACATATTATCCCAATTATGTGTGTGTGTGTGTCCAGTGGAAGCAGACAGTCTTTCATCCCCTTTAAAATATCTATCTCCTGGTTCACAGCATTTATTTATTTTTGAGGCAGCTAATGTATTCTTCCCTACCCTTGAGTCCTTCTCTAGTTCTCTGTGGTTCGCTTTAGTGTTCACTAAATATTTTACAGTGCACTCTTCGCCTTGGCTTGCATCTTTGAGACCTTTATGTGGCTTAGTCTTCCCTTGGGAATCCTATGAATTAATCACTGGATGTATTGTCAGTGTAAACAGCTATTGCTAGCAATTAAACAATCCACACACATAGAGTGAAATTCATTCTGGTGCTCTGGATAAATACACTGGCAGAGCACTTCTTAAGCATTTTTGAGTATTTCAAGTGGCACATAGGTCTACAGACTGTTAAGGGGGGTAAGATTTTAGGTTGCTTCTGAAGTGTTATCAAAAATAAAAAGCAAATTAAAAAAAACCCAAAACTTGTTATGATGGACATTATTCCACCGCCCTTCTGCATGGAAACAACAGTTCTATGAAAAGATACATGCCAAAGCTTGTCTCTTGTCTTCTTTGTCTGAGATGTACTAATAGAGGAATACACAAACCTTTCAAACCATCCAAAATTCTTCCAGTCTTGGCAATGAAATAAATTAGAGTGCACTCTGCAGGGATTTGTATTCACATAGGGTAAATCCATAAAACACATCTGCACGCTATTTTCCTAAATTGCAAATAACTTTGTTGTACTAAACCCTTAATATTCCACAGTCTTTTCAGGCGATTCTTAATTCTTCTCCTCTGTGTTCATAGGGGTTGTTTTTAATCACAGGATCTGGTGCCTGCTTGTGTGCATTTCCAACCATAAGCCTATTCTGATGGTGAGCCTGGCACCCTCAATGAAATATTTGCAAATTCAAAGGAAAGCCATTAAAAGGATGCAGCCATTGAGACAGACTAGCAGCTCCTTGAAGGACACAGACTTGAGCTATTCATACAGTTCTTTATAATGGAAAAAAGAGAAGCTGTACAGCTGATCTCCAACAAAGTGCAAATTATTTAAAAATAATAATAGGAATACTGAGATAATTCCCTAACACAACTGTTTTGTAACCCAGACAAAGCAAAAAGTGCAGTTTAACAAGGAGCTACCTAGTGGTTTACTAAACTTTAGAAAGATGATGATTTTAATTTTCAAGTTCAGCAATAGATTTTATGGATTTGGGGAAAAAAAATCAAATTATCAAAGTTTATGTCACTTAGAACTTCAGCAAACTAGTCCTAAATAGTGCTTCCATCAAATGCTTGTAGAAGCTACAGTCTGAAAAGACCTAACTTTGGCAAATGATGCCATATAAAGGTGAAAAAAAGGACTTTTAAGTTATGACAAGATGAAATATTAAGGCAATATTTATGGTTCTGTTTGCATGCAGAGAGATAACTTTTGAAGTTTGGTTAATTACTACAGGTAAGAAAGAGCAGAAAATTGACTATAAACTCAAAATAATATTTTAAAATATTTGATAAGATTTTTAAAGGAATATAGATGTCCAGGATTTAGTCCCGTTTTCAAAAAATTATTTAAGCACACAGAATCTCATCTTAAAGTGCTGCTGTATATAGTGGGGTTGAGACTCAGGGGATTTCTCCATCCTGTCCCCTGGAGCCAGGGTGCTGTTGTCCTATGACACCAGGTCCAGGCACTAGCAAGGCTGAGCATTTATCCCCAGTACAGACAAACACACATATACAAACTACACAGTCAACGCTGGACTGTTGATCAGTAGATCAACACAAACAGGGTAGTGCCTTTACGGGCAGCACCTACACACCAGCAGAACAGATGTTACCCTCACCTAGCAAAACAGTTTGGAATAGGGTTTAATGGGAAGGCAAGACAGAATGAGACAAGCAGGGACAGTGCACGGCAAGATGAGTGTATCAACCAGCAGTTTATCTGTACCCAGCTGCTCCTTTTAGCACAGAATCACAGAATGGTTGAAGTTTGAAGGTCTGGAGGTCATCTAGTCCAACCCCTATGCTACAGCAGGGCCACCTAGAGCTAGTTGCTCAGGACCATGTCCAGATGGCTTTTCAATGTCTCCAAGGAGGGAGACTGGGGAACCTGTCCTTGGTCACCCTCACAGTAAAAAAGTGTTTCCTGATGTTCAGAAGGAACCTTCTGTGTTTCAGTTTGCGCCCATTGCCTCTGGTCCTGCCACTGGGCACCACTGAAGAGAGCCTGGTTCTGTCCTCTTTGCACCCTCCCATCAGGTATTTATGGACATTGGTAAGATCCCCCTGAACCTTCCCTTCTCCAGGCTGAACAGTCCCAGCCCTCTCAGCCTTCCTTATAAGAGAGATGCTTCAGTTCTTTCACCATCTTTGCGGCCCTTCATAGGCCCTTCTCTCCAACATGTCCATATCTCTCTCGTACTGGGGAGCCCAGAACTGGACACAGTTCTCCAGCTGTGGCCTCACCAGTGCTGAGCAGAGGGGAAGGATCGCCTCCCTCCACCTGCTGGCAATGCTTTGCCTAGTGCAGCCCAGGATACCATTGGCCTTCTTTGTGGTAAGGGCCCATTGCTGGCTCACGTTCAACCTGGTGTCCACCAGGACCCCCCAGGTCCTTTTCTTCCACGCTGCTTTCTAGCTGGGTGCCCCCCCAGCATATAGAGTAATGGTAACTTAATTGAAAGTCTACATTTCTCAGATCTTCTGAGAATTCAGTAAGAACATGGAGATAGATATTAAACACATGTATACAGAATGCTTTGCTGTCAAAGACCACAAGCATCAGTGTTTTGTGTAATGGAATTTAACATAGGGCAGAAAGGATTTTTTCACTGTGGTAGTAATATTAATTAAGATTAGAAGCTTAATTAGCTGCTTAATTAATATTAGCTGCTTTTCAGCTGGATGGCCCCCAACATATACTGATGCCTGGGGTTGTTCCTCCCCGAGTGCAGGACTTTGCACTTCCCTTTGTTGAGGTTCCTGTCAGCCCATTTCTCCAGCCTGTCGAGGTCCCTCTGCATGGCAAGATGACCCTCTGGCATTACCAGCCACTCCTCCTGGTTTTGTGTCATCTGCAAACTTGCTGACGGTACACTCTGCCCCATCATCCAGATCATTAAAGAAGATATAAAACAGGACTGGAACCAGTATTGATTGGAACAGTAAAACACTGCTGTTTACTGGCCTCCAACTAAACTCTGTGCTGCTGATCACCACCCTCTGGGCCCAGCTATTCAGCCAGTTTTCAACCCACCTCACTGTCTGTTTATCCAGACCATGCATCAACAGCTTCTCTAGGAGGATCTTATGGGACACAGTGTCAAAGTATTTCTGAAATCCAGACAGACAATAGCCACTGCTCTTTTCTCATCTACCAGCCATGATCCCTGGCATAATCTCTTGTCCTCTCTATTTTCCCAGGTTTGTTCCTCTGCAACCTATCTCCATCCCTTCCTTTCTCTGCATTTGGCCCTTCTCAGAAACACCTTGTAACAGCTATATCTCCAATCCTGCTCAAATATCCCATAGGTTTGCTCTTTCCCATGAGACCCATGATCTTGTTTTGCTCCTTATCAGTTACAGTGTTCTGGCTGAGCCTCTCCATGGATACACCTGAGAGGTTCCTTCAGTGGCCCATCAGTCAGTGACTTGAGACCTTGGGTCTTTGATGTTCCTTCTGTTATCTCCTCTTCATTAAGGTTTGTGTATCTAGGTGTTTAATTTTATACTTTTCCTGCCTCTTGTCCTAGTGTTTTCAAGATAGACCAGATAGCCTTACATTCCACGTGTCATTACAGCTGATGTAAGTGCAGTGTATTTCCATGGAAAGCATCTGAGAGTAATAGCCCAAACAATGTTCTTCTGTTTTCTCTTTTTGGATGGGTTTCTTTTCTTCATTCACTATAGTGGGGCCTAGGGAGACCAGGCTTCTTAAATGTAGCCTTTGGGAATATTACCTTTATTCTCAGTGAAAGTCAATGGCACGTATGTACCTCAGTCAGGTTTAGAAGTTGGACTTAGATAAGCCTCAGGCTATTTGTAATCATTTAACTTTCCAATAACTTTCAGAAAACTGAAGGATCCATTTTATAGGTGTCATAAACGTCAATAGCAAATAGGTGCCATATATTTATGGTAATTTATCATTATTATTGTTATTAAAAATATATATATTGACAGTATAAAGAGGTTAGCCTCTCTGAGCAAACTGGACAAGGTATTGTATAGATTTCCAGTGACTGAGAATAATAGTTAACAGGTGAGAAGGCAAATATTAAATAAATTACACAAAAAAGTTGGCAGATTATAACTGCTTTGCATATTACACATAAAAGTTAAAGCTCTCAGCATTACAAGTAGAACTCACAATTTTATCCTACAGAGTGTTTGAACGAGGATGGAGGTCTGAAGTTTCAAATAAAGACTCACAGTCAAAATGATTTGACAATTAATATCATAATGCAGCCCAACAAAATGCCCTGTCACATCATCCCATCCAGCAGTAGGCAGTCACACGCCTCTTTGTAGACTAGTCAACGACATTAGAGCCCCAAAGAAATTATCCCGAGTGCTTTGCCTAGCCTTTTCATAAAGTCATTGGGAAGAATTCCTATTAGGAATTAAAAAGAAGAAATCCATGATATGATAATTATAAAGTTAGAACCAAAGCATGTTTTCTTATTACTAACAGCAACAAGTCTAAAGAGAAAATTATACTAGCAAGCAACGCTATTATAAATTTGCACACAGGATTCTAATAAAATGTGTAAATTCATTAAAGCTATCTATGTGGGAAACAAATAATTTGCAAGCATTGGCACTGTAACAGATGTAATGGGATTACAGTTGGAACCAGCACTGAAACACCATCACAAACTTAGTCCCCATATGTACATCAAGTGAATAAGCAATGAAAATGTAAAATACAGCAGAGAAAAATCAGCACAATTGATTTTAGAAGTCACCACAAAGGACTTTTCTAAGGCAATCAGAAACATCTATTACATTTCAAAGTAGCATTAGTTTGCCAAGCACTTAGGGGAGTACACATGGGCAGCAATAAGAAAAGACTTGTCATGTCTTGAATTGTTTTTGCTTTATTGCTGACTTCCATTTCAAAAAGTAGTTGCCATTTTATAGACATGGAATATAGCAGGAATTTTTAAGTAAGGAGGATTTTGGAATCAATTACGGCTATTTAAAATGTAGATACTTTTCCAGGAGAATTTATAATAGTTCTTTTTGCTACAATGTAATTTAGTGCTTTCATATAAGTACATTTTTAAGTATGAATAGCACAGAACAGAAAGACTTATTCTAAATCATCTAGTTGGTATATAGAACTTCACTGTAAACACAGTTAGTGTGACTGTTTTGAAGCCTGAGGTTATAGCTTTCATTTCAAAAACCTCACTACAAAGAAAAGATACTGAATCAATAAGCCTTGTCATTTCAAGGGAATTTGCATTCTGTGGGTTTTATGTTCCCATCTATGGTTTTGCATTACTAAATGATGATGAACGTCAATCATTATAATAGAGAAAATATCTTTGCTTACCTGAAATTTCCCTTACTTTGAAATAATAAAGCCCATAGAACTGTTATTCTGGGAGGTTTCAGCCAGTGTAGCACAGAGTCAGACAAGACCTATCAGTCGCCAGTATGAAAGGCATATTTTGGGATACACTTCCAGGTACATGGCTTCCAGACCCAAAATATTTCTACCCAGTTTTGATGGAAAATAGCTTGAGGGAAAAAGGCTACAATATCTACTGTATGTAGAAATGGGAAATTCAGCTTTGCAATAACATATGAAAATCTTTTTATGTCAGTGCTCATCTCAATTTGTCTCCAAAGCAGGTTGGATTTGTGGACCTCATTAGTCAAGAAAGTCAACTTCATGTAATTCTATTTCATTCGCCTTCCGACCGGAGTCCACAGATCTATGACGATGGAGCTTCCACCGTACTGCACACACTGGTCACCTAGGGCACCATTCTGAAACTTTGGCCTCCTAATTTTAGCAAGAAAAACCTATATTTCTATTACATAGTTCTTGCATGGGCGTACTTTAGAACTGGTGTTGTCTTCAGACAGAGATTTCTGGTTTGAGACCTTTGAACATTTACACAGCCCATAGATAAATTTCAGAATTGTCACCATCGCTCTGTGTATTCAGATTTCAAAATTTTGCAAACTCTCCTAGAGCAAGGTTTTCACTCAAAGGTCAAGCAATGTTTTAAATTACTAAGTTGGCTTGTGTAAGGCATACAGAGACTTCCTAGGCACACTTTAAAATTTTTACTTTTGTTCGAAGGAAGTTTACTTTTTTGATAGTTACTATTTTAATATTTGATTCTTAAACTCTATGTGAGCTGCTGGCCCTCCTATACTACAGGGAAATACCATAAAGGCACATCTGGAAGGATTAGAGTATATTTTTGGCCTGGTCTCTTTTGTATTAATTTCACATCCCTTCTGTATAAAGGGGCAGAGTTAGGTCCTGAGGATTGTCTCCCTACAGCCTTCCATGAGGATGAACAACAAAAACATTGAAATTTTATTATTCGTTTACATTTTTATAATCTCCTCTAGAGGGAGCGAACTTGAGCAGAGAAATGGCTCTAAAAATATTTTAGAGCATGCAGCCCTCCCATTGCTCCCAAGGCTGAACTTTTTTATCTCCCTTCTAATTTAGCACCAACAGTCTCTCTCAAAGGAGGAAGGGTCTTCCCAAAAGCTCTGATCCTTGTTGCTGTATGAGATCTGTGTGGATCAGATATTTCTATGCTTCTGCTTTTAGCTGTCAGTATGGAATAAAAATTGAGTTTCTGAAAGCTATAGCAAGTGACAGCAGGGAAGGGCTGTGTCTTTCAAATGTCTTTTGAGAACAACTGATGTTGGATTTCTCCATTCTCCATTCTTTGTCTTCTGACAGTGAGTTTCTGGGAAGTAGAAAGTTAGTGAGAATAAACTTTGTGGGCTGATGTTGTGAGCAGCAGAATCAAGGAGGCTCATCCATTTCATGTGCTGTTTAATGAGGTTTACATTTACCCAACTTTTGCAATCTCCATTACTTCTTCAAAGGAAAAAGCAAGAAGGCCCTCTGAAATTGAAAATTTTTCTTGACTCTGCCTAAGCTCTGAGGTTTGAAAATTCAGCTTTTTAAAAAGGGAGAGTTTCTTGCATTTATGTTCATTATTAGCCAGTGGAGCCACATTTGAAGGCAAATTCTCTGCAGAAAGTGTGGAATTTTAAACTACAGTATTACTTTCTTTTTTTTATCCACATACATTCTCCATAGATGACTGACACCTAACAGAACCAGGAAAAGAAAGAGAATAAATAAACATAGGAGAGAAACTGTCAAATTTCAGGTTATGGAAGATACATAGACTTAAGCAGAAAATGAAAGTGAGTCAGTTGTGTCTCTTCCCTCTGCTCTTCATGATCCCTTTGTTCCTGGCAATGGGGTAGAGCAGAAGAGAATATGGAAGGTGCAAAGAGAATCACAAAGTCTGATATAGTGAAACCAGAGAAGTTAAAAGAATCACAGTGTTTTGCTGATAGTAGCAATAAGCATTAAAATCTGCCTGGTTCCATTTGGAATTTTGCTATCACTTGTAACAACAGAAACAGGAAAAAATGCAGAGTCACCAGCATAATATTCCTGGAGCTAGTAAACGATAATATAGACAAGATTGCAGCCAGACCAAAAATAAAGGTGAGATGAAGAATTATAAAAAGGATCAAAACTCTACACCAGCAGGTACACTGCATGGTATTTGGTCAAAACACCTGTTTTTTTCTGGAATTAGAACTGCCCATTACATTATTGACAAGCACTCACTAACACAGCTAAAACAAATATCAGCTGCTGCTATTACTTTAACCTCTAGAAAAAGATGGTTCAGACTAAAAAAATAGCACCAACTCTCTTGTGCTTAGTCATTTAAAACATTGCTTGACCTTTGAGTGAAAACCTTGCTTTAGGAGAGTTTGCAAAATTTTGAAATCTGAATACACAGAGCGATGGTGACAATTCTGAAATTTACCTATGGGCTGTGTAAATGTTCAAAGGTCTCAAAACAGAAATCTCTGTCTGTTTGGAAGACAACACCAATTCTTCTGTATAAAGATTGCAGAAGAAAAGAAAGGTTTCTTACTTATGTACTTATGTACTTATGGTATGTTTGTAGTAAGATATTCCATCACTTTCTTAGGCAATTCTCTTTGCAAAGATTTCTGCACCAGGTTATTTATACAGTTACTCTGAGATAGCTGTGATTATGGCCACCACGTGGCTACTGGGTTGATTGAGAACACAAATGACCAGCGATGACCTTTACAATCTCTGGGAACTTACTTCTGTAGAGCCTATAGATTAAAACTCTGTTCATCTCTTCACTTCTTGCCCAGCTGTGTCCTTTCCCCACACCCAATCACTCTCTGTGAAACCCTGTGGCAGGGGGGTGGAACTAGATGATCTTTAAAGGTCCCTCCCAACCCAAACCATTCTATGCTTCTAGAAGCAGAAGATAGTCAAAGAAGATTCAAGGATTCTTAATCAAATGGGCAGATTCCAAAGAAAAATCACACAGGGCACTTTTGACTGTCTCAGACTTTCAGAAGAACCAATAATCAGTGTTAATTTTGCTGGAGATTTTGGCATATATACTAGTTTCTTCTAGAGACTACACCGATCCCAGACAAAAACTGAAGGCCAGGATGACATGGAAGGAGTCCGTAGAAAGCCATCCCATTTTTATCAGAAGTTATTTGAAGGCATCATTAATTGCTCTGAAATTACAAGCTTTTGAGTTCATTAATACCAGCTGATAGCTCTTGGGAAAAACTTTCTGCCAAAAGGACAACATAACTAAAATCCTTACACTGTTAGTGTCAGTTTATTCTAGCTTAATTTTCCATAGCTACAGGAGAAGAGATTTTTTTTTTTACTGTTCAAATGCAATCAGAGATTGTCTTCCACAATTATGCTGTAGGTCTTCAGTTCTATCCGTAGTAATCCGCATTGCTCATGGTTTAGTAAGTTATGTGTTTGTCAGTAGTACCGATGCTTGTGAAGAGTAACAGCCCAATAGATCACAGGACATGGTTTTTCATTTCCTCTGCACTGTTCCTGCAAGTCAGGTTTTAGATGCTGTAAAGAGAATGTTAAGAACTTGCTGTGGCAATAAAGTTTCAAGCTTGGAAAGATAAAATAAAAAAAAAATAGTTTGAAGTAAATAAATCTTAAAACTTTCCCTTTCAGGGTATCAATTTTAGCAGGTAGGTCTGTCATCATGTAAGGAGCTGTTCATAAAAAACTGAGGTCAACTTTTCTGTAGAAAATGTTCCTAAGAAAGGATATAACAGATTCCATCTAGAAGAAAAAGGTTTCCTTTTATATCATATAACTCAGCTTTCCACTAAAAGTTCACCTGTTTTTACTGTTTTTTTTTTGATTTCTTTAAAAGTATTGTTCTATCAGAAAATATTTATTTATCAAAGTGAAAAAAGATTGCAAGAACATATCAATTTGGACAGATGTTTTACTGAAATAACTTCTTAAATACTGATATAATCAGAGAGTGGAAAGCATCCTAGAATACCCAGAAGCTTAGCTATATGCGGCATTCATATAAGATGTGGGAGATACATATTCATGCCCCTGTTCTTTTCAATTTTCAGATAAATATTTACCAAGCATAAAAGAAAGACTGATTCTAGAAGTCAACAGTGAGAGCACTCCCTTGTGCTGTAAAAGTCACTGGTTAAAGGCCCTGCTCCAATTTGCATTTTGTTATTTACAGAGGTGGAAGAGGTAATGGGAACATCAAGACTACTGAGAGTCCACTTGTAAACTACCCTGGTGTTTAGAAAACTCACCTGTGATTGGGAAGATTGAGAATCAGACTCCGGAAAAGCATAAATTCAATCTAAGCGAGACAACCTTGATAAGCATTTTAAACACTAAGTAACCGAATACTACCAAGGCGGACTTCCCGCTTGGTTTTGTTCTCAGATTGCTTTTCATAGACATAGTCAGGCAGTACATGTCCTCATCTTAATATCAAAGAAATGCTAAGAAATGCTTAATTCTATTCGTTCTAAAATGAGGATGTCTAAAAGCATTTATTCCGCTCAGACCTTTATTTTAAGATGAAAATAATAATAACAATATAAATAGAGAGTAATCCATTGCACTCAACAGCATTTATTTATACCGAGGAAAAATATATTTCTTCTAGATTTTGTGACTTTCAATTATTTCATTTAGTAAACTTTTAATCTGTTTTAACAGTATTGTTACTAGTAATTTATATTAGAAAGACTATACTCCAAGTTTAGCTCCAGTGTAGACCATATACTCCAGTCTGCCTATATAAAAAAATTAATGAGGAAAATTCACTGAAACGCCAGGTAAAAACTCTGTGAATTACTTTTTTCCCTCCTCACAGAAGATCAGTAAAACTACTTGGAAAGACTGATGTCTATTTATAAGAAATAGACATAAAGGAAAATAAATGAAAGAGTGAACAGAAAATTGAGCTGACTGTTCAAACTCCAGTGTTTTACTTGTAAATGCTTTCTTCTCTGGGTACCACAGTAAAAAGAGTAATAAAAATATCCAGAGACAGAAGAAGCTGGACCGACTGCTGAAGACCACACCTGTACTGCCTGTTGGTGAGTGCCTTGTGAAAGATATGATTCCATATTCAATATTTTGAAACTAATAACCAGGATTAAAGCTGTCAAAGAGATTTTTAAAGGCTTGTAGGACATGGCATGCTACTGCTGTTTATACATTTGCAGACCCTCCCCATCCCACATATCATCAAAATATATATGTGTATGATTTAATATAGTACACATTTTATAAATGTTAAGACCAAGAGAAATCTTGATCACTCTCTGGCCTGACTTCCTATATAATTTCCATCAAAGATCTTCATTGAATGAGTCCTACTTAAGCTCCTGAACATCATACAAAACAAAACCAAAACATACTCAAAAGTTTTCATTGTTTTCATCTTACTGTTCAACTTTTACATATTTCTACGGTTTCAGCTCCCAACAAGTAATCCTCATTACGGATATTTCTAGTAAACTAAAATGACCATCCACTACTGGAAAATTTTCCAATGTAGCTGTATAGAGATAATATTCAAGCATTTTTTATACTTTACTTTAGAACAAAATTTTGTTGTTTTTTTTTTTAATTTATTATTCTCAAATAAGAATGTTATGCAGATAAGAGGTTTTTTATAAACATTTTCTTTGATAACACAAATTTCCCTTAAAAATTTCTTCATATTCACATTTCAAAAGCATTTTTAATCGAAAAAATATTGAAAGAATGCATAGTGTACTAATTTAAAACTACTATATGGGTACATATAATTGTGAGAAAGCAAGACAGGTCTGCAATCTCTTCCAATTTGGTCTTTGCTATGAGTTTGTGATTGTGCCCAATGCAGAAAGGCTCACAAACTAATTTGTTCACTCTCAAAGAGCCCAAAGCAGTCTTTTGTTGCACGTTTGCAATAACTGGTGAAATTGGGGTTCCTGAAAGTGGACGTTTATTTGAGAATATACACTCCATGAATGGGGGGTCGTGAAGGGATTGCTTCAGGCTAACTGAGAGAAGGTGTAGCAAGGTGCAAAAACTAAGCCAGAAAACCTTTAGAAAAAGTATGGTGCAGCTGGTGCCTGACTGAAGTAGCAGACGATAAGATAATAATGGTCTGAACAAGATTTTGAAGTAGAAAGATTGTTTGGATTTTTTTGTTTTTTTTTTTTTTTTTGTTTTTTAATATATATTCTTTGACTCAAGAAGGATATCAGAGTGTATTTACAGTGTTCTTAATTTAAGTGCAAGTCATTCCTATGTATGTTAGAATGTATGTATGTATTATAGAACACAGTGCAGAACTAACTGAAGATAATGCTAGAGGCAAGAATCTGAAGGACTGGCTTTGGTTAATGTTTTGTCTTTGGTTAAGCACTAAGAGGTATTCCATCTGTGTTTTGTACAGCAAAAGGATATGCTCTATGTAGAGAGACAACAGTCAACAGCAGGGAACGGCATCCCCAGAGAGAATGCTGAGGGGCAAACTAGAACAAGAAAAACATGCATTTCCCTTGCCTCCATCTTCCTCTTAGTTTTCTTCTGCACCTGTCTGGCAGTGACTGACTGGCCTAGCAGTCATTCGCATTCACTGGTGCAGGTAATGGGCTGCAAGCTCCCCAAACTCCACAGAAATGCCTGAACTCTGCTGATTTACACAGGCAAAGTTTTTTTGTTTGGTTTTTTTTTCATGTCACCCTACTCATTAAGCTAGGAACTTCATGATTCTCATGGACGTCAAATTTTTACAACAGCAAAATCAATGAAAAATGAAGCAATAGGAAAAGGTAATCACGGAGTCAACCATTTTTAAAACATAGAAGCCTCATTTTTTGCCACTTTTGTCCCCCCAGGTGATGGATCTCACGTATGCACACACAAACAACTCCTCCACACACTTCTCCCACACAGAGACAAACAGACCACCATAAAAAAATCCCTTCTTTCTGCAGGCTGGGAAGTCTATTATTGTTCTTTCTGATTTTGACTACTTTGTAAGTGTCCACATAATGAGCATACAGAAAGTTTCTGAAAGAACCTAGGATGCCACAAAAACCTGACCTAATACAGTCTAATATACTGGCATGGGTTCTCTGTTACCTATTCTGTTTCTGTGTCTCAAAAGTCGTGCATATACAATGATTTGTGTTATTTTCTGGACACAAAATGATACGCTGCCCTCAGCCTGTGCAGCCTAACCTCTCTGAGGAGGGAGCACGATACTTCCAACAGTGATGGCTCTCGTGTTCACTGTCATGTTATAAACTTAGGAAAAGCCAAATGCAGTGAACCAGGCTGAATGCTAGTTCATCTGAACCAGCTCTTCTATCCACATTGAAATGTGAATTTCTGTGTTGTAATCCTTCCTGAAGGAGGAAGAGAAGGAGGTAAGATAACTCCCGGCTCTGTGTGCCAGCTTGCAATACGGAGCAGTTGTCTATCGGTGGGTTTACGTCATGCTTGGTTTTCAGGTCATGATTCAGGTGGTCTGTCTCCATGTTAGAAATTATTTCTCTTTTATAACAGTATCCTTCATATTGAAAGATCCTATAACATTTCTGACAAATGCAATGAAAAATCTTGCTTCAAAAATGCTGAACGGAGATTGTCTCTGAAGTGGACTGTGACGACAGCCGAGCAGCATAAACCAGGACTAATGTCAAAATGTTAGGGCAGGAAGAAAAAGATGTATTGGTTCTTTGCGTAAGCATAGTTCTCTGTATCGGAAACATTGCACAGAGACGGGCAACCTTCCAGAGACTGGCTTTTCATCCCTGAAAGAAAATTCCTCATGTAAATTTGACAAAGGCTGGCATTTCAGAGAAGAAGCTTTCCATAAAAAAATAACCTTTCATAACTATTTTCAGAGCACTTGATTATGCCAAAAAGAATATTTTGGCTAGACAGGCAAGTAAAGAGATATGGAAGTTTAAAATATGATGATTTTAAAATTATTACAGCTGTTCATCAGGTGATAGTTTGCTCCCTGACAATTTAAAATTGATCAGTGCTTATTTTAAGAAGAAAAATATATCTGCAAGAAATCTATCAAGAAAACATTTTGAGAGCCTGTATTTTGCTTGCAAGTCCATTTTATGTGAAAAATTTTTCATTAATTTTACAGTGAATAAAAATGCAAAACCAGATAAATTTAGATATAGGGACTACTCGAAACCTACTCTCAAGTCTAACACTGTTCTCTTTTTGTGACACTAAGTCCCTCGACATACTTCTACCTCAATCTACAAAACAAAACAATGTTTTTTTTAGGATCTTTGCCTATGTGCTTACACCGAAAATATCAAAAGAGGTTTAGTCAGAGGATTAAGTAAATAAATCTTACTAATTTCCATGGTCAAGTGGCAACTACACTTCTTTGGACGCCAATAAACACACCACTCCATACAATTTCTGTTTAACAAACTCTTGATAAATTGCATGCAAGCAGACTGGATATTCAACACTGCAGAGCTTTGTTTCTCATTCAAGGCAAATTCTGATATTTGATGCAGACAAAAATCCAAAAATGTAATTTACTTCAAAGAAAGATGTATTATTCTTTAATAACTCCTGTAGAGTAGTGTCTTCTTACTGTGTGACTAGCTTGTGTTCAAACTCTTACTGTACTTTTTGACTAAGAATCTGTAAAATAAATATTCCATAAGTGTGAAATATTGCATGTATTTGTGGGTTCTTCATGGGCCACTACTGCTGCACTAGGTTTACAAGATTTTCCAGCAGGTAAAATGGAGAAAGTTGGATTGGTCTTCATGAAATCTGGCTGCACTCGATGTCATATTTAACATCTAATATTACAGGTAGGTATAGAAATTTATCCTAGGTCACTACTAAACTCAATTTAGTGAGATCAGAGAAATTCCAGTTGAAGACCAGATAACAGATACAGGACATTACCAGCAGAAGAAACAAAACTTGAGCTGTCTAGGTCAGTCCTAAAGTTCATGGGCTAAAGGAAAAAAGGTTTGAGATTTTTTTGTCTGAAGTCTGATGTGCTGTAAAGGGCATTAACAATCTGCCATGTTGTATGTATTAAAAGTAGACATGTAATTAGAATGAGACTATGTTTTCATTCTTCAAGCTTCTGTTTTTTAATTATTTTATCTTCTTTTAGAATATACAGTTTTTAAAACAGATTTTAAAAACTTTTAAATCTTTTTCATTCAAACCTACACTGAGATCATTATGAGTAATTATTTTATAATCACATTTCACTGAAAACTGTAGACCTGACAGAAATTCCTGGTTATTAAAGGAAGGAGTGGCATACTGTACATCATCTGTAGTTAGTGCTCAGCAAATACTTTATTTGAACAACACAACTTCTGTTTTTGGCTTGGAAAACCTCTGCAAGCAAAGATTGATTTCCTTATGTTTATTTTTCAGGTTTTGTGTTTTATGGATATGATTAAGAGAAGGCTATTTTTTACATTCAGTCTTGGGGTTTGGGAGGTTCAGTGAGATGCTTAAGCTGGGACTGACCAGGTGAGTCATGCATACATGTTTCTTTTCCCTGGCTGGATCCAGGAATAGATGATTTCAGAAGTTTGTCAGTGCTGCATGGAGCTAGAATTCTGCTTTCTGGACTATTCAGCATGTAGCATTTTGACTTTTACTCTGGGCAAATTTCTAGGCTAGTAACAGACACTTAACTCTTCACCAGATGGGCACAGCAAAAGACAGTGTTAGTGCAGCTTGTAAATCTCCACCTTTTGGAAATTACACGGTTAGATTTTCATCATACAAAATTCTTTTTTCATTAAGAGCATATTTAATAATAAGCCAATGGACAAACAGAGATTCATACGATTCCTTCTCATGTACTGATTGTATTATCTGCAAGAAGTTATGACAAAAGCACAGAGGAGAAAATAAGCAGCTTTATGAGAAGAACTAATTAATTTTCATTTCTTATAGATTTGTATCTTGTGTTTGATTGGTGTTGACACATAAACTCTGACTGCCTGTTGATGCAGGTGTGTCCTCTACTCTCTCATAAATATGACCTCAGATCCCAACACTTTTTTTCTGTCGGTACATGTTTGCAGCCCTTCTTGAAATTCTGCCTGTGCATCTACTATCATAGATCTTGGAGGAACTCAGTGGTCTTTGAGACTTCTCTTTCTCTGTCCAACCTGGCAGAAATCAGTCAATTGGTGAATGTGCTATTAAGGAAAGAGCTAAAATGATGATAAATTAAATCACCAAATGATAAAAAAAGAAATTGTGACAAAATGATTTCTTTGCTTTGTTCCTTAGGGGGCCATGCCTTAAATCCACACACTATTTTACTTCCAGCAGGGGCACATTGGAGTTTTACAACACCTAACTCTAGAAGAGGTAACTATACTTTTAAAAAAGAAGGAAAAAAACTATGATTATGAACTTGTTAAAGGTGGGGTTTTTTAATTTTAAAAATCTGCTTTAAAATCTGTTTTAAAAGGACTCTTTCCCCTGCTTACACCACTTAAAGTTTTTGTATTACTTTGTTATGACATGTATGAGGTGAGTAAAAATCTTATTAGACCGTCTGAATAATCCAAGTACAAAACAATTTGCATAAATTGAACAAATTCAAAATTGACAGCAAGCAGATAAAATGAGAAATGATATATTCTTGTGAAGGTCATATGCTCAGTAGTAACACAGAAATTTAGGTATCTTTATTAAATTGCCTGCTGTAAATTATAGAAATAAAACAGAATAAAGATCAGAGAGAGGCCTCAAGAGACCTTATCATCCAATCATATGCTTGATATGTTTGTATTACCTACCACTTATATAACACATGAGCTACAGCACAATATTGTTTTAAGGTAAAATAAGCAATCTGGAATAAAAGCTTTAACCTTACAGCTATTTAAATAAAACAACACAAAATAACATCTGTCTTGCCTATCCACTCTCTTTATATAACAAGAGCTCCGCTTTGTAAAATTATGCCAGAAATACAGCAAATTTTCAATGTAAATTTCCAGAGTTCACCTCTCTAATCATCCTCCTGAAGAAGAGGTGCCCCAGGTGTCTAAAAAAGTGTCACCCATTTCATCGCACTGATATGCCAGTTGGTTTTGGGTTTTGGTTTTGTTTTTTGTTTTGTTTTGGTTTGTATTTTTTTTGGGGGGAAGCTAATTATAATTATATTTATTAAATCATGATCCTTGCCTTGGAAGGAATTTGCAATACAATGAAAGGTTTATACCTCAATATGGGATGATCTGTGGAAAGAAGTACAGAGGGGTAGAAAGGATTTCTGTGATGTTATAGTGCTTGGACTTCAGAAAATGAGGATTACTGATACATCAGCAGGCGTAAAGATAACTTCTAATATAACCCATAAGCCCCTGAGGAAATGAGTAAAAAGGGGTATATCTCCTTTAAAAAGGAGTAAATGTCCCTTGTGTGGGATATCTGAATGAAGGCATCTTGCAGAAGACAAAAGGACTTCAGAGAGAAGAGAAAAAAGACACCAACAGCATAGATGTCTCACCTGTGAAAACACGAAAATTGTCCTTACTAGTATTCACAAGCCTGAACCTCCTATGTTTGGGAAAAATTTCTTATGGATTTCACTTTTAGGAAGAAGGGTGCAATGAATCTACTTTCCTTCAGTGATGGCAGTATTAGATTGTGGTGGGCAGAGGAAAGGAGGAGAGCATTGTCATCATCATTGCTCAAATGCAGACCTAAGACCGTAGGAGTTTAGGCTGCACATTTTATACAGTGAAGAAGTAATAATTTCAGGTTCTCTCCTGTGTACATATTCTCTCCTGTGTGTAGGACAGGTGAAATGAAGAGTGTAAGAAGAATGAGTTTTTCAAGACTACTTAGAGCAGAATGTTCAAGGAATCCAGGATGACACTTCAATATTTCATTTAGATAATAAGTATTACGCATTGATTCTTGTCACATTTTAAAAACCAAAAGGGTCTTTTGAAGTAACCACAAAAGTCATTATCATCATAATTGCACTGAAAAGTTTGAGTATTTCTTGTATTATATATTATGCAAGCTATGTACCCTGAGGCTGTGCAAATGCATTTATAAAATAGTTATTGTTTCCTATTATTTTATTACGATTGGAACGTAGAGATCCATGACCGTTCTCAGGAATTCTGTGTTTTATAAGAAGCTCACTGCTTACTTTTACTTGTGAGTTATGTAGTATGTAGGCAAAAACAGTCTCCAAAAGTCTAGAACATCTCATTAAATCTCTAACTGCGTAGAATAAGAGTGTTTGCTGCTCTGAGGTGTGATTCAGTGATGAATAGTGTAGAAATTTCTAGAGGAATGCAGTTCAGAAAGTGCATCCCCCCCCAGCTCCTGTGATTTTCAAAAGATCTCTTTGCGAGTAACCAACCTATCTGGATTTTTAGTGCTAATAAAGGAAACTGGACAAGAGAAGTGAGAATGTCATTAAACCTGAGCTCACACAGTATGTGAGATCCAACTTTATTACTTCATGCAGTTTTTTTTTCATTACAGTATTTTTTTCAACTACTGTGAATTGCAAAACAAATGTAGTAATTTTGTACTTTAGAGGAAGTAACAGTAGCAACTACATTTTTAAGTCATGTAATTTTTTTCAAGGTTTTTTGTTTAAAATCCTTTTATTTTTTCAAAAGTAAACTTGCCCTGAGACAGCCTTTTTTATTAGGCTAATGTCATCCCAATTATTTAAAATGTTACACTGACTACAACTGTGACTAAGTATTTATTCAGATGCCTATTACCAGTACTTATGGGCATCAATAACCTACTGTCTAAAATTTTATTCAGTCAACAAATATCCTTCTATATTTAAAGCTAGTAACTTTAAGTATGCGTGTATAGAAGGTGTTGATTCTTTGAAATTACCCTTATAGCTGGCCTTCAATTTTTCAATATCATTTTTTATTGAATAATGAAGTATTTTATTGAATAACTCAAGTATCTATGTCATATTAAATTAGTATCACTATGTGCTGCAGTCTCTTAACGTTATGCATGAAATAACATTTCTGATTTACAAAGACACAGTAACCTGGACTGCTTAATAAAAAAGAAAAGAGGCTTAACTCCAAACATACCGCTTTCTTACCTAAGCATGCAACCCCTTTTTCGTCAAACTCTAGACATTTGGCAAGATGGATAAACCTTACTAGACTAATTTTAGAGATTAAGCAGCATAAATGGTCTTTGAAATATTCATCACTTCTCCATATTCAATGAATTGAATATCCAGGGACCTCAAGGAGACCAGAGGCCACTGCTAGTGCCAAATATTCATACTTTTAGTGGCTATTGAATGAAAAGCTTGAGAAAGGAGCAAAACCAATACTAATCCAACAACCAAGCAAGAAATAACACAGATCTACCAGTAAGAAACAAAACTGGTTTCAAAGTTTTTAAGATTAGTCACACTGCATTAAAGCCTTCCTTCTTTAGTTTTCCTTTTTTTGGGGGGAAAGATGTTAGCTCAATATTACTAAACTATTTAAGTATGGTCAAGAAACAACATAAAAGACTACAACCTCACTTACTGGAGGAACTAAAAAGAAGAAAGTACAATAAGCTTCAGAGTGGTATTGTACTTTTTCTTAAGAATTGCCCACTGCTACTATAAAAACATTGTCCTTGGTGTCCTAGCTTTGCCTTGTAGAAATTTTCATGGCTTTTTTTCCAATTTTCAGGACTAACAGTTTCTGTAAAAAAGTGTTTAAATGCCCTCTATGATCAGCATTGAATACTGGAAAAATGACTAGGTTTTATGGCTAATTCTAGGGACAGGAAAATCCATTAGTCCGTCTCTGCTTCAGCTTCATCATTTGTAATACTGGGATAATCTTCAAATTTTTCACAAGAAAATGTTTTAACCTCCATTAGACTCCAAGGAAAAACAAATAAAATATGTCTTCCACATTTAGAATAAATGTATGCTTAATCCTTGTACCAAATATCACTAACAGACCAATGTCGCTTAGTCTGGTTTGGGTTCTGCTGAGACCAGTTTAAACACTGAGTGAAATACAATCTTTTGATTTCAACTATAAATACAGCAGTTCTTAAATATTTGTTTCTCCATTTTTAGCTTCACAAATCTTTAAGGTAAACTGACAGACTACACTAAATGAGGTGCTAAGGGTGCCATCTATATCACAGGTGGGATTTTTTAATGTTTTTGACCCAATGTGTGTATTCTTAGAATAGAATAGAATAGAATAGAATAGAATAGAATAGAATAGAATAGAATAGGACTAGACTATTTCAGTTGGAAGGGACCTACAAAGATCATCCAGTCCAACTGCCTGACCACTTCAGGGCTGACCAAAAGTTAAAGCATGTTATTAAGGGCATTGTCCAAATGCCTCTTAAACACTGACAGGCATCGAGCATTGACCACCTCTCTAGGAAGCTTGTTCCAGTGTTTGACCATCCTCTTGGTAAAGAAATGCTTCCTAATGTCCAGTCTGAACCTCCTCTGGCGCAGCTTTGAACCATTCCCCTGTGTCCTATCACTGGATCCCAGGGAGAAGAGATCAGCACCTCCTTCTCCACTTCGCCTCCTCAGGAAGCTGTAGAGAGCAATGAGGTCGCCCCTCAGCCTCCTTTTCTCCAAACTAGACAAGCCCAAAGTCCTTAGCCACTCCTCATAGGACATGCCTTCCAGCCCTTTCACCAGTTTTGTTGCCCTCCTCTGGACACATTCAAGGACCTTCACTCCAGCCACTCCTCTCCCAATTTATACTTGTGCCCAGCATTACTCCGTCCTAGGTTCAGAATCTGGCATTTGTACTTGTTAAATTTCATCCCATTAATCTGGAAGGCATCTTGTCCCTCAAGAGAGTCAACAGCACCTCCCAGTTCGGTATCATCAGCAAACTTGCTAATGGTGCATTGAACTCCTGTATCCAGATCATTGATAAATGTATTGAATAGAACTGGCCCTAGAATTGAACCCTGAGGAACACCGCTGGTGACCGGTCGCCAGCCAAATGTAGTCCCATTCACTACAACACTTTGAGCTCTGCCCTTCAGCCAGTTCTTCACCCAGTGCACCGTGAATGCCCTCATCCCGCAGTGGGACAACTTGTCCAAAAGGAAGCTGTGAGAGCTGTATCAAAAGCCTTTCTAAAATCCAGAAAAACTACATCCACCGCCTTTCCTTCATCCACTAAGTGGGTGACCTTAACATAGAAGGATATCAAATTAGTTAAACAGGACTTTCCCTTTGTGAACCCATGTTCCGTATTCCATGGATATCAAAGAGTTATAGTGGATTTTGTTGTGGAAGTATGCTTACTTTCATTGCACCAGCTTTAAAGACCTGATCAGCAAAATTATTATAGGCATTAGAATAACTTATGGCCTATGGGAAGAGTCTGGCCTTGTCCTACAGTAGGATGTTTTCCTCTCACAAAGAAATTGTAGAACTCTGCTCCAGTAAACTATAGTCATGCTCAGCCATCTGTCCCTGTGGTGTTGAGTTTGGGGGTCCAAACAGGAAAATTAAAATTAAAATCTTGGGAGTTCAAGGGATAATGATTTACACCCTTAGACGTCCTAAAGCAGGTGTGCAGCCTGCTGTTGAAGTTAATTACCAACCATTATCAGTGAAGCTGGCATATTGCCATTTTTCTAAAAGTAATTTTTTCTCCTAGTGTAAGCTGAAAATACTCTTCCTTTTCATTTTAGCCTTCCTCCCATTTATGTAAGTATGTCCCAGATTTCACCTTCAAATTAATCACCTTCAAATAACAATAAACTCTAGATAATTACCAGTTCAGAAAGCATTTAGAAACACCAAATGGGGCAAAAAAAACCCAGTACCCTACAGCTTAATTCATTTACTCATCATCAGTGAGTATGATGAACTGAATGGGTAACTAAAATATTCAATTTAAGTATTGCTATTTGTAAAGTCTGTTAACAATTTTGCATACATATGTATACATGAAATGTAGCAATAATATTCAGAAATCAATATTTAGATTTGTTTAGTTTTTTGTTCCAGGCCCTGTTACTGTGACAGTGTAACTAGCTGGCATACCACAGTTTGAACAGAAATATGATATTTCCAGATCAGAAATGTGCTATCACACAGTGCACAGTGGACGGATTTGGGATTTTCTATGGCATCATGGCAGATCTGGTACTAATAAATCTTGTCCCACTTACACAAATATCAGAGAAATGTACAAAACTCTGAAATTTCACCATGAAAAAATTTCAGGGAGGAAGAAAAAAAAAAATGTCACTGAAACATGGTTACACCATAAGGCTTTCTTACAGTCATGGTCAGAAAACAGATAGCTAAAATTAGCTGATCAACTGAAAAATCTAATAGCTAATTAGCTATTTTAATTTTAAATCCATTAAAGGACTCCAAAAGGGGAAGTGAAAAACTCTTTTGCATTACCATTTTCTTTGATCAAAATTCTACCCTCAAATGCATCTTCCTGTCTCTGTTTACTTTTGAGGGAACTGTAAATGGTGGGAATTATAGATAAGTGTGGAATACAGAAAACTGCATTTCATGATAAACAGTGCATCCCCTGTAATATTAAAAACACTTGATCTGACAACACATCACTCCTATAGTAAAAAAGTAATAGGATGGGATTCACACAACCAGATGCAGGTGCCTACATTAAACAAGTCATTCAGAGGCATTTTATAGTGAGTGAAGAAAAATAAATACATCTCGGGTGAAGAGCATAATTAATCTCCCACCAAAGTGGATGAATTCTATTCTTAAAGTGCCTTTCTTTCCCAATATTATGAGCGGAATGGAAGGTGATTAGTCCAGAAGTGGAAACCTAAGGATGGGTAAAATATATCCCACATAATATATCTAGTTCTGAAGTCAGAAGAAAAACATGACTTCAGTCTTTTTTTTTAAAACATGAATTGTGCTTAAAAATGGTATCTAAGCTAAGATTCTGTTTATCATGATTTTGTAAAATATTTTGATTTCTTCATTCTTTGTAAACTAGCATCAGATTATGTATAATTTAATAAAGGGATTCTTGCCAGTGACAAGTTTATGGAGTTCTGATTATATGATTTTAGCCATGATAGTAAAAGGAAACCGGTTCTGTAGTTGCCTCTCCATCAGATTTAAAAATGCTTTAAAGCATTTTTGGTATCCATCAGACCAGACCATTTTAGAGAAAAATATGTTCTCATTTTTTTTATGTTTCCAGAGAAAATAGCATTAGGATGGTAATATAAACCAGTAATAACTGATACAATGCATATTAATAATAGAAAAATTTAAAAATAGTGTTGGGATAACTTGTTAAGATACTCTTGGTGAACTTTATGTTCTTTTTAAAAACAAAGGGAAAGCTTAGTGGGTAATGCAAATTTTATTAAAGCCAATGGAACAGCAAGACTAATATAATACTACAACATTTTTTCAGGTCCTGAAAGACCAAGAAAAATCTACATAGAAAAATATTTAAAGATGGTCTTTGGGGGTTCAGAAATGTCTATAGCATAATACTTTCAAAATATAGTTCCCTGAAGCACACAGCAGAACTTATTTCTTCATCAGTACTAAATATATAAACCATGTTACTTCATACTACTCTGATTAATGTATATGTAATATACATAAAGCCAAATAATGTCTTCAATGTTCATAACAAAATACAGAGTGTACGGGTATGTGGAAGTTGAGAAGATCTGCTTCATTAGGGTCATCCGATAAAGGATCTTTGCAATGCAGAAGGGGATAATATGTAAAGGGGGAGGCAATGAACAAGAGTTTCACAGTGCTGCTGGGTGGAAGGGCGAGACACAGTGGACAGTGGACGTAAATTGGTGAGACAGAAGTTCAGACTGGATATAGGGAGAAACTTTTTCCAGCAGTGACATCGGTTGCCCAAAAATGCTGTGCAGTCTCTGTCCTTGGAGGTTGTCAAGACCTGACTGGGTAAAATGTCCTGAGTAACCTGGTTTGTCCCTATAGCTGACCCTGCTGTGAGCAGTAGGTTGGACTGGAGACCTCCTGAGATCCCTTCCAGCCTGAATGATTCTGTGATTCTGTGATGATATTTAACTCTCTGTTGTTTGCAGCATCAGTCATGCTTTTAACCAGAGAAGCACCATACTGGCTTACTCTTCTCATTCATTTACAACCACTGATGAAATTACATATGGACATTCCTTGTGCAGTCATTCCAACCTTTTTTTCAAATCATCAAGTTGATTAAAGGTGTTGGAGAAAATAATGATTCTACTTTGTATGGGGATTTTTTGGGGGTTTTGGTTTTGTTTTTTCCTAATGATTTTTTTAAAAAATATAGTCTGTTATTTCTGCTGGCATGTCCAAAGTTGACCCTCACTGAGATCAGTAGGAAATTCTTTCATGATCTCAAAGAGTAGGATCAAGTATGAAATTGTTTATGATACAACAATAACTTGTAAAAGCAGCTGTTTGGATTCACTGACTTTGAATATTCATTTTCTTCTCCTCAACTAAAGCATAACATTTAAAGCTGTATGTAGCCGACAGTACTTTCACTAATGGTGACCACACAGGTTTTGCTACTGCTGTGAGAAAAGACAGCAGAGTACCAGGACAAGCAGGTGAGTGAACAAAAATACAGGTGCATGCTTTGTCACCTCAGCTTTTATTAAAATAACATAGCATTGGACATTTTAATCCCAGGATGGGAGAACAACTGGCACAGCAGATCAACAGCGGGAATAATGCAGGTGTGAGTTCTGTGGACTCAGCTTTTTGAACAGCGTTAGTGGTTAACAGGCTGACACGGAAAGGACAACAGATAACATGATTACAGAAAATACTGCATTACCTTTTATTATGTGGTGACGTAAAGAAACGCACAGAGCTGGTGGCATGCTTTAATAAAAATTTTTAGGCAGGCAGTATTTTGGGGTTGAAGAGAAGCCAAAGCTACCTGTGAATATGATGAATAATTTCAAATTTCCGGGCTTTCTGATTCAGATTCAAGTCCGGAAATTGATCCTCCTATTTGGCGAGACAGCCTAAACATGAGGCCCATATTGTTCTCGGGACTGGTTCCCTCAGGTTTTCTGGTCAATTCTTCTCTAGCTAATTAATTGAGAATTCTTCAGGCAGAGGAGAGAATACAAGAGAGCTTCATGATAATGGCATTAATGTGGAAATGCAGGAGTCGAGATTCTTTTCAGTACCTAGTTAAATACAAAGATTTGGTTGTGTAGCTCAGTTTCTCACTTATTCAGGGAATGCTGAGATTATTTGTGTTTTCTCACATTCACATAATGTTCTTCATAGAAATTAACAGTTTAAGAGCAAAATTTAGCACTCCTTTATTCTCTCTGCAAGCTCCCTGCTGATGGACAGTCTACAGACTATTTTTCTGTACAGATCTGAGTGGTAATTTCCGAGCATGCTGTAGGTGGTTTGGGGGTCTAAACCTACCATTCTTTCTGCTTGCTTGTTGTAAGCCTTCAGGTTCCTTTAGTACACCAAATCCTCTTTCCTCTATCTCCAGCTAAAGCCAGATGATCTGTATTTTGAAAGTCCAAAGTAAAACTGTTACCTGAAAGTGGTTTATAAGGCATTAGAAAGATACTGTGGGTAAAAACATTTTGCTGCTGAAGAAAAAGTCTTTGAATTGATCACTTTCATTCCAAAGATTTTCCACAGGCAATAGTATCCCCTTTTATATCTGACTCTGCTTGCTTGACAATTAAACAGTATATATTTAGAATTATAATTGTTCTGCAAATTGCTTAGTTTGGTTAAGCTGCCTTATATGTAATTTGAAGCAAATGAATGCAATAAATTGAAGGAAGTGCTAGAAGTCTTCACATTTTTCATGCAAATTAAGGCAGTCAATGTATGAAAAGACCCTTAATAATTAAAACTCTTCAAATTTAAAACTTTTAAACCTTTTTTTTCCCTGCTTCCAACAGTGGTTAACACTGAATTGATACTAAAAACAAAATTTATGACGCTCTGCGGGTAGAGTGATGTCAAACCAGAGGAAGGATTTCCGTGGTCAGCTCTCAGTAACCAAACAGCCAAAAGACATTAGAGAAGAAAACAAAATTACCTTTATGTGCAGATAAACACTGTCATTAAAGACAGTTAAACTTAAGATTAAGAATGTGTTTAGTCACAATATCAGTCTAGCTCTTTATGCAAATATCACCACATGCACCTAACTAGTTGGGGGTGCCCAACTACTTTGCTGTGATCTGTTCAGTCTGAAACCTAACACTGGTCAGAGACCTGACAGCTCTTAACATCACCATGGATTATTTCAGTTTTTAAATACCCAAAAGTAATCAAATATAAATTTGATGGATATAGTATGGATAAATGGAGAGGGCTGGCTAGCTGACTGGGGGGGACATAAAATCCATATTCCGTAGTAATTTGTATAAAAATTATAAAGTTGTGGTTTCACTTATCTATGACCAGATCCGAAGACCCTGTGTAGTTGTCATTCTTTATTACATTAGGCAGTTGTTCTGCTCTTCTGCTGGCTATGGGTGATAAAGTCCTTGCAGGAGTTATTTGTTCTGAATTTGTAAAATGCCCAGCATAACAGGCTCCTAGGCACTGCTATATTATTGACAAACAAACACAGTATTATAACCCTTCTGGTATTTTATGTCAGTGAATGCATAGAGTGGATGGCTTTTGCTGTTTTTTGGTTTCCTTATTCCTATTGCCTAAGAGAAATTAAACTCTCAAAGCAGCACTTCTCTAGGGGATTAATGTACTTCTTAGGTAAAGCATTTGACCTCAGGACTTACAGCATATTTCTTATTCTCGTTTGTGTGTCTCTGGAGGGTGTTCAGCAGTTACCCAGCTGTATGGTGTCTGATTTGTCTTGATGCATTTTGCCTCTTTCTGTGATATACGTTGAAGCATTAACAGCAATTTGTGACTGATAATGGGATATATTTCATATGAAGGTTTGCAAAAGATAAGCAACAATAAATCCAAACAATGCCCTCAGACTGTGATGGACTTGTAATGTAAAAATAAAATAGTGTTTAAGAAAATTTAAAAATGGACCACTACTGTTATACAGAATACAGTGTATCAGGGAGCACACATTATGAAATTGCAACTTGAAAATTGTATCAGTCACATTTGCAATATATGGCACAATCAGCTGCTTTTTTTTGACTAAGGCATATGTAATGCATAAGCAAGTGTCATTTTCCAACAGATTTTTCTTTATGTCCATCATTTTTTATATTTAAACTGTACCCTTGAAATTATGCTGCTGCATGTATACATAATCATCAACTGGCACTAAATTTTTAAACATGCATTTATTTTTCTGCTCTCTTGCAATAATCTCATTCTTATCTCTATAATTTTAAACCCTTAAACCAAATTTATTTTAACATAATTAGACCTGAAGGAGACATAGACCTGAAGGACAATTGGAAATTCTGAAAGCAGAAGCATTCGGACTACATTTTCTGTCAGTCTGCACATTTGGATGAGAGAGATTTTTAAAGGAAAATTGTGCATAAATATGATGGTTTGAAGAAGCTGTTTATACAGCCTATGTTTTTTATGTAAAGTTATGAATTCACTATATAGTCCTTAACAAAACTCCAGATTACGCTTGGAGCATCTAGCCCCTCTCCTTCTCCACTGTCTCCCTACCTCCTTCCAGCACCAAAATTCCAAGAAGCACACACCAACGCTAAAAGGTTAACGAAGATGCCACTGAAATGTAGCTGTTCTAAAACACAGGCTTTGCTCATTAGAAAGGATTGAGCAATCAGGCTGTAAATCACCAGAACAGCAGTTTTATCTGTCAAGAGACTGTGAGCACCGAACAGGGACTTTTCAGGCGTTCACCTGACAGAAAGCCTGGAAAGTTGTGAAAGGGCAGGGACTGTGCCCATCAATCCCACCAGTCAGCTGGAGCTGCCTCTACCAGACGGCTATGAGACAAACGCTGCTTGTCTGAATGCAGATAGACCTGGACGCACTCCCATGGGAATGAAGAGTTAGATTAAGGAGCAGCGCATTAGGAAAATAATAAACATGCTAATTTCTTGTACTTCCTTTAAGGAAAGCATCATCACATTTAGCAATTCTGTGCAAAGCCTATTTGCTTGCAGCTGTACACTTTTAACTCTTCTGATGGCCTGTTAAACCAAAGGCGTCTTTTAAGTGAGGTTCTGAGAAAAAAGTCTGCTTGGTCTTTACTGTGAATCCAAGGCATTAGTGCAGCGATTGTATTGCGGGCTACAGAGAATTAAGCAGAAATTCTGCCTTGTAAAAGTATGGGACATGAACTGCAGCATCAGTTGCCTTTCCAGACTCGAGAGACTTGGAACTCTGAGATTCAGTGTCTGGATCTTCTGCTAATAGTCTACTGATCAGATGGAAAGTGTTTTATCTTAGGATGTAATTAGTAAAATGACAATGCTAAGGCAATTTCTAGGCCAACTAAGCTTACTCGAACTACTCCAGATTTAAAAAGTTTCACTGTAAAACGGAATTTAGCCCTTAATGTATGACTAATGGTATGAATCTAAATTAATGCAGGTTTTCTCACTTAAGTTTTTACTTGAAATGATAAAAAATGAATAAAGTTAATATAATCATATTCTTCTATCAATCCTTCCAGGATATATCATTTAACAAGTTCTGTCTTCATTACATTCTGTGCTTTATAGATTTTCAGGTATATCAGAACAAAGAAAAGGACCCGAGAAAAAATCTCTTGCCCATAAAAAGAAATGTAAACTAGTTTTGAATGCACATCATGCTTTTTCATCTTTGACAGCAGCAGTATTTCAGAAGATACCAGATACGAGGTATTTATGGCAGGTGCATTACTACTTAGAAACTAATCTCACACACATGGCTGTTAACGTGAAATATGGATTTTAATAATCCAGCTTGGTGAGATATGTGAGCCTGCCTGGTGGGGATGTGATTAGCCACAGTCTGCAAGATTAATTGAGATACACAGCGCAAGATTACATTTAGTCAACTCCAAGCCAGTCTGATTATGCAAGAGACCACTTATTAAGGCTGTATCTTTACAGATATAAAAACAGATAAATCACAAACTCTACTGTGACAGGAGAGTCAGAATGGAGACTGTTTAAGTCAGTGAGGCCAATGATCATCAAAGTAAAATATCAGGATATTTTGTAGCAGGAAAAATAAACCACCAAAACAAAAAAAAAATCCCATGTAGTTCAAACCGAGCACAAAACATATAAGGAATGAGATTTAAAATTCCTTCCATCATCATTATTTTAAATTGATGGTATGAAATTTAGTTTTTGTTTAAACATGGTAATACTCATTCAGGAGAGTACTGTTTTTAAATGGTAATTTTCTTTTTAGTTTACAGCGGAGTCTGAAATTGCACCAAGATCAGAACTATGTGAGATACCAGCTTGAAGGATTAGATAACTTCAGAATCGCACTATCAGGAAAACTTTAAGTAGTTTCAATCCATTATTCTTCCATAATGAGTATATCTTCCAACCCTCCGCATTTGTAGTACAGAAGCATAAAGTACAGGGTGGCACTTGCAGAAACCAGTGCATCCTGGGTTCAATGCCTTTCTCCACAGACTATCAGTAGTTTGGATAATTTACCTACTCGGTCCTTGCCTCAGTTTTCCTGTCTGTGAACTCATTAGTAGCTGACAGAGATACTGAAGAGTATTCAGATACTATTGTTTTACTTTTAAAGCCATATGAGTACCAAATGGGGAGAGTACTTGCAGAGAAAATTCATTCTTACATTTGGTAATAACTTCAGCGGACCGAAATCCTGAGCAAAACACAATCATTCATGTAAAAGCATAGATTTCCTTTACATGCCATTAATTCTTCTAATCAGTGCATGGGCTGCTAGCTGCAAAACTAGTAACTTTTGGAGTAATCTAACAGATATTTTTGCTCATGCTCTCAGCGAGCAGAGATTAGTCAGTCTTCTGAATTAGAGATGAAGTAAACACACACAATAAGAAATGCCAGAATAAGGCATTGTGAATTGTACTTCATTCGTTTACTTTGACAGGTATGGTTTAGCTTAAATTATTCATGGGAATACTTTGCACTTACTAGTAAATCTCATATCTTATACGTAAAAATACTCAGCTTTTAGTAATGTGAACATCAGCCAGTAACTTTGCTACTAAAGGATTTTCTGAATGAGAAAAAACTTCTATGTGTGTATGTACACGTCCCATGTGTTACAGCAGTAACATGCGGAGTAAACAGGCACTGAACTCACTTTTACTCCAGTTCACCAACCACATCATGCCAACCTTAGATTTAGCAATCCTCTACAGTGCCACAGTCTGATATTCAGGTCTTCAGGATACTTTCTCCTCACTTCAGGTCACTAAATAAGCTGATATAAGCAAAACAGGAGAAGTGATAACCACAGATAACACTGGGGAAAGGATGAAGGAGAATGATCAAATTTCAGATCTTGTCATTTGATTTCCAGCTGATGACTGGCCATCAGGAGGAAAAAGCAGAACCCTGAAACACCCAGAAACAGTTGTACACCAACCCATAGTGCAGAAGGGCATCCCAGTCAAATGGCACTAGACTATGCCAGTTTTGGTAAGGTTTTAATGTTCACAATATATTAAGTTATAGAATCATAGAATATCTCAAGTTGGAAGGGACCCATAAGGATCATCGAGTCCAACTCCAAGTCCTTCAGGGATTCTGTTACTGCCATAGATTTTTCCAGTAAAAACATTTATTAATTTGTGTGATGTACAGGAAGTTGCACTGTTCAGACAAAAAGAAGCTTGATAATCTACTAGAAATGGATATTATCGTTGGTTTTTGATGCAATTGAGAAAAAAAAATGCGCGCAGTAGAATCAGGGTAGAAACTTTAATATTACTACCACGGTGAAAAAATCCTTTCTGCCCTATGTTAAATTCCATTACACAAAACACTGATGCTTTTGGTCTTTGATAGCAAAGCATTCTGTATACATGTGTTTATTCTAGGACTAAGTTTTAATATCTGTATGTTCTTACTGAACTCTCAGAAGATCTGAGAAATGTAGACTTTCAATTAAGATACCGTTACCCTATATGCTGAGGGGCACCCAGCTGGAAAGCAGCGTGGAAGAAAAGGACCTGGGGGGTCCTGGTGGACACCAGGTTGAACATGAGCCAGCAACGGGCCCTTACCACAAAGAAGGCCAATGGTATCCTGGGCTGCGCTAGGATGCTAGCTGCATTGCCAGCATGTGGAGGGAGGCGATCCTTCCCCTCCGCTCAGCACTGGTGAGACTACAGCTGGAGAACTGTGTCCAGTTCTGGGCTCCCCAGTACGAGAGAGACATGGCTATATTGGAAAGAATTCTACAAAGTGCCATGAAGATGATGAAAGGTCTGGGGCATCTCTCCTATGAGGAAAGGCTGAGAGAGCTGGGACTGTTTAGCCTGGAGAAAAGAAAGTTCAGGGGGATCCCATCAATGTCTATAAACACCTGAAGGGAGGGTGCAAAGGGGACAGAGCCAGGCTCTCTTCAGCGGTGCCCAGTGACAGGACCAGAGGCAATGGGCACAAACTGAAACACAGGAGGTTCCTTCTGAACATCAGGAAACACTTTTTTACCGAGGGTGACTGAGCAGTGGCATAGGTTGCCCAGAGACATTGTAGAGTCTCCATCCTTGGAGATATTCAAAAGCCTCTTGGACATGGTCCTGGGCAACCAGCTCTAGATGTCCATGCTGTAGCAGGGGAGTTGGACCAGATGACCTCCAGAGGTCCCTTCCAACCTCAACTCTTCTGTGATTCTGTGAAGGTCTTACTGTTACTTGAAGAAAGTGACAGTATGAGTATGAATCCTTTAATCAAAGTAATAGCTGCTGTACAGATGAGGTAGATTCTAACATTCCATGCAAGTGTTTGCTTTTGGCTTCTATTAAAAAGGTCAGACAAAGTAATTTTGTCAAATGCATCTTTGCTTTACATTGGAGGACAGGATTCTCGGAAACATCTCAGTAACTTAGGAGTAAAAGTTTCATGGACAGATAATTAACACTTTTTTTTTTTTCTTTTCATATATCACCACAATTCTTTAAAGCTATGAAAAACACTTAAATAGTGATGCCTGTAACAAAGCCACTATCTTTGAAACTATCTGAATGTAGAACCAGTTTACAAAATAAAAGTAAGCCTATGTAAATACACCCACTATGTGATTTGAATAATGAAGGTGATATGTTGCCCATGAAGTAATATCCTTGGGAGTATGGTGGGGGTGCCTTCCCAATTATGGCTTTTGGTACTGCTGACATAAGAACTGTGCATAAAATAATGCAAAAAAAATGATGAAACAGTGGCAAAGTGTCTGGTTTATTTCCCTCTCATGTCTAAATCAAATCTTTTCTCCCACCCATTCCTTTTAAAGCGGTGTAAGAGTCCAAGTTCTAGTCTCTCTTTTCTTTAAGATAAAAGTTATATTTGATGACAGAAAAAAAAATCCTTTCAACTATATAATATACAAAAGTGTACGTTCACAAGAACATACATGTAAACACAGATTTATTTTAAATTTTAGAGAAGGCATACTGGAAATAACGAAGACGATTATTTAAAATAAAGATACTTCAGGTTTTAATATGCTTTGAAAAAAGAGTGCTTCATTTATTGAATGCTTTGAGATATCTTTATTTTGATACCCTAAGCATTCTTTATAGTACATTGACAGTAACTCTGAACAAGGTACACAGAGTTCATAATGCAATTACATCTAAGTTATGCTTTCTCTTATGTGTAATTACAATTTAATTCATAGAGCCAAATGCTTAATTACATGATGAAGATGAATTACATATATTAAATATAATAGGTCTGATTTCTGAACAATAAACAGTGAAATTAGAAAAGGAAGAAGTTATTCATTCTATTAATAATAAAAGGGGAAGAATAAGTAAGACTTCCTTTTTATTAACTTTGTTTTGTTTTATTGCTAGAATAGGTTTTGACTTCATCTTGTATGGAGGAGCTTTCTTTTCTGCTTGACCATTTGATTTTTACGGTATGCTTAAAAATACCACTAAAGGAGAACCCAATTACTTCCTCTTTCATTTAGCAAAGGTGAAAAATCGCATCCATTTGACCCATCCCTTTAGTTTTGATTTGAATTTTGGACTTGAGAATTAACTATATTCGGTGTTTGAGAAATCTGGTTTTTTCTTTAGCAGTTCATTAGAGGTAGTGTTTTTTCCCTCAGAAGACATACTGCATTGTTAATAACAGAAGAATAACATTTCTACTAAGCACTTTTTAATGCACTTCTTAATGTCATATGCAATTTTTAATGTACATATTCTAGCAAAACAATAAATCCATATCAAATAATATTAAAACATGCCTCATGTAGAGTGGAATCATTCTTAAAGATTTTTCAGAACAGCCTTGTGTCTTGCACTTTTTATTAGCAATAGGTACACTGAAACTATAAAATAGTTACGACTCTTCAGATGTTATTTAGACAGCTATGTAAAGAATTAACGCACAACTGGTCAGGGCTAGATTTCTGTGAGTGATGGCATGTATAAAAACAGTAATAGATTGTATCATAACTTCATATGATCTAAGCAGTTTGTTGCTTGTATTTTTTCTTGTCAGAGAATTACATAAAATGAACTATCGGTACATAATTTCTGTAGTAAGGGCTTGTCAGCATGCATATGCTGTACTTCTTTGTACTATACAGGTACAATAATGTTTGTAGAGCCCCCTTTACATTGTCAACAACATATGGAGTTACATCAAAGGAAGATGGTTAGAAAATCAGAAAAAAAAGGCTAGAAGGGACCTCTATGATCCATCTAGGCTAGTCTCCCACGCCTGCAGCAAGTTCAACCGCTTCTAACCATTCCTGACAGTGTTTGTCACCAATATATATTCCACAATGTCCCACAGCAATTTTTCCAATGTTTAAGTATCCATATAAAATTAAAAAAAAATTCCTTAATATCTATCCTAAATCTCTTCTATTGCAATTTATTCTTCCTATTTCTTATGTTATTCTCAGTGGACATTTTGTTTGATTTCTTCTTTGCAATTACCTTTTATTTACTTACAAAGAAAAAAACAGCCAAACCCAACTGCTCTATCCTTCATTCTTAAAGTTTTATCTGCTTTAGAATAAGCAATCCAAATAAGCAATCTTTCTACCATTCTCCATATACCTGCTTGCTTGTTTGTTTCTGCTATTGCGGTTTTCTGATCCTTTTTCAGCTGAGCATGTCGCAATACTCCAGGCTGAGCCCTTACCCTGGAAACAAAGGTTTAGCTCCCACCTAGCAAAGAGGGTTAGTGTTCATACATGGCAGCGTAAGGTCTATCTGCTTCCGCATCTATGACTGCAGTTAAGTCTGGGTTTTGATCCTTCTAGTTCTTTCTGAAGGACTACTGCGCCTACATGTGCATCTACTTTACTAAAGGAATGGCCACACTGGGACAGGACAAAGGTCCATTTAACCCAGTAACTCCAACAGTGGCCATAAATGGATGCCTAGGGATGAGCAAAATTGAGGCAAGCGTACGTGCTGTTTCATTCCCACTCCCAACCTCATTATTTTCAGATTGTGTTAGTTACTCGCTGTCTCCTGAAACCTCTCCTTTTTCATTTGAATGAAAAAAGATATTAAATATTTAAGATTTTACAGAGCAATCTGTTGTTGTCTTTCTTGTCTTCTGAATTGTAGACTACCATTTTCTTTGTCCCTTCTCTTAATGCTTATATACATATCGAATTACTTCTTTTTACACTTGTTATTCCTTGCTAGTTGTTTCTGATTTTATGCCGTATTCTTACTGATTCTACCCATGTATACATTTTTATACTTATTCTAATGTACTATGCCCATTTTCACATTCTGCACACTTTCTTTTTGTGTTTGAGGTCAATGATGAAAAGCTCATGGACCAGCAAGTTGGTTTTTACTGCACATCCTATTATTTCTCTGCATAAGAATAATGTTGTTTTTGTGGATTTGCTTCACTACTTTAGTCCTTCAGAATTTCTTCCGATAAGATCTGGACTCTGGATTTATTGAAGGATGCCATAGTGAAGTTCAGTGTCATTACTTTGTTGTTCTTTCCCCTTTTTTTCATAATAATAATGAACTTACCCAATTCCTGATCACCTTACCCAAGCTGCCTTCTACCCTCACACTCTCCACAAATTCCTCTCTGTGATTACAAAGTCTAGAAGCATTCTCCCTCTGACTGCTTTCTTCACAACAAAATTCAGGAAGTTGCTGTAAAGATTTCACAGGTTTAAAAGAATTTAATTTCTACAGGTTTCTCATCAGATGTTCCCCATTGCCACTAAGTCTCCTGCTTCTAACAGCCCTACTAACTAGTCACAAAACCCCCTTATTAAGCTTCCTGGTAGGTATCTCTAATAAAAGTCCATCATGACCAAATGTTTACTTATATCTATTTTATTACTGATAAAGTCTTTCAACAGATACATTTTCCTGTGCACTGTATAAACCTAAGAATATCAACGTGCATATTTCACATGTAGGGCAAAACTTCCTCTCTTTTCTCTCTACATATCTCTACTGAAAAAAAAAATTAATCTGTATCAATATTACTGCCATGAGCATTATCACAAGTCTCTGTCATGCCAATAATGTCACAAGTTAAGCGTGTAACATTACCATATTAAGACTCTCGGCTTCTGTTTATTCTCCATATTTACAGCAGATGCACACATATACGCACACATGCGCACACAGACAGCTTCTTCCAAAATTGCTGCTTCCTTGTCACACGTGTGTGTCCACTGGCTGAAATTTCCTTGAAATGATGGGAATTTTGGAACTTTCTGGATTAGGTCAAAGAGGGGAAAGGATTTGAATTAAAAGTAACAAGCTATAGAAAATTATTACACTGCAGGTATTTCATTTGAAATATGCCTGGCTCCTGAGGAGTCAATGAATTTATAATGCTTGCTTCAGGTGCTTCTTATAGCACAAAATAATAAGGGAGGAAAGGAAGTGTGGTCTTACACACCAGTGAAAATGTAAAGATTAATAAAAAGCCCCTACATAGATTCAATGCAGGTTTGGATGAAAAAGAGAAAGAGTAATAGATTAATAAGGATGTTCTGCACATAACTGGAACAGACAAGACTTAGAAATGAAATAGATTTAACTCACGTGCCTATGTTGTTTGTGAAACAAATCTACAAAAGGCAAAAATCAAAGTTACTGCACATATAATAGTTGGTCTCTGGCTAATGCAACTTTAATAAGGAAGCTAAATTAAATTTAAAAGAGAAAGAAAAATATACAGGTCACTTCACTAGAGTTTGATTCCCTGCTGGTTGCTGATATAGGTTATAATTTCAGCAATCAAGAACCTGCCACTGTACTCTGTCAGAACCATCACAATTTTTTATGAAAATGCATATATTTATTTACTAGTAATGGAACATAGAGAAAAGAAAAAAACAAGGTGGGAGGAAATTTTGCTTTAGATGTCCCAGGTGTGCTGCAGTCCTGCAACCATCAACTCAGTCAGCTGTGGTTCCAGCCCAGCGGCAATGCCTGCTGAATACAGCAGTACCCACTTGGTGCTGACTCCTGCTAAAGGGAGAGGCATCACTGCTGTGATGAAGTCGTTTCATTCTGCTGGGTATTGCTCATCTAAACTTGAGGATTAATGGCTCGATGGATATTGTGCAACAGGAAGGACAGAGAGATTTTGCACATTCTGGGCTAATGGTGTTCTCGGGGACGTGCACTGCAGGGAGCTGTGAGTGCCTTTACATTCAGCAGACCTTGGTTCAGCCTCACAGAGAAATCGATAGATCTGGCTGGGACCAAAGAAGAAAAGAAGGACAACTGACTTTCCCTCAAGAGAAAGAAATTTTCTGGACTCCACAAATGATGACTTTGAGGTGCCATAGAGGAGATATACAAGAGAGGAAAGCTGCATGTCTCCATCCAGGGGACAGATTTGGGGATTTCTATGGATATGTTCCTATTTCCTCAAAGAAAGGAGCTTCACAGAGAAGTGAAGTAGACTATAAAGTCTACTTTATAAAATTTTTAAAGAGGCTACATTAACTCCATTTAAAGAAAGACTAATGCACAGTTAAGAGGTATCCTACTTATTATAAATGAGATAATTTGGGAGATAATTATTTGCCTAGGCTGCTTGACAGCAACCTGTTGGAATGGTTTCATGATGGTAGTACTTTGCATAAAATATGTCTGTTTCCTATGGATAACTTTCACTTAAAAAAAAGGGGGTTTTTGGTTTGGTTTGGTTTGGTTTTGGCTTTGGTTTTTTTGGTAGGGAGGGAAAAAAAAGGGAAAGAACAACGTTCAACCAAAAAATAATTTTCATTATTCACTGAAAAAATGAGTTTCTGAAAAGTATCCATGTTCATGGACAAAGCAAGGTGATTATCTTGTGATCTAATTATAAATAAGTTTTTTTAAGTAACTGCAGGACTTTCTGTTGAAGTTTTGAGCACCCTGCAATGTACACTACTATTATCTGTAATACAACCATTTTTTCATTCACAGTTTGAGTGAACATGTGGATTTTATCACGATACTGGAAATCCATTTGTTGCAAAAAATCTGTTATAAATGTAGGTGGTAACATGAGAAACTACACAGGTAAAAGTCACAGGGGCACACTGCTTCAGTTGCAAAATACAGAGACACCTAAATTAAAGGGAAAAAAAAAAAAGTGGCTTCCAATTTGAGGAACAAAACTGGTAAAAGTGCCTGAAAGTCCAGGGCAACAAATCATCATCAATATGATAGAGTGGCCCAGGTAGGACAAGGGGGAATGGTTTTAAACTAAAGGAGGGTAGATTCTGACTAGATATAAGGAAAAAGTTTTTTACAATGAGGGTGGTGAAACACTGGCACAGGTTTGCCCAGAGAAGCTGTGGATGCCCCATCCCTGGAAACATTCAAGGCCAGGTTGGACGGGGCTCTGAGCAACCTGATCTAGTGGAAGATGTCCCTGCCCATGGCAGGGGGGTTGGACTAGATGACCTTTAAAGGTCCCTTTCAACCCGAACCATTCTATGATCCTGTGATTCTACATTCTCAGAGAAATTCTCCAAGTATTGTGTGAAAAAAGATATTTAGAAGGCTTTCAGTAATGTCACAGTTACATGGCTCTAGTAATTATATATCTTATTAGTTAATTGAAATAACCACTAGTCAAGTTTGAAAATCTGTTTTGTGTGTTACGTTTTCAATCATTCACCAAGTATTTGATAGCACAGTGCTTCTTTTTAGAAAATAAGACAATTATTTAGCTATTTCTTACATTGATGAAAGAGATATAGACACATGGATCAAATATCTTGTAAGGTAAATTTTCCATTCATCCAATTTCTTAGATAATTTCAGTATAGACACAGATGAAGAGACAATGTGTACCTGCGTACATATACCGTGAACAATCATTTACCTGATGGCTCCTAATCCAAATGGCAGATCTTACAAACAGTGTGGCCTATCCTAACATAAATCGCTGCAGCACCAAAGGTTAATATGAAACTATTTTTATAATTTAAACAAATAGAATTCATTGCTAGCCTGTATAATATTATTTATGAACTTTTTTCTTTTGGTACAGAAACAGTAAGTCCATTTTATTTCTTCTTTACTTTGAAAAAGGAAAAAAAAAAAGCTGTATCTGAAAAAGGACAATATTGCAGACATGAAATATGGTTTTAAGTAAAAATGTAAAATGAAGAAATTTGTGAAGATTATGTGATGAATGTATAGCACAGTTGTTGTACTTTGCAAGGCCTGTGAACTTGTCAGGTTTTGTCTAAACTTGTCTTGGCCTGGCTAAAGCTTTGTTTTAGTTGACTGAGCTGCAACAGATAAAGAAAGGAGGAATTTTTAATTAATTTGTATTACTTTTCCTTGTCTTTAATGAAGTATGTGATATATCATATACCATGTTTTTAATATAGATAGCAAATAACAGTTGCCCTGTGTAGAATTAAATATTCATGACCCTAGCATAGTGGTGTAGAATAGAAGAGTACAGATACCGTATGGTAGCAGAGGCCTCAAAAGTGTGGATAGAGGATGGAATGCAGAGCAATGCTGGTGTGGGGTGATAAGAAAAGGGACACAGGATGACATTGGAGACCCCAGACATGTAAACAATTATTTATACTCCGTTAAAGAAATGCAGAAATGAGAAATAGGCAAAACCAGTTTTAGGTGTAACAAAGACAGCAAAAAGCAAGTATCCAGCAGATACTCCGTATTTAAAAATGTGGATGTGACCTGCAGTTGAAGATTAACAAAGATCAAGGTCTAAAAGCAGGGCAGAAAACATAAAAAAAAAGATTAGTCTCAGGCGGACCTTAGGCTGGAGAAACAGACTATCTGCATCACGCTCCTTCTGGGCAAGACACTCGGACTGACACCGGGAACCGCGGGGCCCGGAGGGGCCAGGGAAGGGTGGGCACAGCAGCAGAGAATGGGGTAAATAGTAGGAACAGTTGTGTAAGCATTTCCACCGTCTCACTATTGAGACCTTTTCTGCGACAACATTCTTTACTATATCTTTTGTTTCTCTCTTTTTCCACAACCATGGAACTAATAATTTTTTTTTATTAGATTGTTCAAATTTCAGTTATATTAACAATAAATTCTTGATTTTACATATAAGGTGTGTTTCCTTTTGTCTTCCAGATTTTGAGTGCCATACTAGATTTTAATAGATGAAATGCTGTAACGGGATATTAGTAAGGTGCTTAGAATAATGTGATTAGCACATGACAGTGTGTCCTGGCTAAAAAATTCTTTATGTTTCAGTAACAGATGCATTGTTTATGGTAACTTGTATTTAAGAATTTCCAATAGCTACTCAGCTGGGTAATATTTCTGAGCAGTGCAAACATGAACAACCCACACTGCTTTAAGCAATTCTTTGTTGTTGGTGGTGTACAATATGTTTAAAATAATCTCTGCTTTCATAAAATAATAATAATTTTAAAAGGAACAATGTAATACTACCAAAAAGAAACACATATTCAAAGTCTTCATTGTATGACATTTTATAGAGGCTTTTGTAATGCAATTATATATCACAGGTACACTGATGGTTGAGGCACGGAAAGAAGATCTGTCACAGAGATGTGTGATTCTTCTTAGGCAAACACTAGAGTCTGAATATAGCTGGAGAATGTAACTGCACCCATACTATTAATTTTCCATATGTGTACAAATTCACCTGTTTTAGCTAGTATCTAATCTTGTCTAGTGTCTTCAAGCCTTTTGTCTTACTGTTATTTTCAACTTTATTTCCCTTGCATATCAACTTTCTCCCTACAGGCAGTGCTTTTGTCTGTTATATCAGTATATTGGACCATCGCATTAGCCTCTATACACATTACCTGGCTTACTTCAACCTTGAAAATTGGAAAAGAGTGTTTGTCTTAAATCCCAAATTTTGAGTTCTTTTGGACAAAGTTCAGGAAAACATATAGTACTGTAAATTACGGGGACATCAAGCTTAAGAGTGGAAAATAATCTGCTACAATGGAACATTGTATTGTAAGGTTTTTTTTCAGCTTGAAAGATTCTAGGATATAGTAGGATTTAATGCAGAGTGTCTCTGCTACTTGGAATCAATATTTTTAGGAAGGTAATTTTATTTTAGGAAAGAAAATTATTTTTTATTACAAAGATAATTGTAACTAGGGAGTGTCTGTGGCGCAATCGGTTAATGCGTTCGGCTGTTAACCTGAAAGGTTGGTGGTTCGAGCCCACCCAGGGACGGGTGCTCCCCTTTCCTCTGTCCATGGCAGGGGGGTTGGAACTAGATGATCTTTAAGGTCCCTTCCAACCCAAACCATTCTATGAATTGGAGGTCCTGGACGACTGGAGGCTCGCCAATGTGACTCCCATCTACAAGAAGGGCCGGAGGGAGGATCCGGGGAACTACAGACCGGTCAGCCTGACCTCGGTGCCGGGGAAGATCATGGAGCGGTTCATTTTGAGGGCGCTCACGAGCCATGTCCGGGACAACCAGGGGATCAGGCCCAGCCAGCACGGGTTCATGGAAGGCAGGTCCTGCTTGACCAACCTGATCTCCTTCTATGACCAGGTGACCCGCCTAGTGGATGAGGGAAAGGCAGTGGATGTGGTCTACTTGGACTTCAGTAAGGCCTTTGACACTGTCTCCCACAGCATTCTCCTAGAGAAGCTGGCGGCTCACGGCCTAGACAGGTACACTCTTCGCTGGGTAAAAAACTGGCTGGACGGCCGAGCCCAGAGAGTTGTGGTGAACGGAGTTAAATCCAGTTGGCGGCCGGTCACGAGCGGTGTTCCCCAGGGCTCAGTACTGGGGCCGGTCCTGTTCAATATCTTCATCAATGATCTGGATGAGGGGATCGAGTGCTCCCTCAGTAAGTTTGCAGACGACACCAAGTTGGGCGGGAGTGTTGATCTGCTGGAGGGTAGGAAGGCTCTGCAGAGGGACCTGGACAGGCTGGATCGATGGGCCAAGGCCAACTGTATGAGGTTCAACAAGGCCAAGTGCCGGGTCCTGCACTTCGGCCACAACAACCCCAGGCAACGCTACAGGCTTGGGGAAGAGTGGCTGGAAAGCTGCCCAGAGGAAAAGGACCTGGGGGTGCTGGTTGACAGCCGGCTGAACATGAGCTGTCAGTGTGCTCAGGTGGCCAAGAAGGCCAACAGCATCCTGGCCTGTATCAGAAATAGTGTGGCCAGCAGGAGCAGGGAGGTGATCGTGCCCCTGTACTCGGCACTGGTGAGGCCGCACCTCGAATACTGTGTTCAGTTTTGGGCCCCTCACTACAAGAAAGACATGGAGGTGCTGGAGCGTGTCCAGAGGAGGGCAACAAAGCTGGTGAAGGGCCTGGAGCACAAGTCTTATGAGGAGCGGCTGAGGGAACTGGGGTTGTTTAGCCTGGAGAAGAGGAGGCTGAGGGGAGACCTCATCGCGCTCTACAACTACCTGAAAGGAGGTTGTAGCGAGGTGGGTGTTGGTCTCTTCTGCCAAGTAACTAGCGATAGGACGAGAGGAAATGGCCTCAAGTTGCGCCAAGGGAGGTTTAGATTGAACATTAGGAGAAATTTCTTTACTGAAAGAGTGGTCAGGCCTTGGAACAGGCTGCCCAGGGAAGTGGTGGAGTCACCATCCCTGGAGGTATTTAAAAGACGTGTAGATGAGGCCCTTAGGGACATGGTTTAGTGGGCATGGTGGTGTTGGGTTGATGGTTGGACACGATGATCTTAGAGGTCTTTTCCAACCTGTATGATTCTATGATTCTATGATTCTATGATTCTATGATTCATTAATCAAACATTGTTTTGTACTGAAAATATAATGGAAATGTTAATAGTACTTAGAGAGAGAGGGAGAATAATTTACAGAACCAAAACTGATACATATATATATATGTGAGCAGAGATTTCTTAATATAGAGGACTGGCTAGGCAAATAAGATATATGTGCAAACATTAATTAATGAGCTATATGTCCTCAGTGAACACTTTCTGCAAAACAACTGAAAACTTAGTGCTGTCAATTAATTCTAGTTTAGATTGATGAGCAAGTTAAGTGTTAAATGCTCATTCAGTATTACATATGAAAGAGAATCTAAAAAGCATTTAATAGTCCTAATGACACATGATTTGGGAGTTTGTTTTTATTACCATTTTCAGTTAATTACTTACAGCAATTACAAGCTACAGCTTTGTAACAAAAATATGGACATCCTTAACCACTTTCATTTTTGGTCTAATTTTTTCCATATCAACAAAATATTCTTTTTGACATTAGGCATACTGTATTTAGCTAGATTTTTCAAAAGTGATAGAAATAGCACCACCTGAAGAATAAAAGGAATATGTACCGTAATTATGTACTGTAATTATATATCTAGAAATAGCTTTAAGAAGTAATGAATGCACCCAGTCTGAGTTCATTGTCAAGTGACACATTTTTTCAGTAGCCTGCCATGAGCACCAATCCATTACATTCTTACTCTGCACTTTTTACAAGCTTTATACTGAAATGGATTTCCCAGTGAGATTCATATCTATCTGAGTGCTATTCATACTGTTATTCACTGTAAATATCTCCAGCAGCCCTATTAACTTTAATGCATTAGCTCTTCTTCTATTTATTGCAACTTAATGAACGCATAATAATTTTAGTTTAGGACACCATTAGCAGGATAGATTTTCCAAGCTCCTGTAGCTCAGCAGATGTACTATCATAAATTACCACAAAGCTACGTGCGTTTTTTATGATGGTCATAAGACAAAATTATTAGAAAACCATTATTCTATTCTCCTGCAGACTTGGCATTCAGAAAGGCTACAGGATTAGTAAAAGCATCATGTCAGTGTGGTATAATCAGCGTATGTTCCACAAGGAACCAGAATTTAAGCAGAAATGAGGACATAAAACCAGGTCCTACAGCATTCTTTGAGGTAGGGCAAGAAGAGAAGAATCCAGAGGATATGCTATCAAACACCAGAGAGCTGCTCGTATCTGACAATTGGGACTATTAATTTACATTCTATTCATAACAGGAGTTCTTTCCCTTCCCTATTATTTGGAACAACACTCAATAAAAATGAACCATATCTTTGAGGGCTTGTTGAGGGCCTACATGAGCAAATCAAATATATTTGTGTCATTCACTTTATATCTATAAAGATAAAGCAATGAAACAGAGATGGCTGAGTGGATTTCAGGGAAATTTTCATGTATAAAATGTTTTCTGAATCCCTCCCACACTTGAAAGCAATGCTTGAACCCTTGGAGAACAGTTTAAGTAGCCCTAATATGCAGTTGGGTAATTCATGGAAATCCTACATATAAAGTGTTAGTATGACAAACAAATCAGCTTGCTTTGATCTAATTTTAGACTATTAAAAATACTAACCCAGCTGCAAGATCCAGATTACAATCCTACAGACATCAAAATAAATTAAAACAGAGATACCCAAGAAAGACCGTCACTTCCTAGTGCGAAATGAATGGTGAGCATTGGATGACTATTTATGGCTTAACAACTTGTGCTATATTTGGAAGAACAAACATAAATGAAATGAAAAAATAGTATTAGTTTTACATATTCATCAAAGTAAAAATAGCTATCTGGAGCTGAAGCTCAGTTATACCCAAGAAAGATTTCTGGAGTTGCATAGTGACGCACTGAAGAAGTAAGATAACCTTACAGACCAGAGAGAAAAATGCAACATTTTCCACAAGAAAGTTGAATTCTGTCAGTAAACTGACCAATCTTATTTAATCTTTCAGAGTGTTTTGGCTCTTTCATTGACCTGTTTGAAATACCTTGCAAGATAAAGCCAAATCTAAAGTCTTCAAGTTTTCATATTTTTCCGTGCTTCCTTTTTCTCTACGTGGTCAATAAGAAATGTTTCTTAGAATTCCCTGTTATAGCTCAATGTCCACACAACATTTATGATCTGGAATGCTTGCCTTAGGCATGGTTCTTGAACCATGCTATTTTATGTGCATATAAAACCTTGCAATGTCTGAAATAAGCTCAATTATTTAAAGATTTTGGTAGCTATCATTATATCAAAATATCCTGAAAATATTCATTTTTTCTAAATTGCTGGTGCAGGACTGAAATATGCAAACTTCTCTGGAGATCCTGGGACATGTCAGCTTGATGTGCTACAGGTGGCAGAGCAGCCAGCCTGCCTGCCATCAAACAGATGTTTCTTTTGCATTACTGCTTCTTGCAATAAACTGTGATTGATAGAACAAGCATGTAACTGTAAGGAGTCACATTTACTTGATATTATTATGTTTTGTCATAGGATAAATGTATACATTTAATATACTCTTACACCCTGCTCCAAAATGTATCCTTCACAAGCAAAGCAAAGTTTAGCTTCTTTCCTGTTAGCTGGATGAAGCTTTTCTGGATCAGGAATTCCTCACCTCCATGGGACCATGAACTAACAGTTCAGTACTACATGTTTTTCTCTAGAAATCACAGGGAGAGACACAAGGACATATCATACCTTCTATTCTCAAACAGAAATCAGAAAGGCTATGGAAATCACTACATTCAGTTCTGACTAAAAGTTCACATGTATGAGCAGTTATTTTAAGTCTCTTTGACTTGCATTTTGCATTGAACACAGTATGTTAGCAGCTGGAAACTCTTGCACGTGACTCATATAAACGAGACATACATATTTCATGTTACGTTTAGTGAGATATGCCAAGCTGCACGGAGTAAATTTCCGAGAACCATCTTTCAGGGCAGATAGCTTTGCACTGCATGTCATCAGCTCTTCTTTGTAGGGCATACAATGATGGTAATGACATCATCACAGGTGTGCTAAATCAGGGGTGAGGCATCTTGGAAGTGTGTTTTTATAAATAACATTTTCTCAAGGGAACAGTACATTCCAAACATGCCAAACATGGGTTAAACTTATTTTACTTCGTAATAAAGGTAAAGCTAAGCATTGGAACACTTAAAATTCTTTATAATTTGCTGGGCACGGACTTCCCCTTGGTTTTATTTATCTAGCTTTCTCTGTGTTTATATATGCATATATGTATATATATATCTGCACTCTCATGTGTATGTGCACATTGTGTGGAACATGTGGAACCTCAGCAATTACACTATCTAATCAACGTCTTTCTGGTAACTAAGAAAAGATTAGAGAAACCTTTAATTCTGTTTATTTACTTAATTCCATTGGATTTGAAAACATAATGGGATAATTTTTCAATTTAGTTCAGTATGTTTTATGCATAAGTAATAAACATTAAATCAAATTATTCTTGTTTATACCTTAAAAATAATATTCTGGGTGAACTAACAACATAAAGATTTATTAATATTCTGGGTGAACTAACAACATAAAGATTTATTGTTTTTGACTATGTCTTCTGGAAGGAATTTCTTTCTTTAATTAAGTTGTAACCTTTCTTTTAAACAGGAATTTCTGGAGTTACATGAGACCTTGCTGTATTACTGCCTTTCCATATTATTCATTATGCAGACATTTTGGTGTGTATATTAATACTATTGTATCTGCCTGAGTAACAGTTACACACAAGTTAAATCATCAGTCCCGAATTCACACCCCCTAATTAAGTTAATGTTAAAAAGTTCATTCCATCTTTCGAATTACTTCAGTGTTCCTGGTTTTAGTGTCAGTGTATAGGTCAGTATGCAACCTTAGCCAGACATACATGTACTCTGGATCTGAAAGGATCACTAGCACAACTAGTGCGGAGTCACTGCTGAGTCCATAGGAATGATCTTGAGCATTCGCAGAGAGTCCAGGTCTCAAAATGGTAAGCTGATATCCTGTGCTTCCCAGCACCCCTCCAAAACTGAGAAGACCAGGGGAGAAGCAAGAAAGGAAGGAGGATGGGTATTCCTCAGCTAGCACTGAGCAGTAAGATGAGTGAGATTTCACGTAAGCATGTGATGGCCAAGCTTTTGTTTGGAAAATAAAATTGATTGCGGGACAGGGCTAAGGGAGAAGATATCTGTAATCTGTAACTGTAATTCAGATGAATACAATATTTTTGCATCACAGAAAACCCCATTTCTGAAGCTGATCAAATAATAATAATAATTAAAAAACAAAACCAAAAACCAACAGAAAGAGAGCAAGAAACTTAACTCTTTTCCTATCACTTCTTCTGTCAGCATTTTTTTTAAACAAATGCTGAAAAGATAAGTTGTTGGTCTACTGGGGGCTGATGGGGTCCATCTGTCAGAGAAGATGGACAGGGAAGAGCATCTTCGGTCATAGGCTTGCCAAGCTGGTGAAGAGGGCTTTAAACTAAAGTTGCTGGGGGAGGGGAACCTCAATCCATCCTGCTCCTCCCAGTTTGATGCCAGGGCCAGCAATAGATGCCCAGAGCCTGAAGAAGGATCTCGGGTCAGCAGGAGAGCACCTGAAGAGCAGCACAAAGGAATCCCAGCCAGTAAGACAGCTTCATCAGGGGCCCAACTTAAATATGTATATGCAAACGCACGTAGCATGGGGAATAAACAAGAGGAGTTAGAAACGTGTGCACACCTGCATGGCTACGATCTTATTGGCATCACGGAGATGTGGTGGGATGGCTCCTATGATTGGGGTGTTGGGATGGAAGGATACAGGCTCCTTAGGAAGGACAGACAGGGGAGATGAGGAGGGGGTTTCGCCCTCTGTGTCAATAACCAGCTGGAGTGCATGGAGCTCCACCTGGGGATGGATGAGGAGCCGACTGAGAGCTTATGGGTCAGGATTAAAGGGAGGGCACCCGACTATGGGTCAGGATTAAAGGTGACATTATGGTGGGGGTCTGCTACAGGCCACCTGACCAGGAAGACCGAGAGGATGAGGCCCTCTATAGACAGATAGGAGCAACCTCATGTTCACAAGCCCTGGTCCTCATGGGCGCCTTCAACCACCCCGATATCTGTTGGAGGGACAACATGGCAGGGCATAAGCAATCAGAGAGGTTCCTGAAATGCATCAATGATAATTTCCTTCTCCAAGTGGTAGAGGAGCCAAAGAGGAGAGGTGCTGTGCTGGACCGTGTTCTCACCAACAAGAAGGGACTGGTGGAGAATGTGAAGCTCAAGGGCAGCCTTGGCTGCAGTGACCATGAAATGGTGGAGTTCAAGACCCTTAGGGCACCGAGGAGGGCGCACAGCGAGCTCACTACCCTGGACTTCAGGAGAGTGAACTTTGGCCTCTTCAGGGATCTGCTTGGTAGAGTGCCATGGGACAAAGCCCTGGAGGGAATAGGGGCCCAAGAAAGCTGGTTAATATTCAAGGATCACCTCCTCCAAGCTCAGGAGCGATGCATCCCAACAAAGAGGAAGTCAAGCAAAAACGCCAGAAGGCCTGTATGGATGAACAAGGAGCTCCTGGACAAACTCAAACACAAAAAGGAAGCCTACAGAGGGTGGAAGCAAGAACAGGTAGCCTGGGAGGAATACAGAGAAATTGTCCAAGCAGCCAGGCATCAGGTTAGGAAAGCTAAAGCCCTGGTAGAATTAAATCTGGCCAGGGACAGCAAGGGCAACGTGAAAAGCTTCTATAGGTACGTCAGGATTAAAAGGAAGACGAGGGAAAATGCGGGCCCTCTCCAGAATGAAACAGGAGACCTGGTTACCCGGCATACGGAGAAGGTGGAGGTACTCAATGATCTTTTTGCCTCGGTCTTCACCAGCAAGTGCTCGAGCTTCACTGCCCAAGCCGCAGAAAGCAAAGGGGGGGACTGGGAGAATGAAGAGCAGCCTGCTGTAGGAGAAGATCAGGTTTGAGACCATCTAAGGAACGTGAAGGTGCACAGGTCCATGGGATCCAATGAGATCCATCTGCGGGTCCTGAGGGAACTGGCGGATGAAGTTGCTAAGCCACCATCCATCGTATTTGAAAAGTCATGGCAGTCCGGTGAAGTTCCCACTTCATAAAAGTGAGAGTAAACATAATCCCCATTTTTAAAAAAGGAAAAAAGGAAGACCTGGGGAACTACAGGCCAGTCAGTCTCACCTCTGTGCCTGGGAAGATCATGGAACAGATCCTCCTGGAAGCTATGCTCAGGCACATGGAGGACAGGGAGGTGATTCGAGACCGCCAGCATGGCTTCACCAAGGGCAAGTAGTGGCCTTCTATGATGGAGTGACTACATCAGTGGACATGGAAAGGGCTACTGGTGTCGCCTATCTGGACTCTGTAAGGCCTTTGACACGATCCCCACAACATCCTTCTCTCTAAACTGGAGAGGTATGGATTTGATGGGTGGGTTGTCCCGTGGGTGAGGAATTGGTTGGATAGACGCATCCAGAGGGTAGTGGTCAACGGCTCAATGTCCAGATGGCGGTCGGTGACAAGTGGTGTCCCGCAGGAGTCCATATTGGGACCGGTACTGTTTAATATCTTCATCAATGACATAGGCAGGGATCGAGTGCACCCTTAGCAAGTTTGCAGATGACACCAAGCTGAGTGGTACAGTCGACACGTATGAGGGACAGGATGCCATCCAGAGGGACCTGGACAAGCTCGAGAAGCGGGCCCGTCTGAACGTCATGAGGTTCAACAAAGGCAAGTGTAAGGTCCTACACCTGGGTTGGGTGGGTTCCCAGGTGTTATTCATAATACTATCACAGATGTAATTCTCGATTTAGCACCCCTTCTCTCATTACTCTTGGTTTCCTTTGTAGGCAATAGAGAGAGGCAGGCATCCTTGTATTGGCATCCTACTTCTATGTAATATTTCCGCTGACGTCTCCTTTAGGGATGTAGATGTGTTACCTACAAAGATTGACCAGAATTCACTGTCCCTGTGTACTAAATACATATTATTCTGCACAAATGAAGAACTAGGTTATGACTCCATGTAAGAGAACATCAGAGTATGTAAATGTCCTTAAGTCCCCAAGATAAGTCAATTTCCTGAAGAAGCTTCTGTTATTGAATAAATACTCATTTCTCTAAATGACAGCATAAATACTGCTGTCCAACTTGATGGTGACCTAGCAAACTGCACATGACTGCTTCCCTCCAGGGAAGGTGTTCTGCTGAAAGAGGCAGAATAACTCAGGCAACAGAAGTGCAGAAGCAACTGAAGAACAAGATGCTTACAATCAAATGCTGCATTGGGGCCCAAAGTAGCTTGACATAAGCCTTGACTAATGATTTATTTCAGCCCTTCAGCATGCAGGTGTATCTGTTCTATCATCTAGAGGACATGCAAATCACTAACACATGCAAAGAAGGAGCTGATGTTACAAGATAATGGTAATGTGCACCTGGTGATTTAGAAGACAAATCAAGAACAGTAGGCTACATTAATTATTATAAAACCCATTTGACTCTAGAAATCAGGAGGCTTGCTGTATATAACACAATACTTTAGTGCTTATATTTTGATATCTTACCAAAGATTTGAATCTAAATACAAACAAAAATCCCCACACTAAGGTTTATAAGCAATCCCAGATATTCGTAATTTATGACGGGTTTATGCACAATTGTCAAGATAATTTTGCTGGAACAGAGAAACAGGATGATGTCAACAGACAGTGGCTGACTACTTGCCTTCTCTTTCTTTGAGTTAGCATTTCAGATTTGGAAACGTCTAACCTACTTACAGCAAAATAAATTACTGATAGTACTTAATGTTTTCATCCTTTCACTCTAAGATTAATTACTTTGCAGCCACTTTACAGAATTTTAGTTTGCTTTTCTTTGTATGAGAGTGTATTCACATACAAAGAGGAATGAGGGATTGAGACTAGGAAATTGCTTTCATTTTCCTCCTACCACTGAATAACCTGTCTTCTCAATATCAGGCTAAAAGGTCAATATCTAATTTAGGATCCTGCTTCTATAATCCTTAGGATGAGTAACTCTTGACTTCAGGCAAGATGGCTTTGTGATTTAATGCTTTTTTAATGTGAGAAAAAGCTGAGGAATTTGGCCTACGCTTAAAAGCAGTCATTGAAAAATGCACAGTGTGGATTATTATTTTTTTTTTTTCCCCCTAGACATCTATTTGCTGCAAATTCCTGCAAAACTCTTGGGGCAGTTGCCACAGCTTTGACAAACCTCTCTGAGCTAGTGCTTTTCAAGTTGCTGTGTTTGAATATATCAGTAGTCTAAAAAAAAGGGATTAAAGAATGAGTTTGATCATTCTGGATTATCCACACTGCTTAACTGCCCACAGTTTAAATGCTCTGGGCACACAACTTTTAACTTCATACCCTACCTCTGTTTTGGGCAACCCAACTCTCTCTCAACAAATCTGATGGTGGAAGAGCTAGCCTTAACCATTTTTCCCTTTGGCCAGCTGACCATTTGCTGCCATTTGTCCTCCCAGCCTGGAATTGATCTCTGATACACTTCTATTTAACATTTTAGACATAGCCTTTGAGCCCACTTCTCTGGAATAGGACCCACAGCCCATTAAGTCTCAGATTGTTCTTGTCTGAAAAGGTTCCATTAGATATCACAGAAAAGCCATAATCTCTCTGTCCTTTAGTCCTTTCACAAGTGTGAGACCTACCAGGTTCCCACAGTTTCAGTGCTGTGGGCACACAAGTTTCACGTTCATTCACGTAAAATGTACATTTAGCTTTGTAAAAAGGAGAAAATAAATAATTTATTCTTTCTTTAGCAAAAGATGGGTATCCAAACAAAACAATAAAACCATCTGTATATATCTGTATTTTCCCCCCAATTTCTTCTTACAGTCTTGAGAATTTGGGGGGTGTAGGTCAGACCATTCCTTGGAATTTCAGGGTATTCTGTTGCACATGGCTTTTCTTTCAACTCAAGGTATACTCATCTCATTCCTGCAATCAAGTTTGGTTTTTATCATAAGTGGCACTTCTGTTAAGATGAACCTCTCTTTAGCAAACAGAACCCTTCCATTGCTTTTCTTTGCTATTTTTTCTCCATCTCACTGAATGCTAGTGAAATTATATATATGTATATTTTATATAGGTATAACTGAGAACCAGCAACTTGAAAACCATGCTTTTTCTGAGGGATTTTCCACCCCGGACCTCTCTCTTTTTTCACCCAGAAAGTTTTTCCCAGTTCATGTTGCTTTCTTAGCTTAACTGTTGTTTGGCCACAGGCCAGTCCGTCAGGTTAATGGCTGATACTGTTTGTTCTGCAGCTTCATCTAGACAAGCAGATTGATTTCTGTTAGAGAATTTGTCAGTTTGTGATGGACTTAGTTAATACTCCTTGAGGCATTCAGTAATATAGTGATTTAGGAGTTAACTAGCATTCTTCAGTGATACACAGACAGATGCCCCAAATTGTTCCAGCAGCTATAATAAAATATAAAATTCCCTGATTGTAGGAATGGAATGTGAAGCATTTACTACTGTATCATACGTGCCTGTTACTTAAAAGAGTCTGTCTTACTACAGCATGCATTTCAAGTTCACAAATTCTGCTTTACAGAGTCTTCCTTTATTTCCTCCTTATGGTTAATAAGCTACACATTCTGTCACAACAGTACAAATACATACCGAACAAATATTTAAAAAATTTCAAACATTCTAACTGCCCTACAAAAGACGAATTTATTATACCTAATATACAGAAAGTTACTATTTCCATTTTAATATACAAAGCAGAGCAAAAAAGGAGGATGAAAACTATAGCAAGAGACTGCTCAATGACATTTTAATGTATACAGGCATGCAGCGATCTGAACTGTGGCTGAAAAGCAGTGTTTGCTAGGCACTCCTATGCCATTGGCCTTTAAGAAAGAAGGATGTCTTTTGATCTCTTTCTAGCTCTGTCTCTGACTTTGTGTGACCTTTGGCAAGTCATATTAGTTGGGTGTGCAGCATCCATAAAAATTAGTAAACTATTGCTTTACTTGTTCTCTTGAGGTTTGTGAGGCTTAATTAGTGAATTTTATAAATCTTTTCTAGACTCACAAATGCAAAGTGCTATAAGGACAAAGTTTTATTGTCACTATTCCTTTGAGAAATGAGTTTCTTAGAGCTGTGGGAGATAATTAGTCACATTTTGCAGGCTGTGCTGCAGCTAAAACCACCATTAAAGTAATCTCTTACATAATATGAACAATACTTGTTCTCACAAGTTTGGCAAAATGAGATGTGGGTTCTGGGTTTGTGACTTGGCCTTTTCCTTCACTTCCACAATTGGAAAACTGTTAGGATGTTAGGATTTGTTCCATTTCCTTTTGTTTTTAAATGGTGATAAATTTTCACTTCACTTCTAGAAAACTGCTCATATTGAGTGTTTAAGAATTATGTTTTGCCTAAAAATTCTGCTTTATTAAGGATCACATTCCCCAGTTCCTTGCAATTGTTCACAATTGTAGCCATATAGTCATCCTTCTCGAAATACTTGGAATAGCCACAAACTTTTTGCTAAGAAATCTTGTAATTTAAATAAAATAATTGTCTATGGGTTTTCTTGTACAGGCTGTGACCGATGGCATTAAGCCTACCACAGGCTGCCTCTCAGCTGGCCATTTGCAAATGGACTGATTCTGGTTTTGAGCAGCCAGTGTCACCTTTCTTCATTATTTGGAAGAAGAGCACATCAACTGTCTGAGAGTCAGCCTTGTTTAGTGGAATTACAGTAGCCTGATTCCCTTTGTGACATTAGTAAAGGTATTAAGGCACTTCTAAAAAGTTTATCTTATGGGTCAGATTTTTTAAAGTATATGCATGAAGGTAGACATACACTTCTCTCATGTTTGTATTCTCCTGATGTCTCTATCTCCTTTACCAAACTTTGTGAATTTTCTTTCTTAATGTTTATCTGAGTTGCATGATAGTATCTTTTTTTCAGACAGATCCACTTAGTCAGAGAAAACCATCAGGTTATAGACAAAACTAGATATACCTTCCCGCCACTTATTTTGTCCTTTAACTGTTTTTAAAAACAATATGACCAAAATATTCCAAAACTTGCTTGTCAGTCTGGATTCTACTGTGTTTTTTTCTGAATGGTTGTCCAGGCAGTTTAAATATTTCACTGCATCTAAGATCTGTGCTTTGGGGAACTCCACTAATTGCTCACAAAAAATCCTTATCCATGTGATCGTTCTCATTTAGCAGCAACCTCAGTCATAGTACCCGTGTTCTTCTCCCATTTCATTATCACACACAGACTTTCAGCAGGTACAATTTCTTAGGTAACTCGACGAAAATGCTTACGCCACCCATAAACTGTGCCAAGCCTCGTCTTTTAACTAGCCAGTCCTTCCTAGGCAAGGAGTACTATTTCTGTTGCTGTTCCAGCCACGTGACTTCACCAAATTTCTGTTATGCCAGCTAAGTCGTATATGTGATCATAATCATAATATAAGATGCTGCTGTTTACATTTCTTGCATTAATAAATATTTATATAAGATGTTCATCAATTTGATTTACTACTCGCTTTCTTCTCCCTCCTTTCATTATGGTATCAATAATCCTCTCACCTTTGGTTCACAGACCTTCTGCCAGGTTGATTAAAAAGTTAATAATAATGCTATGACCTAACTTAATGTTCTCAGTTAGCAAGTCAGCATGGAAAGGCTGTCTGTTTTTATTCTTCTTCATGAGGCAGCTATCACTTGGCCAGCTCGTGGAACTTCATCCTGCGGTGTAGGAAGCCACTATCTGGAAATACCACCAACACAGCGAGGCCTTAACCTCCAGGATATCTCTGTCCCTTCCAGAGCCTTGACCTTCAGCTAGGAAAACTGACAATAATGCTATCTCTGTCTTAAGGATCCAACTCTAGCAGTACCTGTAGTACCTCTGTAAATGAGAATCATGGAGTAGTGGCCTGTATGAAAGATAGGCCACAGCATACTTTCAGTAACAGCTTGAATGTGGCCTCCTTATTCTTGCTGTGCCTTACAGACTAGCAAGCAGAGCAACTTGGCATCCGTAGAGTTCACTATTATTGCTCATCAAAAGATCTGGACATCCTGAAGAGTCTGGCCGTGAGATAAAGAGTCTATATCTAGGGCCTTACTGATTTGGGAAAACGTGCCATGGACTTACAAAAGTGTATCCTGACAAAAGAAACCATGACAGCAAGAATTTCCTCTCACTTTCTTTCAGTAGTCCAAACCATAGTCAGGAGACATAACTTGAAATTTTTATTAAATCTTTAACGCTCCTAAGAAAGTTCATAAAAAAGAAGGGCAAGTGCAAGACCATCTAAATGATGCTGGTATGGTAACCCCCAAAACAAGCCAAACTTATGTTGGCAGCATAAAGCTTTTCAGCAGTTCTGTTGTACTGAAGAGAGTTTGCTTTCCTCCTGATATTTATAGAGCATTATGCACAAAACCTCCAGATCCTGCAAGGTGCCAACAGGGCTCAATCCCCTCTATAGTCCATTCAACATTTACCTGCCGTCACATACCGAATATTCAGAAGGTGTGCTCTCAAGTGAAGCAACATATAAAAGGAAACATTTATACTCATTATATGTAATCACAATACCAGTACCATGACAGATAGGATGTGGAAATTAATTTTGACTTGCAGAGAACATCCACTACAGAGATTCACGTATTGCAACATGTTCTCTCTCAAAAATAAATATGCTTCATATTTTTATAATAATAATAAATGCCCATTTGTGCAGTGAAAACAGTATTCTAATCAGTCAGTGGAAACCAAAGTTTAACACGTGTTGTGCTTCATTCCTGCAGTCAGTCTTACTAGATCACTCCCAGCAAGAATCCCTACAGTGAGTCATAGCTATAGATTATTTAAAATCTTTTTTTTTCCCTTCAGTAACATGGTTCTTTGAATATTAAGATTTGAAAATCTTTCTCTTGATGCTAGCAAAAAGCTTGACAAATATTAACATCAAAAATCTTTCTGAAGATAGAACAAAAATAATGAACTATGCCATCTAATTTATATACAGAGTTTATATTCTTCAGAGTAGAATAGTGTTTATCGAATCTAGCTGGTTTACATATGTAACCACAGGAAGAATGGTCTCAACATGCTGCACAGAACAAAGGGGCTATTACTATTATAGAGAGAAATACTGTGGACCTATGCAAAAAAGTGTGTTCCTATCATTTTGCTTTCCTATTTTACTAAATATTCATTCATGCATCTCATCCTGGTGAGAGAAAAGAAGAGGGAAGCAATTTGAGATATGCTCATCCATTTCCTGCATAATCTTCTTTTCCTTGTTCTCTGCATGCAAACAGTATTAAATTCCACATGAACAAGGATCCACGGAGAAACAACTTAAGCTATAGATATAACATAGTGCTCACCTGTGTTTGGAAATGCCTCAGTCAAAAAGTGGCAGCACAATTGTTTGTACATTTTGTGCTGATAGATGATATAGGACTGTTGTGGTTTAACCCCAGCCAGCAAATAAACCCCATGCAGCCACTCGCTCACACCCCCCCACTCCCCGGTGGGATGGGGAAGAGAATCGGGAGGGCACAAGTAGGAAAACTCCCGGGTTGAGATAAAAAAAGTTTAATAATTGAAATAAAATGAAGTAGAACAGTAATAGTAACAATGAGAACAACAACAATAACAGAATATACAAAGCAGGCAATGCACAGTGCAACTGCTCACCGACGGCCGACCGCGTGTCATGAACAAGGCGAGCCCCCCCACACCCCTGGTTTTTATACTGAGCATGATGTCACATGATATAGAATACCTCACTGGCCAGCTGGGTCAACCACCCTGGCTGTGCTCCCCACCCCGGCTCCAGCTTGCCCTGCATGTGGCAGGGCATGGGAAGCCAAAAAGAGAAACCAAAAGTCTCCTCGGTGCAAGCACCACCCAGCAACAACCAAGCATCAATGGGCCATCAACGCTTCTCAACGGAACCAAACCCAAAACACAGCACCGCCCCCAAACCACTGGGAAGAAAGTTAACTCTGTCCCAGCCGGAACCAGGACAGTTACTGGCATGCTGAAGAGTGGTATTTTGATAAGCCTGCCCAGGCTGAACTAGACAGCTCTTTATGTGGATAACCTTCTAAACGGGAAGCAACATAGTACGTCCTTTCTCCCCATTTGCTTTATAATTGTTATCAACTCCTGACAATTCCAATTTACCTTTCAGCATTGTAAGACAAAAGTTAATTTTATACTTTTCTAGTTTGGTTTTTTTTTTCCCAAATCTGATTTTTTTCAGCACTACGTTACTCTAAAGCAATAAGATAGTAAGTCTATTGCTTTCTTCTTCTTCATCATGATGTTTCTCTTAACTTGATAATGTTAAATGTCAGCAGCAGGTGCTCTTTGAATCACAGAATCATAGAACCTAGAATCATTAAGGTTGGAAAAGACCTCTAAGATCATCGAGTCCAACCGTCGACCCAACACCACCATGCCCACTAAACCATGTTCCTAAGCACCACATCTACTCGTGTTTTAAATACTTCCAGGGATGGTGACTCAACCACTTCCCTGGGCAGCCTGTTCCAAGGCCTGACCACTCTTTCAGTAAAGAAATTTTTCCTAATGTCCAATCTAAACCTCCCTTGGTGCAACTTGAGGCCATTTCCTCTCGTCCTATCGCTTGTCACTTGGGAGAAGAGACTTACACCCACCTCGCTACAACCTCCTTTCAGGTAGTTGTAGAGCGCGATGAGGTCTCCCCTCAGCCTCCTTTTCTCCAGGCTAAACAACCCCAGTTCCCTCAGCCACTCCTCATAAGACTTGCGCTCTAGACCCTTCAGCAGCTTCGTTGCCCTTCTCTGGACATGCTCCAGCACCTCCATGTCCTTCTTGTAGTGAGGGGCCCAAAACTGAACACAGGATTCGAGGTGCAGCCTCACCAGTGCCGAGTACGGGGGCACGATCACCTCCCTGCTCCTGCTGACCACACTATTTCTGATACAGGCCAGGATAGTATTGGCTTTCTTGGCCACCTGGGCACACTGCCGGCTCATGTTCAGCCGGCTGTCAACGAGCACCCCCAGGTCCTTTTCCAACAGGCAGCTTTCCAGCCACTCTTCCCCAAGCCTGTAGCGTTGCCTGGGGTTGTTGTGGCCAAAGTGCAGGACCTGGCACTTGACCTTGTTGAACCTCATACAATTGGCCTCAGCCCATCGATCCAGCCTGTCCAGGTCCCTCTGCAGAGCCTTCCTACCCTCCAGCAGATCAACACTCCCGCCCAGCTTGGTGTCATCTGCACACTTACTGAGGGAGCACTCGATCCCCTCATCCAGATCATTGATAAAGATATTGAACAAGACCGGCCCCAGTACTGAGCTCTGGGGAACACCGCTCGTGACTGGCCGCCAACTGGATTTAACTCCGTTCACCACAACTCTCTGGGCTCGGCCGTCCAGCCAGTTTTTTACCCAGCGAAGAGTACACCTGTGTAAGCCGTGAGCTGCCAGCTTCTCTAGGAGAATGCTGTGGGAGACAGTGTCAAAGGCTTTACTGAAGTCCAGGTAGACCACATCCACAGCCTTTCCCTCATCCACTAGGTGGGTCACCTGGTCATAGAAGGAGATCAGGTTGGTCAAGCAGGATCTGCCTTCCATGAACCCGTGCTGGCTGAGCCTGATCCCCTGGTTGTCCTGCACATGCCTTGTGAGCGCCCTCAAGACGAACCGCTCCATAATCTTCCCCGGCACCGAGGTCAGGCTGACCGGTCTGTAGTTCCCTGGATCCTCCTTCTGGCCCTTCTTATAGATGGGCGTCACATTGGCAAGCATCCAGTCATCTGGTACCTCCCCAGTTAACCAGGACTGCTGGTAAATGATGGAGAGTGGCTTGGCAAGCTCCTCCGCCAGCTCCCTTAGTACCCTTGGGTGGATCCCATCCGGCCCCATAGACTTGTGAGCATCCAGGTGGCATAGCAGGTCGTTAACTGCTTCTTCTTGGGTTATGGGGGGGTTTATCCTGCTCGCCGTCCCTGTCTTCCAGCTCAGGGGGCTGAATATCCTGAGGATAACTGCTCTGACTATTAAAGACTGAGGCAAAGACGGCATTAAGTACCTCAGCCTTATCCTCGTCCTTGGTGGCAATGTTCCCCCCCGCATCCAATAAAGGATGGAGATTCTCCTTGGCTCTCTTTTTGTCATTGATATATTTGTAAAAACATTTTTTGTTGTCTCTTATGACAGTGGCCAGATTGAGTTCTAGCTGGGCCTTTGCCTTTCTAATTCAGTGCTAGTCAGTTTGACTAATGTTTTACAATTCAGGCGTGGCTTTTGAAAATATTGCTGAATACTGTTTGCCTGTCTAAACTAATGAATATGTTATGGTTATTTGCCATCATCGTCAATACAGTTAATGTTAAGAATTAATGCAGGCAGTTTATAGGTTTCCAATTACTTTTCTTCTGTGGGAAAACTCCAATCAAAATAGTGCTGAAAACACTGTGGCAAGCCTGCTACACAGCACCTCTCACAGTGTTGCCCTCACTGTTGTAATTGTCGGGCAACATTTATTCCCAAATATTCAAAAGCTTGTAGCTGTAAGAGACTTTCTGTTGGCTCCATACACCTGCTACTGATAGTCATTGATAGTCATTTTGACTTTCATTAGTTAGGCTTTCATTGTAGTAGTTGACTAAAAACATTAACAAATCAGAACTGAAATGCTGCACAGCAACTTACCAATTTTGAAAAACATACTCCTGGAAAGGTCTTTCAAATTTTTTTTCTTTTTTTTTTCTTTTTTTTTTTTACCCTAAGATGAAACAGAAACAGACGTGGCCATTGCTACATGCAGGGTATGTAGACAGGGCAGATCTGTTTTCAGTTCTCCGATCCATTTTATTCAAAGAGATATTGCGAACAAATGTACCTCATCTTCAGGGAAGCATCACAGCTGCTAGACTATAGGATAAATATCTTAGGATTGATATCCCACAGTTTCTCCTGATGAAGGTTTTATATTTTGGCTAAACGTGATTACACTGGGGCGTGAGATGGAGATATTCCAGACTGAACACTACTGAGAAGATTACTTGCCAAGTTGTGTGAAACTTGAAATCAAATGTATTAAATTTGTCTCCACATATCATTCAAAGCTTTAACAGTGTTTCACTTGCTATTTTGTTATTCTCTGGCTTGTACATTTTAAATTTGATTTTCATTCTGATCTATATTTTTCATCGCAAAACCTTGTAACTGTTTATGAACTGAAATTGTCATTTCCTCTCCCAATAAACCTGGTTGCGAGGAAGGAAGCCTTAATCTCTTTGGAATAGGTTTTTGTGCTGTTAAGCACAATAGAATAATAAAATATAGTTGTAATAATTTATTTAGATTAAATAGCACTAAAGATTTTCCAGAAATTTCTGTACAAACTGCAAGGAAACTAACATTTAAGATGATGCCCTGAACTTTATGAAAGGAACGGGGAGATACTGCTCAAAAAAAAAAAGCTATAAAAGCCAGCTGAAAGAGCGCAAAATCCTTTAACATAAGAAATAAGAAATTCCAGACAGAGGAATGGGCCCTTATTCTCAGTGTAAGAGATTCACTGGTGCATTTGGATATAGGTATCTGGCTCTGGCTCAGGATGGAGCCATAAACTGTCCTCTGCAGAGCAGTGCTGAATCATCTCTCTCTTCTAAAATGAGACAATAAGCAAGAAATAGTTTCCTGTCTTTTATTCATTAGGAAAGATTCAAACTTCTTTTTGTACTTTGAGGGCACAAGAATTCCTATCACCTCTGACAGGGCTGCTCTAAATAGTGTGATGAAAACATTCAAGATGAAGCTATCTCAATCTCTGCTGCTAAAGATGCTCCACTGCCACGGTATATTCCATTATCCCAGGAATGATAGGGAAAGACTTCCTTGCTTAGTCACTGAGGATCACTCTGGGAAGGGAGGAGACCAGAGAAAAATTCAATTCTAGTCTATCTTATAACAATTTTAATTACTACAGTTTTAATTTCCCTGCTTCGTGTCAGGCTGGCATTGTATCTATGTGGGAGGCAAGTCCTGAACTTTTCCAGCTCAGGCTTCACAGGCCAGGGAATACCTCCCTGCGGAGTCTTTATGGAGCTGTGATGTGAGCGAGTCATTTCACTGCTCCGTTTCACAATGTGGATCATTGAGCGCACAAACGTAGGCACTAGGGTAATATCTAATAGAAAGTATATGCACCCAAAGTCTAAGTATTCAGAACTTTAGGCAAAGACCGACCTGGAATTTTGAGTTTTTTTTTTTTTAATTGGGTAGCCACAAACTATTATGAAATGAACCCTGAAGTACTTCACATTCCTTCCTCTGTTTTGAAAAACCTCACAAATTTTAATTGTATGAAGATATGCGCTGTCCACACTGGAATAAACAAAAAAAAAAGCAAAGCAATTGCTTTTAGCTGCAAAAATTCCAGCTCCTTGCAATATATTGCCCAGATCAAAAATCAATAGTGAAAAATGGACTCAGCAAAAACAAATTAACTGTGCAAGTGACTTGGACTTGCTCTGCAAATTTTTCTTCTGCTGTTTTTAACCCTTTAAGATATCAGATGACTGCTACATAAGGAAAGAGGTGCAGTTTTATGATTTGTTTGTTTATGATGTTTTAGCACAATTTGTTAGCACAGCTTTCAGGGTGACTCTCAACATAAAGTTTTCCAGGTACATTCCGATTACTATGGTAAAAGGTGCTTTCTATTCAAAGACGGATTAAAGAATATATGGAACTTGTAGGACTTGTTTCAAATATCAACAAAGAAAAATCACATTTGATCACTCAGGCATATATTCCTTACTGGTATATAGATATGAAATTTACATTTTGGTGTATTTTATCTACTCTTTCTTCTTTCTTTTTTTTTCGTGAAGTACTTCAGGTGCTTTTGTTCTGCAGTTTACTAAATGATGGCTGTGTTCCAAATAGACTTAGGAAAGTGATCAAACCAATATATCATAATACAATTTTCTAAGACTGACTGATTCAAATAGGCTGCTGACTAAGACTGCCAGAAAACAATGAATGTTCAAGATTACTCAGAATGTTAATGTGAATTTTGCCTTCTGTCCCCTTAGCGTTAATTAAAATTAGAACAGACTCTTTCATCCTCTTTATCATTACAGCTTAAACAGCTTCTGACTGACATCTCAGCTGACTTATTTTCCTTCCTAACTTTTACACATATGCCAGCCTGGCCACAAATCTAGACGGTAATTTTTCCTTACGTTATTTGCAAGTCTAATCAGTATTGATGAATAGAAGGAACCGAGAATTCCCTCTACTTCCAAGGACAACCTTTTCCTTTATTCATTCCTTATGCACTGGAGAACTTAGACCTTTGTGAAAAGTGAAGAGTAGATGTATATATCACCTAAATGGTTATAGAAGTAATAGCAACTGAGGATAAAAATAAAAGTATTAGTTTTGATGTTAAAAACATATGGTAAATTGATAATACCGTTAACTAGGCAGCACTAAGTGCTCTCTGTTACTTCAAGATATATTTAGAATACAAACATTATATTCTATAATGTATTTCCTTTCCAAAATCTGTTCCTCAGCAGAATCATGTCATGTACCTGTTATCACTTCTATGATGGAATTCAGCCAAGATGTAACATGCTAGAAGGATTCCATACACCATTTAATTCCCAGTTAATGACTAGAAATACAGCTGAGAGGGAGGTTACCCATCAGCATTTGCCTTTGATTCTGAGGACTTTTCTAGACAAGTCCCAGTGCAGATTGCAGCTTCCAGGACTTTTTTAAGAAATGTTCTTGAACTATAGCCTTTGCAGTGATTCCAGTCATGAATTTTCATAGTGCAATACACTATGAAAACAGGCCATTTAATTCCAAATATTGTGTTGGTGTTGTCTTTTTCTTTAAGAGAGAACAGGCCAAGAGTTATAAGAATATGTCTTTAGTTCTTATGTTCCCTCTCTCTCTCCTGCCTGCTCTCTCTTACCATCTCCCCAAATGCCAGGACAACTCTTAAAGTGAAACCAGTAAATTGCCTGTTCTTTGATACAGCTTTATAACAAAACCTAAGGCTTTAATACTTTTTGAATCATAGTAAAAGGTGTACGTAGGACAAGCCTTTCATTCATTTTACATTGGCCACTGGAAAATAAAAAGTCATTTGCTGATTAGATGGGCTGGGAACAAAGTAGTGGTGACAATGTGAATTAATAAATGTTGAGGCATATGGCTCCAGAAAAGCTCATTTATATCACAAGAATAACATGGCAAGATCTTCATAGATCTTCCTCTCTTTATTTTATGCTGTGGGATGATTAATAGATTAGGTGTGTTTGTGTGTTTGTGTTCTCTGACGTCTGGGATTCCCAACATAAACAAATGCCTCCCTGCTTCAGTATCACCACAACATTTATTATTTTTCCAAAAGTAGAAACATGTAGAAAGAGCAAAAATAATTTTTAATTTAAATTCTTCATCCTTTCTTAAGGTTATTTCTCCCTTTTCACATTCTCTAGTAAAACAAAAGTTCTTTCTGTAAAATAAAACAAAACACACAAAAAAAGAGAAAACTTGTTTCAGGTATTCATTTGAGATATTTTTTCATCTGTAGCTTTTGTACTTCTAAAGCCTTAGTACAAATGACAGCAGTTAAGCGGAATCTTCAAGCCCCTAAGTAACAGCTTGAGAGAAACAGCAAAACTGGCTTTCACAGAAGTTATGCACATATTCCTTCAATTAGCAGTGAGATACTTATACTTATCAAGGACATTGTCATTTGTAGAGCTTCCCTGCCTCCTCATCTGTTTTCACAGCTACACTGAATGCATTTGAAACTGAAGAATGATCAAAATCTAAACAGCTGTCAGTTTGCAGAGTCTCCAGCCTCTGCATATGTGCTGCCACTCTGCCAAGGCCATGCCTAAATGCCAGTTATAACAAGGAGGACATGCATATTGTGTTATATTAGTTGCTACTAATTTTCCCAATTATTGTGGCTAGCACTATTAATTCTTCCATCAGAATGAACAAATTGGACAGGACAAAGCAATGGAAAAATATCTGTCTAATTATAAACACCCTCTAAACAACACCTTCATCAGGACTAATCATGCCCTTATCATCATTGCTACATATTCAAAATCCCAACTGAGGAAAAAACCTATCTTTTCCTTACAATTAGTGCCTTATTGTTTACTTGCTCACACCAATTTTAAGCTCTGCAAACTCTGAGATTTTTTTTTGTCTCTCAGTGTTCAGAACCTGAGTTTGAAATTGGCAGCTCCCTATATGTACAAATTCCTCCCAGAAATTTTCAAGAATAAGAACAGCTAGGGCCCAAAATCACAGGAAAAAATCCAGAAAATACATATTCATGTTATTCATATGACTGAGGTACCTAGTACACCTAAGAGTTGTCTTCTCAATAGTTTCTTTTTGTAATGTACCACTCCTAGCCTGTAAGGTACTTCTGTAACATACCACCCCTCGCGTACCTACCTCTAGCAATGTAACTTACAGCTCAGGTGTGGCAGCTGCATCTAAAGTTTCCCATTACTCTTTCTTGATCATATTTGCCTTTCCCCCCTCTTTCTAGACATTCTGATCATCTGCCAATGTCTTCCAACCTGAGACCATTTTAATACTAGCTTGATGCTTGGAAATGAATGCAACAGAAATGAAGGTTGTACGGCTAAAAGAAAAGAACAACAGATCCAGAGATAGAACCAATATAGAAGTATGTACATCTGTTGTATTAAAGTGAAAAAAAACCCAAAACCCACTGAGGAAAAGAAAATGGTGAAAAATTCAGTTGAGAACCATGTAGTCCTCAGGTCTCTTTGTCTTATACAATGATTCCTGATTTTTGAAGTGAAAAGCCAGAGTAATCATGACATGGATGAGAATTAAAATACTGATTATATAAATACATTAAAAAGGGAAACTGGGCATCTAAAGTGACTAAGACAGTTACAGGGATATATTTTGCTGGCTTGTAGGTATATCAGCATGCACTGAAAAGATGAAACTCATGATAGTTTCTTAATCCTTAAAAAGACAAAGATAAACATAGAGACTTCCTTTCAAGTATTTTATTGCATATATAAATCTATGTTACCAGTAGTTTTAATTAAATGTAATTCCTCTCTCTGTCTCCATCACTTTCAGGACTGAGGCTAAGGAGAGAATTGTTGTCACTTTTCATACAAATATAGATAATATAATTAGTTTCCTGAAACAAACAAACAAAATGGCCTGTGTATATTTACTTTCTGCCTAAATCCCTCCAAAGCAGTTTCAAGTAGTGATATTCAATGCTGTACTGTTGCAATTGCTATTTGTCCATACTGGTCTTTACATGTAGACTACAGGATTTTAGCCTACCTTCTGGTAGGAGGCTCTTATCAATTAATATCTGGAGAACAAGAGAAACCTGACCAGGATTTGACTCCATACTCTTATCTTTTTACAGTTTTTTGTCAGAAAACAGATTTTCAAACAGTTTAGCCAGTAAGGTTAAACTAGCTTGTTAAATGAGCTAAGACTAGGATAGTAAGTAGAATTCCATTCTTCTTATAATATGGTTTCATAAATTTTGTGGAGGATGCTGTAATCCAAAGATAGCATTAGAAATACTTAGGTAGATACTGAAATTTGATGTACATGTGAAGAGCTGCTACATTTCAGCAGTGAATTAAGTTACTTCTGAGTACTTTTCATACAGGCATGCTGAGTATCTAAGCACATTTAGGACCCTCCATCATGAAATGCCCTATATAAATGTAAATCTATACTAATATCTACACAGTATCAAAGTTATTCCATAAACTGCAAAGTGGCATGTGAAGTAAAGTAAGAAATTAATCATTGTGTATCACAAGGCTACTTGCATACAAGTAGTTTATGACAAATATTTTACATAATACGCTTCATCCAAGAAAGAAAGAGTAAATTTGATACATAAACAGAGACACATATTTGCCCATACTGCAAAGAGTAACACTGAAACACAGGTATATTGGAAATAACTGACTGGAGAAGCAAACTATCTTCCAGCCCCATTTCATTCATAGATGAAATGTCTTATTAATTTAACACGAGATAAGGAGCACAATACTATGGAATAGCCTAGCCTTGTTTTGTAAGTAAGTCTCCAGTTGAATTTCAAGCAGTTAATTTGGGGGGTGGTAAAGGGAAGCAAAACCAACAGAAACACTATTTTTTTGATTTGTGCACGCAGAGAGAATTTTTCAAATGGACCTTCTGGAACCAACCAAGTCTGGTCCTACCATCCAGATTCACCCCACCTGACTTCAGCCACCTGACACACTTTAGAAATATAATAACTACAGTTTCTCTTTCAAGTCAGGGGCAAGAAGAAAACCCTTTAGAGAGAAACATTACTTACTGAGGTCTAATCCAAGGCAACCAAACCTGATCCTTCATATCAAAATCTTCATATGGCTACACTCACAGGATTTGTACTAGATTTTTCAGGGGGAGGCAGGAAAGGGAAGTGATGCCCAGTTGATGCCCAGCTGTAAAAGTGTGATGACAACTCACCACCAAGGAACTGGATTGGGCATGTCAAGACATGACCCATGACATGGGTCACGGTCTTTCCCAGTTGGTTTCCTCCTGCATCTGTGGATTTAGCCTAGATAAAAGCCCTTCTCCCCTGTGGCACAATACCAGTCCCATGTGGTAGACCAAGCAGAGGACATAAACTTGTACTGCCCATTAGCCACATGCAGCCCAACAGTAAGTTTTGTTCAGCTGTGAACTGGCTTTCAGAGAGACAAATAACTCTGTAAATGCTAAACAACCTAATAAATTGTAATAGTTGACCACATCTTTTATCTATAGGCTTTAGAAAAACACAACTACAGTATTAAAATGTCAAGATGTTTGTTGTTATTAACAAGGCCAAAAATAGATCTTTTACGAATGTGAAAAATGAGGGCAGCAGAATTTAATACGATCTCTGATGACCTAAAAAAAGCCCATTTACAGTTCTTTTGCTGTGTACTAGAACAAGCCAAAATAAAGCTAATTTATCTCCAAATCAGCAAATTGCTTTTTAGTAAATGGCCCACGAGGGGGCAATAGAAACATTAGGGAATCTTTGACATGGTAAATAATTAAGAGACTGGTCAAAACCTTGATAGAAAGTCCCCATTGCCTGCAAATTACAAGACCTCAAGGGCACTCCTGCAGAAAAGGAAATGTACAGTAACACAGGAAATGACTCAAGTGCCAAGTCCAACACAATAGCATTAAATATTAAATATATTCCCAAAGGACTGGAACTTTACATCAGGATCTAATTTATGCCTTGTATCATGGGAACTTATACATGTTAATGGTTCAAGTGATAAATTCAAATAAAAAACCCAACAGTGTAATAATCTACAAAAGGAAGTACATTAATAGGTCATGTATATAGTAAGAGCCTCTTAAATTGACCAATTAAGTCATAAAAGACAAAAATAGGTACCATAATTAAGTATTCTATAAGCAAATGTCTAACAAATACTCAACATTTTCCCTTCATTTGATGAAATTTTAAAGACAATAGGCCCATACTGAAATATTTTTATTTCACTGAGCTACAGTAACTCCTGAGCAAGAGTGATTTAGATTCCCAAAGCACTATGATGATTTTCACCAAAACCACCTTTGCTTTTAATAATCCAGGACCTGTGCTGCTCTCACTCAGTCAATAATATCTCCCTCCCAACTGCAACAGCAAAGTCAAGTACCCAGTCCTCCATATAAAAAGCCAATATTGTTCCCCTGAGCTCTACTTATTTTTATTGGGGATTATCTAGATTTGAAATTAATCATAAACACAAAATCAATGAAAATCATGTCATAAAAAATGTGGTAACATACATTAGGCAAGAACAAAAACAGATTTTCAGAATGTCAGTTACCTTACATTGTAAATGCAAAATAATATTTTTAGTTATTCTAAAAATCAAATAAATAGAACAGAGTATAAGCAGTCCCACTAGGTTAGCCTATATCAAAATGGAACCTCAAAATAATCTTCTTACTGCACCCATTCCAGCCAATGATCCTTTTCCTTTTTTTTCTCATTTCCTTAACCATTGCACTCATGTTACAGCTTTTTGCACCAACAAACAGCTTAATGTAAATTATGAATAAAGCCATTAATTAACAGACATTCCACTAGTCTTATATCTTGAGACAGCACAACATATTTACACCTACACAAGGCAGACAGAGGCTGAAAAGTATTCATACATTTATGTCTGCTGGTACATTGCAACCCTGCTAATATTTAAGGTTTGAGCAGCTGCTAATCTCCACTTTATACCAAGGTGCATGGCGATCTTCTTGTGTGAACAAGTATTGCTCTGTGACTAATTTAAAATTAGAGACTCTTTGACCACTTGTAACTAAGCCATGCTTGAAAATTGGTCACAAATTGTGAAAAACTATTATTCTCAGCAGGCCTTGACTTATTAAAGAGGTAGAGATGAGCATATTTGTGTCTTGTCCTAATTCTTTTCAGATAGTGACAGTGTGCTTGGCACTATACAAAACTTAGAGCTGAAAAGAACCCTGTTAAGAGGCATATAAAATCCAGATATGGAGGGGCATCCCTTACATGTGCTGGCTAATCTTATCACAAATTCAGGGTGCAGTTTGATGAACAAACATTATGATTTTAGGGGAAAAGCAAGGTGCTATGTTAGAGAAATCAATAATGTAACAATGCCCCTTTGGTTAACTGGAATTGATGGACTTAACAGAAATATTTAGCAGGAGCACTTAGAAATAGGAACCAAAGCATCAGAACAGGAAAAACAGTTTGAAGCACAGGAAAAATGATGATGAGTATAAAAATAGAATGAGGAGAAAGCAGTAATGTAGACTGTTATGCACATTGCTTGAAGAAAGTAAACCAGGAGCTTCATTTTTCCTTAACTAAGTCCAAAAGTATCAAAATGACCTGAAAACTTAAATTTTCAAACTAATTTTGGACAATAATCTCATATGACTTTCAGAGAAAAAAAGGACTTATAAGCAAGTACAAGAATATCCCTCTGACTCTCTCAATCTCTCCCTGCTGTTGCAGGACTTTCTAATCAAAACATTATACAGTGCTCACAAAGCAACATCATTTACAGACTGCAAGCAAATTTGAATCTAATTGTGCAAGGGAGATGAGATCTATCGGTATGTGTTTGCACATCTGTGTGTGACACGCAGCGGCTTCTAAATTACCTATATCATGTAGTCTTGCATCTGGTATGGAATAATGCCAGGCAACAGGACAGACTGGGGTCAACTGGTTGGAAAGCAACTTGGCAGAAAAGGATCTTGAAGTCCTGGTGGGTGACAAATTGACCATGAGCCAGCAACGTGCCCTCGTGGCAAAGGCGGCCAACAGCCTCCTAGGCTGCATTAGGTAGAGCATTGCCAGCAGGTCGAGGGAGGTGCTCGGCACTGCTCACCCCTGCTCAGCACTGGTGAGAAACACCTGGAAGACTGTGTCCAGTTCTGGGCTCCCCCGTAGAAGAGAGACAGGAACAGACAGAAGTGAGTCCAGAGAAGGGCCACGGAGGTGATTAAGGGCTTTGAGCATCTTTTTGATGAGGAGAGGCTGAGAGAGCTGGGACTGCTCAATTTGGAGAAGAGAAGTTCAAAAGGAAACCTTATTGCTATCCACAACCCCCTGATCAGAAAAGATGAAGCCAGACTTCTCAAAGGTGCCTAGTGATAGGAGGAGAGGCAACAGACACAAATTGGAACATAAGAAATTTGTATTGGATAAAAAGAAAAAAAAATTATCATGAGAGTGGTCATATACTGGAACATGTTTCCCAGGGAAGTCGTGGGATGTCTGGTTTTGGAAGCCTTCCAGACTCTAACGGACATAGCCCTGACTGAGCATCTTGATATAATTACCCCTGCTTTGAGAAGACGGGTGGACTAGGTTACCTCTGGAGGTCCCTTCCAACCTGAATTGCTCTATGATTCTACTGTTTTCTTCTGACTCTGCATTTTCACTGGCAAGCCTTTTTAAAAATTTAAAAGAAACCAACCAACCAGAAAACAACATGTGCTGTAATAAGAAAAAAATACTTTATGGCAAAATAACTAAACATTTTTGGCACATTTGGTATTGTTACCTGGGCTAATGGTGTCTGTATTCAAATAATTAAACCACAGAAAAACATATAGCACATACGGGCCATACTTTTAAAACAGCCCTTCTTTGTGCTGGCCGTTTTCCAGGTGGTCACAGCTCTTCATATACAGACGTGCATTTAGCAGCCACCCATCACAATCACCTAATGAGGGGAACCCGTTGCTGCAAAATTGTGTTTTGGAAATGATGAAAAATAGAAGAGGAAACCTGGTTAGAACAGGTCTGAATTTTGACTCCATAGCCCTCTCTCTACATTTTTCTAAGAAATCATGCAATGTCAAGGAGCTAATAAGGACTTTTTTCAGTCGATGTCATTTACAATTGATCAGCATTTGGTAACACACTCTTCTGTGCGCTCTCTGATTACATTCAGTGGGTTTACACTGAGACTTAAACAATAGTATCTTCTCATCCTGGGGAGATTCCTTTGGCAATAGATCTAGAAAATGCCAGTCTGTAAGATGAAACTTCACACGGTCTTCTGCTACTGTGTCAAAATATGGGAAAACTTTGAATATTTATTATGAATGATAGCACTGATATAATAGTTATGATAGTGCCTTATGTAGTTTTTCGTACACTCTAAGAGAAAAGAACACTTATAGCAGAAGTGGAACTCAAAGCAAACTTATTATTTATTTATCTAGGTTCCTAAGAAAAAATTACTTGCACCATCAAGAACATTCATTTTAGCAGTACTTTTATAGTCTGCTGAGGGCATTACAGTCAATCATCTGACTACAGTCCAGAATATATTCTTCTTTTTATATAAGCGCTGTCAAAGAAAGCTTTTAAACCTACTGTTGTGGGGGTTTTTTAAAGAACAATCAGGAATTATCAAGTAGAGAGGAGATTAATTAAAAATCCAAGCTGTCTTTATGACTGGGAATAATGTATTAATTAAAGGCCAAACCATCTGCATTTCCTTGGCAGCAAGAGATTATTATGTCAGGGTGTTATGACACTGTATAACAATGTCACAATACTGATACTTCCATCTCTTTTTGATGGGTGATCATATCATTACGAAGGATGTGAAACATAACATCACACTAAATCAGCCACATAAATCTGTGTATCTCCTGATAACTTTGTGACACCATTTGTGCTGCAAAAGCTGTCTTGCTGAAGGTATAATGGGTCCATTACAAGGGAGACAGCTCAATTCTTATTTTCATGTATTTGAAAATCTTGCATGTCTGTGAAACACGGAGATAAAATATTTTATTTGAAACTTACCAAAATTAGAAAACATACATACACAAAATATACCACAAAACTCCCAAGAAAAACAAACTAAATCATATGCACATAAATACACATATACACACATACAAATTCTAGCTAAAAATCATTAATGAAAAGTATACCTAAAAGATACAGAAGAAATGGAAATGCATTTTTTTTTATAAAATAGGCTGCAGAAAAAAAATGTCTAAATTATAAACATTTGTATTCTGTGATTAATATTGTTAATCTATAGATACAGAATTTATTTCCTTTCCTGTTCCTCTTGCTAAAAAAGGTCCAAAGCATCAAAATGTATTTTTACGATGTCTTCAGGAAAAGTCCAAGAACAATGTAGATACCTGTGTAAATTGAATTTTTTTCTTCTTTCTGAACTCTGCTGAACAAGTAGAAAATAAATGTAAATGAGGAAGGAAAGCAGCCAGAGTTCCTCTGGGTTCCACTGGGAATGTAAAGAACATACTGCTGGTGATATTTCTGCTGTTGTATTTAGTGCCAACAAATCTCCAAAGAATTTTTGTTTCACAACAGCAAACTGTTGCAAACCTCAGTTAATACACTCCGCATAATAGCACTTCTAAATTCATACAAGGTTCCTTTCTGCCTCCTCAAGCTAAGCACCTAGAGACCCCAAAGCAAGACAGGAAAAAATAACCACTGCATACATTAGAAAATATGTAACTACAAAGCCTTAGTCTGTAGAATTACTAAGCTTTTTAGTATTATACTTTACTGTAAGTACAAGGTATTTTACAAGCATTGAAGCCAACAAGTCAAATGGGTAGACTAATGTAATGGCTAATACAGCAGTATTAGGAAGCATGTTTTGTCTAATAATGAGATGGTAAGGAAATGTATGAAAAAAGAAGACAGAAGAAGTGAGAAGGAGAGAAGGAAATGGTAAAAAGTTGCTACACCTAATCTATCACATATGTAAAGGTCAACTAACAAAAAGAAAAAAGGTTTTCTCACTTTTCTTGGCAGAAGTAATGCCTCTCTATCTAGCAAACAATGTCCAACATCTGCTGACTTCTCTGAGAGCAGAGAAAGACCCAGAGAAAGAAATTAATATCCACAGAAGAAGAAGACATGAGGCATAAGGAAGATTAAACCATAGAATCAGAGAATCATAGAATAGTTTGGATTGGAAGGGACCTTTAAAGGTCATCTAGTCCAACCCCCCTACCATGGGCAGGGATATCTTCAACTAGATCAGGTTGCTCAGAGCCTCGTCCAACCTGATCTTGAACGTTTCCGGGGATGGGGCACCTACAGCTTCTCTGGGCAACCTGTGCCAGTGTTTCACCACCCTCATTGTTAAAAATTTCTTTCTTACATTCCAGTGTAAATCTACCCTCTTTCAGTTTAAAATCGTTCCCCCTTGTCCTGTTGCAAGAGACCCTGCTGAAAAGTTGTCACCATCTTTCTTATAAGCCTCCTTTAAGTACTGAAAGGCTGCAATAAGGTCTCCCCAAAGCCTTCTCTTCTCCAGGCTGAACAGTCCCAGCTCTCTCAGCCTTTCTGCATAGGAGAGATACTCCACTTCATGGCCCTTCATTGGACTCCCTTCAATATGTCCATGACTCTCTTGTACTGTGGAGTCCAGAACTGGACACAGCATTCCAGGTGTGGTCTCACCAGTACTGGCAATGCTTTGCCTAGTGCAGTCCAGGATACCATTGGGGTTCTTTGCGGCAAGGGTCCATTGCTGGCTTATGTTCAACCTGGTGTCCAGTAGGACCCGCAGGTCCTTTTCTGCCAAGCTGGTAGGTGGCCCCCAGAACATCTTGGTGCCTGGGGTTGTTCCTCCCTAGTTGCAGGACTTTGCATTTCTCCTCGTTGAATTTCATGAGGTTCCTGTCAACCCATTTCTCCAGCCTGTCGAGGTCCCTCTAGATGGCAGCATGCCTTCTGATGTATGAGCCACTCCTGGTTTTGTGTCAACAGCAAACTTGCTAAGGGTACGCTATCCTATCATCCAAACCATTAGTGAAGATGTAAAACAGGACTGGACCCAGTCTTGTCCCCTGGGGTACACTGCTCGTTACTGGCCTCCAACTAGACGTTGCATTGCTGATCACCATCCTCTGAGCCTGGCCATTCAGCCAGTTTTCAATCCATCTGACCGTCTGCTCCTCCAACCCATACATCAATAGCTTCCCTAAGAGGATCTTATGGGAACCGTGTAGAAAGACTCACTGAATTCAAGGTAAACAATATCCACTCCTTTCCCCTCATCTGCCAGGCCAGTAGAAGGTTCATAAGATTTCATCATTGAAGGTTATCAGGTTGTTCAAGCATGATTTCCCCATGGTGAATCCACGCTGACTACTCCTGATCACCTTCATGTCCTTCATGTGCCTGGAAATGGTTTCCAGGATTAGTTGTTCTATTCCTATTTCCTTTTTTTTTTTAAATTCCAAATGACACAAGTGAAATATTCCCATTGTTTTGTCTGGAAAATAAATGACACCTGAGGAGAATACTATTTATCTAAGCCTTGACAATGAAAAAAAACAGAAGTATCAGTGCATTAAATATGCATTGCTAGGCACTTGCAGGTACAAAAAGTTGTGCTAATATAAGTATTATGAGACTCTCTTACTGGAATAGATGGCAAAACCTAGAAAAGTGCTCTCAGGGTTTTAACACTTCCATCACATGAGAAAGTTCATATTTTGTAAGTAAGAATTGTCTGATATTGAGTAACTGTTTCTGAATGTCTCATTTTATGTAGAACAAGACTGAGAGACCCATGAAAAGGAGAGGTATGAAAAAAAGTATGCACTGTAAGAACTACACTGCACTGTAAGAACACTAGTAAGAAAGATTAATAAGGGTTTGGGGCCAGGAAACACACAAATGTGCACACATGAAATGAAATCATGGAATCAGGAAATAGATCATCCTCTATGAATTAATTTAAACTGAAGTCAAAGTAAGAAATACTTATAGCCAGCTTGGCAGTTGCTAGTTCTACCTACATAGCAGACGTACAGTTTCACAAGGTACCTGCAAAACATCTTTTAGAAATTAAATCTCTATGGATAATGAAAAAATGGAAGAGTTTTGGTGTGCCTTAAACTTATCAAGACCCTTTTATTTGGAAAGGCTGTTTTCACAATAGACAGGTGGTTGGAATATAGGAAATTTAATATCCTATATATGAGGTCAAATTATGGTTACCTCGTAGGTTAGTGACACAGCTTGGAAACAATCAATTGGTCAAAATAGGCACTAACTAGGCTTTCAGCCTGGATCCTAAAATAATATCTCAGGAGTGTTATTCTTAGCTTTGTTGATGATACACAGAGGATAGACTCCTAATTTATTGTGTGTGAATTGGATGCCTAGTATAGGTAGTAAAAATATGTCCACTTATTTCCAAAACTCTTAAATAGAAGGATGATATACAGAGCAAATATATGTACACCAGTTTTATGAAGCAACAAATATTTTAGCAGATCTGCATTCTTTTTTTAGATAAAATAATGCTTTTAAAAATTAAATCTCAAAAACCTAATTGTTTTTCATCTTAATTAGAAAGCAAATAAAAAAAATCCTATAGACCTCAAGATCATTTCTGAATAGGGCTTCTGTTTGGAAGATAGATTGATTTTATTTGGTAGTCTACAGTTAAACATAGAAGAGGTGCAGTTTTACAAGGTACCTCCAAAACATCTTTTAGAAATGAAATCTCTGTATCTCCACAGATGAGATAATTAGAATTTTGTAGTTGGATGATTAACTGAGAATACACTATTCTAAATCTTTCTTCAGTGTTTTGAAAAATCTACATTTCCACATGATCTATTTGGATTTTTACACTTGTATCTATTACGAATTCAGGCAAGTACCAAAGGACTTACTCTCCAGTCATTCTCTATGGCTTTAATTTCATTAAAGCAAATTCATTGCAAGCTACTTTACTGTTAAGACAGCAGGGTGTTGTAAATTTTATTTTAACTGTTTGGAATGTATGATCCAACAAAATTAACAGAAAAAAAAAAAAACCCTCCTGCTGTTGTGGATGTAGTGCTATTAGGTTTACTTGCTGAATCTCACTTGCCGGGGGGGGGGGGGGAAGTAAATTAGTCAGAGTTTTAAAAACCTCAGGAAAAGGCAACAGAAATTAGATTTGAGCAGTGACTGGGCACAAATCTATCATGAAGATGAATGATCTTACAGAAATCTGCACTAATGCATTTGTACAAGAGAGACGGATTTGATTTAATCATCTTGCAAAAAAAGAACACTGTATAACTGACATGTCTGACTTATGAGACTCAACTCACTCTATCACCAATAGAAAGAAAGCGAGCCATTTTCATGAGGCTACTCAGCTTATCCAAGTTCTGATGGTTTAACCTGGCAGGCAGCCAAACCCCACGCAGCCGCTCGCTCACTCCCCCCCTCCCCGGTGAGATGGGGAGAGAATTGGAAGGGTAACAGTGAGAAAAACTCATGGGTTGAGGTAAAGACAGTTTAATAGAACAGAAGAAAATTATAATAATAATAATGATAATGATAAAATATACAAAATGAGTGATGCACAATGCAAGTGCTCACCACCCGTGCTGACCGATAACGAAGTAACAATTGCTACTTCCTGGATCACGCCTACCATTCATATACCGAGCATGACGTCACATGGTATGGAATACCTCGTTGGCCAGCTGGGCCAGCTGTCCTGGCTGCGCGCCCTCCTCCCAGCCTCTGCATTTGGTAGAGCATGGAAGCTGTCCTTGACAGGGCACTTAGCAACAACTGAAAACATCAGTGTGTTATCAACATTCTTCTCATACTAAATCCAAAACACAGCACTAGGAAGAAATTTAACTCTATCCCAGCCGAAACCAGGACAAGACTCTATTTAAGGACCAATATCTATTTAACAACTGTTTGGCTTTTTTTTCTTTTTAATTCTTTCTTTTTAAGGGGCAAGAGGGGTACCTGAAATTCGTATTCCTGCAAAACGAAGATCAAATAATAGTTGGTAGTACATGCTGGTACAAGGATGCTCTTGCTTCTACATCATTTAAGAGGAAAACATCACTGGCTGGCCCCACTTGTGAATTACAGGGATGCTCTTTGGGCCTGGTTGAGGGAATACAGAGATTAGAACAGTTGATTTGACTAACACCTTTTGCAGTTGCAGGAGCCTCAGGTCAAAATTCTCTAGCTTGTTTTAAAAGTCCAGATAAAACCATTTCTGTTTATTTTATCTTACATTTATTAATCTGTGACATTTAAAAGTTTCCTAAGAAGCTCATGGAGATATCTTGAAACAGGCTATACCAACGTCTCTAGTAGCACAATGTCTCATTTTCTGACTCTTCCCAGCACATAATATTTTAACACAGACCCTGAAATTTCGTTTCTAACTTCAGTTTGAAGCAAGAATGAAGACAATATAGACTTGCTGCCAGGAAAATGGGGTGTAGCATGTGAGGGACATGCAGAAACAGCTCTACTGGCAAATCCTGAAAGTTGCATGGTGGAGAATTTTTTTTAAAAAACAAATTATTTCGTAATGTGACAAGGGGGTCCCTGCATTTTCTTTATGAACTAAAATATAAAGCAATTGTGTAGGTCAAGCACAAAACTGATTAAATAGCATATGCACATAAATCAATAAATCCCATTAAAACCAATCCCTATTTGCATTTTGGCCTGTTTGACACCATTAAGATGAAGCTACTAATCTATTAATTCCATCAATATCTAATACTCTGAGATTAGAAATAAGAGGGACTAATTGTGAACTAATTAACAGAAATCTTTGCCTGCTGGCATAATAATATTTTGTTAATCTAAAATTTGACTTACAATCTTGCTATATTATTACATCAAGAACATAGGGGCTTGTTTATCTTAGCTAGCGTATGGCCTTGAGTATTAATCATCTCTACGTGTGTGATTCTTGAAATTCATAATAAAAGCTTAAAAGCAAAGTTAACTATTTAGCCACTTGCAATTTAAATACAGGATGGAGGAAAAGTGCTACTAGTATCACGTCTCACCCGATACAAGAAAAAAACAACTTCCACGCTAACAAAAACATCTCTGCAAGGAATAAAACACGTTCTCTGGGTTCAACTGCAAGAACTTTTTAAAATTCTGTCCAACACTGTACTTGCAATGCAAACCCAACCAGTTCATGGAATACAGACTCTCAAAGACATAACAGTCCTTCCACAGCATTGTAGTAGCCTGGGCAGACAACGTAACATGCTGCATATACAGTTTCACAACCAGAGCAAAGACAAGTTTCAAGGCTCCCAACCTATTGGAGCTATTTTTTTTTTTTGTTGGTTACTTTTACATAAATTAAGCCAAATACTAGACAAATTTACTTCAAAATGAATTATGAGGATATTGTGATCAGAGCCCTGGAAAGCAGTTTTGATGAATTTCTCTGCAGATACATTAAAATTCTTTGTGGATTTAGAAACAGGACATAGATCTATTTTTAATCCTTTACTTTTATTTTGTGCCACAAAATCTTCATTAATAGCATGCTGGGACTAGAACTAGCTCTTTTATTTTATAATTTCTCATTTCTCAAACATCAAGAAAATACCACTAACACTGTGATTAATTCTGTCTTTAGTAAGACTTATCTCCCTTGAGCCAGTCTGATAAATTACTTACATCTTTATATATTTTACATAGATGAATAATATCTCTATTTGATACCTCCAAATATTGTAGGAATTAAGAGCTTTTTAGAATATTCTGCAGCACTGCCTACACTGTTGAATGAAATAAGATGGGGCTTCCCCTAACCAGCTGTTGTAGAAGGAAAACTGATGGATGTGTTTAAGAAAAAGAGGGAAAGGAGAAATTTATTTAACAGTTCACAAGAACAGATATAATAAAAATGTTCCAGGAAGACTCAGGTCGGAAATGAGAAGCCTGTCTCTCTATTTGGAATTTAATTAGTATTTAAAAATGAACTTTTTCACTGACATGAATAATGTAAAAATGAGGATAATTAAGAAAAGTTCATTACAGGACTCTATAATTTATGACAAAATATACTTTATCAAAGTGGAAACTATTTTATTGGAACGCAATAATATCCTTTTTAAAGTATTGCTAAGAATTAGAAATATTTTTAATCACAACTTTCTTAAGTCAGAAAATACTTCATTTAATCATTGTTAAAGTATTTTGCTTGTTATAAAAATCCTTATCACAGGTATTTTAAAACCTTAGCAGCAAATATAAGAACAGCTGACCAGAAGAAATCTAAAAGTAAAAAAGACCTTGTGAGTTACTTGGAAAGGCTATTGAACTGAACAAACATTTTTTTCATATATCACACATAATTAGAAGGCTAAATTTTTGTTTTAGATATCCTACTTAATTTTTCTTAATTTTTTTTTTAATTATTATTTTAAAGGAATTTATCCTCCCTTATTGCTATAGAAAATGCTTTAAAAATCCAAGCAGTTGTAATAATTGAGAGGAGCAATACAAGTTACAACAAAAATGCTATTATTAGCTCTGTGGATTTCTTTCACTGTCTGGAGAACTGAAGTTGTGACAGGTATAGCAAAACTCCACAAACCTTAAAAACGCTGCTAAGAAAAGGTAATCTGGCATGTCCACTATACTGTCAGATTGCACTACAGTACACAGTAACCCTCTGTGTACTGAAAGATCTGACATTGTTTCTTGTTCATTTCACTATGGGCATTCCTGTTCGAGTTCCCTAATTTGTTCATTATTTAAGTCCATTACTACTTGTTGATAAAGTTTATATATTCACAGACTGTATCTTGCACTCTCTAATAAATTATTGTAACTCAGTTGAAGAATTAATTCATATATATATTTAGAATGTCCAAGAGAGAGTATTGTGACATTTAGAACAATGTTCTTTTATATCTAAATATCTGAGCTCACATGTAACAGAAGTGAATTTGTCTTTCAGATTATCAGTACCTGACATGTTCCCACAAAGCTTAAAAAGTTTCTAAAAGTGAGGTTTTGAAATACAAAGAGCAAAAGGAACTAAACAAGAATAAATGTATTGGCAGCATTAATGGCAAGACAGTTGGTTCTAGGTCATTTGTTTCACATGACAGAAATAATAGCTAATGGATATGTAAAAGTACTACGTTAACTTTTCGTATTTCTGCACATCCAGGTTTTTTTCTATAGTTCTAAGGCACTAAAATGTCGTAAAATCCATTTTTCCTGAATGAGTCAGATGATCTTCACCACTCTCTTTTGTGAAGCTTTACTGGATTACCAATTTACAACTGAGTTCACTGGTCAAGTTTTTAAATTCTTGATATGTTAAAATAGAGAAGTTATTATACTCCATCCACAAGGGTTTGTGTGGTGTTTCTGCAAGTCACAAATCAGAGTGAAAAAAAAAATTTTCTAAAATTCTGCAGCATTTCAATATTTTATTGAATAATAACACTGTTAATTGAAAAGAGTCTTCCGGATTATGTAAAATCATCAGAATTATTGATTTGTAAATGCCATAGAACTGTACTATAGAGACAAAAGGAAAAATTATGAGAATGTAACTTTTTATTCCCTATACCCCTTTTCCTTTTTAACCCCAGTTTTATTGACTTTTTTAAAGTTTTCCAAGCTTTCACTTAAGTGAAGGAATTTGACAAATCATCATTAAAATGATGATTTCTACTATCTTCAGTTTAGCTTAATTCTCACACTCATGGACTTAACTATCGTTCATGTAACCTCTATTATGAGTGTTAAATGTATTAAAGTGATAAATCCAACACAGCAGATGAGCTATTAAGAAGTGTTAAGAACTGCCCAGCAAATGGAAAATACAAATTCTATCTAAAATGACAACCAAACAACAAGTATTCAGTGAAGAATATACTACAAACAGCAAAATATGCTACTTTGAACAATAATTATGTTAGACAAAATGTAATGATTCTGCTATATTATAGAAAGCAAACTAAAGGCACAGATGTAAACTCTACAGAAATGTAATGTTTCCTGGAGTCCCAGGTGAGTACGGTCACCAAATCAGAGTACAGTACATACCATCAAGGTGGGTTTATGTATGTGCAGATGTAATCTTTTCAATTCTTCCCTTCTGCCTATCTGTGACATAAGTAGATTTAGAATGGATTGTCACAAACCTCATTTTATAGTATCTTAGCAGAAATTAGCTATGAGGCAAAAGGTACTCATTTCTGTACTCTACCGTTTCAGTATGTTTTTTATTGTTGTATATTTTGCATTCTAAAATCTTGTGAGAGGTTTTCCACTTTTAACTTTTTGAGCAGGTTAGTGCTTCAATGGCAAAAGAACAACAGTTGGAGAGTGAGAGAAGAGTATTCACACCACTTACTTTAGTCATCTAGCTCAAACACCTAATTTAAGAGTAGTTTCCACAGGGCTTAGAGAAAAGCAGCATCTCCAGAGAGGGATTCAGAACTGCTAAGTTACACTGGTGCTCATGTCAGGAGATATTTATGAATATACTCTTCTTTTTCTTCTGAAATCTGCTGACTCTGTGATCCATTGTTCTTTTTTAATCACTTTAAAAATCAATGCTAAATTTCAGTGATGCCGCATCCTCTTGCAGATGATGAGACTATATTCTTTCCTTATCTGACTCGCTTAAATTGCAGGCTCAGTGACAATGCCTGTCTTCACATTTCTTCCTGGACAAGACGAGAATGCTATCATTCACAGTGTTATAAGGAGTTTAAACACTATCACTTGCAATTCTGTGCTGAGCAAAGATGATACTGTTAATGGCTGTGTGGTGAGCCATAGCAAACCACCTACAGCTTTCTGCTGAGCTAAATTGACACTACCTATAGTGCCATGACTAAAACACTCCTTTTCACAGTTGCACACCGCGTTAAGGGCAAACACTAGAACCACAGGCCATGGTGCCCTCACCACAGGGCTCACACCCCAGTGGACATCAACAGTACGTGAACTGTTTAACCACTGAGCTCATGAGCTACATTAGTTGTAGTGGTGCTAAGTTAAAAAAAAATTAAAAACTACAGAAACACCTCACTCCCCCAACACAGAACCACAAAGAATCCCAACCAAAATCAACTCTGGTGGAGTATTTAACAAAATGCTAAATAAAGCCTTTCTACCTGAATACCCACCATTAAGCTTAATAAATCCAATGAAGTAAACTAAAGCCACTACTGAAAGTGGCCTCAGTACATAGCACAGCTAGCCATGCTGAATAAAAGCCAAAATTGCAGGATATTTTCTTCAGTATTATCAGCATTTTCACACTACTGCACTTAATAGGGAAAAACCTACCTATCAAAGCAGTCCACTGAGCAAAGCAGTTACCAGTCACGGTGCTGTACGGAGCTCAATAAACTCTGCCTCCTACAGTCTTAGCACTGAACAATATATGCACATTTCATACTTTTTGACAGAAGAGATATTTATTTTTCACACTTTATTTTCATTCTCTTTAGGATAGAGATTTAGTTACACTACAGTTAAGAAATTGCTGTCTTGAAACTGCTAGCAGCAATTTACACAAAGAGAGCTATAGAGCAGACAAGTGCATTTTTAAGTTTCGAACAGCAAGAGGTTCACTCATAGCTACCTATGTTCATGTGCTCACACACATATGAAGTGTATTTATTCATTATTTGATAGAATATGTGACCTCTCCACATCAGCCAGCTTGCCTCCGATGTGGAGAAACTGACAGATTTTATTCTTACATAATTTATTAATTTTTGCAAATATAAACCTGGTTCTCAACACAGGAGTTCATGCCTACTTTTTTGGGGTGGCTCCAAAAAGAAGCAGTGTTTTCAAATCGTAGTAAAACCATTTGATCAAAACATGATCAACTGATAAACAAACAAACAGAGAAACAAAATCCCACCAGCTTTTTTAGCACATGAAGACTTCTTCAGATATGATATACGCAACAAACATTAACTTTATATTGGGCAAGATTGCTTTGAGTTTAACCTATTGCCACTATTCAGATGAGCAAGTCTGAAAGAAAAAGATAGTTAACACCTAGGGAGCAGAGGTTAATATTTGCAAGGAGACAGGTTATTTCGTCGCTACATCTAACAGGTAATTATCATATATAGAGAAGCTATGGACTTAAGCTATGGGAGGAAAATCATATCATTGCAGAAAGTTTACAACCTTAATAAGGACATGACTTTTCATTCCAACACAGCAATGAGTTTAGCTCCCTGGATCATTTCTGAAGGTGTTTTATACACATTCTGGTTTTTTTTTCCCAAAAGTTAAATGACTACTTCCATCTTCTATTATCTAAATTTATTCAGCCCATGGTAGCAATTTGATTTCTCCCATATAGTTTTTGTGATGTTATTTGCTATAACAACGTTTTGCATTTGAATGAGCAGGGAGGTTTCATTTACCCCAAATGTATGGTCTGCGGTTTGTCAGTTCAATCTATTGTCACCAAGTATATTTGACCATACTAAGTAAAAACTGAAGAGATCCCCATACACGCTTGGCAGTATACCACCTGAAGAGTCCTGACTGGAAAGTTTAACCAAAGAAAAGTAAAGTCTAGAAGTCTCAAGGATACAGGGAACTTTTCCAATAATATGCTTGCTACCTAATGTTGGAATTGAGCAGTGAGAAATACATACATAAAAACTCCTACAGCTGTATTTTTTCTAAGATCTTGACATACAGTGTAGTATTTTTTCTCAGCCATTTAGGGCAAAAATTATCAGCAATCAGAAGAAAGAAGGTTTTTCATACCGCTATATTGTATTTCTATAGGTAGGAGAAAACCTGTAAACTAAATTCTATGAGGAGGTTTGAGCTTGGCATTTCTTAGGGTTAAAAGCACTAGGTGTTATTGCTTGAAATAGGATCTGGACATGAAGCAACAATCTGGTTGTTCTTCTAACTTGCTCATCTGGTTGTATGACAGTAAAGCCAGAAAGATTCATGAACACATCTAGCCTGATAATTTGATAGCACATTGAGAAACTTCTCACCAGCCCTGTGGAAGAGAGCAATAGAGAGCTTGCTATCCTCTCAATGAACCCCTGAGGGGTAAAAAAAAAAAGAAAAAAAAAAAAGAAAAAAAAAGAACATAGAGATTAATGCAATCCAGAATTATTCAGAAGACAACCTAATATCATTCTGTTCCAACACAGGCGCACACACACACACACATTCACTCACATCCTCCATAGAATTTCTATTAGAAACTTGATAAATCATTTAATTTTTAAAGATATTTAATTTTGCTTTCCAACTTGAAGCATTGTCATATCCGCCAGCTTTCCTAGTAGAGCTGTTCCAATATTGTTTTAACCTCATTACTAGAAAACTGCATCTAATTTCAAAGCTGAATTTGTCATCATTTCAAAGGTTTCACTGTCTTTTTATTGCATTCCTACTAGGAAAGGCCAGGCCAATGCTTAAGAAACATTGTTCTAGCCTCTAATGACTTTTTGAAATGAAGTTAATGACTTATTTTATTATGTATTTGTTATACTGTTAGTTCTGCATTGAAACTAGAAATTATTCTGCGTTATGAGCTAACTATTCCTTGTACATGTCTGGCACTAGAAGAAAGGGAAAACAGGCTCAGTTGCTTGATGACACCCAGTGTTACTGTTTTTATTACTTCTGATCATGAGAACTGGTCATCTAGAAGCATATTTTGGGAAAATGGTGGTCACTTCATAGAATGGATTACTTTTGCCGGCAAACCTATTACAAATATTCCCACTAAAACCTTATCACTGTTGCAATGTGTTGCACAACTGCTGAATTCCCAGTAGTATGGATGAAAGCAGCAGAGGTTCCTGGGGAGGAGGACTTCTGGTGAAGTGTCACTGCAGTAGTTAGAAAAGTAAAAGACATGCAATGTCTGAGGAAAGTACTAAGAACTACTTTGAACATCTTGCTAGCCGACAGTGGGAAACAGGCTTTATGAATTAAACCAGTGGGCCCTGAGCGCTGCCTTTAGTTGACAGATGCCATCTTTCACTGTGCTGCATAGAGCTGAAAGGCTGTCCTCCACGGTCCTGTTCAGCTGAACTTTGGGCTGAAGGTAAGCATTTTCCACGGTAGCCGAGAGACAGGTTTGGCAGTTTGTTCTAGTGATTATGCTAAGTTAGTCTTTACACAGACTCTGTAACTTTGCTTACGGTGGCTACAAATTTTAACATTACTTTGGGGTGAAAAAAAGCAACATTTATCAAATGGAACAGACTGACTGTCTGTTACTGACTGTAACCAAAGTGCTCTATTAAATATTAACTGGGAAAGCCTTTTTTAGTGACAGGAGAAAGATGTATTGCCTTGCACGCATATGGTACCTTACTGGAGGTGCTGGGTGTAAGGATAAAGTTCCTGAGTATGAACAGGAGCAAATAATGCAATTCACCACTTACTGTTATTCCTAAAGACACTCAAAGTCAGGAAGCTGCTTGGGGGTCAGGAATCTTCTCCTGACACCCCATGGCAGGAGCATTTTCCCTAACGTGGCTGACTCTGCTGAGCCATCCCACAGCCAGGATGAGGAGACAAACTGATGAAGTAACATTCATGGTCTACCCATAGTCTGGGCACTTCTTACTGACATTTGAAACTGTTCACTTCTCCTCAGTCAAAGCTTTCATTGCTATTTTGAGATAGTTTTTTAGGTATAGTGTATACACTACCTTAGCACAAAAGATTTTTTATTCATATCTGCCATTGTTACAAGTATTTAATATCTGTTCAGAAATATGCTTTCTCTCTATGTTCTTTAATCACCCCAAAACTTGAAAGAGGTCTAACTTCATATGCTTAATGTTAGAAATTAGTCTGTTTTAGTGCAGAATTCCGGAAAGTAATTCAGATTCAGATGGGCTTAGCTACCTTTTACAGGTGGCTGTCTCTGTCCATTGACTATATAGGGAAGGAGAGCAATTATTCCCTAACTTAGGCATTTCAGTTTAAACATTCAAGTTAAATGAGATGAATCTGGGCCTGCACGGTTTTGTCCAGGTCTTTATGACAGCTTCTTAACAGCAGACTTCTCCCCACTAGCAGGACTTTAAAAAGATGCTTATTTTCCTCCTAGTGCATTATCTTTCTATTAGCCCATAAAAGTAAACAAGCAGTCTGAAATCTCTAAGAAATAAAAAATAAAAAATCAGGTAAAACATCAAGCAAAACAGAATGACTCATTCCTTATTGTACTCTGATATAAATGTTAGGTTATATGAGTGCTACAGGTGTTGGGCATCCTTAGCTTCAAATGATGGAGTTCTGAAGTTAAGAGAGATTTAGTCTTCAATATTTTAACCACAAAGATGGAGAGGGATGAACAAACACTTTAATCTAAACCACTATAAACTGGTAATGCTGATCGACATTTTAACTCCAGGTCAAGATGAGACTCCAGGAGTACAACATCAGGACTGAACCCCAACAGCATGTCATCTCCAATATCATTCCAAAAATATGAAGTAGTAGAGCCATTTTCCTATTGCATAATCTCGAAATCAATAGATATTTCTGTATAAACTGTCAGACAGAAAGGTAAAATCATTATCTTAACACAAAAACATTGCTTCATTATATTTTTGTATAATCCTATCAGTAAAAAACATGATTTACTATCATATCTAATGATAAAAATACTTTAAGTGATAGAATAGTGATAGAAAATATTTTAAAAGCATCAGGTTGCAATAGGCTGACTCTAAACAGTTTGCCACATTAAGACTTACCCACCAAATAAGAGGAAACACAAAAATGAGGATAGATGTGCAGTTTAAGGTTTCTCCAGATTGACAGTAACAGTAGAATGACTGGAATCTATTTTTCAGTGGGTACCACAAAATTTTTCTAGAGAAAGATGACTTGTCATCCCCGTTCCAGACTGGTGCCAATCTAAATACTGGTTTGCTAGACAATTGTTTGTATGATTGATAAGAGCTTGTTAGGAGGTAGGAACTTTTTAATGAACAAACCTAAGTGTACTAAACTGAGAAAGTATAGTTAGGTAGGTAAACAAAATATGTTATAGTATGCTAATGAGATCAATGGATGCATTACTACTGTTATGTCATGAAATATCAATCATTACTTTAGTTCTTGTATACATGACAATGTTTTTGTTCTGATTCTAATTATTGCTCACATTTACTATGGTCTCAGCACTGAAAAGGCCTAGCACTTCCATGCTAAAAACGAGGCGTCACATTTGGTACAAATTGAAGCATCACATATCAATATATAAGCATACCATTACATAGCTCCAACCAGGTATAAAAACCTGAATAGTTAATTCCATAAATTCTTAAAAATAGAAAACACATGCACACACTATGCAAACAAGCAGAAGGGTTTCTCATAAAAAAATTTCCTATGTGCATACTCAAATTGACTCTTTTCATGACCACAATTTTTCCAGTTTTTAACACTCCTGATTGCTTAACATTAAACGCACTTCAGGATTCTGGCAGCAGAAAATAATTTTTACCTTTCCATTCTTCTTTTGAATTAAGAATTATACAAAGTGCAACATTCAGCAGATAAGTGCTTTCCTTCCCAATTCAATTAAGCACTGAATCCAGGAGTGAGAATGTGGGTAGCAGGCTACCTTGGATTTCAGCACTGCCACAAATCGTTCTCCTTTTGCTTTGCACTGTCCGCAAACGCAGTATTTCAGGATGGGCAATAGAAAGGTTAAGTTTGTTCTGAGTTTTCCATTTTACTTGGAAGGCTGAGAACATGAATGTCCCCAGGAACTAGTACTTATCTAGAGCTCTGTCTTTTATGTTCAGCTATCAAAGGTGACAAAGTTGCATGGTATTTGCTATATTGTCACCAGTGTGGGGCTGGGGGGAGGCGGGGAAGGTGGGTAATTGTAGAGGTTTATCAATGATAAACACTGGTCATTCATGTGTTCATCATTCATTTGGCAGAGAAGCATCCTTTCACATACTGTCCGCTCTGATGTAGGAAGGACATTGTCTAAAAAGGGGAAGAATAAAAACATGAAATAGTCCTGGCACTCAGAGTGGTATGCATATTTTATATGGTTTGGTTAATGAGTTTATGAACCTTAGGCTATGAATTTTAATCCTGGCAGTGGCTGCTGGAATGCTGAAAGTCACATATTGAGCAGGTTTGAGATGCATTTTGGAAGCTGATAAGTGCAGATGATAGAGACAATTCCTAAAGCCTCCAAGTATCCAGATGGAGAGGGATGGACATAATAAAAGACAGGAAGCACCTCAGATCACTGCCAACTGTAGGTCAAAAGTAGACAGGACACTTGTGTTTGTTCCACATATGCTTTCTTACTTAAGAGCATTTTATGTAAGTGTCCATTCATATTATATTCTAGCAAGCAACTGTTCAGAAAAAGTCATGCTGTTTTTAATTTTGAGCACCATACTGAGGGATACAGAGAAAAAATCACTATTTAGGGAGTCTTTGCTTGGTAGTGAGAATGTGAAAAGAAATGAACGGTACATAGAGGTGAGGTTTAAGGACAAGTGTTTACCCACTTGGCGCTATGAGCAGTGAGCACCGGGTCTCAGAGGTACTGCCTCTATCTTGCGAAGCCTTGCTACTTTCACTATACCCAAAATTTTATTGTTGCCATGAATTATAAAGTGTTACAGAGAAAATGAGTCTCGCTTTGACCCAATTAACATGCAGCAGGTAATAACACAGAAGAAATAGATAAATGGGCAGGGGAACAAAAAGGTATAAGGGATATATATTAGATTAAAATGGAATCAGAATTCTATAAATGCCATTCACTCTATTATGTAATCTTTAGCATATATTTAAACTTTGAAACATCTTGTCACAGGCAGCAATAATTATTAAAAAGAATGACAGGAGCCCTGCTCTCCAGCTGGCTTTTGTCAAGTGTCTTGCATCTGCAAATAAAAGCCACAGTCTTACTTTTTCTACTAACCATGAGCTGATAATCTGATGTGATTTTGTTCTGTTTTAAAAATATTTCTCCTCTTCCTGAAACACAAAGAGACATACCTGTTTGTCTCACCCAAGGTTAGGGAGTGCTGTTTTAAAACAACACCTTTCAGCAATATTCAATTCCAGCTTCTCTGAGAAATCACTGCAAGAAAACCTTAGCAACTCTAGACAAAGAAAAGGTTCTTTGCTTAGCTGGTACTAGTGTGAACCAAAAATAAATAGCCTTTACTATACACATAAAAGCAGACTGCAAAGTGATTATGGGGAACCAGGACAGTAAACCCCCTGAAACATACCCCCAGTCCCATTGTACTTAGGACAGTGCAGTCCAAATCATAAGGTCATGATTACACATGAGGAACACACAGATGACCAAATCATCCAGAAGACAAAATTGCTGATGCCATACCCTGTATCATTCTATGGTTTTCCACTGAAAAATCACAATTACACCTGTTAAAATGTCCTGAATATATAATTTGTAACTATATTTATATATATAAGCTCTCAAGCAAGTTACAAATTACCAATGGATTACATTCTGATGAATTTGATTTAAATTTAAGCTGGCCAGCTCTGAATTTACTTCAGGTATTATTGTAACAGAATCAGATACGAAAGGCTCCTCTGAATTTCAGATTAAGAGTTCCCCCTTGGTAATTTGTTCCTTTACAGCTTGAGGTCTTTCCCTACAGGAAAGCCTCATAGGAAGAAGCAAAAAAAAAACCAAAACCAAAAAATAAGTATTTTTTCTGACTGTCAGTTCAGAAGTGAGGCAGACCCTAGGTCTAAAATGATAGCTTAATTCTTCTTCAACTCCAATTTGGCTTGAAGGACAATAATATGCCATAAGAAAAGAAGCAACATATTACCGATCTTGAGACCTTCTGTGTATCTGTTAATTATCAATATTTCATAAACATAAAGTTTCTGAGAAGGTAAGTGTATAACTGTGAGCTGTTGTCCCAGACAACCTTTTGCTTACACTAAAATAATTAAACTTGAGTAAGAGACATAATTCAGTCCTCAGTCTTGTATTCAGAAAATAATACATTTTTCTCCACGCAAAAATTATTTTCTACATAGCTTAAGCACACTTGCATACATTCATGCATAAAGAAAACCCAAAATACCAGGGTCAGCTTTAAGATTAAAATAATATAAAAATAGAGTTGACACAAACTAGAGAGGTCATCTATTCTCTTCTTAGATGATTTCTCTCACCACTGCAAAATCAATACAACGATGTAGTACTCTCTTCCAAACACTGGCTGCTGATAAGAGTCATCCCATGATCTGATGATTTAATGGATAAGTACTGAATTTTAACACAGCCCAAACCAACAGGAATTGAATGAACTTTATCTTACTGAAGCAGCATCAATATCTATTGCTCTATCGTTAAGAACAGTGCATTCAAACATCTAACTTACTAGGCTACCTTGCATTGAATCAGGTGTAGGAACTATTTGCAGGTGTAAACATGTTCTAGTGAGTGCTGTAACATAAAAGCAGCTTCAAATGCAGAATGTTGTAATCAAATGTGAAAAGTATGGAGACAGTAAATTACCAGTTACACTGACAAGCTAATTAAAATATCTTTGAACCCAGTTTTGTTATCTTTGGTTAATAACAGCTCTTATAGCATTAAAATGTCTAATGAATGATTACTATTAATTAAATCATTAAAAAATTATCTTTTTGTATGAGAAAAATATATGTGTTATCACATTGTATTCAACAGCATGTGAAAACAAGTATGCAGTTAAAAATTATTTCTTACAGGAGTCTAAATCTACTCCAGCAATATGGAATAAACCTTTAAGAATCCTAAAGAATCACAATCAGAATGAAAGATAAAGAGAGGAATGCTTTAGAAACCATCAGAGTAGCAAACCATAAGTGGCAAATTAACAGGCGAGAGTCACTTAGTTTTAAACATGGCGCTGAATGACTGGCATGAGTTTTCAGGTTATGTTATTTAAATAAAATACTTCTGTAAATACTGACTTTCAGTTTAAATTCCAAAGTAGTTACGTATTTTAATGCTATATTAGAATTAGCCACTGCTAATGCTCTAAAGCCTTTGCAAGATGTTGGTTTAATATACGTACCTAAGCAATGGCTGTGAAAAAAAGCTGAAACTCATTCCTGCAATTTTAGTATACAGAATTGCCAGCATATGAAATGTGCCTCAGAAATTTTGCAATGTTATTGAGTTGTACAGAGTTAGATAATTCTATTTGGAGCAAACTCTACTACTTAAAGGTGTTTTGTTTAACAGCAATTAAGGGTAAGGAGATTTTAGCTATGTGAAGCCAACTGCAGGCTCAGGTACCTTAATTTCACTGTGTAATACCTTCTGCCAGATGTTGACTTTTAACTCTTAAAGTTTGCAAGGTAGAAGATATAATTCTTAAGAATAAATTCTAGATTTGAATTTCTGAAATGCTTCTGAATTTTGCATCAATGTTCTTGGAAATTGTAACAATAAAAATGTAATTTTCAACTTCAAAAAAATTAAAATTACATTAATAGATGGTCGTTGTAAGACACTACTTCTAGAATCGCCAAAATACAAATGTTACCAAGATTGATAATGTGCCTGACAGTACAAGACAAAAAATAAAAGTATTCCCTGTCCAAAAGTAATGGACTTAGATAATATAAGATAATGAAGCTACATGAGGAAAACCAGATTAGTCCAGACTGTTTCACGTATGCATCCAAAGCATATATGCTGATATCCACAGGCACTTTCCTTTATTAAATTCCTGTGTCCAATATCACAGTACTATAACAAATTAAAATATTTTATTTCATTGACTTTTACTAAATTTCATCTTGAGATGACACAAAACCAATAAGCTTTGGAAGAATTTGAGAAAAGAGTAGTTTATTAACTGTTAAGAGGCAATATAAGGGGTAACATTAACAAAATGGGGCAGCCAAAAAAGATCAATTAGAGACAATATGCTATCAAATTACAAAAATTCTCATATAAGAAGCCTAAATGATTATTGACTAACTCATTTTATTACTTGCAAAGGTAAAGACAACTAAGCTAATGCCAAGAGAAAGACCTGTAAAAGAAATACACTTACTACACAGACGAAAATCATAATGATCAATAAAACATATACAGAATTAAGAAAAAACAAAACAACCTAATAACTACTTTCCAAAACGAGAACACGATCCCAAAGTGAAACATTCTGCAGCAGTTAGTCTTTAGTTCAGCACCATACTAATCAATAATTTTCCAATTTTTTTTTCTTTTTTTTAACAATAAAGTTGCCATTGTCTTTTTAAATGAGATAGGTAGCTGTCCTCTCTATTAAAAGTTATTCAGATTTATGTACAAATTAAAGGCAGATGGACAGCACTTGTAAATCTCTTAATATAAATTTTTACAATTTCACCACTTAGGCAAATAGTTTTAATAATGATGTTGATATTCTCTGTTGATATTCTACATCTTCCTATTTCTGTTTGCAGTTAAGAGCTTTGAAACAATAAGCAGAGTTTTCTTGGTTTTGTTTTGATTTACCTGAAAGACAGCCAGTGAGTGACAGAAACAGAAACAGTTTCCATGACAACCACATCATTGGTCGCAAAGGTCTTCAGTCCCTCTTTGTGCAGTTGTTAGCAACGCTGACGTTTCTTCATTAAAGCTTAGCCTAGTGAGACAAAGACAAACCTCTGTTAGGAAAATTAAAAGTATCTTGCAATAATATGATAGACAATTCAAAAGACAAAGCTGGTCTTAATGCAATTAAAAATCTAGTTCCAAAGAACCCTGTGTGCACAAGGGCAGGTAGCCTGACAGATACTCAGAGGGATCTCATTCCAGTAGTTACTTGTGTTAGTAGCTGAAATGTCTGTGGCAGTGCTTTGGATATATATACGTGGATATCACCCTAAAGCTGTATGTGTATTGAAGCTTTGGTTTTCCAAAAAGCCAAACTTAGATGGAAGATAGTACACATATCTTTCACAGCAAACGTATTCAAAGCATATAGCTTGGCACGTGTTCTTCTTTTCCTGAAAGCAATATGTTGATATTTGGTATAAAACATTTGCAAAAGCCCAAAGACAAATAATAATTTGCCCTAGGAAAATTCAGGCTACTTGCAGATTGGGTTGAAATAGATTCCAGTTTCTTCCAGTTTACGCATTGTGTAAAGAATCTACCGATACTTTTGAAACAGCCACCATTTATACAGAACAGATTATTCACACTTATCTCCCTTCACTACTCCTCAGATTTTTATTTCCTATCTGTCCCACAACTCACACATATGTCATGGCACACTATGTCTTTGATCACTGTGTTCTTAAAGATAGCACTTTATCAATATCAGTAACATCTGAACTTAAAGATTTTGTGATCAAATGACTGAAAACTCAGTCCAAAATATGAGACATTTCAACTGGTTATGTACAGACATGAGTGCACTTCTGGTCTTTGCCCTGAAAAACATCAAGCTGCTCATTTCCTACACTTAATTAGTCGTATCTGTATAGGAAGCCTTTGAGATCCTCTTCTTGGAGCCCAAGGAATCTTCAACCCCTATAGGTTATGATGCAGAACTACAAGAGCAATCCCACAGGGCAGAACAATGAGACAAAGGAGAATTTGGCTTTGTTCCCCTATCAAACCCCTTTTGGGGACGATATGACTGCTTCAGGTTGTAGTCACCTTAGTTACATGCCACAGTTGCTGTTTTGGGGATCTATTCTGTTTGTTAGAACGTTCACAGTAAGAAAGCAGAGGCAAAGCTCAACACAGTTGCAAAAAAAAAAAAAAGAAAAAAAAATCATAATGTAAGAGTACGTTCCTGCTGGATTATTCCATTTCAAGTGCTCTCTGAGCATCTCTAGTTGTAACCTATTTTGACAGTCTTTCCCTCAAACAAATGGACAAACCTGTATGCATACACATATAGAGAGACACACACAGTGTGAGCACAAGATGACAGCATCTGTTTTGGTGCTGGTAGTTATTCCTGCAACAATCTAAAGGCTTGTCAACTTTCCTTTATACAGCACAGCAGGTACAGCTTTCAACACAGATAAAAATTCCCAATTAGGATTGCACTTCCTTCCAGGTAACTCAGATCAGGCAAATGCAATATCGGGTGTACACCTTAATATGAGCGTCTCTGAAAGTGAACATAACAATCTGGTAGTCAAGTGACTTTACACACAGTGCCTGCAGCTCATCTAAACCTCCACAGGAAACCTCTTCAATTAATTATTAATGTCAGCTGCCTTTGTTTTTCACTTCAGTGATAATCTGCTTTTCAGTCACTGTGTTCCTTTGGTTAGTGAATTATCTCGTTCAGCATTCTTTGCTGGTCAGGCCTTTGGGAAATAAGTATTTTCATTAATATTTAATTTTTTCTCTTATGACCATATCTGTTGAAGAGGGTAGAGCACAGCTTCCCCCCTCCCTCAACTTTATCACTCTTTCTTCTTTCTTTTTTCCTCACTTCTCTTCAGCTGCTTTATAAAAGTGCAACACAGAAATTATGTTAACTTGGTGATTTCTCTGTTGTATAAACAGGGAAAAATATACCAAAGTTTCCAGCATTAAAGTGTGAGACTGTTGTCGTTATTGTTGTTGTTGTTATTATCATTATTATCATTAGGTATTATTGTGCCTATTGGATCAGGCTGTTAAAAAATAATATTAAAGGTTGTGGTTGGTAGAGCAGAAACAGGATGAGGAATAACTGGAGCCAAGTAATGGGAACATCATAATAAAAGATGAACTTATTTCTCTTTGCATTCTTGAAACACGACGATTTTAAACTCTCTGGGAAAAAGATATATTTTTAATGAAAGTTTCATTAAAGACAACAGAGTTATGACAACTTCTGCCAGATAAGGAGCCTATAGCTAAATAGCTATAACAACTTCTAAGTGACAACTCTTAACGATGGCCTACATAACCTGACCCTATCAATGTAAAACAAACTTCAGTCCTGTTACACAGGCATATTAAAATGTAAAAGCAGAGCACAATGACAGGGAGATGCTCTGAATTAAGTCATGAATGTTGGACACTGACCTTCCTATTAGGGTATTTGTTGTATGAATATGTTGGCTTATGTCAGTAGGGGAATTACTAGCAAAACAAGCAAGGGGAAAGTATGTCACTGTATACCTTTTTAAAAATCTACCTAGAAATCTTGATTATTATCATAATGAAAAGATCTTGCATCTTTACTTACTTTTTTCTATATTTCTTGTTTCTTCAGGGATACCTGGCAAAAACTTTACTGGCCATACAGACAAATGGAATGCATAGCAACATGGTAGGGTTATCGTACATCTAAGAATTGAAGAGTACAGTTCTTACAGCCTGACAAAGACATTGATATTGCATAAATGGGGCTACACATGACATGTGGGATAATCACAAAGGTGCTTTCTATGAAATAATACAGCCAAGAGCATGAAAATGGTATATTTAATAAATAAAGGCATATAGTCAAAGTTCTGCTCTATATTTAACGAACGTATGTACTCTCGGCTTTACTATCAATGGCTGTCATCTGATCTTTTGGATGACTAGGCTCTCACTTTCAGAGAGTCTTGGGTGACTGAAGAATTCCTTTATGCTTATAACAAAAAGACAAAAGCTGCACTAAATCCATTAAGAAGAGCATCTTCTTAAACACAAAAGAGTGTTCTTGCTTTAAAAACAGTTAATGAATATTCTCCTAGATCTTGTCAGAAAGTTCTCGTTCTTAAAACTGGCTCATTTTTAAAGTAGCTTAAGGGCATATATACAAGCAGTATTCACTTGTTCTTGATTTGAAAATCTTGTTAATTTTCTGGATTTTTTTTCCAGCCCTGACTATCTTCATCCCAGAATGAGGTATCTTTTAAAACAAGCATTTACATTTTTTATCCTAAGAATATAAAACAGAATATACAGTCACTTACTATTGCAAAAGAATACAGCTAAAGATGCAGCTCAAAAGGACTTTAGAATCATAGAATCATAGAATCATTAAGGTTGGAAAAGCCCTCTAAGATCATCGAGTCCAACCATCAACTCAACACCACCATGCCCACTAAACCATGTCCCTAAGCGCCTCATCTACACGTCTTTTAAATACTTCCAGGGATGGTGACTCAACCACTTCCCTGGGCAGCCTGTTCCAAGGCCTGACCACTCTTTCAGTAATGAAATTTCTCCTAATGTCCAATCTAAACCTCCCCTGGTGCAACTTGGCAACAACAAAATCATTTCAGCTGAACAGTGTCTATTTTTTTTTCCCTAAATATAAATTTGGACCTCACAAAAATCCAACTGGCTTGTTTGGAACAGCTTGTTGGCTTCATTGGTAATTCAGTGCAAGAAAAGAAAATGAAGTTGTCCAGAATATACTATGTTCTATAGATTTCTTTTGCATAATAGCATGATTTGGCAAAGCTCTACAGTCTAGTTTTTAAAAGTCAGGATGGAATGTCTACCCTTTGTTGAGGTTTTTTCCTGTCCTGTTCTCATTCTAGTTTCTTCACAAAATATGCAGATTCAGTGAGGTGGGTTTTTTTTTTTATACAGAGGATATGAATTTTCCCTGATGGCAGTTTGTAAAAATCAGTGATCTAAAACAAAGTTGATGTATATAATGTGCAGCAGGTAATTTATATAACAAATTTAACTTCTTGTTCTGCACAAAGATTTAGCAGATGCAGTTTTCAATTTCCGCATGGTACTATCCATGCTTCTTTGTTTTCCCCAGAATTTCTGCCAAATTGCTTTGCAATTTGTTTTAATTCTGTGTGCTGATTGTAGACAATGTATTAAAACATTCACTATTCAGTGTGTTTTAATGAATTGTTTTGGCTAGTAGTGACAGGGTGTATATTGTCTCATGGTTCTGACTCCCAAAAGAATTTTTGAATACTTGGAGCATGAGTACTTATGCAATATTGTCAACACTAATGTGCAAGAGGCTCGAACTAGATTCAGTAAAACTTTGGTCTTTTGAATAATAATAGCACCTACTATCATTAATGTTTGTTTTCTGGCATTTAGGATAAATTTATATGCAACTGCAAAGATTTGTTCTTTTTTAATTAAAATAGTTAAGAAGAGAAGCTTTTAGCATAGATACTGTGATACTGATATCAAAGTGCTTTCTTCCATTATCACTACCTCATTTCCCTTTTCCATCATATGCATATTTATCTGTTTATCTCTACTAGCATGAAAGGGATGATTACTTAAATCCACATCCTCTCTCAAAGCAGTGTAACACAAGTTTTTGTCTCTACAGTGACTATACTGCTCAGAGGAAAGGATGTGACTTGTCACAAAAAAAAAGTTCTCTCTTTAATATTTCTTTCTCCTACATCAATAGATATTAGAGGAAAGCTCAAGTCACTGGCACTCCAAATTATTTAATATTCCCTTTCCTTTATAAAAAGGAACATGTTCACAGGTAATGAAGAAATAACACCAGTGATAAGCAATTCTGATGTTCTACATGGACTTGGAACAGCAGGAACTGAAAAGAGTAAGAAATTAAGCTATCGCCATCCATGTCTGAATGGAAAGAAAAAAAATAGCATATCCTATGAAGAACAGATATACTTACATGGTTTTAGATAGTATTTTTAGGAAATATTTTTCTTCACATTTAGCAGGTGGAGGATGTTGGCCTAAGGTGCAACTAAACTGCTAATAAGATTCCTCATGGTGGCAAACTTATGAAATCAATAAGTGCAACGAGCTAAGTATCACTGACTAGGCTTTCTATAAAGGGCTCGTTATACTCTTAGAAAAAGACAGAGGTCTAACTGAGGCTCCAGTTTAAAGCACCGAAATAAAGCCTTCTAATCAACACTGAAGTCTCTGTCCCTTCCTGCACAACCTTTACTTCAATCGGGGCTTGGAAGACATGAATCGAATTGCCGCAGTCAGCAGTTCAGCCTCTCTTCCTTGCTCCCGTGAGTATCAGGCCTGGTCATGCTCAGTCCATGGAGAATTAGAGGCTTTAGAAAAGCAAAGGCTCAGATCTTACAAAGTTCATCATGAACAGAGGAGATAGCCTGGCTGGAAATTTTTAAAAACAGCTTGCCTGTTGAGAGTTCCCTGATGATATATTTACATATAAAGTTAACTACTAGACCATGATTATGACAGACACTGGTTATACAGAATATAAATAACCTCTACTGAGTTCATGTTCCTGCTTGCTTTCAATAAAGAATTAATTTGCTCAGCCCAAAGTCTTTTTGACAATACTATTTACAAAATGGTTTAAATTTAATAAAAACATATTAAGTTAATATTTGATAAAAGTCATACCATAGACACTTTTACAATGAAATGTCAGTGGAATTTGTTATAGGACAAATGAAAGTGAAATGATATTAAGCCAATGTAAACAGCAAGGCATCTTGTAGGATTGATTATCAACCCAAGGGAAGATCATTTATTTTCAAGGTTTAATAACAGTTCAACCTATTGTAAAGAAAATTTAATAAAGCACAAGTTTTAGCAGTTTCATAAAACAATTTCTGAGTTGTTTTATGAACACTTAATTTACTGCTAACAATATTAAAAGTTTATTTTGCAGTGGAACCTTTCGTTGTCAGGTTCCTCCTGGCAAGCAACCAGGACTTTCAATATCTAAATTAATATTTTATAAGGTTTTTTTTATTCATGATGTTAATATAGCTTTCAAAGAGACTAGTCAAGTTCTAGGAAGAAGCATAGAATGCTACTGTACAAAAGAAGCAAACTGGCTATTTTTGAAATGTGGATCAATCACGATTTCTATATTGGTGAATGAACATCTGAACTACTGCTCTGAAAAACAAAACAAAATATTTGATTGCAAATGCTGAACAAGAATCTCAAAATGCCTACGAGTCCAAGAGGTTCTGCATTATTCAAATGAACTAAACCTTTTTTGAAAACTGCACAGTACCCATACAATAAGAAATTAATATTGTATTAAACATTGATTATTTTCTACTATTTGAATATATTTGCACATACATATTTAAAAAAAGAGCTTTTAAATGTAAGATGCAGAATGTCTCCTTTTCCAACACATGTATATCAAGCTGGTGATGAAAGCAAGGAAATGATAACATTTCAGCCAATTGACTGCATTTTCATTGTGTTTGATACTATTTTTTTACCAAATCAACCATTAAGAAGTATAGTGGAGATTAACAAAATCATTTGACCAAGAAGGCTGGTTTAATGCTGAATTATTTCAGGGATCATTCACTGTTAGTTGCTAGAGGAGCTAGATCCTCTTTGGGATTCTTACTGCAAATCAGACACAAAGTGTCATCAGCGTGCTCAGGGAAAGGAGAAGATGGCAGAAATAGTTCTCAGCTTCTCTAAACTAGCAATAGTGAGGTGCTGCTATTTGGCTACGTTCACTTGAATACAGCCTCAAAAAATTGGGGTACTGCTCAGGCAAGTCAAGTATATATGTTTAGGTACTGGGTGTTTAGAAGGGGTACAACCACAGACCCCTGTGCTGCTCCCAGGCACTGAGGTAGCTCCAACATGCTGCTCCCACTATAAGGCATGGACATGTTCTCTGGTGAATAAATACCTATTGGATGGGGCCTTCTGAGAAGGAAAATAGTGGAATTAATTCTGTTTTTTTTCCCCCCATCCATTTGTCAAACAGACTGACAGTTTCTAAAATTCAACTTACATTTCAGAGAACAAGCAGCTGCTGAGAACGAAGCAGTTTAAAAAGCCTTGCTGCTCTTGCTTAGGTATGTGAATGAGCACTGCAACACAGACCGACCTCATCAGCGTGATTTTCCAGTTTCTCAGAGCCTGGACTGGAAGTAACATAGATTTGCTCACAATTACCACAGTTAAGCTCTCTGGTTTCTTGTATGAACTTTATGAACAGTTATTTCTTAAAGTCCCAGAAGCCCTTATGAAGCTCTCCTCAATTTTTTTGTAGTTGTGTCAATATTAATCACATGTAAGTAGTAGGAAATAAAAAATAAAGAGGAAAATTATATATAATTTGACACTTCGGAAATTAGGTATATAAGCTCTCTTGTTAGTAAATTAAGAGAAATAGACAACCTGAAGGAAAATTCATTCAAACCATTTTTGACAGCTATTTTGGAGTGAGATGAACAACCTTATTCTTTTTGCTAACTGTGATGGAAACCTGATTGCAGCAGAAGCCTAGACAGCTACCCTAAATTATTCAATTAACTTTCAGATGGCTAAAACTGAGTGAGAGCAGTCTTCATTTGTTTGTTTAGCCTGTATGAAAGTTTCCACAAGACCTGAAAAATTGAACCCGTCATTTATCTCCTATCCCAGTGGTCTTGCAATAAAACCACCCTTCCTCTATGATGTACATTCCTTGGTATGTTGCTTTAATTATTCAGGAAATATATTCAAGCACTTTTATTAAGTCTTAGAGATGCCCTCAGAGAACTTGAGAAGTTCAAGGAGGAACAGCTATAGAATTGTGGGTCATGTAATGGCCTGCCTTCAGCCTGCATTATTTGTATTAGACTTGATTTATTTGCAACCAAAAATTGCAGGAAAAAAGGTATATTCTTATGCTACTTTTTTCAGGCCCACTTATTTATTTCCAAATTCCTCTGGGAGATCGTAAGATGTGCCAGAGTAATCACATCTGGAAATTGTCTTTTCTCTGCCAAGCAGGGGGACTAAGGACAACGATAGGACCAGCATGACACTGCTGGTTTTTTGTGTTTCAGCTGTACTCGATAGATCTTCCTCTAACATATAAGAGGAGCAGCTCATCTTGGCCTCTCTTCTGAAGCAGCCAACTAGTGCCAAGAGCGAAGATGACTGCAGTTAAATAGATATCCTTGAGTGCTACTTGCATCTGGTATTATATCAGCCAGTATAAATAAGCATAGCTTAAGCCTTCCACTTAATGCAACTGCCAGACTAATGATATTATGCATTTTAATAACACAAAATAGCATCACCACCCAGCTCTCTATAAGAATATAAACCCCTGCAGATGGTGTGTATATCACGCTCTGAAGTAGTGGCCACAATCTCTCTGTGGACCTGTAAATTCAGTTCATTTCTGTGCTCACTTCCAGAGAAATCAGCTGTGGCATAACAGGGTGCATTGTGCACCCAGGTGTTCAATACTAACATGAAAAGGATCAATAAATTTTCTGTGCCTAAGATGTGAGATCCTATTCATTTTATAAAGCAGGTGCAGGGCAGGCTCCCAAAAGTGTGTTAAGGAAAAGACCCTTCAATACCCTGCTTACCTTCTGCATATGGGCCTTAAATGATGCTGTCAGCCTGTCAGAAGGGCGTTCGTACAAAAAGGACGTAGGCTACATGGAGTGAGTGGAGAAGGCTCTTTCATGCATAGAGAGGATGGGAGATACAAAGAGAGGTTTGTGTGTAAGAAGTTGTATGGGAACGATCCGTCAGTGCATATATATTACAGGTCTGCCTCAAAGTCAGTCCACAAACTAGAAAAATGACAGTACTATATAGAAAACTTGTCTCGACGTCTCATTTGTGAGGTCTAGGTCAATACCTGTGTTAGTCATTGTGGCAGATTTCACATTAGTTGAGCCCTCAGGTTTAGGTAACGAGACCAATTTTAGTCAATTATTTTATTTTAATATAATATATAATCAAATAAACACTAAATTTTAGCTAAAAACATCCATCTAATCATAGAATCATAGAATCACTTAGGTTGGAAAAGGTCTTTAAGATCATCAAGTCCAACTGTAAACCTAACACTGCCAAGTCCACCACTATAACCATGTCCCTAAGCGCCTCATCTACACGTCTTTTAAATACCTCCAGGGATAATGATTCAACCATTTCCCTGAGCAGCCTGTTCTAAGCAAAACACTATTCTGCTTTTCAAGTATCAATGTCTTTCTGTAATTTTTATGCTGTTATTTGAGAAAGAATAAAGCACATGTTCTCCAAGTTAAGGTGATCTATGATAAGGGCACATCACTGTTTTACAAGGATTTTGCATAAGCACGGAGGTTTTATTGCTTATGTATTCGGATGAGAGGATTCTCCGCAAACATGAAAAAGGTCAAAAGGGTTACATCTTCAATTCAAGATATGATAAAAGTTTCCTAAGCTTAAGAGACAAGTCACTTTAGACACTTTTGGAAACAAGTCTTAACACTGAGTGTATTTTACAAATATATACCTAATTCAATCTCAAGCTACTCATATGAAAAAGAAAAAAGGAATAAAATATTTTGTGTTTTATTTAAATGGTTGGACTAGACTATCTCATTACAATTAACAGTCGTCATATCTCAGGATAGCAAAGAATTTATTTAATATACAGTAAAAAGACATTATCTTTGGAACTTAGCTGTTAGAGCTATAGATAAAGATGTAGAATTTGAAAATGCATTTGTAAAAACAAAATTAGTTTGGGGAAGATACTTAAAACACTCAGTTGTTCTGAAACAGTTATGGTGGTTTAAATGTTAATACTTTTGTTCTTAGCTATTTTCCACTTGAAACACTGCAATACATTTTTAAACTGCCATACTGAAGAATATTAATGATGCAACAAATTGACTGATGCTACAGAGATGTATCTGGTTTTTTTATGAGCATATTTAATTGCACATGTTTCTTAAGTTTCTAATTACAACCAGTACTAAAAGTGTCTAGATGCTTAAAGATGCATTTTTATATTTAAACATATCTCATTATTACTACTTATATGGCAGATAGTTCACTAAGATATACCGGGAGTATATTAAAGTGGATTAGAAATCTCATTATTAAAACACAAGCTTGTCTGAATAGAAAGCAAAAAAAATAAAGTACTCTAAATGGAATAAACACCTCTTCATTTTCTTTCACAAATCTTGTTTTATTATGAACTAAATGTCAGAGACATAAAGCCATAACTGGTGGCATGATCCCATCAGGGAGGTTTGTATCTGTTATCATACTGTATTTAACGTTATTTTTCCAAAGATTTTAAATAAAGCCAGTGAACTTCACTTAGGGCTCAAATTTCAACCAAATATGGTTTAGCCTATCTGGGGTTGGATTGTTTATTTTTAAAGAGTAAGATATGACTGCAGTCAAATAACATCTCTTCCTGTGTTTTAACTCAGTATTAAGGCAGACACCAATTATGAAATTGTGCTGTCAGGCCACCCCTCTAAGGGCAGCCACACACTTCATGTTTTCAGTGGCAAATTGAATTTGACATTTAATTTGAAGCCCAGGATACCATAATGTAAAACCTTCTGCAGTATTAGTGATAAAGCAGGAGGGCAGACATCCTGGCTGTCTCTTTTAAATCATCCTCTCCATATTACTACTGCCTTCATTATTTTCTATGGGGATTTTTTTCCTGATCTTTAAAGGAAAATTCCAGTAAATGTTTAGAATCACAGTAGCTCACAACTAGCACATTTCAGGTTCCTTTATACATTCAAATAAATGATCTACTATAAATTTCATCCATATATGCTATCCAGACACCCTGTCATTCCGAGTTTAGATCAATCCTTAGATAGCATAACTCGTAGCAGCTGGTTGTGCTGAAACTTTCTCATTTGTTTATTCTTTGGAAGATAATTTAATTTTATGTTGCACAAGAAAGTGTGCTAATAGTGGTTGCAAGCCTTTTATTGATTGAAGATTCATTTCTTGCAGAGATTTCTGTGTAAAATGGCAGCCCTTCCTTTAATGCACTTCAGAGTAAAGTATTGGAATGTAGTATTTTCGAGAAGCAGCTAGAATTCCCCCTTGCTTGATAGAATAGACAGGTTTAGGGTCAGAAATTAAGAGTGCAATAACCTGAAAGTGCAGATGCTGGTTTGGTGCACGTGCAAATTGAATCTAGCCAGGATACTGGGTTAACCATCACATTGGAGGTTACCATTGCATGCCAAAAAAAAAAAAAATTAGGACAGTTGCTTGTCACTGTAAGCTGTCATAATACAACAGCCATGAATTAATCTGTGAAATGTGGACTAGCTCCGAATCAGGCCCAGAGGCTCCAGCTGTAGAGTACTACATTAACAAATGACAGGCCTCTGCGCTATTCGGTATTCGTACACAAATATAATCCAGGCCAAATAGTAGCATATTTCTGTGGAATCACCCAGCCCCCACAACACATTCATATCTAATTCAGCATAATGTTAATTTTGCATAAACTGGCACGATCTAATCTGCTTGAAAGTCTGCAAAGACCAAGTTATTTCCCATTTTTTTTCCTAGCCTTCCTGCATTCTGTGTCAAGTGGCTGAAGTGTTTTTAGTATAATTTTTGTATTGTCGGCATCCTAAAATGGAGTTTACAGCTTTAGCACTCCCTACAGAGCACCCACATTTCCTTCCCAAGAAGTTGTCACAGTTCTGTCAGGAAAACTGGAAGGATGTCTCCTGACTTCTTTCTCATTCATTGGTTTTTATTTCTGAAAAATTTTCTGAAATAATTTCTTATAGTTTCTGAAATAATAGTTTCTGAAATAATTTCTTAAAAGTTTTTCTGCGGAGAGGACATCCTCCTGAACTAAAAGTCATGAGTCTCTTACTGGTTTCCGGAGTGCAATGTCATTGATTGTGTTGACAGTACTTATTTCCATTGATCTCCCCCAGTTCTTTTCATGTCTATCAGAACTTGTCTTGCAAGAATTTGTCACTTTTCTTTAGCTTGTGAGTTCAAACTGGTTGTAGATTGTGTTCAATGACAGAGGACAATTTCTTTTTTATTTCTTTTCTCTATTGCCATTAATGAAGGCAGAGAATTCATAATTTAGAAGCAAGAACACAAACTATACTTAGCTTAAAGTTTTCAGCATGGCATTTTCTTTGCTGTATAAGATGTTTCACTTTTTGGCAAATTCATGTTGTCTATAAAATGCAAACTAAGAACAACAATTCAGCAAAATGCAACAAAACATAATGAAGGAACTATGTATCTTTTGCTGATAGTGTGCTGAAATTCTACTACTGCATCAGGCAAAAATCAGCCTGGGGCTACTGGATGTTCTGGTACACACTGGACAAGTGCTGGGAAATCCTATTAATTACCCAGAGAAGGCTCTATCAGGACAGAGTTTTCAGTCACTTGTTTGACAGGGAGTGAAGCATCAGGCCCATCACTGCGCCTACTTAAGATGATTTTTTGTGTTTCTGGAAGATATGTGGAATGATGCCTGCTTTTATTAAAAGTTTAGTCATTCCCTTCCAAGAGACAGAAACCTCTCGGGACAGTCCCCATTAGTGGTTATAAAGGAACCACAGTGGAATTGAGGTAGGAGTTGAATGTGCTTCTCTTCCCTCCCTGATAATTAGTTGGAATCATAAGTGGTTTACAATTCAATTTCTAACCCCTGCTGCCAAACAAGATAGCAGGATGGCTAATAGAGAGAGTGACACTTATATCTGAAAATGAATGCTGTCTCAGGGTGCCTTGTCACCTTTCTGCTCTTCACTAGAGGTTTCATGCAAAGCAGCAAAGGGAGAGAAGATGCCAAGAGGACACAGGGTTATGTAAAATAAGCTCTTAAAAATAGTCTGGTAATGTCTTTTGTTAAATGTGATGTTATGCTTTCTATTCTTCTTATCTTGGGTGTTCCCTTAGATTCTAGTTATGTTCGTTTATCCACAAAAATTAACATTGTCTATCTGTACAGCTTACTATTGTGACAGGTCCCATCATAAAAATATCTGATCAATTGGAAGAGAAAGTAATCCCTGGCACATTTTTTTTCTTTCCTATTTTCCACATTATGTTGAAATATTCTTAAATTATTAAAAAATAAAAGAATGAGGGTATTATTAGATATGATTATGTAGATTACTGCTTAAAATGGAGAGGCAGGTATTGTCTGTGCTTTGAACATCATTGTAAGTGTGAGTAGTGTATTACTTGCAGTCTTTCTATTTGTATTTATGGGACTTCTTGGCCTCACAAGGTTACCTATTTAAGGCCCAAAGCTTTATATTAATTAAAGTAATAAATAAATTAAATAATGTAATAATTTAATTAAATAAATACATTAATCTGATTTGAAATTAATTTCAATTAATCTGATTTGAAATTAAACTGATTTTATAAATTGAACCAGATTTAAACAAGGACAAAGGGACATTAGAAATATGATAATCCCTCATAGTTTAATTATACAGGTAAGCAGTCGTGTTAGCTTGGCCTAATTCCAGTAAATTGAAAGAGAAAGTTTCTAATTGTAGATCTTTCACTTCAGCACTGAAAGTATATAACAAAAGTTAATCTCCCAGCTAAGGAAAATACAAAGCTAAAACACATGAGGGAGTTCAAACCAAACGGGTGGGAAACATCTCATTTATATCACTATTTAAAATTTTCCGTAAAGATGACTTCATAATGCATCCAGAAGAAAAAAAAAATTCCTTAATTTGAAAATACTGCCATTGGTTTTACCACACCTCCATTTACATCTTATTAGTATTTCAGAAAAATTAGCTCGTGGAAGTACAGTTAAAAATAATTTCAGTTTCAACTTCACACTTAGATGTGTGGATATCTTCTGACAACTTATTCACTAAGAAGGCAGACATTAAGAAACCAAACTAGGCTACATTCAGTCAAAGGGCTTATAACTGTTATGCAGACATAAAAAAAGAAAACTAGTTAATACAAATATTACAGCTGACAGTGGAGATTATAATCTGTTTTGAGCTTATTTTCATAAATTATAGGGCGGAGAATGTTTCCTGAACCACAGAAAACTCATGACCTTCAGAAAAGACATGGCACACTGATATTGTGAGGAATTAAATTATGATATAATTAATCCATTTAATAAAATAATTAATTTCCTCTATATATTCTTTGTTCCCAAACAAATCGACGTCAGGGGGAGTTGGGTAACAGTTTATATAGTAAGAGCAGGCAGCAGCTGATGAGAAATGTAGAGCCTGGTTTCTCAGCTTCCCTGAGGAGGCAGAAGATGGTCTTTCCTTCACATCCATCCACTTTGTGTCAACAGAAATCAGTCTGATTATTCTGTTACACTGGGGACAGAGGGAAGGAATTACCCTTCCAATAGTTTGAGGACTTGTTAAATGTAGTGAAGGTGCCACGGTTTTAAGCAGGATCATCCAACACGTTCAGTGTTGCAAAAGGTGTGGGGAATAAGGAAAACAAAACATCTTTATGATCTGAATTCAGTGAAGTGGAAACATTATGCAGTAAAAGTAATCAAAAGACCAGAGGAGAACCTTTTCTTATGTGTAAACTTCAGATTTGAATTAGCTGTTTTACTTTCATTCTTTTTTATTTTAATTTACCGATTTTCCTCAGCTGTTCTTTTACAATGTAAGTTGTATGTCATCATCAATGACTGAGGTGAATGATTAAAGACAGATCATGGCATTGTGCCCCCAAATAACTTCTGTTTTCATAGCACAAGCAGATTAAATATTACAGGATAACTACAAATCCAAAAATAAATCTGCTGTGTCTCCCATTCCTATACACACTGCTGTAGCACATTTTACCCCCAGCTGTCCTTGTTCATTGGCCTCTACAGGCCAATCTTTGCCCTTGCCTATTTGCATGTAATATACTAGAAATTTAATGCAGTACGAGTTGCCTCACTGTTTAGTATCTCTGCTTTTTTTCCTTCCACAAAGAAAACACAAAATTTGGAGAAATCCTTTTTTCTCTTGTGAACACTAGATTTTTATCATTCCCCATCACCTTGAAGAGTCTTCAGGAAGAACTACAATCCAAAAAGACAGAAAGAAATGAAAAAAGAAAAATAAAACAGTCACAGCTCTTTTCTATGGGTATTTTTATCAGAGTCTTTCTCTCAGATGATCAAGGACAGGACTGAAAATTCCCTCCAGCACACCATTCCCTGCTGCTGCTTCAGCCACTTTCCCTGGCTACTGCCCACTAACAGCAACTCCAAACAGCCACTGGCAACAACGGCTTCCAAGCTGACAAAATCAATTTTCGTTTTGAACAATATTTATAAAAACAATAATGTCTTTTTTTAAACTTTGTCCATCAAACAAAAGGAGACATTATTTTCATTGTTCATACAATTATAAGGTGTAGTTCTTTTGACAATACAACAGGAAATGTAAACATACTATTTCAGATATACAACCTAGTGACACAATTATTACAAATGCCTGATGTGCCATTTTTTACAGCTTAGTTTATACAGTGGTTTAAAATCAGGTGAGAATAAATTAATAAAATCCACAGACCACCAGAGTTGTTTACCACCAGGCTCTCTCTCCTACAGGCATTGCAATGTTTGTTACATTCCCCTGCATGCCCCTACGCCTCATGAAGACAAAACGCCGTGGTTCTTCCACCCTTCACCATCATTTATCCCTTCAGCTTTCCTAATGCAATAGCCATTAGGCCCAGGTTTGTGGCTAAGACATGCACCACTAAGTCCGGTCACAACAGGACCAGTTGGCTGGGTCTGACCAAGTTGGAAGGCTAAAGAAAATGCTTCAGAGCCTCTCTAAGTCAGTTAAGAAGTGAACATTTGTACACACATGTACATACAAATGTACATATATACATTCATTTAAACCTTACTTTATTGTCTTACACACTGACAAATTTAACTTGGCAAGACTTTTATCAAACCTAAACATTTCAGTTTAATGACTAGATGTCCATCTAATATGATCTTTATAAAAATATTTTGTTCCATAAATTTAAAAAAGCAAAATTTTTGGTATTTTTACTTTTACCATTTTTACCTAAAGAGTAAAGATAGCAAAACTGTTGGGTTATTTTTTTCAAAATTAGAAGGCTTTTATGGAAAATAAAGCTATTGATATTACTTTTTGTGTGGTATACCAAGAACAGTTTTGACACACCAAGAATAGTTCTGAGACTTAAATCTCATTTTTGAAGTTAAATACATTACTTTTAATTTCTCAAAATTCTATGATACAAAGACTTTCTGGCAATTGTTGCATGGTCTTTTAAAAAAAGAATGACTGTACTAAAAAGCAGTATTGGTATTTAAGGCAACATAGTCTACATATTAATTTGAGGAAAATATACAAAACAGTAAAAATATTTAGTTTGTTTATTAAAGAAGAGATAGTATTATGTGCAAGTAAAAATATTTCTTCTTCCATGTGTCGGATTACTCATACATTTTACTTTTTTACAGACAAACTTGTTGCATAGCTACATAAACTTAAAATATTGGAAAGATTAAGACAAGCTTAGAGATAAAGGATATATTTGAGTACTTAGCTGTACATCAGAGCTTTGGCATATGGAATTGAAAAGTAAGCAGTAGGTAATTCAGGAAGGGTTTGGTATGAAAACACAACTATAAGAAGCAAGAAAACAAGAAATATGTCACTATAAAAGAAGACACTTAAAACACAATTACTTGACTTTGAATGTTATGTACCTTTAATAAAGGTTCAACTGGGCAGTCATGACCTTCAGTAAGTAAATTTGTCTGTCTACCTGTTTAGCCTTTTCAAAAATGAGTGAGACAGAATGAGATAAAGAGATGGTATGATTCATCTTTCTCCTTTCTACAAAAGACAGTCCATAGAAAGTCACTGGACATGTTTATCACTCTCTGGGTATACTCCATAGGACAGCTGTAAACTCGAGTTATCATTAAGTTTCAAACACTATTGTTATTTTCCACCTTGTTTGCAAGGTAGAGATCGTTCCATGAAATACATCAATATAGCTGGTCTTATTTTTCAATTTTAAAAATAAAGACAGCTGTTCAAACACAGATTTTCTCTGAGGCCACAATTTTTTGTTGTTGGAGTTACTGGAAATATAGATGGATTATAAAAAGGTTTGCTTAGTACTAAATTAAGTGAAATGCAGACGGAGAAATTGAACTTATACAAACAAAAAAAAAGTCTTAGAATCATTTCTTCTTCAGCTAGTACAAACTTGTGTGTGCAAATATATATTTCTTCCTTTTAAAATAAAATGTTAGTTTAGCTCGGTAACTTGCTGAGAGAAATTAATCCAAGATAATTCAAGTTAAAGTTGCTCATTTAAGAGCATCCACAAAGCAGTATAAAGTAGTTCAAACCAACTAGTTTAAAAATCAATTTAATTAACTCAGTGAAATGTACAAAGCAGCTCTAAAAATTAGTGAAATCAAGGACATAGTCACCAATTAAATTTAGGCTGTATATGTGGCCACTTGAACACATCATGGTGAGGTTTCATGATCAGTGTGATGATCATCAGAGTTTTGAATATTAGCACTCAAACTCACAGAATTAACATTTAATGTTTTATGGTGTTTAGTTTTGCCGGAAGCTGAACTGGGCTTGTTCTTCCTATCATAAAACATGAAAAGACCGTGACTACTTAGTTAACTTCTAATTATTTATTTATCTGTTAGTCTTTAGCTTTTTAGATTCATCCTTCTAAAGAGTGACAATAAAGTTACTGGAGTTGTTATAAAGAAGGGTTAAAATAAGGTGTTAAAATAGAACAAATTATGACCTAAATAACTTCACTAAACAAGTGAAGTTCCAGTAAAAATCATACAAAGACTTCTTTGTGGTAGAGAAAAAAGAAGCAATCATAAAAACAAATGACAGGAAAGATGAAATATTTTACTGGGTGCCAGGTCGAAACCCTGCTCCTTCTTTGTTGCACATCAGATAATTTACTTATTCATGAATTAACTGTCATAATAATCTTGAAGTACATATTGTATTGATTATCTTCATTAACACACAATGGTGCCAAACTGCCCTTAAAACATGTATGCGAGAGACAGCTAATTTTTTGCTAACTTTCTTAACTACCTGCTCACACCACCATGTCTGAACAATGCCTTTTCTATTAAGAATACGAAGGCCTTTCTTTTTATTGGGTCAAAACAAAGTCTTGCTTAAAAATATTCCAGCCTTTTTTAAAAATTATTATTATTTTTATTTTCTAGAATATGCTATTCCTTAGATGGGTTTCTAACTTTTCTACTTCTTTCCTACAAGCCCTAAGATTTTCTCCATTTTACCAAATATTCAAGCTTTATTTTTGCTCTCAATAGGGAGTGTTATAGACAAGCAATAAGCCTTACTGGTTTTCTCGCTGCTCTGGCCAGTTCTCCTCATTCTTAACCAGAAGCAAGTCTCATCTGGGCACCTCCTCTTTTCCACTATCTATAATAAGCTCTTTCTTAATTATTAGAAAAACTGATACCTGTTACTAATTGCAGCATCACAAGCTCCTACTTTGAAAAGCATTTAATAAACTATGTATCTCAACATGAACAGCTAAAGAGAAACAAAAATAAATGAGCCATTAAAATGAAATCATAATGTTGTCCTATCTTCTGTTCTTATTAGTACATTAACGATTCTTCTTCCTAATTAAGAGCAGCCGTGGAGTGTTAGAGACAGATTTTGTAATCCACACCACTCTTGTCTTGGATTTTTTCCCTCTGCTAATCCTTCAGCAATTAGAAGTAGAGAGAGATGAAAATCACATTAAATCAGAAAAGCATGAGAAACTGAAGAGAATCTGAAAAGGCTGTGTTAAAATAAAATAAAGCACCTTTAAATGTTATTTTTGCCTACAGTTTTATATAGCCTTTTATAACTAAAAAGCGGAAGGAGACCAGTTGCAAACATAGCTTCTGGAAGGAAACAAAATCAAACTGAATCTTGAGCTATTCTGTCCACCACTGTTGAGTCACAGACAACAAGAGTTTTCGTAACTGCTGTACATACACAATACTGTCTGTGAATAGATACTTCTCCTACACACCTCCCACTGCAGGGCTTCAAACACCCACAGCAGCAGCCGGCAGGAGTTGTGCGTGTACCCTGGGAAACCTTCGGACACCACCACATTAACTACCTTCAGCAGAACTGCAGATGATTCTGTCTTTGGTTCACACAATCCCAGAAGAGGGCTGATTTTTAACTTGAGAACATCCTCTATGTGCAGGGCTCTACCTCAGATGGACATCATACTATATTTTATATTAGAGGGACAAGAAAAATAATTTGTTTCCTGCACTATGGCATCAATATTCTGGATTTTACAATCCAGTTGTGAGAACAAACCCTGAGCAACCCCCTATGTAAATGGACCCCACTAGCATAATTAGCATTGCAGAAGTGTACTCAGCAATATCTTACAGGATTATATTTTAACTGAACATCTCTAATACATCTTCACTCACGAGACACATTCTTTTCTCTTTGAAGAATCAAAAATAGATGTATGGATTTTCTTCAAGGTATACATACATTTCTCTGATAACACGTTTGAGAAGCTGCAGTCCAACGTCAATTTATGGGGAAGTTAAAAACTACTGAAAATCATGACATGAAATGAAAAATATTGCTCAGCAGCCTTAAAGAGGGAACAGTAGCAAAAACTAGAGAGACTTGCATCTTCAGTCTAGTAGGAGATATGAAGCATAGATCCAGAATCTAAGCATGCTGTTTAATCCTTAATTGATGTATTCATCTTCTGAAATCAGGTTACCAGATGAAGATAATTTGCAAATGCCAAAATGTCTATTGCAATTAGAAAAGCTAGCTGACTGTTACCAGAACTAGCTATTTACTTTTATCATAACTTGGTACAGATAACACACTGGAAAATATTTCTTGGAAAGCCGTCTTAAATTGAGAACTTTCCAAATGGAAAGCAAAATTCCTTATTTTTGCAGTTATGATTGTGTTAATGCATGTGACACACTAATCTTGGTTTTGTTTTTGTTTTTTTTTTTTACCCAAGATTAAATAGATAAATCCAAATCTCATTATATTACTTTATTGAAGATCTACTCAAAAGGACTATTAAATAAATAAGAATAAGATATATGACAAATTATAACTACCTCCAACTTGTAATAGGCCCCTGCCACGAGTTGATATTTGATCTGTGAATGAACAATAGAGGAGGTGGGAAACTAGATCTGTCAACATCTCAGTCTGAGAAAAATAAGCTGTTATATTAGGGCTTTCTGGAGGAATTTAGTTGCCTTCATTCTGCTGATTATTAAGAGAGAGAACTAAACAGCCATCTTTATAACTTACAGAAATTAAGTAGCTCTTCAACGAAGCAGGATTAACTTTTCATGTACTAACATTTGTCTGCAGAGAGATGCAAGAAGACTGAGATAAATTTCTTTTCCCTCCCTAAGAAAATGTAAAAAAATTATTAGCACTTTATAGGAGATGGTCTTTTCATTTTCGTAATCAATTTGAATACTGTATCCTAAACAAGCAAAGTTGCAGGCATGAAAGTGTCATTCAAAAATAATGATGGTAACAAAAAAAGGTGTAAAAAGTTCATAGTGCATTTTCATGAACTTTTTTGATCAATCAAGGAAGGTTTAGTCACTTAATATTGTCATCATTGTATACAGATTTGAATGGCAGAATTCACATACATGAATCTTTTTGTATCTTCAAATGGAGAGACTCCATTTTTTCAAGGTAAAATGTATTAAAAGGGTTAAAAATTACATTTAAAGAAATAAGTGCATGTAGTAAAGCTCTAGGAAAAATGAATGTACAGGACAACATTCTGCACACAGGAGAATCCATGCACCCAGTGAAGTAAAAGAGGTACAAGATAGGATATGCTCTAACAAACACTTTTTCTAAGGAGTGGATTATATTGTCAAAGAAGAACAAGACAAACGCTATTTACAGCTTAGAAAGCAAAGTCAAACCATGGAGTAGTCAGTTTTGATAAAAAATACATCTTTTCATTTAAAGATACTTTAACTAATATCAGTAGATTCTTTGAATATTAAAAATAAGTGACAGATTACAAAAATAGAATATGCAAATTATAGGATTTCTAAACTAAAATTCTAGATTTCCTTGGAGGGTGCTGTAGTATTTTCATTAGTAAGTAAAGAGATAAAGAGTTTATTTGAATGACAGTGCAAATAGGATTTTTCTAGTAGAGTTATTTTCGAGCCAGTAAGGAGTTGAGCAACACACCAATGAAATTGCTATCAGCAATAGGAAATACACAGATTATGATGGTGGAAGAAGAGCTGCAATACTTGGAGCAGTACAGTTTTCTCCAATCTCAGAAAACATATTGCCAGAACTGCCTTTTTACGATAGAATGTGAGGGATTTATAAAGACATTTGCGAAACCACTTTTTTATGGATACACCTGACATGGATATATTACTGACAACTAGCAAAACAACAGAAAGCAAAACAAATGTTTGTAAAACTATCCAAAAAATAAAACAAACAAAATCAACAAGCTGAATGTTTTTTATGAAAGCTTGTACAGTACAAACAGCCAAAACCCACTGGAGTTTAAAGCAAGGGACATCAAATAGTCTGCTACAGTTAATAGTCACCAGGAAAAGGGATTAATATTTTTACATTTAGGTCAATGGTGTTTTCATATTACTTTTCCTTAAAGAAAATTAGTTCTCAGTTACTGAAAGTTTGAAAAAACTTTAAACAATTAAAACATTTCAGAATGTCAATGTTGGAGGTTATTGAAACTAATGAAATAGTTATTATAAAAGTTTGGGACTTTTTATTAATCTTCTGTCAATTTGTGTATTATTACATTTTACTACATTCACAGTAAAGTTCCCACATGTCTAACATTTAAGAATCAGCAGTTGTGTTGTCTCTATTGTTAGGAAGTCAACTGCCAAGATTAAAAATGTGTCTAAAAAAGTGTCATCATCTATTTTGTTCCATTTCTAAATATTGTAAAACAGAACCATGTTAGAATAATGTTTCCTGGAAAGGCAAGATGAGATAGTAGAAGCAGCAGAACAGATTATGAACTGGAGTTTCTGACAGGCATGAAGGTATATGTTTGATAATAACCAAACTTTCCTCATGTATTAGTTCATTCTTTTTTCTTGTCAACAACACATGTTCAGTTCTCCAATATATGTGACCTATGCATGCTTTGCAAGGGCTATGGTTTTTATTATCAGTATTATTTGAGATGTGGAGATCGCCAGAGAGTGGTAAATAGTTGTTTTGTTGTTGCTGAGAGTTAAATGATAAGGAAAATAAATATTTCTTTCATATTACTAATATAAATACTCCTTGCCAACAACTGTCAGCAGCAAATCTTTGATAACGTGGGCTACCAAAGGAGAGTCCGACAGTGCAGAACTTCCTTTTGGATTGACTGTCAACTAAAAAGATCAGTTGAACAGAAAACTAAAGTTAGCCTTTTGAATTTATTTGCAAACTAGTAATAATTTTAAAAAAGGGTTTGGAGTCAAATGAAATATTTTGCTGCTGTATTCTAAATCAGATTTTGTTTTTATTTTAAGTGGTTACTAAAATTATATTAACTTTTTGATATAAAGCTAATTACAGGAAGACATTTCATTTATGTTCCTTCACAATTTTTTTATGTTGCACAAAAGTCATATTGTTCCCTGAGAAAGGAGTGAATTTAAAATTTCAGCTACACTGATATCAAATACATTTCAAGCAATAAAATAAATTGTCTGAATCATAAGTTTTATGTCATTAAAGATTATCTCAACTATAGGCAGAGGTGATGCTTCACAGCCCTGGAAACATGACATTTAAGTACTGCAGCCATGCAAGCAATTGGAATCACAGAAAGCTGTAGGGTGCAATTAACAAACACTTTATGTTAGAACAATGAGCAAGATGCCTGGTAGTATATCAGAAGATTGACCAATGTCTACAGAAGCCCTGTATTATATGAATGTGGAATAGCAATTTTTCAAACATGGCATTGCAAGGTACATAACATGCACTAAATGGATTGCAGTCCATGATTAGGGTTTGCATGTGCATTGAGCAAAAGAATAACATGATTACCTAATTTGTAACACAGAATAAGAGATGCCACTTAATAAAAGAACATAGGATGGATGCCTATAAGGATTATATGATGCAAAGAGTACAAAGACGAATCTTAATTTGAGACCACGGACTCAAACTGCTACAAGGTGAGATCCCACTGTGTGCTACCTATCACCTGAGTAGAGAATTTAATTTGCTGTTGTATTGTATCACCCTGAAAAAAAGGAACTGTGGAGTCAACCTCTGAGTCTAGAAAAGTCTGAGTGAATTCGGCCTGAAAGAAGTGGAATTTGAAAGACTCTGGATGAATCAGGGGCAGCTAGGTGCTGAGTAGCTGTGTCTCTAAATGCCAGTGCTGGGCACTCAAGGCAGCAGTCCAAGCCGCAGTTTAATTACATGCTTGCCCTTCCACAAAACTGTCACCAGCATTATTTGAAGTCGTGAATAGTCAGTCTCTATATAATTGACTTTAGGGTCTCTATAATAAAAAAGTCATCAGCTATTGTCTCTGGAACTTTTAAGTTCCTAAGTATCACCTTATATTGATTTTTATTTATTTATTTAATTTTATGTTTGGGGCTTTCTTTAAGATAGACACAAATGTATTTGGGGAAGGTTTGTGACATTGGCTGAGATTTTACACATGTTCTGCTCCATACAGACCTTAAAAATCTTCTGAACTACTTTGTATGCCTTGGGGAAAGGCTGAAATGTAATATAATTACAATCTTCACCCTTTCCTTTTTCTTTTTTCTTGCCAAGGATGATGTATCAGCTTTTCAAGTGGAAGATGCATTCTGATACATAGCAGCATTACACTTGTATTTTTCAGATGACATCAAAAGAGTGATTGTGATAGCAGAAAAAACAGCTCTGCAGAGTAATGGAAATATAATGATACAGAAGTATTTGAATCCTTGGAAGTTATGGGTGGAAAAAGTATACTACTGCTTTTTAAGTTTCCACTGGAAACTCTCCGATGGGTGAGCTGCACATAGTATCCCTTTGGGCAGGCATTCAGATTAAACTATAACGTGGTTTGACTCTGAGAGGAATAAAGGGGGAAAATATTGAAAGACATCACTGAAAGTTTAGTATTGCTTTTAGAGTACTGAATTTAATTTGAAGAGAAACCTTGATCATTATCTTATGACCAACCAGACAGGCTGCAAATAAATGGTAATTTTTTTTAATTTATTTTGCCCTATAGATGGTCTCGGAGTTCCAGTATAATCTCCTGAATTCTCAGTTTAATATATGGCTAGTAATATTGTCTAAAAAACTAGCTGATGCTTCTTTAATTCTCCATCTATTTTCTAGAACTCTAGATGGTTGAACTTGAAAACCAGGTAGGTGTTGCCTTTCCATATATAGTCATCAAGTCCTCTCCTTTTTCCATTTGGAAAAAGAACAATGTGCATTCACTTTAAATAGAGTGAGGTATTTGCCCATTTCTAGAATTACATGTTCTAATATCTTCCATTTCAAGTTTCAAAAAGAAGAAAACCATGAACTAATACATCTCTAGGTATGCATATTTTCCATTTCTGGTTTCAAAAAGAAGAGAACATTCCAAATTATAAAGAATCCAGAAAAAAGCTGTTGTTCTTGACATTTCCTATATATGCAGAAAGTTCAGACAAAGGTGTAATGAAAAAGTAAAGAAGCTGGCAAGTCAAAAGTCAAAATATAAAAGACCTAAATGTCATAGAGTCTGATTTTCAGGTCTTTTGTCTAATGCAACTTTAAAAGCTTAAAGCAATGGTGCTTTCAGATTAAAAACTTATCTTTCTATAGAGAAAGACTTCTATGGTGCTTTCTGAAGGCCGTAGGAAAAAGTCACAATGAATTAATGAAGAAACTAATTATACTAAAAAAAATTATTACTTTTGTCTTAATATTTTAAAACTTGAATTACTTCTCTAATGGATGGCTGTATAATAATTTCGTATTTGCACTGCGATCCAGTGATACAGACTAGCAGATTCAAACACTGGTAGTGGCATAATGTTACAGCAAGAACTTCATAACAAGGTTTGATCTTGAGTAAACACCCCTATGTCAAAGCAGCCATCCAGTCTGAACTCTGTGGTGGTGCTGATCAATCTTTTTGCCTTACTACTATTTTAGGGCTTGTATGAGAGTGTCTAGCTGGAAACATGCCTTTAAATTGCTATAATCTTTGTAACACTTCAAACAATTACCTTCTTTGAACTATTCCTCTTTGGTTACGCTAATCATTTTTTTGCTGTATGGTTTCCTTTTTCTACCTTTCCATTTTTCTGCATGTATCAAAGAAATACGCAGATCTTTATGTGGTGTTCAAAACACTCCGCTTCTGTCTAGAGTGTAAGACTTTCACAGATACAATTGATCTATTTCTAAAATGAGATGCAGCATTGTACTAACTTTCCTCAAATTGTATGAAATTGCATTCTTTACTTGTAATTTGCTGTCCAAAATGAGACCTCCCAATGGAATTGCTTAGATCAGACAGAAGTCAAAAAATAGACATGACAGACTTCTTCCTGTAGTTTTTGATTACCTCTACAATTTATGGAGTTATCAATTCTCAGCTGCTCTTCTGCAATAGCTCAGAGAAGGCTGGAGGTGAGACGGGGCAGAAGAACGGAGGTCAGCACTAATGTCAGGCTGTGCAGAGACACCCTCCTTTTCTGAAGAATTGCTAGTGGGTAACACCGAAAGCTGTTACAGCAAAAAGGCGTGGAAATAGCTAACATGAGGAAATTCCAGTGAGCAGGAAATAGTGAGGATTTCCTCATGCTTCTTTTTTCAGGCTTTTACACAGTAAAATCCAAACAGCAACATGCGGAGTCATCCAGTTCTGTTAATTGCTTTTCCCTGAAACTGTCCATTGGCACAGATTTGAAATTTCCGTATCTAAGCAGTAAAGATCAGATCCGGTCTTCATTATTCACCCATCAGACCGTGGTGGGAAGCAAATTACTCTGAGTCCTCTAGAACTTTTTTGAGTTTTATAAGTAGTAATATTGTAGGTCTGCTTTAAAAACAAACTGTACTTGTCTCAGCAAAGGGTTTTGGAAGTGCCACGAGGAACGCTTTCACTCTCGTCACTGAGACATGGAAAGTCATTTGGAAAGTTCTGTAAGTGACTCACATGGCTTAATAAGAACAATGATAAGAACAATGCCTAAATTAAACTGTCAGTGCTGTATCCAAGAGGTTTTTCTGAGTTGCACATGGGTAACAAGCAGCCTTACAAAATGAGAGCAGAAATGCCTTTCTTCTACATGGCAGCAGACGGTGAACAACATTCCTTCTGACTGGCATTGGTCCAAATATTATTAATTGCTTCCAGAGAATAACTTCATGCTTGTGATAGATACAATGTACAAAACCTACTTTGCAGATTATGATTTTGGGAGGGAGAAGGGTACTGGGGTAAAAGTTGGCCAAACACCACCTACAGAAACTCGGTATTTGCTTTCCCTCCTGTTTCTGGAGCTGTGAATCTCTTTTTAAGCATGTACACAATGAACCCCTCCGATTTCTATTGATATCCAGTCCCCAAATCTTGTCACTTTATCTTGTACATGGAAAAAAATCTTAGATAGTTATACTACACTGCCAATTTTGACACAACCCTTTTTTGTCTCTTAAGAGGAATTGAGGGTATAATCACACATGATGCTTGATATTTCTTCCTGAGTCAGTACTGAATAATCTATCAAACATGAAGTGAAACTTGCTACCACAGGAAATCACTAAAACCAACATTTTACAGTCAAAACTGAAAATGTGGTTTTTACAGACACACGCACAGAGGCACACACATATTAATCTGAGCTGATTGATGCTTTTAAGCTAGAGACCATAAACTTTTCACCTTCACCTCCCCAAACTTATCGCCCCCTAATACGCTGTTTATATAGTTACTAAAGTAGTTTTACTGAGCCATTTTCAGTTACTCGTTGCCTGTCTGCTCCATTTCTTTATCCATGTTGGGTAGGAATTTTTGCAATGGCCTTAAGGAGTCAGATACATGTCTGGTATCAACACTTCATAGGGATGAGTGGGTAATATTTGAGATTGCTCTGTCAATCGTGTACTTGGGTGACTGCCTGTTAGATGCAAAATTGTGGACAGAAAAAACAGATTATCCTTTTCAAAAGTTACTATATAGTGATAACAGTAAAAGTTGCCTGAGGAGTCATTTTAAATGTTAGACTTCCACACCAGAAACGTATGAAAGGTTCAATTCTCAACTTTTTATAGTCTTGAGTACCTGGATTTTCTATGCCTTGCAGATCTCCAAATCCTTGAATTCAGCATGGACAAGTACATAAACCATACCCCGCAAAATAAACCCCATCTTTTTTCAAGTTTTTTTTTACTTGTCATCAAGCAAAAGCAATACTATTTTTGAGCAAAACAACTGTGTAAAACAGCTCACTGCAACTTCTGCACATCCATAAACTTCTGTTTTAAGCACTAAACTATCGGCCTCTTCTGAAACCTACTCTTTCTCCAAGTGACTTCATGGTATTAGATCCTAGGACTCAAGATATGAAGAATGTTAGTTTATATTGAATCAATTTCTTCTTTCAATTAAGCGAAAGGGTAAACAGCTCAAAATATACACCATCATGACTAGCTGTTTTATGCAAATGGCTATGCTTAAGAGCTAAAAATACTTAATCTTCAGTTGCACTTTACCATCTGGTGCAACAGAAATGCAAAAAGAGAAGGAAATTCCTTTCCTTGCTTTTGTTAATCTATATGTTTACTGCCTCTTCCACTAAGTCAGTCGTAGGTACTGACCTCATGGAATTAACTGCCATGGAAAATGAGTTAATGCCATATATATATATCAAGTCCTTGTAATAGAAAAGCTAAAGAGTAAACCATTGAAACATTTCCAAGAACAGAGAATAATTAACCAAACCTTAGAACAGTTAAACTATGCTGTTATTGCTTTCATGTCTAAAGATAAAAGAACTGTTTCTTTTTCACATCCATCTCCTGCAGACTTCAGTTTTCTTTTTACAAGCTGAAATGAAAGTTGACAGTGCTAAATTTACAAGTACACTAATATATGCATATCACTGCTGTTCTAAACATGACTCTGGCCCTTAAATATTTTTAGGTTTTCAAGAAGTTGAAAATTTTCCTACTAATCAAAAATAATTTATGGAAGGAACCCAATGTGTATTTTAGTGATGAACGAACAGAATTCAACTGGGACATGAAAGAACTTTGTTTTTTTTCCAAAGTATCTTCCTGAAAATTGAAGTGATTTTCTTTCATAAAAGATCAGCTGATAGTCAATCTCATCAAAACATTTGATTACTAATACGGAACAATCACCCACAGCAATTTTCATAATAAGCACCTGAAAGAAAATAAAAATTAACATTTCCAGTTACCTGAAAGAAGCAGATAGTCTGTATCTATTTAATAACTGTCTAAAAGAAATAAAATACAATACAAAATGCATGTTATATGCATTGTTTTAGGATTTTTATTCTTGCCCTGTGGGAATGGGACATTACTGTTAGGATTACAAAGATAACATCAAACAGTTTCTGGAACCAAGTACCTGTCAAAAAAGAACTGCCCACCTACCTGCCAGCTGGTTATTTAAATACTTAAAATTAATTCTCTTGCCTTACTGTTACAGAACACTTGCTTCAGAGAATAAATCTTTCCTTAAATATAAATGACAACTTTAGGAAATAAAGTATACATTCTCCTTAAAGAAGATTCAGGATTTCTTTGAGCCACAAACCTAGGACATCAGCATTATAAGAGAGAACATGAGGAAATATGTATGTTCTTTCCCAACCACAACCCTTTTCAACTAGTCACCTGAGAAAATGTTAGAACTAAGAATCACAAAACTGCTAATTAAGAAATTTGGGTCTATTACTACAGGATTTTCAGGGCTGAAGTGCATACTAAGAGAAAGTTTGGTTCATGGAACACAAAAGTTTTATACTGTGCATATGAACAAAATCTTCAGATTATCTAACAGGCATTCTCCAAACAAGAATAGAACAAAGCATTGTTCACTATTACAAATGAAGCAATACTTAAGGTGAGTATTTCTGTCTGTTAGACCATGAATACCTCGGAAAGATGTATTTTACAGGATTAGATCTGAGAACTTTGTAATAAACTTTTTAAAATACAGTTATAACTGAAAGTCAAAAATGTATCTTCCTTTTATTGCAAGATAAGAAAACCTGGCTAGAGCTACTAATGTGTGGTAAATTGATCCTCAGGTAGTACAGGTTATTCTTTAAAACATAATCTAAGATGCTTCTCAGCTATTAAATTCCTGCAAGAATGGGAAAAAACATCACCTTGCTTTCAGATAAATACAAATATAAATACTATTAGAATAAAAGAAAATAAGATTATAGCACCTGATAACAAAGACATGCTTTGTAGTGCTTTGTGGTGAAATTACTTTTTTCTCAATGTAGTTGAAAATGTGATTATTATTATTAAACCTAATACATCTAAGATATTACTACCATGCGAAACTAAAAGTGTCCATTGTCTAAGAACTTCCTTGAGATCTGTGCTAGAAGCATAAACTAAGGAATTGTGTCTTGGGTAGAGACCTGTTAAACAACAGTCTAGAAACAGAGCATCACTTCTTCTACATGAAATATGACTATACGATGGATAGGAGATTAGTCTATGCATGCCAAGCAGAAAAGTAGCATGAACTTACAGCTTCTAGAGTCAATTCATGAGTTTGTGTTTATCTAAATGTACCTATAGGTTTATTATAAGTGGGATTACAGATGACACCTACCAGTTAGTATCAGGTAGGTGTTTCTGTTTTACTGGTAGTATAGCTAGCCACATAAAACAGCGTGGCTTGCTCTGGGGAGTTTATATTATTACGTAGGAAACCTATGAATGAGCTCACAGCTCTGCAGGTTATTGTACTGGTATTGTATTTATTGTATTGTATTGGTCTAGTTTTATTGTATTTAAAGTTTTCATTTCAAAAATTGCAATCTCACTACAGCTGTGGGAGAAACGTGTACAAAACTGTGCAATATCTTTATGAAACACATCACAGCTAGGAAATAGTTCTGGAAATTGTCATCTTAGTTCCCTGAGTCACTATCTCCAGATCCTAAACACAGAAGTATAAACGTGAAAACTGTTAATATTTTTCTCTTCTAGTCTATCTGACAGACATACTATATAACATAAAATAATCCTAAAGTCCCTCCTTAGATAGGCAGTGCCACATAACTCTCTTCATATCCAGATGTTAAAGCTTGCCCCTTTTGCCACAGGCTTTTTTTGTAATGCACACCATATTATGCTATCAATATAAACATGTGTCACACAGAAAAGTTTATTTGTGGAGGCAGAACCTCAGAAGAGGAGGAAACATAAGACAAAATCAATGCCAAAACAAAATCAATAAACCAAATTAGATCTACAGTATTGTTCATCCTATTCCTGTTTGTATTTTATTTACCAAGCCCTCAGTATTTTTTTACTGTAAATTAAGTTTTTGCAATTCCTCCAGTGTTCCACATGCAGTGTTACAGAAACGAGATCTAACTGTAAAACTCAGAGGGTACACAAGTCTTGCTTCTTCACTTATGGAAAAAAAAAAAAAAAAGAATATGAAAGTAAATAAGTATTAAATAGTTACAACATATAAACTGAAAGTAATTAATAGTCTGTAACTTGTGGGAATGTGTTTATCCTAGCAAGGATTTACCAAGGGTGTGTCAAAAGGGGAATATTCTGATATCCTGCTGAGATGAGCCACTGTGGCACACGTGCTTCCATGAACGCGGTGACTTTGCACTCATGACACTACAGAAAGTCTTGTGCTATGGATTGGGACTAAATGTCTTTGAATTTAGCTCATGTGAACTTGATGGATTGCTGCTTAAAATAATGGTCACGCAATGCATTGCAATTCTTAAAATGGTAGCCACATGGGCTCAGCAGCAATATTCAAAGTGATGGGTACCCATATTTAAGAATGGTACTTGTACTGGGTTTACGTGGCAAGGTTTTGGTAGCGGGGGAGACTGCAGGGGTGGCTTCTGTGAGAAGATGCCAGATGTTGTCTCCATATTGAACTGAGGAAGTTCCAGACAGCTCCAAGATGGACCTGTCACTGGCCAAAGCTGAGCCCATCAGTGTCACTGGCGGTGCCTCTGTGATAACATATTTAGGAAAGGGTAAAAAAATGCTGTGCAGCAGCATCTGGGAGAGAGGAGTGAAAGCACGTGAGAGAAACCGCCCTGCAGACAGCAAGGTCACTGAAGGAGGAGGAGGAGGAGGTGCTCCAGGCGCTGGAGCAGAGATTCCCCTGCAGGCTGTGGTGAAGACCATAAGGACACAGGTTGTCCCCCCTGCAGCCCATGGCAGTCCACAGCGGAGCAGATATCCACCTGCAGCCCATTCACCAGAGCAGGTGGATATTCTCTGAAGGAAGCTGTGACCCCATGGAAAGCCCGCACAGGAGCAGGCTCCTGGCAGGACCTGTGGTCCCATGGAGAGAAGCCCACGTTGGCACGTTTGCTGCCAGGACTTGTGACTCTGGGGGGGATCCATGCTGGAGAGTCTGTTCCTGAAGGACTGTACTCCATGGAAAGGACCCATGCTGGAGCAGTTCGTGAAGAACTGCAGCCTGTGGGAAGGACTCACACTGGAGAAGTCATGGAATACTGTCTCCCATGGGAGGGACCCCACGCTGGAGCAGGGGAAGAACATGAGGAGGAAGGAGCAGCAGAGACAACGTGTGATAAACTGACTGCAATCCTATTCCCTGTCCCCCTGCGCCACTTGGGGAAGGAGGAGATAAAAGAATCAGGAGCAAGGTTGAGCCCGGGAAGAAGGGAGGGGTGGGGGGAAGGTGTTTTTAGATTTGTCCTTATTTCTTATTATCCTACTTTCCTATTAATTGGCAATAAATGAAATTAATTTTCCCCAAGCCAAGTCTGTCTTGCCCATGACGGTAATTGGTGAGTGATCTCCCTGTCCTTATCTCGACCCACGAGCTTTGCATTTTGTTTTTTCCCCCTCATCTTGTTGAGGTGGGGGAGTGATAGAGCAGCTTGGTGGGCACCTGGTGGCCAGCCAAGGTCAACCCACCACACTGGAAAATGAAGTGTATATGAAAATAAGGATGGATCCTAAGGAAAAAAAAATTGCTCCTCCATTAAGGTTACAACAGTGCTTTTCCTATGAATGATGATTGCTTTAATTAAGAAATAAGTAAGTAAATAAATAAATCCAAGTATGGATGAAGAATGAAGTCTTGTACTTTTGTATCACCCAAAAGTTTTGCTCAGTTTCTCGTCTCAAAGAGTAATGAACAGCAGAAGGTTAAGGAGGGTTTAAGAGCAGGGCATGGAAAGAGTGGTCCAAAACCTGCTGTGAACAATTAAGGTAATGTTGGTCTTTTGCAAGCAACAAACAGTACCAATGTTTCTAAGCATCAGACTAGACGACTAAGAAGAATCCCAAAAATCACTTAACTTGAACATGGCACAGGTGAAAAACAGAATTAAGAACAAAATGTATCAGAAGAAGTAGGAGCATATTCAAACTTAAAGAAAAGTAATTAGTCACCTCCACTGATCTCTGGAGTAAGTGCTCTTAAGAGCGTGTTCCTGCAGCGTTAGCGGATCCTTTCCAGATGTACTTTTCTAGCTATGCTTATTCAATGCTGTGGACATCCCTAGTATCAATGGCAACTCCCATATTTTGATTTTAAAATATATATAAGATTTCACTACCACAAAATCCACTTGTTTTAATGTGCAGGAAGTGTACCTGTCTAGAACAAAAGAAATATGTGCTTGTCTTCTGATGTACCAAAATAACATGAGAGAAAAGAAAGCATTAGTTCACAAACATGAATCACCAGTACTTCTGGCATGACATTTCAGGCTAAAATTAATTTTATCAAAAAAAAAAAAACCAATCACTCAAACTCCCCCACATCTCAGGTCTGTGTTGAAATAGGCATCTAGAGACAGCTCAGCTCATGTTTTCAGGCTAATCCCTCCCAAAAGTGATACGGAGTTTTAGCTTACTTTTCACAGTCAGCTTTAGCTTGCAAACACACTTTGCTAATGTAGCTGAAATAGCCTTCACATATATGCGGCAAGTACTTTAAAATAACAATGCATGTGTGAAGCTTGAAAAGTGTTACAGTATAGTGGCTACGTGGAGAAGAAAATAAACTTGTTAGCTGTCACTCTAATGTGAGCTGTTCCCTACTTCAAGTGATGTGCTTGAGGCCACAACGAGCCAAATTTATCCTCAGGAGAATGATAAGCATTTGTTTCACTACAATAAATCAATCCCAAAGCCAATTAAATATACTGGTATGAATTTGTCATACTATCTGCTTGGTCTGCTTACTATCTGCAAAGTTTTCAGCAATTCTGCCACTAGATTACCAGGACCTGATTTTCAGAGAGAAGTCAGACCCAACTTCTCTTGTGTATGTGCATGTATGTTTGTACATTTACTTGAAGTGTAGCTATCGCACCAAGAAGTCTACAAGTTGTCATCTGCTCTTAGAACCCTTCCTTGACAGTTAACATCTTTTTTACATGAGCGTGCACCTCAATATTGTGTGCACGCATGTGTGTGTGTCCCAAATGTCAGTCAGTTTGGAAATCATGCTTAAGGTAATTTTTTCATCAAATTCTATCCCGATTAGGTATAAAAAACCTTTGAGATCTATTCACGTTCACCGGTTCGTTTTACTATCACTGTTACTCTTTCTTCAGAGCTCTGTCATTCACATCTCAAAGGCTCAAAAGCTATACAGCTGTGTCGAATGTTACAGGAGTTTTCTCCAGACTTAACAATATGGTCAGCTTCAGTCCCACATCCATTTGTAATCTTAATGATCTTAATCCCAAATGAAAGCACTGGAACTGCATAACTATCAGCAGAGTAATGACATGTCTCTGTCTGCCCTTAGAGAGAAGGAAAATTATCCCTGAGGCCAACTCATTGCAAGCTTTATACATCTCCTCTTTTGAAGTTATCATCCAATTCATTTATACTAGATCTGTCAATTAACTGTTAGTTCCCTCACTGATTGTGCCTATATCCATGTCCAATGATATCACTAAACATTGCCTCCCTTTTCTTTAGAAAGTGTGGCTCTGTTTCTTTGGGAAAAATATGTTCTCTGAACTGAGACATGATAAAATATCTTCCTTTAGGAAAAAAAATTGCATATATTTGTTCTTTCTGCTCTTACCACTTAACCCATATTTATTTTCTTCCAAAGTAAGAATTCTGAACACAGTTCATTTTTCTTCTATCTCTACCTTTTTTGAAAAGTATGCCTACTGCCACCTCCATAATATTGCCACACTCAGTCCCTATTTTCACCATTACTTTGTTGGCATTCTTATTGTTTCCTACTCTAGTGCTGCAGTCACTGCATTATTTATGATTTCCATGTATCCCTACTTCAGGGAACAACAAAGTGATACAGTCTGATTATCATTCTACTCCAAGCAGTATCAACCTCTTGAAAGAAATGAGGCAAAAGTAAAGGAAATAAATACCTTTGGAACAGGTAAATGACAACTAAAGAGGAATATATTAAATAACAAATAATTTAAAAATTGTAGATAAAAGTCTTGAGTTAATAAACTGACTGTTTATTATTATTGTTGACAGAGTATAATATGCAAGCTAAATATCATGAAAATGAGATTTCAGAATGTCATCTGACTCCATTGCTTTTTAAAAGACATTTGAAAATTACAACTTTCTTCATTTAGGTATAAGACACTCACTCCATTTCTCTTCTTATGTTTATATTCATGACTATCTGAGGTAAACCAATTTAGGGAAGATTTCAGTAAAATGGGTTTCAACATAATCTTTAAGAGCCCTGAATGAAGTCATTCTTTTAGGAAGGTACTTAGGAAGCCAGAGAGGTTGCCCTTAAGCATATTTAAAGAGTATCCAAGCAGCAAAGAAATATTTCAGTCCAGTTTGAAGGAGGTATGTCATTTTTCCATTTCTATCAATTTATAAATTTATATTTAAGTGATAGAATTATTCTATTGACTACCTGGATTAGCTATAGTCTAGCAAAGAGCAGATGCTATTCAAAATGCCTTCTTCAGACATCCTGTTGAGACAGCGTATCCTGCATGTCAAGGTTTCATTGAAGGTCAGGGTCCTGCAGAAGGCACAGTCCCAGGATCGTTCAAAGCACAGTCACCCAGAGCTAACCGAAAGGAAATATCAAGCAGAGAGGTATGTCTGAATTCTCATTTTGTTCTGATATTTAGGCATGACACTCAAGATTATGCCTCTGTCCATGCAAATTTAGGATGCTGAATACTTTCCTGATGAAAGAATCCTAAGTAGAAACCCCTCAAAACTTCACTCTGTTTAGGAGCATCAAGGTGTGGAAGTGTCTGGGTTTTACATTTATTGTTAAAACATCAGCAGAGGAAATGGGTTATTCTTTCCTGTCTCTGTTCAACTTTGAAAACTCAATACTGTGTTTCCCAGTTTCCAGTTCCTAAAATGCCAGAACACAAAATAGCACACATGATTCTCATTCCTCACGCTGAAGCCAGTTTTGAAATACAAAATTATCAGACTGGGCAGAAAGAAAAAAGTGAAAGAATTTGATCTCTTCCATCATTGGCAAGCTTGCATTGCAGTTACTGGTCTATGAATTGTTTATGGGTTGAACTCAATGGATGTTTAACACAAAAATGTTCTAGTAATCTGCAGTGCAGAAATGGGGAACAAAGTCTCACTGCCAAAAGATGTAACAGGAGAAGCTCCTGTTCAGCTCTGCATTTAATGGCAGAAGGGGAGCACACCAAGATGCTATCAGAGTAATGACCAGTTCTAAGCTGCGATGACAGACAGTTGTCTGAGGAGAAAGGAAGAGAGCTGCAGCTTAAAAAGAAAACAAAAAAGGTCCATACATTTAGCAGATATCACTATGGTCTTGAAGGCTGTTTTGAACTAGATTGTGGCCATGAGCTTCGGAATGTTTGGTGGATACATAGCAACCAGGTCTTTTACAATTTTTTAGGTCACAACAATCAGTTCTTAGATCATTTTCTATAGAAACTGAAAGGTAAATGCTAAAGGAGCAGCAAAGTCCAATATGTGATGCCTTTTCATTTCAAATAAGCTTTCCGACCTGCTCTTGAATTTAAGCACCTAAATTGTTGTTTAAATCCCATAAGCCCCACACAGGCACTACAGCAGGCAGTCTGTTCTTACACTACAGCTCATTCTGCTTTTTCTCTCCTCTCCCAGATTATATAGCTAAAACAGACCTTTCTAAGGATAAACTTGTTTTTATGAATTTACTGATAGCAATCCAAATATTTCTATAATTTTTTTTTAAATCTTTACACCTTTTCACAAAAGCAATGATGCAAACTGAGTTCTTTTTTCTAGCATTCCTTACAGAAAACAGTTATGTTGTATGCATTCTATCTAACATTTAATATGGTAGAACATGAATTTCACATCGTACTACCATGAAAATGCAAACTGTTTCAGTGCTGCTTTCTTAAGAGTATATTTCTAAATAGTCATTTAAAGCCAATTTAATTTTTTTAACACTTTCCTTTTGGAAATAAAACTATAGGTAGCTACTCTTTGTGAAAATTCAGCAAGATTTTGTTCTATTACCTTTTGTAAAAACTAAACCATGTCAGTTTGTATTCAAATTTAGTCCAACTGACAAAGTTTTTGTGCTTTGAATAATTGGATATTGGAATATTTTTGGATAGGGGGAGGGTTTTTTTCCTTTGTTTTGTTTTGTTTTGTTTTTGTGAAGAAATGCAATTTCACTCTATACTATAAACTCTAGTGTCGTGGTTTAATCTGGCAGGCAGCCAAATACCACGCAGCCGCTCGCTCACTCCCCCCGCCCTGCCAGTGGGACGGGGAGAGAATTGGAAGGGTAAGAGTGAGAAAAACTTGTGGGTTGAGATAAAGACAGTTTAATAGAACAGAAGAGGGAAAATAATAATAATAATAATGATAGAATATACAAAATGAGTGATACACAATGCAATTGCTCACCACCCGCGCTGACCGATAACCAAGTCGCGATCGGTACTTCCTGGATCACGCCTACCCTTCATATACTGAGCATGACGTCACATGGTATGGAATACCCCATGAGCCAGCTGGGCTGGCTGTCCTGATTATGTTCCCTCCCATCTTGTGCACCTAGCTCAGTCAGTAGGCACGGGAGCTGTCCTTGGACTAGGAGGGCACTTAGCAACAACTGAAAACATCAGTGTGTTATCAACATTCTCCTCATACTAAATCCAAAACACAGCACTAGGAAGAAGTTTAACCCTATCCCAGCTGAAACCAGGACATCTAGTAAATGGCTTGGAACTAGAAAAAGTTTCATGTTATCCTAATAAACCAAGTTTTAGATGTGATAAGATTTTTAGCTCATTCATTTTCTTATAAAAGCAGACTTATTTTTATCTTAACAGGATTGGTATGGGTTTGCTACCCAGTCTCATTTACTGCTTTGATTTTTTGCCCCCAAGTCTTGTTTTTCCTACCTGCTTCAGCCTCATGCAAGGCTCAGTCATTCTCAAAGGATCTATCCTGTGACTTACTGATCTTAGTTTTCCCTTTTGCCCTGAATTCCTTGAATTGAATCACTATGTTCTCCCTTTGTAGAGACAGAAGGCTGTGTGGCCCACACTAAGAAATCAGAAGAGAAAGGTGAGCCTATTATATAAAAAGGATTCTTACTCCTTCTGTGGGACTAGTTGCTAACATGTTTCTTTCTGTCCTCCGAGCTTTACTGAGTTTTTGCTAGCTCTGGAAATCTGTCCTTCAACAGTCATTGCTCAAAAACTATGGCTCTTCCCTGTCGCCTATTTTGGAATGCTACCTTACAAAGCCGTCTTTCTCATGGTAAAGTTAATCTCTGGAGACAAGAATAAATTTGTACACTGGATGATGTAGCAACAGCCAAGTGCTGCAGTTGCTCAGTGATACAGGAAGGAGCGCTCTGCATGGGAGCCAAATCCAGCCAAGAGCCTCATCACTGCATCTCCATCTGCAAGTGTGTGAAAAATCCTGGTGAAGGAATGAAGGCTCAACTTGGCCATAGCAGAGCAGAAGCTGGACAGCTACACGGTGCCATAACCCAGTGAGATAAGAAAATTTATCACTATAGTTCAGAGCAGTCCCTCCCATGCACCAATATTTTGCTTCTCCCAGTCTCTGCCTATATTTTCCTTCAACCTTTTCTGTTATTTTCAGTTCCCCTTTCTTTTCACACTTTTTCCTCTACCCTTCAGTCTTTCCCAGCTCTTTTCCCCTAACTCTTGCCTTAGGGTACCATCTATTATCCTAAAATATCATCTATTATCCTATTACCTAAAAAGGCTTCTTCAGCTTTGCTATGCTGTGTTTATAGTCAGCTGATATCCAGACACATCAAGCCTATAAATGTTTCCCTTACCATTTTTCAAGTTCAATCTCCAAACAGCACTAATTAATATACCATACTCCTTATTATCACAAAAATGTTTGCTTCCTTAGTCGTACTGGAGTTATACTTTATGGAAAATACACCTACTTCCACTTACACAAGCGTCCGTTGTTGTTTGTTTACTCATCAAGTTGCCAAAACTGTTTGTGGATGCCTTGCTAGAAGGTTCATAATGTACTGTTGCATATCCAAAGTCAATATTGTCACTGACACTATTTCATTAGCAAGTTCTTCTAAGATGATAATTTGATTTGATTAATTACAAAGGCTGAGAATTTTAGGAACCCCCTGGTGAGCAGTAGCAGTCAATGGGAATCACAGTGACTGGCAATGAGGGGAGGAGACCTCCCAGGAGACAATACTTGTTATCAAGTCTGTTGGTAATAACCACTGCTAGTAATGTTAAAACAAATAGTTCCTGGATAATTTCAATTCCTTGCATTTCTTCTCAGTATTTGTAAAAAGCTTCCAGTTTATGTCTTGTTAGAATAAAGAGGTGTTTACTTTTCCATTAAATTTCACTCAGACTGGTCTGGCAAGTACCGGGAATGCCAGTCCTGGAGGACTGAAGAAAAGGATCACTAGGTCACTCTTGGAGTTTCAGGTATTTCATCAAGGCTGTCAGGATAAACAGGGAGACCTTCCATCAGAGTGAAGCCACAAAGATGAGAAAGTTGATTCAGAGTATTTCTTCTGTTTTGGGAAATATTACTAAGATAGACACCTATCAAGCTTTGATGAATAAAATTGCTTGGTCAGAGATTTGAATGCTAGTAAAAGACATTAAAATGTCATCCACACATATCTTTGAAAAAAAAAAAAAATCTCATTAACCTTCTTTAAAAATCAAATATCTTGCCCTTGATGCAATTATAAAATAACTAGAACAAGTATTAATAAAAAAGGAAATTTTCCACTAAAGTGAAGATGTACCCTGTGGTCAGTCTAAGGACAGTACACAGCAGGAGCTAGTCCTTTTCTTTCAAAGGATGATAGAGGCTTCATCTGATGTCAAAGGAAGAGTCTTTCTATTAAAATAGCTTGACTATAATGTCCAGTGATATTCTTTTCCTAATCCTTCCATTTGTATGAATCTGTTAACTAATATAAAGCTTGCAGTATGCACTGAATGCAAGACTAGCTGTTCTCAGTTAAACCCAAGATGTCAACAAGACAATATCTATTCAAATTGGAAGGAGTTACTTATTTAAAAAAAAATTCAGAAATTGTCCCAAATGTCATGATTCCCCTCAATCTCACCTTAAAAATTTGATTCAGATTTATACTGACTAGGTTACAGCTTTAGAGTCTCCAGTACAAAAATGTGAAAGGCATGGCGCAATGTATCGAGAGTCCCACCCCAAAAAATAACAGGCTTTACAATATTCATCTTAAAGTTCTGCAGAAAGATCACAAGTTCTCCACTTTGGTTTTCTGTGTTCGGTGTTACCAGGAGGCTAGAATGCTTAATAATAAGCAGAATATCTAGATCTATGTCAGCTGCTGTTTGTGTATTGATTTAAAACAGAGTTTTAGATAAAACCTATTTCCATAATCTAATTTTGAGGTGACAGAAGCAGATGAGATTCAGTGATTAAAACTGCAAGATAATACCTGCTTTAAAGGTACAACTTCACTTACTCATGCAGAATGTCAATTCCTAAATGAACACTTAAAGAAACAGACCTGAATGTCATCTGGCAAAATCAAGAAAACCATCTGCTCTGTGTGTAGCAAGTGTCTCAAAAAGTACCTGAAGCTTATTTTCTGGAAATGACTAGGTATTACTATCCCTATACTATCTATTAATTTTTGGAAAGGACTAGGTATCATTATTGCAATTAAATTTCCTTTTCCTTTTCAAGCTTGAGGTTACTTTTTTTTCATTTATGTGTCTCCCTCTAGTTTATTACAGAAAACAAATGACTGTCATTCCATGCATCATGTCTCAATACTGAAAAAATATTCACTCCTGATCCACAGTACAATCTGTTGCTCGCAATTTTAACAAGCAGACACTAATGTTTGTTGCTTTATCTCACATTGTTGCTCATACTTAGGACAAATGCCTGACAGTTAGACATCTACTCTGTATCTTTTTTTTCAGAATGCTCCTCAAACTTCTTAAACAATGATTACTACTGAAAACATGACAACAGTTAGGTTGAAGTTAGTAGGTTCAACCTACTGACTCTTAAGTCATAGCAGTATGAATATAGACAGTTACTCCCCTCCACAAAAAAATAAATCCAATAAATCCAAGTTTTCCAATAGCTAGCTTTGTACCAAATTATGCTTTTGTAGTAGTAACTTTTAGAAGAGTGATGGGTAGAAATTAATTTCAGTAAACTCTGATTTTCCTCTGTCCTCCTTGGTATATTAAGACTAGTTCTCTAGAATGTCAGGTATTTTGGTTATTAAAGCGTCTTGCTTTCTGACTCCTGTCTTTCTTAATAAACTGTCAAGTCATCTGTTCTGCCCATGGTCATGATTTACTAACCATAACTGATGGTGATATTTTATGACATGCATTTGCCTAATTTGGATGCCATTTCCATGTAGTAATTTTACCAGTGTGAACCTTATGCTATTGGTAGGCCAACAAAGATTTTGTAGTTTTAAATCAATTTTTTAAATCCATTTGAAAAATCTGTATTTCATTAAAAAAAACCAAACAACAAACAACCGTCTCCTGTAACTGTACACAAGAATATTCAGGCTGAGTTTTTCCACTAAAGAATCTGTGCAGCCACATTGCATAAACTCCCTGAAAAGAAAGCCTGTATCAAGTCTATGGGAACTAAGACTGTAGGTGAAGCCTCTTGACTCTTGAACACTAATTTTAGTTGTAAACAACAGCAAGCAAGCTCTCACATTGCAGTAGACATTTTTAATATCATTATTTTTCCTGTAGCAGTTCACAAATCATAAAAAGTATGACGTGATAATAAAATCTGTTCTTATATTCTTTCAAATAACTTAAAATGTTTTGTTTCTCTCTTGACGTGTAAGATTTGATAAAATTTACTTATACTCTTATTATAATTGGAGGCATACTTCTCTACATTTAATTTATATTCTATAAGTTAGTTTTAGGGTTTTTTTTTAGTTTAGTAAGTTAGTTTTAGGCAATACTAAGTTAAATGCATGAAAGAGAGACACAACAGTTCTTTCCTATGGGTCAAACACCATGTATGAACCAGAGACTGTCACTATGAGAACTATAAATCAATGACATGCATCATCACTTCAAATGAACTGTGGAATCCAATAAAATAAGTGTGCAGATTCCACATACTTGGAAGTGGGCACAAAAAATTTTGTAATTTCTCATGATTTCATGCAATGGCTTTGTCATTATTATATAATTTTTTGGCACTTCTGAAATTGAAAATCTAATACGTAAATAGACTAAAGCTTAAAATAGCTTAGTAGGAGGGGAAAATGACTTAGGAGGACTGAGGATTAAGCCTGACTATTGCTTGGACCATGAAGTTCTATTTCAGTGGTAGAAGTACCGTCACAGCCTGTCACACTTAGCCAAGATGCAGAACCTATGCAAAGGTATAGGAAAGGACGTAAGGTAAAATCAAAGAGCTCTGCTAAATGTCCTTTTGTAGGGGCGGTTTAGCATATTCCTGCCTCGATGTGAATGTCCTGCCTAACACCAGAAAATTTCAGCCTTGTAAGAGAGAACTGCATGTCCTGGTCTAGCAAAACCACACAAACCCCATCTTTTCATTAGCAGTTCAAATTAATGCAAACTGAAAATGCTAGAACATGTTATCTTTTCATCACCTCCCCCACAGGGGCAGTAAACTTTGCTAGGAAAAAGGCAGGAGAGATGGAGATACATGTGTCACATCAGCCTAGCAAAATTCACTAGAGGATGTGTATCAAAATCCAAAGCATTCTGTATTGAAGGGGTGGCCAGCACTGATAAGGAGGAGGAAGGGAAATAATTTTTTAATCTGCTCAGCAAAGATGGCAAAGAATGTACACTGTTTTCTGAATGACCAAGATACAGACCAATGTGTTAGTACATCTGAAAAAACAAAACAAAAGTCTCTTTGGAGGCTGAGAAATTATTACCTGTTACTTTCCCAAAAGATATTTCCCACAGAAAACATTGCATGCATATAGGTACTGTCTATTCTGGCACCGCTCCTGAAATGCAAAATGCAAGATCCCTGCATATGTGTTTATGCACAATGTTTTCAATAATTTAAGATTAATAACCATTTCCACGATTCATCAATTTAGGCATTCATCATGTAATTTTCCCTAATATTGATGTAATTCTGAGGTTACAGAATTAAAACAATTTCCATGTATTCCATAAGCACCTGTTTCTTTTCTATTAACTTGGTCATACTGCAAGTTAGTTATAATTCCTAGATTTTTTTTCCTCATAAAATGAAACGCATAGTTCATGTCTTCTTTTATCATCTTTGTAGAGAAATATGTAGACTGCTCAATTTTGCCAAAGAAATCTTAGAATAGAAGCTTCAGATGAAATCCTGGCTGTATTGAAGTCAAATGCAAAAGCCAAATTTGGTCCTTAACTTCTGGTACATATGTTTTTCATCTGAGGTTACCAGATAATCAAATACCTTATAAATCTTCCTCTTCAAAAACAGTAAGCCTACTGAATGTTTCTGCTTTGATAGGAAACAAGGCTAACACATTTTGTCAAAATTATTGCAACAAGAAGAATAGTTATTGATAATACTAGAACATCATAATTATATGGTATTATCTTGAAGCTACCCTTTTACAAAAGATTGAGAGGATATTACTAACATTAATGTGAAAGACTTTTGGAATAAACAACCTATAAAAATACACTAGAATGTTTAAAGAACGTGACACATTACACATAGACATGAGATGAAGAATAAACAGAGATTCAAACCAGAAGTAATTAATTCAGTACACTAAAATAATGCATTATTTCACACATCAGAATTGAAACACTTGCCTTGGAAAAATAAGAAAAGTTTTACAGTATCATTAACTATGAAAAGAACCTACGTTTTGCCTGGGATGGCATTTATGGTGGTTATTCTCCAAAGTCCCTAAGGATAAGCATATCTTTTGTTTTAATACAAACTGTTTATTTATTTAGCTTTGGAATTCCATGTGATTTTAAAATTCATTTCATAAGTTGTATGAAAGTCACACATTTGTTTCAAAAGTCTCAAAAAATTGTTGCTTGGTTAATCTCAAGTAACTGAAATTATACAAGTTTTGGAAATAAATTAGAACAGAGAGGTTTGACTAAATGTAAACAGAGAGATGATTTTGGCAGGGGAATAATTAAACTTGAAAAATTGTCTTTTTTTTCTGGAAATTTTGCATTCAGCACTAGAGCCAAAATCCTGCCTAAGGCCTCACCTCTCAGAGGATCAGAGGTCTGCCCAAATCAACACAGTCCGTATAGTTCATAGATCAGCATAAGCATCCTGATGTGAGGATTTTTTTCCTTCCGCCAACGGCTAGAATATAGGTTATAAATTGCGGAAATTCTGTTTTTCAAGTCAGGATACAGAAACTTCAGGAAAATAATGACAGTTCACTATCTAGACTAGTAAATGATTTCACTATTATAGTACTCAGTGGAATAAAGAAACAGAAATTGAAAATGTTGCATTGTCACACCTTAGACCAAGAACTTGATTTAGGGCACACCACGTACAGGCACCCTAACAGATTGCTTCGGTAATCTCAGTTGTCTCCCTGTTCTGACCAAAACCAGCCATCCTTATCAAACTCTAACGGTAGATAAGAGCTAATATGAAAGTAAGAATAGTTTATGAAAACAAAAAACAAACAAACAAACAAAATCTCTTTCATCAGAATATTCAAGTGATGGTTCTTGGTCTTCCAATTTTCTCTGTATTCCTCCATGGAAAAACATAAAAGGACAGGATTACAAGCAGAGTTGATATGGTCAGTTTTAAGGATAGCAACTGGCTCTATTCTTGAGAGATGATCTTTATCACAATGTTAAATTAAATGTGTCATTCTAAGTCTCTTGAAACCCATGCTAAGAAACATGACAGAAAAGGTTTCAGGTAAAATAAATTCCAACAATTCTATGCATAAGGGAATAATTTGGTAATGTAATAATCTTCTTTTCTCTTTAGACTTAATGTCCAAAGATAATTGTGATATTTAAAATGCATTTTTAATATTGACATTTAACATTAACTACAAACATTTTTTATTTTAAATATATATATACACCAAATACAACAGTTCAAAAGTCATAAGGCTAGGTGTATTCGTGCTTTCTGAATTTATTTTGCCTGTATCAGATTATTTAAAGCCTTTAGTGGGTACCTTTCCTTAGAGGATTTTTCTCCTTGGTAGAACTTTTTTACCTAGCTGTTCTTTAAATAGTTCTTGAGAAAACCATTTCAATTTAATTTCCATTTTCACTTAAATAATTATACCTTCTGTGTAGAAAGCATGATGCATGAGAGTGAAAAAGAATTCTAGTCAAGTCCCTCAGTATTACAGAGAAGTACACTGTAGTATCACTTTCCTGCACTTGACAGGTCCAATTCTCAAATGAGATCTTTTGCTCACACTATTCTTATTGGAAAGACTTGCCATTCCTTAATGGCTAAGGACCACTGCATTTCTTGTGTTGTTTTACAGGATGTATCCTTTTTTATTTTATTTTCTTATATTTTATTTTTTATTTGAGGCATAGTTAAATATTTCTTCCTCTGGTAAGTGCTCTTTGTACCTATTCCTTTCCTGAACATAAACACCCACTCCTACGTAGTACTGCACACAAAGTTTTAACAGTATCTGACAACACTGCATTAACATTTCATCATTGCTACTGAAAATATTTTGCTTAATACATAAAATCATACTGGTCTCTTTCTCAGCCACATCAGATAGGTAGCCCAGAGCCAGTCACGTAACACAGATAATTTCCTCTTTGGTTTCCAAGAACTGAGTTCCAAATTTGTAAGATCATTTGCTTCTTTTTACTAATTCCCTTGAGTGTTCCCTCTTTCCTGAAATTAGGTAATATTAGGAACTTGAAAGTCTATGTAATTTAGTCAAACAAAATTGTCCCTGGTATTTTAGCACAACTTGAATTTCAACTATCATTCACAAAACTTAGGGCATAAATAGTTCATGAGAGCTTCTACTGTGTGTAAAATGTGTTGCAGATCCCTCTGACTTTACTAGCCAATACTACAAAGACTGCTTTTCAGTTCAACTTAGAGCAGTTTGTGGTTTTTAAACCAGTAGAGATCCTATTTCAAAAATCAGAACATTGAAACAAGTGCGACTTTTGTACTTCTTAGACAAAAAAAAAAAAAAAACAATGAACAAACTTCAGTGATCTCTGACTCAACTTAGTCTATGAATAGCCAATATTCAAATCTTGCATTATGTAACTCAAATTTCCAACTATTTGCTTCAGAGGACCAAGGCTTCAGAAGAGATATTAACAAAAATAAGGGGTATGGGTATGAAAGACTTTAAACAGACTAAAGGTCACGGTGAACAATTCTATGATCATCTCAGGAGCAAGACATTAGATAAATAAATCTTATTACTGAAATTCATTCTTTACAGAATTTTCTCACTATGAAAATATAAGATAAGGCTAATACAAGTCCTCATTAAATAATGGATTTACTATGTTTGTACTCTTTAGATTTACGGTGCTCAAGGAATTGGCTGGCTCAGAAGACCGTCAGTAATTTTTTCGAATTGCAATGAACAGATTAATACAGAATGCTCACTTCTGACTTTAAACTAAGACAGACAGATGGATGTCAACCGACATACCTCCTCATCTGTTGCAAGTCAAACTTTGCCAGAAATAAGGAGATAAGACAGCAGAGAGCAAAACCAATATAGTTTATTAGAAAGCTGTAAAAGTATTCCTCACGTTGAGTATAAATCATAGAAATATTATTTTGCAATAGTAGGTTGGCTCAAAGTGCTGCAATGACTGAAATAAAGATAAAAGCATAAATAAACAAAAAGCTGTTCCACATAAAATCACTGATAACACATGGTTCGTAGTTAGCAACTACAAACATAGGAGTTCTCAGTGGTAATTTAACAATATATTTCAAACCAATTAAATAATTATATTTCGGACTTTTCACCCCATTTGTTACTTTAATTATGATATACCTTTAAATTAAAAATAGCAATCAAAAGAAATGGTTCTAAAACATTAACAATGAAACATTTAGGAATACTTGTAGGAGCCTGTCAGTCTTACTAGAAAGAATCTATTTTTTAAAAATACAGACTAAAAATGGTAAAAATCCCAAAATATCAAAAATCCTACAAAGCTTTAGATTAATGTGCTGTATAGGTAAAATTAATAAAAAGAATGCAAATAAAATTGCTTCAGGAGGTCTGTTGAAATCCAGATAATGTATACTGATACTCTAGAGTTCAGGTTAAAGATTAAAAATCATGAAAGTGCAGGAAAAAAATAAAGCCAGTAGTGTATGATTCACTGAGCATAAGATTTACATTAGTGAAATAAGTGATTAAGCCCTAAAAACCAAACCAAAACAACTTCAATTATTTAGATGCAAAATACATGCCTTTTGTCTAAAGTAAGGTTTCAGTAACTTTTATCTCTTTAGAAAGCATACTAACGTGAAAGCTGTGGTGTTACATGAATAAAAACAAACAAAAAAAAAGCATGGCCAAAGACAACGAGGTTAATAAACAACACTAATATTTCTGAAAAGCCAAGTTTCCCTCCTATTTGAAGCCCAGAAAATAGGCCGATATTCTGAGTTAGTCTGCAATACCACACAATTTAAACATAGTTATCGATATAAACTCCAGAATATATATTGACTACTCCTTACTTGTCCAGGCAAAAATTAAACTTCAGAGAGTGCCATTTTAGAGGCATCTCACAGTAAAGACAGGAAGACATTTTTTTGTTTGTGAAAAAAAAAAAAGGTTAATTTTTACCCTAGTAGTACACAACTTAAAACCAGAGGGCAACTAGAAGGATAACTCACAGAAATTAATACACTTCTGACGAAGAGCAATTAAAAACCACACCCCACTATTTTCCATGGGGAACATAAAGAAGTTTTAAGAATGCTTCCACTGGATCAGGTTGCCCAAAGAAGTTGTGGATGCCCCATCCCTGGAAGTGTTCAAGGCCAGGTTGGATGGGGCTTTGAGCAATCTGGTCTAGCGGAAGGTGTCCCTGTCCATGGCAGGGGGGTTGGAACTAGATGATCTTTAAAGGCCCCTTCCAACCGAAACCATTTTATGATTCTATGATTCTGTTTTCAGAATTCAGCATTTTCAGACTTCACGAGCACCTGCTACATTCATTTAATGCAGGATGTTGCAGTTTGGGAGGAATTTTATACATTGAAAACAAGAAAGTTAAACAGTATGTTCTAAGTTGAGTTTTATGGCTAATAATGATAGTTAAATTCACAAAACCTCAGAGCTGCCTTTGTATTAAGATGACTACTCAACAATTTTAGTTGTAATATTAATATCTAATTCTCTTTTCACATATTTTTTATGTGGTTTTGGATAGGAAAACTTAAGGTTGTATTCCTCAGGTGTTAATTTATCCCAGGCCTATGCAACAGGGAAAAAAAAGTCCCTGGTCATAAAGAACAAGCATCCTGAACAAACAACTTTCCAACTTGTAATCAAATAAAGATATTTAAAGCTAAAATGAATAAAGCAGCTTACAAATTATCCAAAAAACATACAACAGGGAAAATTCCTGCTCTAGTAGCAAGGACTGAAAGAATAACTGATGTATTTGTCTGCCACACCTATAATCTTTGTCATTCTAAAGAAGAAAGACGAGTTAAAGGTCTCCACACCATCAGACAACTCATCAAAGTACTTAAAATTGTTGAAAGGATGCTTCATGTTAATTCAACAGAGGCACTGTTTAGCTAATTCAGTTCCATATTGCAAAAAGTCTCTGTACAGAACAAACACCTTAGACTTGGCATGATTCCTAAGGCAGTCTGGTTTTCTGCACTATTCCGAGACCATTCCTATTGCAGCCATTCTGTATCGATTGCCATAGATCATTTCTCATCCTTAAGTAAGTTCATTTTCATTGCTGGTACATTAGGTGCTGTTTCAACCTCAATCTGAATTGCTGTTTAATAAGATAAATAATCATAAGAAGTAATTATCCAACATTTAAGCTGATTTGTAGCTGTAGCTGTGAGGCTGCAAGATTATCAAGAATATTATGTACACATTTCTGTTCCTTTGTCTTCTATCTGAGAGAACAAATGGTTTTAAGTTGTCTAAACTTGGACTAAGAGACAGGAAATTGCAAAATTTCTCACATAGTATTAAATTTAAATACTCCATTTATCCTCAAGAAAGCTCTTCAGTATTTCTTGTTCAGTTCTCTCATCAGTCTACTAATATCTATTTACATTGTGTTAAGATCTAAAGATTCTGATCAAAGTATCAAAGAGCTGATTGAATCCCTAGAGCTGGTTACCCTGCCTCAATACAGCATCAATTGCACCTGCATCACTTTTGACAAGCATTTGTCTAATCTGTTGTTAATCTCTGTCTCTAGTAATAGAAACTTTGCAACTGCCTCATGCAATTTGCTCAATCTGCAATTAGAAACTTTTCCTTAATGGACTATCTACATCTTTATCTCTGCAACCTGAGCTGCAACTTCTTGTCTCATCTGCTTTGCATATGGAGAAAATGGTGTTTACTTGTCTGTGCTCTTCATGTTTTGGAAGGCTTTTATGTCCCACATGAGTTCTATCTTCTTCAGGTAAACAGCCTTAAGTAGGTTAATCTATTTTCACAGATAAATTCACCAGGCCTCTGATTGTTCTCATTGCTTTTCTCTGGACTCTCCAAGAGCTGTACCTATTTCTTAATCTGTCACACATGAAACATTAGAGTTGTTTTCAACTGAGACCTACTATTATAGAGTTTAGCAAAAAGATTATTTAAAATGTTTTTCTATATGCCTGCCCTGTCCTAAACCTTCTGGTTGTACATCCCAGGATAGTGCTGTTTTGACAGTAATATGACATTTACGTTTCATTTTCACCTTGTGATCTCTTGAGTTCTTTCTAGGCAGCTCCTACCAAAGCAGTTACTCCTAAACCTGTGAATTTATTGTTCTTATGTAAAATAGTATTTTAAGTTTATACATGTCAATTTATAGCTTTTTCTTCCCTAAGTGATTGCTCCAGTTTGTCAGGATAATTTCAAATTCTGCATTTTCCAATATGCTGTGGTCCCAGTGAGGTAGATGTGATCTGAAATTTAATATGGAGCTTTCTTTTCTATCATTAGACCCTTAATAAAAACAGCAACTAGGAATAGGCCTAGAATAAGCATTTTGGGGTTCAACAAAATAGACAATGCACTTTTCCTACCTAACTAGTGACTACTGGCAGCTATTCTTTGAGTGTACTTCTCTAGCTAATTTTGCATTCACCACCTAGTCCTATGCAGATCTTTTTTAGATTCCTTTGAGAAAGCCGAAACCTAAGCAGAAAATCAAAATCTGTACTATATACTCCCTCTCTATCCAGGGAACACCTAATCACATTGTATAAAGATTATAAAATCTACAGTTAGATTTGCATGACAAAATTTGTTCTTCACTGATCCCACTGGCAGCCATTTATCTCCTTACCTGTCAGGGTCCTAAAAAAAGTGATTATTTATTCCAGAGTATTTTCTTGTCATGAAGATTTACTTTTTCTAATTCCTTTCTCCATACAATGTTGCCTTTATCCCAAAGATTTTACAACCTAGGTAAGTCTAGGGGTTTCTTTACTTTAAATGTATTGACAAATAAAGTAGCACTTAACCTTCAGTCTATTGGTCTATATGAAATTTGAGGCTATCCAAGAATCTAAATTGTGACAAGATTAGGCAGAAGGTTCTTTTTCAGACTGAAATCTCATCAAAGGGTATGAAGGTAAAGACTAATGATCAATTCTCAGTGTGGAAAAAAGGCAGCAGTGGCATTCCCCAGAGTTGAAAATGCCCAGCAGGTTCAAATAGCAATTAGAAAAAATCATGAACATCTCCAGGAACAGATATTAAAATGTGTCTTTACAGATGTATGCTTTAATACCTCTAAAGCAATGACTATGGATGCTGGAGCAGAGAAAAGAACTACAGAAAGTACTACTACATAGGACTACACAAAATGGACAGGCTCCTGTGCTCTTCCCAGAGAGCATCTTCTGTTGCCACCGATAGAGAGAGGGTGAACCATTGGTCTGAATCAGCAAACTACTTCCATATTTTTAGGATAAAATCATTCCATAGATAATTACAAAAAGATGTACAAGAAGAAAATAAATCCTAACAACATAAGATGATGGCCACATTACCACTCAGCAGCAAGCTCTTGGGGCTAAGATAGTTCACTGAAGATATTTGCTCCATACTCAGAAGTCTAAAGGGAAAACAAACATTGGCTAACAGAAACAGTGTAAAGAACAGAACCAAGAACATCATAAAGCTATCATAGAAACACATGATTTTCCCACATCTAAGATTCATTCTGGAACTGTAGTCCCTTTAACTCAAAAAGAATACAGTATATTTGGAAATGGTCCAAAGAAAAACAGCAAGGATAGTATGGAAAAACTTCTGTATGAGCAATGACTAAGTAAGCTAGAAATATTCAATCTGGAAAAGAGATGGCTGAGGGAAGATTGCTGTAGAAAATAACAAGGCCATGAAGAGGCATTATATATCTCTTTCAAAATATAAGTCAGAAGTTATGAAATGTAACCAGCAGGAGCCAGGTCAAACAGCAAATAAAGGATAGTGTTTTTACCAGGCAGTGTGCGTATGTTTGCCAGAGGATGTTGCGGATGTTAGAAGTTTATATGAGACAAGGGAAAAACTGGAGTAGTGCAGGGAATTGAGATCTACAGAGAGTTGCTAAACATGTAAGAATTTCCTGAGATAAATGTGATTTCTGAGCTGAAAGTGATTGGTGGCTAAAAGATTTTAAGGAAAAATATCTATCTGCCTTGTCCCAGCTCTTCTCTAGGCATGCACTTCAGTCAATGTTAGGGACAATGTACAGAGGAATATTTTCACGACCCAACATGCTTGGTCTTTTGCTCACTTCAATAACATCCTGAACCACTGCTATAAAGCCAAGCTAAGGAAGTGTCTGCTGTTGAAGAAACATAAAATCATTTATTGGATTATTAGATTTTGCCAAATACTGCATTTAGTGTTTTTTTTTAAACTTACTAAAGAAGAAAAGTTCTTTACAATTATTGACTCAAAGAATAAAAAGACTTCTATTACATGCAAATGCAAGTCTGTGATGAAACAAATCTAACTAACTTAAAGTTCTAGTAATTAGCTTTTTTCGCCCAACAGCCTTTGATACTACTCATAGTAATATAATGTGCCATAACACTATCGCACCTATTGAAAAACTGTCCAAGACTAAAGATCACTGTTAGTAAGAAATCATGCTACCATTGCAGCATGGAGATCTTCAATATCACTATACTCTGTGTTCATGAAATACTGCTGGAGGAAAGAGCCTCCTGGAGCAACAACCAGACAATAACTTTGTTTTTTAAGTGTGCATCTGTTTTTCAGCACAGTTACACAATGTTGTTTCCCTGCTTTCTAAATTTCTAGCAAGGCTTCAGACTTGCCTGAAAGACAGTTGGCATCTATGCAAGCTAGACAAAGTGGGAGGTAATAAAGATTGACAGGGGGAATTGTCTAAGGTTTTGGATAAGTCTACAAGAGCTGTCTCAATTAAGGGAGTTTGTTAGCTTCTTAACAAAGGGTTCACTACTGGAGGCCCTAAGTAGATCACATACCACTACTGCTACTTTTCAGATTTACCGTTTACCATGGAAAGAAGTGTTTTTTCATTTGATGCTGACCATTGGATTATGTCTACCGTGCTGGAGGAAAATTCCTGCACAGGAATACTCTGGTATATTAAGGAGAATTCAGAAGTTACATTAGTGCAGGAGGCATTAAAATGAAGCAGACTCTTCATCATTTTGTACTCCCCAAAAGCGTTGGCTGAATGTTGAACTTCATCTCAATACCTAGTTTTGTACAAACTCAGATCGCACTTCCTCCCATCAGACTCTGGGTCAGCTCTGCTTCAGCTATCTGTGAGGTTAACAGACATCACCTACTTGAGAGATCTGTATCTCAATGGGAAGCTGAATTAGAGTCCTGAAGAGATATTTTAGTTTCCAAAAATATCTCCCAACCAAACCATGTTAAACAACATCCTTTTAAAGAACTAAAAATTGCCTCCTTTGGAGTTCAAAGGTTTAGACATTCAACTGGGATTGGTGAGAGCTATTTCAAGGCTGTTTTATCAAATGTTATTCTAGGAGGCATAGTAGGTTTCTTTCTTTCATGCTTTTACTGCTCCAGCAGTATCATTCTGGTTCTATCGTTACGTGTCTGGTAAAAGCCAGAAGAGAACTCTAACAAAGAATGGAAGTTCAACAGAATAAATTTTTTTTGCTGACAACCAATTTTGGTGAAAAAAATCCTGACCTGTGGAATTTGATGCTGATATGAAATATACTTCCTAACACCATTATGCATCATGAATAGCAGAGTCTCCAAATTTTGGCCTATACTGCAGAATTTAGCTTAATAAGCTGCGCTATACTCTACATAAGGATGTAGTTAATCAATGGCTCTGTTCAGGCACATGCAAAGTCGAAAATTTTTCCCAGCTGTAGATTTATGTGCACAGGAGAACATCTCTGGCCATGCTGGACTCTGAGGAGATAAAAGTAGAACTCCTCTGTCAGAGCAGCATTTGCTTCAACTACCCTTCCCATCCCACCTTCATCTTCTCAGTCTCAGAGGCAGAAGCACACGAGCCATGGGGTTCTGTCAACATCTCATCCTTGGGATAAGAAAAGTGACTGAGGAGAAATCTTAACCAGTTCTATCTCAATATAATTCTTAACAGAAAAAGACAATGAGATATTTTATTCTGTTTAATAGAACTAGACTGGTCTTTAAAAATATCATTCCCTGCTTCTTTTTATGTTCAATTAAAAAAAAAATGTTCAAAGTTTTTCCAGTATCACTCTGGTATGTATCCTATTTTATGCAAATATATAATAAATCCTTTAATCTTTCTCATTAATTGAGTTATTTTCAGCACGCCTATGTTCTCTGCTGTTCATATCCAATTTTACCACATACTCCAAATGAGAATAAAAAGAACATATTTCAGGTTTTTACTGAAGCTAAATATTTGCACAAAAGAAGGTGGGAAGTATTTAAAAGTTCAATGATTCTATCGAGATAACAGCAAGTGTCACGATTATGCAGTATTTCAAACAAAACCAGGAAATACTGATTTACAAACAAGTGCGTTGAAGGTATTGAATTGCATACAAAATTTTCTGCCCTAAACCCATAGTAATTTGCATCTATCATTCTCACTCTTTGTTTTAGCTGGCTGACCCTTAGAACACAGAGTCTAAAGACAACAGCAAATTTGTAATTAACCTAGATTTATTACATATTTATGAGTTCATAAAGCTCAGCACTTTGAAAATAAGAATTCTCTTCCATTTACATTTCTTTTCATATTTCTGAGATTTTATTGCTGTCAGCTATGGCTAACCATCTTGTATTAGGAAACAGTCAGGACTTAGAATAAGATGTCAAGCATTAACCTTTTTACCTAATAAAACATCAGTACAGCTCAATTGCTCATGGCATTGTCCTCAGTCATTTAATTCACTTTCTATCTGCACTCAAGAGAAAGGATAGCAACATTTTCTGCCACTCTGACTATCAAGTAATTCACCTCAGTCTGTGAGGGATTAAGAGGTGAGGCAGTTTCATGTCTTAAGTTTTCAATCTCTTTCTATGAATAAGTGCTGACAATACAGTTTTCACATACTCATTTTCATCTCATGATCAAAGCTGCATTTCTATTGGTTAAGAAAAATGCATCGCTACACACACCATCTCAAGCTTAAGTTCTTAATAATCAAAAAGAAAAAGAAAAAACAGGAGCACAATTTACAGTCATATTGCCAATATAGTAGGCCCTTAAGTCAAAGTCTTCTCAAAAACTGTACAGCCTCTGATTAATATTCCAGCAGAACTCCCACAGAAACATTGCCCTGGCTGCGCTGGGCACTATTCAGGCACACACAGTCCTGTTCCAAAGAGCTTACAGTTTAATTTAAAGCAAGAAAATTTAACAGCAACAAGAGAGACCAATGGAGACAAATAAATTAAGCTCAGGCAGCTATTAAAGACAAGGTAAAAAATAGGATCGAGGCATGGAGTAATTTCTTCCTTAGGAGGTTAATAAAGAAAATTTGCTTCTGTCTCATGGAAGCACCTATAAATATCCATTTCTCCTTTTATTTTTCTAAAATCTTTATGTTTTCCTCTTCTAAATGACAGAGCCATGTACACACTGTGATGGTCTTATAATAGTGGTTCATCTACTTGAATGAAAAGTGACTAACACTAACTGCCTTGAAGGAGCAGCAAAAAACCTCTTATAGCAGCCACCTCTGTGTCCTGTGCATTCAGCCACACTTAGTGTTTACCAGCAACAATTTTCTTTCAGTTACATGCAGAGCTTTGGTGAACCTATCTCATTTCTACACCATTAACTTCCAAACATTTTTTCTTCCCACTGCCACTCATCATGATCTCTTCTGTGTTTTTCTGTCAAATCCAATAGCTTCTCCAGCAGTCTTGCTCTGTCTATCTCAGAACAAACCCAGCCCTTGTTTCTTCTAAAGAGCCTTTCTCTCATTCACATCTATCTTTCTGAGTAGTCTGGGCGGTACCTTGGAAATTGCCCACCATCATTATTCTATGTTCACCCCAAAAGTATGAAGCATCCCATGACCCCAGGTGTGGCAGGCAGAGCCAATTTAACTGGGTTACTTAAAGGAGCAAGGCACAATGCTTCACTTGCCCAGGCAGCAGTATTATTATGCCAAACACCAAGCAGTTCATGGTTGGCAGTGCTCTGAAGCATGAGGCTTTATCTCCTGTAAATAGGATTAGCAAATGAAAATATGTATTTTAGTTTCATACAGCAGGATTATCATCAAACCAATGCATTTCTGTGATGTTCCTTTTAGCTCTATTTTCAGATGAGTACTAAGACAGCCTTTGTTAACCTCTCCTGTGAAAAAAATGCACATATTCTAACATGTTTAACATGTTAGATTGCAGATTTAGACTATAAATTTTAGATCATCTCTTTAGTAAAAATAATAGAAAAATCTCAGTCATAAATTTTCCTATTAGAAGAGAAAAAGTTGTGTCGTAGAATCACTACATGTAACAAAGCAGCTTAATGCATCAAATATATAGCCACTCATTACACCATTTGAAATATTGTGTCTCCAGTTTTAAGGTATCCATTTGTCCTGGTTTCGGCTGGGATAGAGTTAAATTTCTTCCTAGAGCTGTGTTTTGGATTTAGTATGAGACGAATGTTGATAACGCACTGATGTTTTCAGTTGTTGCTAAGTACCCTGCTAGTCAAGGACAGCTCCTATGCTCTACCGACCGAGCTAGGCGCACAAGCTGGGAGGGCACATAATCAGGACAGCCGGCCCAGCTGACCAACGGGGTATTCCATACTATGTGACGTCATGCTCAGTATATGAATGGTAGGCGTGATCCAGGAAGTACCGATCGCTACTTGGTTATTGGTCAGCACGGGTGGTGAGCAATTGCATTGTGCATCACTCATTTTGTATATTTTATCATTATCATTATTATTTTCCCTTTTCTGTTCTATTAAACTGTCTTTATCTCAGTCCACGAGTTTTTCTCACTCTTACCCTTCTGATTCTCTCCCCGTCCCACTGGGGGGGGGGTGGGGAGTGAACTGCGCAGTATTTGGCTGCCTGCCAAGTTAAACGACGACACCCTTTAATATATGCACATTTTTAAAAACAAAAGGAAATGCTAGTGCACAAGTTTTTCTTCATGACTCTCCCAAAAGCAGATTCTGATAGTTAAATATTTTTGAGAAATGACTGAAAATGGTAAATCACCTGCTCGTGTTAATTCAATGCCAGTTCAAGAACACTGTAGTTGTCATCTGAAGCTTCATGGTATGTCTCCAAACAGGCTCATGAACATTTATCATGCAGTCTCATATTGAAGCAACATAAGAAAAACTTCCCTGAACTGTTTCCATATTTACTATAAGTCCATCCTCATTACAAATTACTCAGTTTTATTTGCAATTTAAAATGTAATGTAATACACTTACGCACAAAAAACCTAACCCTCTGAACTTTCACTGAACAGCAAAAGTAAATTTACCAGCCTACGCATGGATTATCTGAGTTGATTCTACATGATGGTTGAAATATCCAGAGACTTACTTTCCACAGAATGGATGGCATTTACTGTCTGTGGGACACACTTCCTCTTAAATATATGAGGGAAGTAACAGCACAGAAAGAATTTGTGTTTCCCTCTACAGCAGTCAGAAATAAAGACATCAGGTTACACAGAATGTAAATCTCTCATTTGTATTTCATTATTTACTTTAAAACTAATACAAAGACTATCCTTTAAAATGCATACATTTTATGTACCACATAATGCAACAGTTTCTTCTCCATAACCAATTAACATGAATCACCCTGCTGATTTTTCTCCATTGATAAAATTTAGTTACGTACATCTGGATAGCAAAATAACTTCTTGTTATCTACAGAAATCATAAATATTTGTAGCCATGAAGAAAAATATTCAAATATTTTAAAGGAACAGGGTGCTCCCCTGCCTGCTTCAATATTGTTATAAAAGGAAGAAAAAATATTGCATGTAAGTAGCTTCTGATCTTTCCTCATCATTTGTAAAACAAAAGCAAAACATGCCTTTTCCATACAACTGAGGGATACAATGCTGAAATTGTCAGCTAATAGGCTAGACAATTGTTGCCTTTATTGCAGACAATGTCGGATTGACAGAACAACTAGAAAGGTGTATACTAGAATAATAAATGGCATTTTAAGCTGTATCGCTGTCCAATTATTAACCAGGTGAAAGCAATTTCCAATACTGACCAACACTAGGATCTAAAGACCCAGGGCAAAAATCCAAGCTACTAAATTCATTGGTTTAAACAATTAACAGACACAGGGGAAGGAAAATAATAATAATTAAAAAAAAAGAAATAGAGTTCCAAACTGATGCAGACATTCACAAAGGGAAACTATTTTCAAAGCTTGCAATTAGAAAATTCTCTGTTCAAGGACTGACACAATAACAACCTTCTTTTGGAGGAAAAAATAATAAATAGACATGGGCTTTAGCATATTTAACAGCCATCTAATTTCACATAATCACATCATTTGAAATATCACTACAAACAAAGAAGAAGTAAAATACATGCAAATTCTCTTTATTAATTCTCCCTTCTAAAATATCTGTTCTGGTCTCTACCCTCCTCCCCCTTCTTTCTTCACCCTAGCAATGATTTCTGCCTCTCACAGACTTGATTGCTCTGATGACCTCAATCAAAAGGCAATTATCCAGTGAGGATGAAAGGTAATTATTCCCATCAAGGAGAGATTGAATGCACCTGAATAGACAGCTGCAGTTCTCCCAGAGATTACATTATTACTATAGAAATTGCCTCCATTAATTTGTGATGCATGTCAAATTTATGATAAAAAGTTGATTTGTTTGCAGGACAACTATTTTTCCCATTTCACTTAACACTCACTCTAAGGCAAAAGCAACAGTCAGTTGTAAGTTACTTTAGTATATATGTGACAACTGTCAGCAGGCAACCATCTGCTCAGGAGTGAATATGACATAAAACCAGGAAAGGGAATTGAAGCTCTAGATAGATGTACCTTACATAACTCTCAGACAGAGCCAAAAGCATGGATACTTCGGGCCAAGCTTGTCAAAATTCTGGTGTAGGGACAAAAGCATAGGGACGATAAACACTAGTAAAAGAAAAATGGTAAGGCTCAGCAAGAAAGTAAGTTTACTCAACCTATTTACCTTCAACAGCAGATAGGAAAATGTTTAATTTTATAAGAGAAAGACTATCAAATCTGTAAGTTATTATGAAAGCTTTGTAATTCAATATTTACAACAATGTCCTATTTTTAAAAGAGGCTGACAACCTATCTGCTCTCAGATTGCTGAAGACTTGTAAATCTTACGTCTTAAATGCTGAGCCTTTTCTGGAAATTCTGGGTGAGGACTGTAATCACTGTAATCACTCCACATGCTAAAATTCTCCCTTCCTTAGGCAGAGTTATATGATTGAGAAATGGGATTTCTAACATAAAAATTCAAATTTCAGTAGATTTGGATATACGTCTGTAGGTAATCTAGAAGTGATCAGATGCTTCAGAATTGCAGTGGGTAAAAGTGGTCCCCCTTAGGGCTGGTGTTTGCCCTGAATTAAAAGGGACCATTCCCCTTAGCAACGCTTACCTTCTAAAAGGCGTAAAGCATAGAAGGCTGAATAAGAATGCATTTTAGTCACTTACTGCTGAACTGTAAGGAATTCTAATGGACAATCAGCCAATAAACACGTTGTTACATTTTATTAGAGGTTATTTTTCTGCATAGGCTACATCTGTAAATTTTGCATTTTAATGCAGATAAAATATGTAAAACTTACCATTCTAATGCTAATAAATCGTCATAAATCTCAGCAGAAAGGTCATACAATGTAGTGTTAATTAGGTACGTACATAGCATATTTAATTTAGAAACAGGAAATTTTCTATTGTAATCTTACATCCCTTCATTCTTGGAAGTATACTATCTAGTGCCATTGACTTATTAATCTTAAATTTATCATTTTTTTCTATAATCTTCTTCTGGGACACTAGAGTCCCCAAAACCGTTTGCATTCTTATTATCTCAAAAGTGTATCACACAACACTCTCTATTTTAAAGTGTAGTCCAAAAGAACCAAATACTTTTCTCAGCATCTTCAACTTTTCACCGTCATGTCCATCTTCTCTCTGTAGTTCACTGAAATATGAGAGGGGAAGGGAGAGGAGAAGGGAGTAAAGTGTGGGGGGGGGGAAAAAAAAGGAAGGGGGCAGGTATTTGCCCTGCCTATTTCAAAATTCTTTTTTTACTTTCCAAAGTAAAAGACACAGCTGAATTTCCAGCCTCCAAATGACAACTGTTCAGTTCAACTGGTTTTGCTCTTACAACACGTTTTTCTGCTTTCTTTTTTTTGTTCTTTTTATGTTACAGAAAGTTTAAAGTACAGTCAAAGTTCACTTTCTTAAGCCTCTTTCACCACTGACTAAACATACAAGTCCTGGTTTGGTTTGACTTCTTTTTTACCACTGCTTAGAGCTGTGTGGTGGTCTCTATCCTGAAACTCTCAATGATCAATGTCAGTTCATACATAAAATAATTTTTCTTTTTCCATGAAGAGAATAGCAGAAATATACTGTAGAGTTTGGAATCTCTACTGACCAGTGCTTTATTGAATTTGTGTGCATCAGATATGGATAAAAGAAAACACAAACTGTATTTTTCTTCCAGGAGAACTTTTGATACATATATGACTTCTATTCAAATTATCTTTAGATTCATAATTACTGTGGTTAAACCTAGCTTTTGCAAGTTGCTAAATAACCTTCAGCCCATACATTTTTAAAAGATTGTCAGTTTCTGATTTAATTATGGTCAATTGCTTCTAGATATTGTGATACACTACATAAAGATACTACATAAAGATCCTAAGAATTCAGGCATGTTTTTCTGTACCTTAACTAGATGCCAGACAGGCTCCTGGAAAACACTTTTCTCTTTGGTCTTGACCCATGTAACACAAGCTCCTCACCAGGGTCATGCAATTTTTGTGCGCAAAAATTCTCCAGTCCCTTTTGGGTATTTCAGAGAACATGAGGGAACTGAGCACTTAAGGAGGACCAAGTGGGCAGGTTTCTGGATTTGCCTTATTCTTCAGTGAAGAACATGTTATTGTTGGGTTATCTTAAGATCATTCTTATCTCAAGCTAGGTTAAAGAAAAATGCAAATGAAGTTATTCAAAACATTGAAAATAGTTGACACAGTTACAAAAAAAAAGACGGAAGTGGCATTTAATCTACTTGAACTATGATTAAATCAAAAATGCCTTTATCTAGCAGGTGTGATGTGGACTTCTCTGGCATCTGTGGATTTTATTTTTCTCCATGCCTTGTACCCCAGGTTTTGTCCCTGAAAAAAAATCTTGTCTTGGTAAGAAAGAGTTGGTTTTAGAATTAATTTCCATTTTGGAGCCCTCCAGTGGGTCTAGATAGATTTAATCTGTTTTTCTAAAATGAGTTTACTTCTCCTTCGTTACAGTAATAGTCTGACCACCCATTTGAATCAAAATAAACTTTCTCTCACTTCCTTAGAAATGCAAATTGTGTCTTAGACCAGATCAGTTCTTACACCTGACAGACAAATTACCCATTCCTTGACTCAGTGAAGGTATAAACTTCCCCTATCTCTTTCTTTTTAGGTGACTCAGGGTGACTTTTTACATTACACATATTGCACATACTGCAGCAGAACTCAGGCCCTTGGCTGATAGTCGCGATACAACTGTTTCTTCCCTCTCCCTTCCTGACATCATATCTAAGTGAGACCCAAGGTGACCTGAAGAGAAGCCTTTATTTTGGGTTGGGTAGAGAGGTCCTTTTCCAAACAATCTGCTGGTTGAACTTACTCACCTGTGAAAAAATTATTATTAAATCTGATGGAAAGGAGACAACAGTGTCTGTCTGGGAGGGAGTGGAAAATGAATGGAACGATTCTTCATGGCAGCAGCCTGCTATTAGTTGGACTATGCACAGTGATTACACCCACAGCACAAATGCTGTTGTGTGGGGTTCCTTCTCCATGGAATCTTGCGTGCCTATATTGATGAATGTAGTGGAAACAAATACCTAAATGGGATATATGGTTCATTACTGGTTCTTCACAAAGACACTGACACGAGTGTAATTAGCCTTTCTGGCATGACAATGGGCCTGGGAATATCAAACCCCAGCCCCAACATCCCTCCTAGGAGGATGTTATAACACATAGCCTTTTTATTCAAATCCCTACTAAGCTCTTGCAGTTTGCCAGTGAGGAGCTCCTCTTTCCTTATCGCGCTTAAGCACTGAGGCAAGCTACTTTGCAATCAGAAGAGTAATAGGAATAGCTGCTGCAGCAAATAACCCCTTTGAGAAACAGTGCAGTTAGAGGTTATCAATTTCGAGCAAACAGACAAATTGTGCCCTGGGCCTCCGGATATATCTGCTACTGCATCCAGTACTGCATTGATTCACAAAGTTGAATATTCAGTTTGTTGCTGCAGAACAGTAATCAAGGTGTCTTGGGTAATCTAAACAACTGAATTAGTCATGGTCATCCTCTACTAATTATGGTTATGGATGAACTGCTTTTGATTCGCCAATAACTTTATTAATAAGTCCAGAGTACAACACGCTTCATGCAGAGACTAGCTTAAGGGTAAATCAGAATAAGGTGACTTACAGGAAAGAGTACATTACCTGGTAGCACCAAACATATCCATTTTATATTGCCAAGAACTGCTGATAAGAAAATTTTATGGCATGCTGTGATATACAGCTTTAAATTATGGAGTTACTACTCACACTATATATGCCTTACAAGAGATTTATCTGCATGTTTAAAGGTTTATACAATTAAATATCCCTTTAAAGAACTATACAAAATGTAGACTACTTTAAAAGATATACATCTAGAAATTATAAAAGCCCATAAATCATTTAAAATGACAACATGTTCAGATAAAATGAAGCAAAAATTAATAATAAATCACACTATCAGCAGACAAAGCCCAAATTACCATTTTAAGAGTTCTGGTTTCATTTCTAATCACTACAAACTAAGCAGAGATAAATAGAAAGAAAAAAAAAAAAAAGAGGAGGAAAACATGACAGCAGGTAAGCTCTGTTCAATTTGTAGAAGTTAATAAGAGAAATGTGAACTTTCTACCATGTTTTGTATATTAACACATATGTTCTTTTGGGACTGTAATGTGAGACTTAAAATACATGATGCTGCTCCATATTCATTGCTTTTCTAATAATAAACAGTGATGAATGACTGCAAATATCTATTGCAGAAGTGGATGAGAGATGGATATAATGAACACACCAAGGGGGTATATTTTAAAGCCAGTATATGATTGTAGTATGCACAAAACCAATTATATAAGTAATGCCCACATCACTCATGCTCTGTTTTGCAGATCAGCACACATTTTAAAGTTCCCAGTAATGAGAACTTTGCTGATTGTTACCCAGGGAGGGGATTTCAAGCAGACCTTTTTGAAAAAAACAAAAGACCAACCAACATATTTTTATAGCTTTATTTCTGGTATTAGAAAATGATGGCCTTTATGAAATTATGGAGGAGTACAATACAAAAAGCACACTTCTTAGAAATATATTAATTCCTTGCTAGGGAGACCATCTGTAGCAGGAGATTAATCTTCAAATTCAGTCTCTCTCAGCTTAACTCTGAAGAGGCTAATACAGACAGTGAGTGCTAAATGGAAGGAGGGAGTCAGAGTTTGACTACCAGACATAATTCACTGGTTTATAGCGATCATGGTTTATACTAATCTGTTTTTATTTGCTCTGAAGCCAGCTAGGAAAGCTAGTGAAGCCTGGGTTTAGCTGCAGAGCAGCCCACAGACCACCTGACCATGGCCTGGCAAGCTCCTCTCTTGCCCCATCTTCCTCATCTATGTGGTCCTCTGCCTGTCTCCAAATATCTGCTAAACCCGGTATACAAAGTAAATATTTTACCAAACACTATTAAAAAAATGGTGTAACTTCAGAGTTGTGTGGTAATTCAAAAAAAGCATATTTAATGCACACTTTATGTATTCAGAATGACTTATAGAGTTTGTGCCCTCTCCAGTTGCATGAATCCTGCTATTGATGTGACTCTTTGCAACCTCATTCCTTGTGCTAACCTCGGAGAAAACACACCTGAAAGTTAGCTATTTTCTGCAAGGTTAGTGTGCTAAAATGCCTCAGGAAAAGGGCTGAGGAGTTGAAAGGGAGGTGGCAGGACTGCATACAAGCAGGGAAGGAGGAGGGATGGCAGGTAGCCCAAAACTGAGCTTAGGCTGCAGGGGAACCCCAGGCTCCAGTGCCACATTTCTGCAGGGGAGATGACACAGTGTCCTGGTTTCGGCTGGGATAGAGTTAATTTTCTTCACGGTAGCTGGTATAGTGCTGTGTTTTGGATTTAGGATGAGAATAATGTTGATAACACATTGATGTTTTAGTTGTTGCTAAGTAGTGCTTACATAATCAAGGAATTTTCAGCTTCCCATGCTCTGCCAGGTGCATCCCCTCGTAGCATCCCTACAGTACCAATGCAGGTTAAGAGAAAGCATATTCTGTGCTCGGCCTATCACCATATGTACCAGTTTGTTCACCATATGATGTATTGAACGGAATGTAGAATATCCACATTCCACCTAAATTTCTCCCAGTAAAGGATTTGGATTTTTTTTTTCTCTGCTTAGATTTTTCACTAAATTTTGATGAACATCAATGTTGAATATTTTTTTCAAATTTCTCTGGAGTTGGCTAAAGAGTTCTGCTGTTACTGGGATGGAAGAGGAAGAATGTCCTCACAGACAAATGATAAAATGCATAAACCTTATCTCCTGTTGAAACTCTCTAAATGCTATCAAGGCTCAACATTCCTTTTGTCTTTCTACATATATTCATATGTACTCTACGTTACTGTCACACCTTTCCACCCTATAATGAAGTTTGTTTGTGGTTCCCACCCTTCAATTACATTTGGGAAGATAAACATGAGACTGCGTCAAAGAAAACAAACACCCTCTATCTGCACTAAGCCTGCTTATCATAAACAGGAATGCATTGAGATAACAGAGAAAAGGACTCTGTTAAGTGAATCATTTAAATGTTATATATTCAGAGAAGGCAAATGTGGAGGACTTCAAGACCCAAAGGATTTCTCCTGGCTTGGCGAGACAGAGTAAGGACCAACAGTATGCTTACACTGAACTGGGTACTTTTACCCTCCTCCTCTCTATTTTCCCAAACCTGTTCCTCCCCATCCACTTTGATCCCCCCCTTTCCCCACCTTTAGCCCTTCCCCTTCCCTATAGGTTTCATTATTTCCACAATCCCCTTAAAACTTCCCATAACAAGATTTACACAATCCTACAAACCTCTCAAATATCCTGTAGTAAGTTTGCTCTTACCCCTGAGACCCACGATGATCTTGTTTCCTCCCTTTTATCAGTTATGAAGCTCTGGCTGAAGCTCTCCAAGGCTATGGTCCACTGATCCTTTCAGTGTTCTGCAAGCTCTGGCCTTTGGTATTGTTTCTGTTACATCCTAGTCACTTAACTTTCTGTATCTAGATGTTTAACTTATTACTTCTCCTGATTCTTATTATTGTTTTTTAAATTGAATTGCCATTAACCAGATGTCATCACAATCCAGATGTCCTTACATTTCAGGTGTCCACATACCTTTTACCATATACTGAGTCCTTTGTTCATCACACCAATGAATATTATCAATCTTTCCTTGCTTTCACCCCTCTGTTATTGTATTGGTTTATTAACTGTAAAGAAGAACAACAATTTTATTTTCTTTTTTTCCTTCAGCTGTGAAGTACATGGTATAGTGGAGTCCTGGTCCATGACTGCTACTGCCACTGCCTCACCAAGATAAATAAGAAAAAAAACAGTATTAAAGGACATGTCTATAGAGAATAGTTGAACTTCCCTCTGCAGCCTTGGCCTTTGGCTGCTGATGCCTCTCTCTAGTAATCTGCTGCCCTAATTCATTGCATCACTTCAATTTCCTGTATTAAGGCCTCTCAAGGTAGAGACCCTATCTTTCTCTATCTGGTGTGGGAGGGTTAATCTCCACTACGAAGCAAATAATAAAACCCAACAATTAGGAAAATGTCATTTTCCTTTTTCTGGCAGGACCATACGTCACATCTTAGAAAAATGTCAGGGTTTCCCCAGGCCACAGTGTTGTTCTTGATGTTGTTTGTATTGCACAGTAAAGCACATAGACTCAGAGTTTAATGATTTTACGTTTTCTAGCAGAATGCAAAAAATATTATCCTTAATGGTGATGTAAAAAGAAAAAAAAAAAGCCTGAGTTTTCAACATGACACAGAATTCTGATTTTCTATGTAAAGATAGTATTTCGTCATCAGTACAAAAAGTTCATAGTATAATAAAAAAAAACCCCAACAGAACCAGAATACTTGATTCCAAGTTCTATAAGGCAATCTCTTTACTTCTCTTACTTACATTAAAGTTGAGTCATTCTGAATAACAAGCGAAGCCTGAGGAGTATGGATGTCTCCTGCTCTTTTAGTGACATGCCCTCAAGGAGTTATGCCTCATCATTCCTCACTAGGCAAAATCTTTGAGGGTTTTCAAGGACAGCTCTAAAGAGAGCTTGTTGCAATATTCTAGCCCACAGGCACAGAGCAGTATGGGCAGGTTTGTGTCCATTATCATCTTTGAATATTTCAGAAATTAAAATGGCTATATAAATGTGATGTCTGAACTATTTCACTATGAGGCATTACTAGTCTACACTTTGATGTTATTGAATTTTACCAGAAACATCATCTCTAAGTGGAACAAGGGAAAAATCGCCTGTATTCTTAAATAGAATTTGATGCAGAAAGAATATCTTAAGTTTCTGTAGCAACTGTAGAGGTGGAAAAGAGGAAGGGCAATCCAAATCAAGATGAAAAATGGGAAGAATAATAGACAAGGAAACCTATTGGATGCTGTTACGAGGCATACATAATTCTGAAAAGGAAACTTATTCAGAAGGTGCTCTAATCTGCAGGATGTAATTTCTGAAGTTGTTTTGGGGTTGTTATTTATTCCATGGCACTAGATTACAAATTCAGTGAACGGAGTTTACAGAAAGTTACGTATCATCAATTATTTATAAAGTCAGATGTATCTTCATCGTTTAATTACAATACAAAGTTTTTATTTCTTTCTAACTTTCTTTAAGTTGCTTTAAATAATTTAGATCTTTGGGTGTTCATAGATGGGGGATGTTCATTCTGGGGAATGTGATGCCTAACAACTAGACTCGCTTAAAAAGATTTTTCTTTAAGCATTTATGAGATTTTTGAGGAAAGCAAACAAGCAAGCAAGCAAGGAAGCAAGCAAGCAAACAAATAAATCCCCTCTGTTCCCAGGTCCAGTTGAATATGACCAAATTAAAGAAATCCAAATAAAATAAAGTAAAATAGAAATTCACAACAAAACCAAAGTCACCTCAAAGTATTATTTACTATTTACTTGGTTTTTACAGAACTAAAAATTAGAACCAAATTAAGTAAATAAAATTAATAAAATAGTATAGGAAGTAATGAGACCTTAAAATTGGAAAATGAAAAAACCTTTCTTAAATATTGAAAATTAATTTTTAGATAATTTTAATCATTTTCAGCTTTTTTGGCAGATCTTTATTGACACCACTCCTTTCTAATACAGTAAAATTATCCTGAATGTTCCACTTGGACATTATGCTACATAGAGAAATAATTATGCAATTGAAATTATTCATTTAAAACATACTATTTCAGTTGTCCTCTCTTTCAGCATAGCAGCCTGCTTAGATGGAAGTGATGCAAACACCTGTTTATATAATCTAATTATCATCAGATTGTTCAAATGTTATACCTATAGAATCTCTCAGGGATATACTTGCTAACTTGAATTTTGAAATGCCCATCTTAAGAAACAGGTTTAGGAAAAGGATGTGAGGTAGAACAAAAAAAGACAAACCACCAAACCCATCGATGATATATTTCAGATACATGCTGAAAGGTGTGAGAGAGAAAGTTATTTCTGTCTACCTTACTGCAAGGAGAACATAATTCAGAACTTCTTTTCCCATTTCTTTATTTTATAGTGCATTGAGAGTTAACACTGACTCAGCATACGATTGTAAATACCTTCAGCCATTTACACTACATACAAAAACTTCTGTCTTCCATTACACATAGTAAAGTGGCAATTTCAAGTAAAGAAGACATGCAGGAGAATAACCAACTCAGCTTTCTGAGGACTTTTGAGGATTATTTTTTTTTCTCCCTGAATAGTTTGCAAACTCAGAGAACGTTGAGGTACTGTGCAAAATCAATGTAACACAGTCTCTTCATGTGAACCCTCTATCTAGTAGTGGAAAAAAACAACTCTCATAAGACACCAGTTGTTCAAAACATTCACTGGGTAATTCTACAGTTTTAAGCAGTTTGGTTAACCATCAAATACTTAACCAAATGCAACTCTGAACCTAAATAAAATCCACCTTTCTGAAAATTCTGCAGTGTTCAAAATATACCCTGATACAAATTAAATGTAACATTGTATTGAAATTTTTATTAATGGGTGTTAGCTCTCGCCAAGACTTAAGATTGATTTTACAGTTTTTGTAAGTATTATGAAATACTTATAATTATAAGGATTCTTATTTTGTAAAAATAATTGTCCAAAGTAACAAACCTGCTATTTGCCTTTTCTCATGATTTTCATGTTTCCCTGCCATAACTGGCTGCAGGCTTTTCCTCACCTGCTAAATTATCGAGTGAAAGCTTTGCTCAGAGCCCTTTTGAAATTAAAAATAATCAATTGAACTTGACTCACTAGGGGTTAAACAGCACTATAACAACTACTTCTGAAATTAAACTGTAGTTTGATTTCAGAAGTAATCAGACTTTTGAGCTGGATTAAGGAACGGCACTGTTCTTACAAATGTGTTTTTATTAATTAAGAAATCATTAAGGAATTGTTAGATGAAATCCTGCATCATGAGTGGCAAAAAGTCATTTCAGTTTCTAATCATAATCTGTTTAAACTCCTAGGGGCAAAAAGTAGGTTTTGGTTTATATTTTCTTGCATTTTAACATCATTGAGGAACATTCCATTTCTACAAACTTCTTTTTAGATATGTCCTGTTTCTGATCTTTCAGATGTTTCCAGGGGAAAATTAATTTAATTGAATGAAGGATGGCCATGTTTAATGATTATTATTACTAAATTTATCCTTCTGAAGTACTTTAGATTTCATGAGCTTTTTTAAAGGACTAGAGAAAATTGCTACTGAATTGGACACATAATTCAACAAGTTTTTATGACTACAGACAGAAAATAAGTAGTAAAAGTTAAGGAAATTCCAGAGTAGATCTGCCCAACTTACCAAGGTTCTTATAGGATGATTATCCAGTGGTATCTGACTATTTAAAAGTATATGAAGATCCGCAGTGTATCTTTGGAAATATTATTTAATCTACATTAGTCACAGAGCTAGCCAAAATGCTAAAATACTTAGCAAAATGTTGAAGCAAAAGAACTTTTTTTTTTCTTTTTTTTGACAATCTCTTTTAGCTGAAATGGTGTTTTTCATTAAAAACATAATCTATTACAAATATTTTGACAACATATTGAAACAGTTATGGTTGCTTCCTGTACAAAGAAAGAGAAGCTAGAATTTAAACCTGGCTAAGGTTAAACCACGACAGCCAGATTTGTTGAGATCACTCTCACCACTTTCACTGAGGTGCAATATATAACTTAGTCTCTACACATATCCAATTTTATCTAACAAATTTTCTGCTAGCACATGGAAGATGCTCTTTATCTCCCCTATTCTTTATACAGTTTTATAAAGTATTTGGTCATTACTATTTATGAATACATTCATCGTTAATTGTTCTGCAGACCTTCTGAACTAAACTTCCCATCTGTTGACTGGAATTTGCAGTGATGTGTTATCCTTTTCAGTTCTACATTTCTGTGATTTAAGACTTCCTGGTTTAAAATCAAATACTATCCTCATACTTAAAGGACAGGCTGGCCTAAGCCCATCAGAACAAAAATAGGAAAAGTGATAGATAATGCTGAAGTGTAAAGAGAATGTTGTTGGTGAAATCAAACTAAAATAATAGTATTTAGTGATGGTATTTCAGCTTGTGTCTTGCTCATACCAAACTCATCACAACTTTGAAGCTAGAAAATCAGCAAAATTTAGCCTGTTTCCCAGTCATTCTATAAACACAGGCTGTGCACAAACACATATCACCACGTCTTGCAATCATCACCACCTCTTCAGGTAATATCATTCAGCTTCTGTCCAAATGACAGAATAATCCAATATTCCGCAGGAAAAAAAAACAAAACAAAACATAATAAAAACCCTCCACACTATTAAGGGATACTTTTTCTCTCTTTTTCCACTTAAATACAAGGTTATGACATTAAATGCTTCATAAGCCTTTCATTTCTGCATAAATGGGTGCCTAAATATCTTTTCAGATTTACCTCTAAATACCCCCACCCCTAACTTCAGGGATCCTTTGATGTTTGGCAATCCAAGTGTTGTCTATGTTCAAGGAGCTAAACTCAGCTTCCGTTTCTGGATTTCCTGTGAACATCTAGGTCAAAGTGGTCTCAACAACGAAAAGATTTGAAGCAGCATCCTCAGTGCTGTGAGACTCTACTAATGCAGTCTTCCTTACTTGCACTCAGTAAAACTCTTTGTTTCCTTATCAGCTCTGCCAAAATAGTTGACCACACTCGAAATACTTGCCTACTAAGAAAGGTGCACAGCAATCAGATCATTAACCCTTTGCCACTGTCTCTTTAATTCTCCTTAAAATGCTGCAAAAGTATAAGCTTCCAGAGCATCTTATAATTCAAACTAAAGTTGGTCTCGAGAGGCAGAAGGACATGTTTCCCTACATCCTGGCTCTAAACTCAGCCAGAACAAGCTCAGCCCTCTGGTGCAGATCACCTCTGTGCGTCTAGCACACTGTGCAGGGAAAGGTTTCAGCCTCAGCATGAACGATCTCCACCCTAATTTTGTCAGCTTTAAGGATACAAGTTATAAAAGCAATCCTGTTATTAACTGTAAAACAGGGTTTGATGTGTAGGCCTGTATTTTAACAATGCTTTGCAAGAAGTTCTGGACAAGTGCTCAGCAGAGAACGTTTTGCTTGGTATCACCTATGAAATCATTGCACCAATTCTTTCTTGCATTACATCTGAAATTTACTTTGGTAAGATTGTTTACAATGTAGTAATATCTCCAGGCGCATTTGGAGTTTTCCAAGAAATAAGTAAGATGCTCGCATTTAATCATTACCTATTCACCTCAAAGATGCAGTACCTCTGCTGAAATAGAGATTTTAATAAATCTAGCAATGTCAGAAAAAAAACCCTCCACCCTTTTGAGAGTAAGAAGGACAGACCATCTCAGTTTAATATACGTATAATTTTTTTTCAGCCATGGGAACTGAAAGAATGACTAGAAAATCCTATTATCTAGCAATATTCTGTTAACTTGGTAGAATAAAGCCAAGTTCTCCCTTGTTCTTTTAATACTGTTTCCTGAAGAATGAATTTAAGCATTTAACTTTTTCATGTAAGGAATTAACATATATGATAAAGGATCAGGGCCAGCACCTGGGAACTGTGGTATTTATGCAGGTCTCCAGGGTCTCCAGAATCATACTTACCACTCCTGGAGATACATCCTTGTTGCCAAGAAATCCTCTGAAAAAGCCTGCCTGAGTAAAATTAGTGTTTTAAAACAACCTGAATTAAATATTTGAGCAGTTACAGAGAATTAAAATAATATTTGAAGAAATTATTGTTTCACAAGTGTACAACATTAAACACAGTGCTCTTGAAGCACTCTTTTTTTCTTTGAGAAAGCCTCCCATTCAGTGATTACCTAGTTTGGGAAACTGTAATTTCCTATAATTATTTCATTGCCATCAGTGCACTGACTGTCACTTTCACATTAGCAGTGTTACATGCTCTTATAAAGGGTCACCATTACCAATTACAGTCCAGGCTGGACAGACTGACATGGCAATAACAGGATGGAAAGGTTACTTCTTAAACATATTAGCCATGACACACAGCACTATCTAACTCAAATGAAATTTGACAGTTTTTGGTGTGCAATTCCTTCAGTTTTAAAAATGGACTAATGATCTAATTAATTCATACTGCTGAGAAACATCATATTTCAAGAATGACCACTCTTTAATGATTTTATATCCTAACACTTCCATAAATGTGCCGCACCTCGAATACTGTGTTCAGTTTTGGGCCCCTCACTACAAGAAGGACATGGAGGTGCTGGAACGTGTCCAGAGGAGGGCAACGAAGCTGGTGAAGGGCCTGGAGCACAAGTCTTATGAGGAGCGGCTGAGGGAACTGGGGTTGTTTAGCCTGGAGAAGAGGAGGCTGAGGGGAGACCTCATCGCGCTCTACAACTACCTGAAAGGAGGTTGTAGCGAGGTGGGTGTTGGTCTCTTCTGCCAAGTAACTAGCGATAGGACGAGAGGAAATGGCCTCAAGTTGCACCAAGGGAGGTTTAGATTGAACATTAGGAAAAATTTCTTTACTGAAAGAGTGGTCAGGCCTTGGAACAGGCTGCCCAGGGAAGTGGTGGAGTCACCATCCCTGGAGGTATTTAAAAGACGTGTAGATGAGGCCCTTAGGGACATGGTGTAGTGGGCATGGTGGTGTTGGGTTGACGGTTGGACTCGATGATCTTAAAGGTCTTTTCCAACCTGTATGATTCTATGATTCTATGTTTTAAGAAATCTCTTAAGAAAAAATCAAAAAATGATCAGTGCATTTTAAACCTATGGGACTGAACCAGTAACCTGCGAGCAGAGTACTTTAGGTATGCTTACATATGAACTGCTTCCCTTTTGGAAAATGTCCCATTGAATGCTTTCTACCAGCTCTGGAAATGATGTGTCAAAAGATGTTACTGCAGATGTTTCCATGTGAGAGGAACTCAGGAAAGAAGTAGAGGGAGAGGCACATCTCCTCCCAAACTGCCTGTCAGTCTTGTTCAAGAGCAGATCCAGAAACTAAAATTTATCCCCTTTGGCAGCAGAGGCTGAAACATTTTTAAAATAAGGTTTTCCATGAAAAAATATTCCATAAAGTGTCATAGCACTGGTGACAAAATAAGGATACACCCACGCAGAAAGCTTCAGGTCGAATTTTTCCCTTTCGGATTCTGTTTTCACAGGAGGATGACATAAACATGTTACAATTTTTTGAGCAGGACCTTTCTAGTGTCTCGTTTATGTAGCACTCAGCAGTAAGCAGAGCATTGTCATTACTTTGCAGATTATTAATTCAATTTCTGCAGATTCTCCCGTGAGAATCTCCTGTAGATTCTCCACAGTCATCTACACCTATGAAGTCATGTACAATGACACTATGCTGACTTCTGTTCTTTTCAGAATCTTATAAATGGATTATTATTTCTGAATTGGAAACCTGAGTACAGGGTACTACTTGTATGAATAACATTAAGATGTAAGGGCAATATGTAGACATACCCAGGCTGGCAAAAAAATATAAAAAATCAACTGACGGGAAGCAGGGAATAAAATATTTCCACCTAATGAAAAGGAAATTTTTACCTGTACAGTTTGCAATAAATTTTCCAACATTTATATCTTGATCAACGTTAAATATCATGTTAGTTACTGAGATACCAAAGAATAATGTTACTCTTGGCTAGAGGAAAAGGCAAAAGTACACTTCCAGTTACAACTGACATAATATTAAGAGAAAATCCTAGGAAGGAGCCATGAAAAAGGCATTTCAGATAGCAGAAGTTATCTATGGAGAGACTCTGTATAGTTTGTTCAGGCATACAAATTTCATTAAATAATTGTGGTATCAAAGAGATCAGAAACATCTGAAAGATTTAAAATAATTGAATTTGGTTCCCAAAAGCTAGATGAAAAATTCACCTTTCTTGAATTATGAAGAAATATTTGCCATAACAGTTATAAAGTAAGGAGACTAATGAACAAAAGTAATCATGATGCGCAGTTTTAAATCAGCAGTTTTAAGAGTTAGCCAAGGAGCAATCTGCTGATGTGCTGTTTCAAGCCTTGAAACGCTAGAAAGTCCAGGGCCATGGAACAAAGTTGATGCTTTGGCAATAAAAAGAAAAAGTTTCATCTGGATTAACCAAGTAATTACCAATCTATCAACCGCATGCCAATCTGTTGAAAAATAACAGGTAGGACTCAATTAATAAAGAAGGACAAGGCCGTGTTAACTGGCATGAATTATACAAAAGCGCTGATAGTGTACTTAATAATTAAAGGAAGGCAATTAATCCAAATCAGCATGGATTTATGGAAAATAGATCTTAACTTAAATATCTTGGAAGGATCTTTCTTTTTTTATGCAGTTATAAATGACTGATAAAAACAATACTGCTGATACAGTATGCTTAGATTTTAAAAAGGCATTCCTTTTGATACCACAGCTATTCAAATTAAATTGTTCTCATTTCTTATTCAAAATGTAAAGTATCCTGAACACTGAAAACAATGAAACACTGATTAGTTGATAATGTGAGTAAAAAGAAGAATTGTCTATTACTAGGATGGTTGTCTACTGAGGTCCCAGGTATCTAGTCGTACCTAATACCTATTTCACATAATCTAAAAATTACCTTAAAAAACCTCTACTCCTAACGAATAAGATTTGTAAATGACACAATAATCAGACCACTAATCCTGGATTGCCTGATGAGTCAGAAAAAAAAGCTACAACCCCCCCAGTTTGTTTTTCAACGTCACTAAAGGCAAAATAGCGTTGCTAAGTACTAAGACCATGAGCCATATTTCTAGGATGAAAGACTCTGAATAACTTCAAAATCAAATCACTACAAGCCAATGTCACAGGCAAAATAATAATAATAATAATAATAAAAAGCTCCGGTGGGTAAAATAATAAATATTGTGTATATATGTCAGTTCTCTTACACAACTCCTACTTGAATACTGTGTTTATAATTCACAGAGGATGCCGAGGAACTGGAAAGGGTTCAGAGAAGCGCTATTATTGATTTAAAAGTGTGGAAATTATGAGTTATGCCTTCTAGTGAAAAATTCAAGTCCTTATATTAATGGAAATGTTAAATGGCCTGTCCAGGAGTAAACTACATTTAGAATACAGAATAGCCAATGGAGCATTTTATATATTAACAGTATGATGTCACAAAATCAAAGCCTGAAAATTAAAGCTGGAAATTTTTAGGCTGAAATAAGTACACATTTAATACCCTAAGAGATTAAACACCGGATGAATTTTACCACAAGCTTTTGCAGTATCTTTGTCAAAAAATGTGTTTTGTTTTAAAACTTGGTTTTTTTGTTTGTTTGCTATAGTTTTAGAGATTTTATAAAGTCTATTGCCTTATTTAGAGAGATGAGACTAGGTAGCTGAAATAGTTCCTTTGGTGTTACTTAAGAATACAAACTCTATTACTTAAATGTAGTTCTTATTGATCATTTCTCTGAAACAGTAAAAGGTGCACACCTTATAAGAGTAGAATAGTCTCCCTGATGATATTCTACGGAATACAGATATTTAGGGGGTAAACAGAACAACTTATCTGCAGTTACCATTCAAGTTGTTTTCAGTTTACTTTCTTATCAAAATTACATCTGTTCTTACAATCTTGTTCATTGCACTGAGAGAAAGAAAAAATCTTACAAATTCTGCTTAACTATAATAAATTCTACTAATCAAACTCCACAACTGATTGGCTTGAGGTTTTGCTAAGGCTGCTGATCAATAAGCATCAGGAAGATGTGCAAGCTTAAGAAATTCCAAGCATCACTTAAGAGCTATTTTTCAATTTTCCCTTTTTACAGATCTAAGTTCAAAAAACTGTAGAGTACACACACATATGCTGGAATGTATTCTGTATTTTTTTTCTAAATATTATGGATTCTCAAAAGCATCACTATTGCGAAAATACAGAGATCCAAAAAACTTACATGTTTGGAAACATATTGTATATAGCCAGTGTCTTCCATTCATCCGATGTACCAATAAGCTTTGTCTGAAATCCTGCTCTACCAGGAAGACAGTTACTTGCATCAGACATATATTTCAGGATCCGGTTCATAATATGTGTCTGTCATCTCCAAAAATCTCTAACAAAACCTCACAGACTTCTACTTACAATGTTTGAATTGTCTGCGTTTACAGGAGACATTAAATTGGCACTTACTTACACTAATAAATTATAATAATAATTGTATGGAACAGTTCAAGATCAGTTTTGAGTATATCTTAAGAGAAAGCTACAGAAACGTTCTCAGCAGGCTGAACCTTGTTGACCTGATTTCTACTCTCATAACCCTTTAAGGGCCAGTATATTTTACTGATACCATCCCCTGAGCCACACTCATTAAAATTCTTTGTATCCATTCATATCTGCACTGCAGGACCATCTCTGAAAAGCTGTATTTTCATCTTCACAAAATAGGTAAAATTATTCATAAAGTTGTAAAGGAATTACTTTGCAACTACCCATATTTATATTATATTTTCACTTAGCCAGTTGAGATCATTGGCCCAGTGACAGGAATGCACATATTTCTGCATGAAAAAAAGAAACAACATGCTAATGAAATGTGGTGGAATATATCTCTTCATGTCCTCATGTTAGATGGGAAGAATTCAAGGCCAGTGACACTCTTTTGGAATTATGGATGTGGATACTTTGGATTGGAAAAAAAAGGGATGTTCTTTCATATCACATTTGAAAATTCTGAAGTACACTGAAGTTATGAATTATAAGCATTTTAACATTTATTGTACTTTATCTAATTATTATGAACTACAAAGCTATTTAAAATCTGAATGTTTTTATACGTTTGCCTTTGGGACTAAACTCTAAAGTTCTAATTCAGGAAAAAATATTTCTATGACTTTTTTTTCCCCCCCTTAAAACCAGAGTTATTCATGACATAAATCAGAAAAGTACTAATTCCTATTATTTCATCTGTGAAAAATTAATATATTACCTTCAAAAGGAATGATTTTTTTTTTCTTTGAAGCTAAATTTTACCAAATACTAAGGAGTAGCATGACAGTTGGGTAATGTTGTACCTTTGTTTTGTTCCATCTCTGGATGGAACATTTTACCCTAACTAGATATGGTTTCCATATAGGAGTATCAAAGTGAAACGTAAATGAAGTCTAGAGAATCTAATGATTTCTTCTGGCCCTTAATTCAGCCAAACTCTGCAAATGGTTCCCTTGGTATTTTTTGAATCAGGAGAAAATAATAGGCTTTGAATTCATATGTGCAAGGGTGAATCAGTACTTGCTGAAATACATTTAATTTCTCTATTAATGATCAGACAGAAATACTGTTCCTCTTCCCAATATTTCCTTGGCAATGTATCTAGATCTCTTCAAGGCTATATAATGTCCAGCCACACCTTTACTTCCAAGTGATCAAGCCACCATCACCACAGCACCAATGCTGCTTATTCTGTAATGCATTACAATTTAAATGAAGTTTACTATCAATGCCAGTTCAGCTTATATGAAACATTTGACTTCTATTGTCTTATAGAAGTAATGGTAGGTCCAAGGCAATCAATATAGGGCTCTTTGGCTCTGCATCCCAGGAAATAAACCTCAAATATGTAATCCTCCAAAATGCACAAAATATCTCTAGCCGTCCTTTATAACTGAGAGGACCATCAATTTCTCAACTATTTCAGGCCAATCCTGACAAAGTATTGGTGCAATCCCTCTCTCTCTCTCTCTGAATTCATCAAAATAAAAAAAGAATGATGTAAAGGCTTTAGATCATGTCTTCGAAGTATAACTGCTTTTCTGTTTATTTGATATCATGGAATAACCTTCACCTTCAACCGCTCTCCTACTTTTGTTGACTGAATTCTGCTAACCCCAGGTGGCACATGAATGATGAAGTAAATTAAATGTGACATGTCTATTGACTGAGTCATTTAAAGACAAAAAGCAAGCACCACGGATTTCCTAAATGTTATTTTTGTAAGAAAAAAATCCATCTTTATTTTTCTAACAAATAGAATTCTATTCAAAGCAAATTATTTCCTCTTATGATAATTGGAATTACAATATAGGTGGCTTATGTGCCACTTAGTATTAAAGTGGTTGATTACTTTGAATAAACACTCCTTTGTTGCAGTTGCTCATAGTGTTTGACCACTCAGGCCATAATTTTACGTTTGTGATGTTGCTATGTCCTTTTGTTGTTTTTCTGAAGTTTATCCTAAGTAATTTATGAGGCATTATTGCTGAAATTAAAAGAAAAGATTGTTCTGCTTGTGCTAAAACCCAAGCTGTTACAGTCATAAAAATCAGACATAGTAGCACATCTATCTCATGTATCTGGGACTTCAGTTTTGAGAAGTGTGTTATTCAGATGCCATAGGTGCTCCTTGCTCATTCTTCTGAAAACATCTATAAACTTTACCTGTTATAAATCTCGGCATTGTCAGTCCACACATGGTCAGATCTGTTAGGTCTCAGCAGCTAAATGCTCTGGGGACTCAGCATGTTTCACTTAACACAGCCTATATCCGCTACCCATACTGAATCTTGTCTTTGTGGAGAAAGCAAGATTTTTTTCTCCAAACACTTTCAGGGCTAAGGACCATAATGGAACTTGGCACAAAACTGTATTTTTCTGTAGTCAGTAAGAAAGGAAAGAAGAAACAACTTTCTGAAATATGGAAAGAACAGGAAAAAGAGAAAGAAACAGAGGATGGAGCAAAGGGGCAAACACGAGTAGCAGAAAGAGGAAAAAGAAAACATTTCTCGTGGCCTGTCAAAACTTCCTGAAAACCAGAATGAATTACAAAGCTTCCCTAGAGGTAAGCACAAAACAAATGACTGCTTTCCAGTGTCTATCACTTACATGCATCCCTTGGTAAAGTACTTTTGAAAAACCCAGTCTGAAGATGAAAATTAACAGGAAATTAACAGATAACAGGAAATTTCTGCAAAAAAAAAAAAAGTCAGATAAAATCTCCAATTAATTAAAAACAACACCCTCCGCCCTTCTCCAGCCTCTGTCCCCTGCCAATCAAATAAAAATGCATCACAAGCATGTCAGGCTGTAAAGAAAAAACTGAAAAGGTAGAACGTGCCAGACTATATGTAACCTGAAATCACCCTGGCATATGTAGCCGTTCTGACACAATTTTTAGTTACATGATCACATAGTATTTCCCACAGGATCCTTACCTTATTTAGGTACCGTGTACTGGAAATAGACAGGATTATATGTTTCAGACAGCTGCAGTTCAATTTGCAGTGGTCCTAAGTGTTGACAGTCAAAACTGAAATTAGTGGGAGGTCTGCTCTGAATTAAAGTTCCATGAAAGTGCTAAGAAAACTGAAAAAAAGGCAGCCTCTTAGCTTCTTCAGTAAGGCATAAAAACTGGTTAGCACTTTTGGAGATGCTGCCTATCATTTGTGACCAAGTTCCCTAGTAAAGTGGGGATAATATAACGTCACCTCAGAAAACCACTGTAAGGATAAATTCACTGACACACTGGAAGAGTGAAAATATTCTGAATGAGGACTCCAGAGTCAAGCTCTTATGAAAACTAATAATTCTGTGTTTGTTAAAGATTTGCTTGGTATAGAACAGACAGAACTAGATAGGACTGGTATAGAACAGGTAGGACTAGATAAGACTTCACAAATAATGAAAATAAATAATAATTTTTTTTTAAGAAAAACACCAAATGCCTGTATTTCAGCATTACACAGAAATGACTGCAGTCTACCAACCTGGACACAGACATAAGCAATTTCGTTAGCCGCCTTCTGTTTATATGATACATGATCACTACCCTTTTAGAGCGAAGCACAGTAGTAATCTCCTCCATAGATACAATGTTGACTGGTCAGGTACTAGAGGACAGTATCATAGAATCACAGAATCATACAATGGTTTGGGTTGGAAGGGACCTTTAAAGATTGTCTAATCCAACCCCCCTTGCCATGAGCAGGGACATCTTTCCCTAGATCAGTTTGCTGATCAAGCCCTGTCCAACCTGACCTTGAACACTTCCAGGGATGGGTCATCCACAACTTCTCTGGGCAACCTGTTCCAGAGTCTCACCATAGTAAAGAATTTCTTCCTTATGTCCAATCTAAATCTGCCGTCTTTCAGTTTCAAACTGTTACCACTTGTCCTGTTACTACAGACCCTGGTAAAAAGTCTCCATCTTTCTTTTAGGCTCCCTTTAAGTATTGAAAGGCCACAATAAGGTATCCCCAAAGCCTTCTCTTCTCCAGGCTAAACAACCCCAACTCTCTCAGCCTGTCTTCATAGGAGAGGTGTTCCAGCCCTCTGATCATTTTTGTGGTCCTCCTCTGGACCTGCTCTAATACATCCATGTCTTTCTCGTGCTGGGGACCCCAGAACAGGTTGCAGTACTACAGGTGGGGCCTCACGAGGGTAAAGTAGAAGGGCAGAATCACCTCCCTCGACCTGCTGGCCACACTTCTTCTTATGCAGCCCAGGACACAACTGGCTTTCCAGGCTGCAAGCACACATGTCCAATTTTACGTCTACCAATATCCCCAAGTCATAGAATCATAGAATCATAGAATCATACAGGTTGGAAAAGACCTCTAAGATCATCAAGTCCAACCGTCAACCCAACACACCATGTCCACTAAACCATGTCCCTAAGTGCCTCATCTACACGTCTTTTAAATACTTCCAGGGATGGGGACTCAACCACTTCCCTGGGCAGCCTGTTCCAAGGCCTGACCACTCTTTCAGTAAAGAAATTTCTCCTAATGTCCAATCTAAACCTCCCTTGGCGCAACTTGAGGCCATTTCCTCTTGTCCTATTGCTTGTTATTTGGGAGAAGAGACCAACACCCACCTCGCTACAACCTCCTTTCAGGTAGTTGTAGAGTGCGATGAGGTCTCCCCTCAGCCTCCTCTTCTCCAGACTAAACAACCCCAGTTCCCTCAGCCGCTCCTCATAAGACTTATGCTCCAGGCCCTTCACCAGCTTCGTTGCCCTCCTCTGGAGTCCTTCTCCACAGAGCTGCCTCAATTCATTCATCACCCAGTCTGTATTGATACTGGTGATTTCCCTGATCCAGCTGCAGGACCTTGCAAATGGCCTTGTTGAACTCCATAAGGTTCATATGGATCCACTTCTCAAGCCTGTCAAGGTCCCTCTGGATGGCATCCCTTCGCTGAAGTGTATCAATTGCACCACTCAGCTTGGTGTCATCTGCAAACTTGCTGAAGGTGCAATTAATCCCACAGTCTATGTCGTTAATAAAGATATTGAACAGTATCAGTCCCAACATGGATCCCTAAGGGACACCACTTGTTACTGATCTCCACTTGGACATTGAGCCATTGACTGTAACTCTTTGGACGTGGCCATCCAGCCCATTCCTTATCCATCGAACAGTCCATCCTTCAAACCCATATCTCTCCAATTTGGCTACAAGGATGTTGTGGGGGACCACGTATCAGCCAAATTCCTCAGGACCCTGGGGTGCATCTCATTGGGTCCCATGGACTTGTGTATGTTCAGGTTCCTCAGATGGTCTAGAACTTTTTCTTCTCCTATGATGGGTGGGACTTCATTCCCCCATTCCCTGCCTTGAGGTTCAGGGACTCAAAAGAGGCGGGAAGAGAAATTGCTGAGGAAAAGAAAAAAGTGAAGTACCTCAGCCTTCTCCATATCTCCATATCAGTTGTCACCAAATACCCTGTCTCATTCATTGGGGGGTGTGGGGGGGTGTGTGGGGGTGTGTACAATTTATTTTGTCTTCCTTTCTAACTAACGTAACTGTAGATGCTCTTTTTACTATTCCTTATTTCTCTCAGTTTAGCTCCAGCTGTGCCTTAGCTTTTCTGATCCTGTCCCTACACTTCTGGGCAGTATCCTTATGTTCTTCCCAGGATGCATGTCCCTGCTTCCACTCCATATGCATTTCCCTCCTGTGTTCCAGTCTGACCAAGAGGTTCTTTCTGGGCCGTGCTGGTGTCCTGCCTTATCATCCTTATAGTCTGAGCAGAGTCAGCCTTCCAGAGTGTGTATTGTTTGGAACAGTGTGGCATTATCAACAATAGACATTTTTTGTTTGCCTTTGGAACTAAGCCCTGAAGTTCTAATTTAGGGGGAAAAAAAATTAAAAAAATCAATGTACCAAACTGCTGTGTCAGCACCAAGTACTAGCTCAGATACAGAGATAAAAGCATTAAAACACAAAACTGCTATTTATAATCTTGCACAAGCACAATCATTCATTGACACTAATATGAAATTGAAATGTCTGTGTTTTGTTTCTGGGGAAATGAGCATTGTTTTCAACTTATATGTGTCCTAAATACAAAATAAATCATCCATTTTTACAACAAAGCCAGCAAGAACTCCAGAGAAGCTAAAACTTAGGCTGTTTTTCAGCACCATTTATGCCAAGGAGATCTATGCAAATACAAATACAGAGAAATCTTCTCTAGTTTTGTTTAGCATAGGCAATAAAATAGACATCAGACTGATTTGAAAGGTGTACCACAGTTTTTAAATTGTTTCACAGTACATCTAATGCATGGGCTGCAGGGTGTCTATTCTATAAGTCATAACATATGTCTGTTTATCTTTGCCTATACATAGGAAGGGCAGCACTGACTTCAAATAAAGTAAAACCTCCTGTAAACTCCTGAACATTAAAATCCATTGTTCAACTCCTCAAATTAATTTTGCCTACTTGATATCTGAGAAAGATGAAAAAAATGCTAAAAATTCCTCCAGGCTTCTGCCATTTTTGGCCCAACAAGGAAAAAAAATTTCGTCTCAAGCCTAAAACTGTCAGACTTTTAGCACTTCTAAAAACACCTAAAAGTACAGTAGAGGGAAGGAGGATGGGGTAGTGACAATGAGCTTTGTAAAGTTTTTGGCAAGCATTATAATGAAGAAGGAAGGTAAGTGTACAGAGCCAGTATCTTTCCTCTGTCTCCATCTGGTAACTGAGGCAGAGAGACTCCATGCTATGAAGTGGCCTCCCCTTCATTTTCACATGATTTTCTCTTCTTTTGCACGCCCTTCTGTATCTGTAATTTCGTCATTTCCACCATCTGTTAAAGTGGGCAGAATGGTGATAATGGCTGATCAGCAACTTTCCTCTGGCTTCCAGGCAGATATTGCTTGTACAGACAAAACAAGTTCAAATATTTTTTCAAGCAATGACAATTAATTTGGCTAGCTGTTTATTTCAGCTGAATACTTAACACAATATGCATTTTTTAAAATAATTTGTGGGATTTTTAAATGATTATTCAGATTTTAACACTATAGATCATTATGTACTCCATTTTTGTATCAAGGTAACAAAAACTTTGAAAAGTATATTAGAATTCTAAACACTGCATTAATGTATTTATGCTTTATAAACACACATTAAAGACTGTTTATTCAAGTTCCATCAGTGAAAGAGAATTTTCAAATAAATGAGAAGTTGTGTCCCTTCAGCAAAGTTCTATACAGAAGATACCCTACTTTCAAACTACATTTATATTATCTGTATATTGATGTAGTTCCATTAACTTCCATGGATTTCTCTGAAATTTTCGCCTTTTCAGAGAAAAGGAGAATGAAGCTCAGAGTCTAGCCAAAAAAAGCAAGTAAGTGACAATCATCTAGGAAAAGGTTCCAGAGACTGCAACTTCACACTTTTTCATTCAAGACAATGTCAAAAATCCCACTGGCAGGACACTAAAGAAATGTCAAGGGAGAGGGAGGAACCAACCATTTCTTCCTGCTTCAACAGATTTAGTAAATTATATGTTTATTTGCACACATACACAGTCTTGCTCTGTAACCAGACCTAAATATTTGCAAGCACCCCTTGACTTGCTTTGTGCATACCTTTCAAATTTTTGCTTTTTGAAGAGTCAATTTGAGAGTCAAAATTGGAAACTTCTCAATACAAGGTAAGATTTATTTAATTGCACAGATATTATACTTTGAACTGGAATTTGTTTTCATATTTTCGGGATTTGTGAAGAATTGAGGTAGAAAGGACAGGACTAGCAAAGGAATCTACTGTCTATGCATTCATCTAATCACAAATTTTAAGTAAATGGCAGGAGAAATAAACTACAAACCTGAAAGCTCAAATTGCAAGCTATATGTTACCTAATTTTCAACAGATATATTTGCTATGAAGAGTGAAAGTGTTCTCTAAGCTTTGGCAAAGTGATCAAGTTGTCTTGCAAATCTACAGGACTTAATAAAAATTTAGGGCATTCATTGTCTATCAAAGTTAAGCTTACTTTCCTACATGTCATAATTTCAGATTATGTCATTCTGGAAGTTATGTACTTCTCTGAAAACATCTTATGCCATTCTGCAGTGTTTCTATGGTGCTTCAAAGATCATATTTAATTTAAAATAACACAAACACAGCCATTTGTTTAAATAGTAATTTTAATATAAGCACTATAAATCCATTTACTAGGCCAATTATTAAACATTCTAAATTCAGATGGCATTTGATACCACTTCTACTGACTGACTCAGTAGGTGTTCTGCTATTTAAAAGATTAAGAAAACATAATTCAGGTCATTTATCTTCCTAAAGTGGTTATGTATTGTGATTAAATCCTTAGAACACATTTCTGAACTAGATGATTTACTTTTGTCAAATAATTTTAAAATGCTTCCTACATAAGGCCTCAAACATTTTAACACCCTTGATTTTCTTCATTATTTTTTCAAATAGTGAATATATTAAGTCTTCCTCCGAATGGTATCTGTCAATATCACAATATGATAGCATTCAAACATTTGTAAGCTGCAAATGCAGAACATCTGCTATTTTGTCACTTAGCAACAATTTTGCCCTTCCCCCCACCCCTCTATTATTATGCAAAACGTATTCAGGGCAAGAAATGCTTAGAGAAAAATTGTTCCTGCAGTGAGATATTTTGACATAAAAATCTTTTTTCATCAAAGACGAAAAGCACCTTGTCATTCATTTCTAATTACAGCCTCCATTCTGTCAGTACAGAAAGATGCCAACTCCCCATGGTGATGTCATACATTGACATTTACAAAACTACATTGGACTTTGTCTACTCTTGATGTTTGCCAAGATCAGTCAGTGTCAGCACTGACACACACACTGATAAAGGGAATTTATAATTACGAGCGTTAATTGTGTTTAAAGTCAAGAAAAGGGCATTATGCTTTCTGATATCAATAGTTGCTGAATCATCTTCTAAAACAATGGAAAAAGCTTCTTTTCATATTCCTATTCTGAGATGCTAAGATGTTAAACTGCAATGACAACAGAGGTTTCACACTCCAAGAATCAATTTGAAAAGATGTAAACTTATTAAAGATTAAAATGAACTATTTAGTGTTCTGCAATTAGTGTTAACATCCAGGCTAAAACTACCAGCGGGGAAATAGCTGAACGGAAGTGGTAACCATGTGAGAATGCAAAGCCTTTGAGAAATTCTAATCCTGGCCAAAACAGCATTAGACAGTCTAATTCAAACTACAGACGCACTCATATTAGCATAAATCAGGAGAAGAGATAAATAAATCCCCCTCATTAGTTCTACTTAACATAGTGGCTCATTAATTTTCTGAAAGTAACAGAAAATACTTGTAATTGTATGAGTATAAGCTAGAAGTTTATTTTACATCTTATTAGGAATTATTTACAGCTGTCAAGATAACCACAACGCAAGAATTTCAGAGCTTTTGACATAATTATCCAATAGGCGTTTTTGGTAATTTCAAGATGCCGTGATTTAGAAGTCCAGTTATGAAATTATTATAGGGTCTTCAAGTTATTAAGGAACTCAGCACAGATATGAAACATTACTGAGTTACCTATGGTCCATAATATTTCCATAGAATCATAGAATCATATAGAATAATACCAGGTTGGAAGGGACCTCAAGGATCATCTGGTCCAATCTTTCCTGGCAAAAGCACAGTCTAGATAAGATGCCCCAGCACCCTGTCCAGCTGAATCTTGAAAAGTGTCCAATGTTGGGGAAATCACCACTTCCCTGGGGAGATTATTCCAGTGGTGATTGTTCTCATTGTGAAAAATTTTCCTCTTGTGCCCATTTGGAATCTCTCCAGGAGATTTTGCCTTCTTTAATGTCAGGGAAGAAACTTTTCTCAAGGAGAGCATGATATACTATATTGCTTCTAATACCTTGCTCTGAACTAAGAATTGGATTTTCTTTTTCTTGAGCTAAGACTATTCTTAGTCTCTTTTTAGCTATGTAGGCTCCTTCTTAGAGAAAACCGCCCTTGGGAAAACCTGTGCCTAAAGGTTATGAAAGCATAACCTTGAAAGAAAAATAAAAGTGGGGCAAAATCAAATGCCTATTGAAGGATCACATTTTTAAGGGACAGTCCCTATGCATTATTATTCTACTTTCTATCTAAATATTCTTGCTCCAACAAGAAAATCAAAATGAAATGCACAAAATGTATTGAGTCTGTTGGATGTATTGAATCATGGATGATGATCTCTATGGGAATGGCACTAAACAAGTCTCATTTTAATACACAGATATATAAAAGAAATACCTGGGGTTTATATATATATATATATGGAAAATACTCTGCATATGTCTGACATTATATATACCTCACTTACAAGATGGATATCAGACTCTGTGAGATGCTTATAATATAACATGTAATCACCCTGAAGCAATAGATTGGTTACTACTGCTAACTTGTATGTGGGGGACAACTGCATGTAATCCCAGGGTCTTTTTTTTTTTTTTTTTTAATTAATTAGTATTCTGCAGTTTTATTACATTAGTTTCACAAATGATCCCTTTGGCAAGGATTCAAGGTGAATCCACCCTCCCAGTGCACATGTGAATCTGCAGTGCAGGAGGGTGTCCTTGTCGAACAGTCACCTCTAGGGAGGTAGACAGTGGGTTGAGATACTGGTTATCAGTAGACTCCTGCTGTGAATCTCTTCTTTTGAAATTCACTGCAATGCTCTCATGCCTACTGTTGGTACTCCGGTGCTTTGAAGCTGTCCAGTTGGCAGCTTCAGCAAAGCAAGTATTGTTGATAGCTGCAGGGGACCCAATGTAGACATCTATTTATCAATAATTAAAATATATGCAGCAGAATATTTGCTACTGTAGTCACCTTAGGTTGTATCCTTATTATAGAGGTTAAATGCTACAAAACAAAGAGAATATAATTAGAGTGAAAATAAAGTTTTATTATCTCACAACACTGATTTTGGTTTGTTAGTGTAAATGCAGCATCTTGATTTTTCTAATCTTTGCAAACAAGCAACTCAACTGAGTTACAAGATATTTCATTTTAAAAATAAACACAATTATCACCTTAATTAAAATCTTACACTACCCGAAGACTTCTATTCAACCAATGCTAACCAATTGGAAAGCTATATTAAATAGACTTCTTTCATTTTTAAACTTCTAACAAATGCCGATAAGGCACTAAATACTAGAACTTCTTAAATAAAAGTATCATGATTTTTTAGTTAGTGTTCTTTAAAAGAAGACTCCCAGAAGAGATGCATATTGCATCTCTACCTCAGCTGTGGAGAGAAATGCCCAGAAATAGATATCAATTTTACTTCTCACTCAAAATAATCAATAATGGCCATGAATTCTAGGGTAGACAGTCTCTTGTTGCAGGGGTTACAAAGTTGGTCAGCACTGATTATATTACAGGAAATGGAAACACATCAACTAGAACTAATGTAGGACAGTGAATTCCCTTTCCACCTCCATAAATTGAAACGTGGTAAGTTCTACCTTTGAAACTCTTCTAAGATGAACGATAAATCATGGTACAGATTATTCTAGGAAGTGAAATAAGGGTATGGATTACTCTAGGAAGGGAAAGGGACTGGAGGAACAATTCCTAAGAACTAACCTTTCTTGTGAACTCAGGCGTATATTTTGTTTTCTGAACTAAAACAATAACCAGTGTAACTTAAAAACATGACTCATATCCAGACTTTTCATAGCATCAAAGCTCTGAAGCCACACCCTTGTACGTGTCACATAAGAAGAAAACAGCCACACCTCTGGCAGTTTCTGGCCAAAAGCAAGGCTCTTTAAGGGTTACTTTAGCTAACGCAATCATGGTAAAGAGAACTTTGTTCTTCATCTAGTAGATAGGGCATTCAAATAGCCTGTGGAAATGTCAAATTTTGCCCCAAATGTTAGGGTCCTGAAGGAGGCACCGTTGCATTTCATCAGAACATAAGTTGTGTTATTGATCCACATTTGTCTTCTGGATTGGACAACACCCAGATCCTGAGTGAGTTTTGAGGTGTAGAGGAGTGGAGAGGCAAAGTAGCAGTGGTGCGTTTGTCTAAAATTAGAATGCTAGAGAAAAAAAGGAAACATTAACTAAAAAACCTAAATGAAATTAGCTCCATGATTAAGTGGAAGTTCAGTGGGAAGGTGAACTGGGCCTACTTTCCTCAGCTGTGCTTGTATCATACTTTAGGTGCCTGAACTTTTATGGGCTTCATACATAAACTTCTGCTCTGTTAAATATGATATAGTTGATTCCATAAAAATTCTGAAAGCATTTCCATTTGGCAAGATCTTTCCAAAGCTCGTGGTAAAACTTCACTGAGAGATTAGCATTACCAGGAATCTTCATAGCTTCTAAGGACAGAATAATAAGTTGTCTTTTTGAATTTATTCTATAGTGAGAATTGGCTCGTTCTTTTTAATAAAATTCAAGTGTCATTTTTTTCAAAGAAATATTGAAAGAAAATTTGTGAACAATTTCTTTACAGGGTGTAGTATAAGAAATGATTTTAAAAAATCTTTCAGAAACCAACAGAAATTAAGAGTGTGGAATGCAAGCTCTTACTCTCTTTTCCTCACCATGATTTCATCTTCTGCTGAAATTTAACCAATACAAATAAAAATCTAATGTTGTTTTACAAAGGTTATTTGGCAATCATTTCCACAGAATTGCCATTGTTTTACTCTGATGTATATAAAACAGAATTTAGGCCACAGTGAGATGAAGTGAAGATACTTTCCACAAATCCAGGTAGACGTTAAAGTTTCTACAGGGAAAAGACTGTTAAAACTAAATAAAGATTATAAGCATTTGCTTTTTTCAAATGCTGTCAAATTAAAAGCTTTTACATAATTCTGCTAATATAGAAAACTCTGGACACATTACTTGCTCTTCAGTGCTCTTAGTGACATTAATCTATTATAATTTTAGTTTATATTTCAAAACAATTATATTAGATAAACCTTAATTAATGTTTTATTCATTTTTAATAGGCAATTTTAGACATAAGGAGGTTGACATTAGACACATACAGTTATTCTGAAGTCAGCTGCAGTGTTTTAAAGGTGCTGTAAGTCTGTAACTGCTAAAAAACTTTGTTTTTTTAAAACAATAACAATAAATTCCGCAAACTGAAAGCTGTGTGAATGTACAAACATTCTGTTTCAATTTAGTAAAGCCAGTAGAGTTGACCATCTGTCTATTATGTTTCTTTTATAACTAAAATTAAAAGCCCCCTTTGAAAAGATAAGGATTTAAATTTCAAAAATGTACATAGGTAGCTGTATGATCAACTGTATTTGAGTTTTTGTTGGGTCCAAACCTCCGAATCCCTTGTCAAACACGCTATCTACACTTACTAAACAAAGTGTGTACTAAATCAAGTTCAGGATTTTTTTTTTATTATTCAAAAGAAAACATTGGCTAGATATTTATTACTCTATTCTTGAGCTACATCCAATTAGTTTTACAATGTATGGCATGTTTCAGTACTTGACAGAAAAGTAAATTGCCGTCAAAGAAATAAAAAATAAATAAAATGTTCTCTCACATCTCAAAGCACAAATGACATTAAATACCAATTCCATTCAAGAGTAAATACACTTGATTAGCACAATGACTTAAAGGAATGATTTGTTTCACAAGATGCAGTAAATCTGCCATTTATTCAAATATTGGTAATCACTCTAGTTGAATTGCATAAAGACCATGGAAATTAGAGGAAAGATAAACAAATGCAAATTGGTTATCACAAGGTAAATACGCTATAATGAATTCTCTATCCTATGTAAGCAGCATCATCCCCAGCAGCCTACTTTGTTCTTAAACCAGTGAATATATATACATAGATGCTTAAGACTGACTTTAAGTCAAAACATTTACAGAACAGACTTCTAAGCTTCTCCTGTGTGGCTGTAAGAGATCCTTTAGCACCCGAATCAATATGCACTGTTTCTTATTTCTTGACTATGGTGTTAGGATTTCCCCCACACTCACTTTCAGCAGATTCAGAGCCCTCCAACAAACCTGCCTGCACCCTGCAGCCCAGTGACTTTCTAGGCTCTTCTCTCCCTTGCAGGGTAGAAACAGAAGTCTGGTACAGAAGCAGCAGAAGACAGTAACAGGTAAATGGGATTGCTCCCATGCGGGGTGCCCACGTGCCCCCCTTGCCATACATAACAGTAGCTGGGAGAATGGCAATGGGACTGCGTGCCATGTGAATGGATTACCCAGCACAGTCCGAGAGCCTCTTTGCCCAAATGCTGACAACCCTAGAGAGGAAGATGCCAATGACTGCTAGATTAAATGGTAAACAGGGAATTACCAAGAGATTTTGGAAACAAGGAAATGAGCTTGAAAGGAAGTACAAAAAGACCATGGCAGTTTGAGAATGGCAGAGTTGCTCCACTGTCATTGTGATCTCTGCCTAGGGCTGGCTGAGCATCCTCACTGTCAGGAGCCACAGGGAGCCTCATGCAGCCAGGGTACCGGCAGTGCAGGTTGCAATGCAAGACCCACACCGGGTGTGCACCCATGGGGGCTGTCTCAGCAGTGGGTGGGCTGGTAGAGTGCAGGCAAAGCCAGAGCACATGGGAAATGTGCAAGTGTGTGCAATTCACACTTCTGGGGATTAGTTATAAAAGGCTGTTTAGAAATTTAAAGGGGTTTCTTACAATTTTATGTATGTCTAGCATTGTAGTTTATCTTTTGTATTGTTGATATTGATCCTGAATATATGGTTCATTGATTGCTGGTTAATTATGTTTCATTAATAAATCAATAAACCACTTGGAACTAGATTTGATTTAAATCATCATGAGTTGAGCAGTTTTTTCTGTCCAACACTGTTATAGATAGACTTTATGCTCAAAGAATGTGTCTTCGAACAAGCTCTAAACATATGGCAGAGAAGGAACATCCAGGAGCCAGAAAAGTGAACATATTTCATAACCAAAGCTTTCAATGGTGGACTGAATTGTGGGAAGAGAATGAAGGGTGTTGAAATCAGGATATTGCAATAGAAGTGACAAATATAACTGTATTAGTAGATATGGGTCAGAAGGTGACTACAGTCTTGACCATATATATATAGTCCCTTAAAGTAGATGAAGGCTCTAACAGTTAAATAAGATTCAGATTAGGCCAGTTGATTGAGGTATGTCAGTTGGGAATAACTGCTCTTTGAAGAAAAGCCAAATGATGACAAGATGCTTTTATAATAAGAACTGTGAAGTTCTGTTTTGCTAACCACAGGATGTAATTTCCTCAACACTTCATAATAAAAGACTTACATGATAAGCATTGAATGGATAATACAAACAGCACATACTCCGAAGAAAACTATTTCACGCTAAACACAGGTTATATTTACTAAGGTTTACAGAGTTACAACATAAAATCCTGCTATACATTCTCTGCATACCCCATTTTACAAGATCTTAACAAGGTGACTTCTGCAACATGACACTGTAGAGTGTTGCCAAATGAAGTTCAACATGTAATACCGGGCTAATTCATCCCAGCTAGGCATCCCAGGTTCCTTTTATTGACAGACACCCTGAGGATGATTTAGATGCTGGTTGAACTGAATTATGTTCTGTTATTTCGTTCCACTGATAACAAGAGACTCAACAATGAGGTTTAAAGCCAACATGCCTTAGGCCTGCAGTAAAGTCTATGAAAGAAGAGTGACTCCGTTTTTTAATTTATCTTTTTAAAAATTAGTATCTGGGACTAGCTGTTTCATGAATGGCAAGTTTTGTATAAGCAAAGTTAAAGATAAATAAAGAAATCATGCTCTCTAATTCATGCATGCATTTCTAACCTTGTACCACTGAAATTGAAAAATGCACACTCATTTGTGAAAAGTGTATTTTAACTATATACAACTTACAATGTATATGTTACAAATAGGCACTACTGCATATGCATCTGTTAATTCAGTTGCTAAGATCAGTACAGTTGCATTTATTTTAATGTGCAAGTTCCAGATTCTCGTTTAACTGAACATTCATTTGTCTGGAAGACTGAATTTATGTGGGCACTAATTTGTTATGGAAAATGAATGCAGTATGCAAGAAAAACACACATTTCTTCTTCATCAGCCAAATTATTTTTAAATTTAGCAACATGACTAATTACTTATGTATGACAATTACCACATTTTCAAATAGAGCCATTTTATAGTTACTTATACTGAAGTCTTAAGAATTATTAAGATTTTATTTGGTTTTACCATGAAAATCTATAAAGAAAAAAAATTATATTGATAGATTTCATACAAGCATAAAAATATTAAAGAAAAGCATTTGGGTTTAAAATGGAGTCATTCTTCATCCCCAGTTGAATTATTACTCTCTTGCTATGTTCACAAACAAGTCTCTTGTACAAATTATGATCTACGTATTGGAGTTTTAATAATGCTGATGACTTGGTAGAAACTCAGTAGGATAATGGTATATGTTCATTTTCCTTTCTTCGAAAGGGAAAATAAAAATAAGTAATAAACCCAATGTTTAAAAATCTCTCATTCTTCTGCTGCTCAATTATATATTCCATAGGAAAAGCAAAGGCAGAAGTGGAAATTCAAGCCTAGTTCCTAATAATCCAATCTAATTCTCACACAATCCCTCATGTTTCCTGTATCACCTAGATGATTATTTAGTCAGCAGTTACACTACCACCATCCATGCTATGGATTTTACTGAACTGTTAAAAACAGAGAAGCAGACAATGTTGGCCCCTTGGAGTTGTTCAGCTATATCATCTGTCTCACTAGGCTTTTTTTTTTTTTAAGTTGATGCAGTTTTATTCAATGAATACTTTTGGTTGTCCTGTTTCTATTTATTTTTTGTGCTCTGGTCTCCACATCATTCGAGTGAGTTAAAAGGTTGCAATGTGTGGCATGCCTTCTATTTGCTAAATGGTTTGGGAGATTATTTGACTAGCACAGCTGTCCATCTTTTTTCACTTTATCTTCACATAGTGTTTATACTGCGTCATTTGTTTCACTATTGACATGATGTTGTCAGTCATTCTACAAGCTCTGTTGGGTTTGTCTTCAAAGAATGAATTGTTCATTTATCAACTGACACTGCTTTAATCAGATCCTCTTCTGAGGGTTTTCTGCCACCCTCCCTTTCCTACTCTATTCCAAAATCCTAAAATGTATTTTAGCTATGAAGGGGAAATTCTAATTGTAACTGCTTAGCAGTGGTAACGTGTGACTGAGGAATGATCTGGCATGGAGGGCAAGAAGGCCCAACTGCAAGAAGGGGTTAAATTGCCAGGAAGCAGAAATGCCAGAGACTCCTTGCAAGGGAGTGAAGTTTCCTTTGGTGCTGAGATAAGAAACAGCCTCAGCATTGTCTTGTAGCCATCCTGGAATGGGAGCGCTCAGGGGCCCAAGCTCAGGGGCCACCTTTGGGCAGCAGAGTTGGGCTGGTGGATGGACCCCCGGCCATGTTGAGGTGCCCCATGCAACCACTCTCGGGATTGATGCTGCCACAAGGGTATACAAGGAATCTGCTTGTGACACATCTTTGCAGACTCCATGTAGAACTGCTTATTGCAGTTGGACTCTGCTCAATGCATTGTTCATTAATTTTTTTTTATATTTAAGCACAAACGTGTGTTTAGTTCACCTCGAGGGATACCATAAAAATTCCCTAACAGCTATCAAACTGATTAGTCACTGTAGAGTTTTAATGAGTTTTGTTTGATTGTTTGCTTGTTGGTTGGTTGATTTTTTCTTTCTTTTTTTTTGTAGTCTATTTGATACAGAAACACAAGAAGGGATATACTACACCTTCAAGATCTAGTTCCATGCTACCTCACATTTTCTGGCTTTCCATGAATCCGTATCTCCACTTAGTTCCTATACTATTAAGTTTGAATTAATTTGTGCTTTTTTAGTGAAAGTTAATATGCTCTCTCCAAATTCCTTATAGTAGCAATAGATATTTTGTCTTTGAAAAGAATGCATATATAGAATTTTTATAGGAGTCTACTTCCCAGACAGACTGCATGCTGTTCTTCAAATTTCTATAAATTTCATGGACTCATGCAACCCTTGGCACTACTGGAAGCCTGCTGTTAACTTCAGTGGAATTTGAACTAGGTTTTTAGTTGATTGTTTTGTAGACTTTCTAGATCTTTATAATATGAAATCTACTGTGATTCAGATTTTTCAGCTATATTGCCTGTTATTCTACCTTTCCTTTTATTCCAACAGTTTGAATCAAAGATTCTTCATAAGTATTTTATCAGCTAGGTCACTGAACTGGGATAGTTAGGTCAGTTGATTTTTCAAATGAAAGAGAAAGAGAGAAAGTGAAAGATTGTAGTTTTTAACTACACTGTAATGAGAAAAGCATAGCACTACTTTACTATATTACTTACATCTTGAGTTCCTTCTCAGCAATAGCTCTGGATTTCCAGTGAACAGTATTATTCACAGGACATAGTAAACTGATTTTCATATAACTGCATGTGCTAGCTAGGACTTTAACCTGCAGAAGCCAGTGGAAACATGTTTCTGACTCTGAACGACAGAGAATAGCTTTTGTACTTCCACAGTTTCTGTACAGGGATTATTGTCCTGATCAAGGGACTAAGTTCCTTTCCCACCCCTCCCCAAAGATAGCGACATTTCATTTGTGTATGACTTACAGAGTAAAAGAGATTTTTAATGAAAAAAAAAAAGCATTTTATTTTTATTTTATGACTTGTTGCATTTATCTTAATAAATACTATGAATTACTCTTCACCAAGTCTGTGGATTAAGCAATTCCTGCCTAGGGTAAAAACGTAATATTCAGTGTTGGGCAAATTGAACCAAATAAATAATGTTGAATGTCTCTACCCCAAATATCAACCTAGCTTTCATTTTTAAACTCAAGAAGGCAATAAAGTCCTGTCTTTTTCCTAATCTATGGATAGTAAAACAGAAACCTATTTGAAAATTTGCATTACAAAAATAGTTAACTAAAATCTATGGATCAAAAGATACTGAAAACTGAGTAATTCTCCTTAAGTATATGTTAATTATCAAAAACACATTTAATATAAAAAAAAGAGCAATTACTGATTTTATAAATTATCTTGAATAGAAACACATATAAATTCTTGAGGGGTGGGATGAGTACGGATACATCAAAGTACTGCAGATACAAATGAAATGCTCAGAGGGTAGCCTTGAAACTGAGCTCAGAGACCATTTACTGAAGTCTGTGTAGTCAATTTTATCTTTACTAAAAGCTCCAGAATAACTATCAGCAAAAATGAAGATTTGCCTAAAGAAGAATGAGCTATATCCACCACATTTATATCTTTAGCAACTCCTTCACTCCTTTCTCTACAGGGAAGTAAGTAAGGAAGCCTGGGGGTTAGGAATGTATTTTCCCACACTGCAGAGTCCAGTCTATTATGCTACTATAGATACATTCAGTTTATATACAGAAATTGAGATGTCCCCCCACCTTTCTTTTCCTAAATTTGAAAATAAAAAGATTTCTTTCACTTTGAACAAATAAAACAATTATTTAGCTCACATTCACTACAGAAAACTAAGCAAAGTTTTCTCTCAAGCAAAGTTTGAAGTGAGTTTTGCCAAGGAATTGCAGACATTTGCAGGGCCATTCTGTTCCCTTTCTACTTACAGTTAGGTGTCTTGAAACTTTGTATGTTTGCACAAATCAAGGCTTAAACAAGGTTTTTAGTTTAAACTAACTCACTTAGGGTGAAGGATTTTCAGTATCTAATTCTGGAAATTGAATTTTGCTGCATAAAACATCTCAAGCTCTAACTAGTATTACTGTTACGACATTTAGATGCTGTGCTTTACTTGCTAGAAATAGTCGTTTACCTAAATTTATTTTTATATTGCCTAGTGCTCATAAACAATTCAAGTATAAGTTCTATAAAAGATTCCTTGCACTTTAAATTGGTTAACATATCACTTTTATTCGGTTACTGTATTAAAAAAGTTATGCTGATTTTTTTTTCCTTTTCCATTCATGAAAGAGCTTTCTTGAAGGACAGTGGCTTTGACAGTCTGACAAAAATGAGGACAGAATCTTTATCAAAAGCCTTGTTTTACAGCATTCAAGAATACCTCTTCCTCTACTGCACACAGCCAAACAAAAACCTCCTTGAAATCCAGAACATATTCATCCCACTCGATAACATTTGTATCAAGACTATTCTTCAATATATATGCTTCCTTCCACATTTTATTATTTAGTAAAGAAATCAGTTATTTCTTTCACCAGTAATGTTGAGACTGTGTGGTCATAATGGTTTTATTCATCTATCTAGGTGTTAACGCTTTATCACATAATTATGTCAGACTATTCTGAGTGGTAACTAATTTACTTGTTTTTTCTTAAATGAAGACAGACTCCAAATCTCACTTGCCATTTAAAATACATAAATCATTAAATGTAACATATGAACTGGGATGATATTTAAAGGAATACTCAATTACAGTATGTTTGAGGCAACAGGATTAAAATTAGATTTTACGTTTAGTGTTTCAAATAATAACTTAAATCCCAAATTTCCTATTAATATTTTAGGAAAGCTGCAGCCCTCTTTCACTTTACATTAATAATTTATTGAAAAGTTTTGGGAGTGAAAGAAGAGAAACACTGAAAAAGCTACTTGTTTCTCCTCTATTCTGCTACAATAAATGGTCATCTACAATTTTGAGCTATTAAATCATAGAGACTATGCACTTTATTTTAACAGAAAAGAGGCAGTCCATGCTTTCAAGGTTTCTTAAAAATAAAAAAAAAAAACACCCAGAAAAGAGTGTCAAAAGAAGTGCAGTCACTTATTCACAAGATCCATTGGCTATAACTCTTGTGTCTATATAGACACACTGTTCTCCCTTTCTGGCTAGAAATAAACCTGAGAGAAATCACCCTATAAATACTTTCCATTGTCAGATATTTGCATTAGGATGATACACATTTTTTCTTCTGCATGTACATCCTTTCCTCTCTTTCCTCTCGAGGACTAGCAGTGAGCAGCCCACACACATATATCCTTTAGTATCTAAAAGCAGGAAAGCACAACCCCACCATGTGCAATGATCAAACAGGGGATAAAGCCATGAACTAACAGGAAAAGCTGTGCAACAACAACAAAAAAATATATATACACTAATACCTAAATCTAATAAGAGACAAAAGGTATAAAACCAAAACATATCTATAATTATGAGCGTCAAAGGGAAAAAAAAAGGTAATAAACTTGGGAGTGATGTGTAAAACTGTGTCTTCCTTTTGCCAAATCATTCATAGAATGTTAATTTCTACCAATTTCTTAAGGAGTTCCTCAGTATGTTCACTGTCTTGAAAGTTGCTGCTCTGATGACTGCCATGTTCTTGGTCTGAGGACAAGGCTGGTTTCCTGGGAAAGCAGAGGTGTGCACGAGCACCTGGTGTCAACCAGCGTGAGTGGAGCAGCCCCATTCCGCTATTTCATTTCGCAATAGGAACTGGGACAGTTCCTGCCCATTTTAAAACAAGTACACAGGGATGTCTTTCACTTCAGTTAGAAGTTGTTCTTTCTTTTTGCTCTCTCTCTCTCGAATGAAGAATGTGATATTTACAAGAAATTTGTCGCTGTGCAAATATCACCAAAAGCTGCAACTGAAAAATTCCCCTACAGAATCAAATTAGATCATTGTGGTTCTTACCTTATCTCTTATCTCCTTCTGATGTTTCTGAATTCAGGAATTTTTAAGAGGAATTACATAAGATCCTCTTTTTAAAGAAATTTTGCATCCCTTTGGATGCATGTGTCTGAAGGCCAAATTCTGCTTTTGGTACATCAGCAAGAGTCTGATTCATGCTACTGTAAATTAAAGTTGGTCTCAAATCAGAAAAAATGCCAATTCAGCCATGTTTCTGAATCTTGTCTTATGAAGATAAAGAATGTCTTATTTCCCACTTCTCTGAGAATTTCAAGATCTAGAATACTGCATCTGGTTTTGGGCCACTCAGTACAGGACAGACAGCGACCAACTGGAGGGAGTACAGGGGAGGCCACCAAGATGGTGGGGGCTGGAGCACTTGCTCCATGAGGAGAGTCTGGGGGAGCTGGGCTTGTACAGCCTGGAGCAGAGACGGCTTTGAGGGGACCTAACAGCAGCCCCCAGTGCCTACGGGGAGACAGAGTCAGGCTTTTCAGAGCAGTGCAAGTTGGGAAGATGAGAGACAACAGGTATAAATTGATATGAGAGAGGTTCAGCCTGAATATAAGAAGTTTTTTCGCCATAAGGAGAGTCAGGCAGTGGCACAGGCTGAGAGAGGTTGTACAGTCTCCATCCTTGGACAATTTCAGGATACAACTGGGTGAAGAACTAAGCAGCCTGGTCTGACTTCAGGGCAAGAGATTGGATTGGAGACTGCCCAAGGTCCTTTTTCTATCTGAACACCACGATTTTACGAACTTTGCTTTTTATACAGAGCTACTTTATTTTACCAGATTTGGCAGTTATCTAGTTTATTTCATGCGATAGAAAATCCACGCAAACATCAGTTACAAGAAGGGATTTTACAGTTGCACAATCAATAAACCTGAAGTCTATACTTTCAAAAAGCCCCCATGCAATCCCATAAAAAGACATGAAAACCACAATGAGAGCTAATTATCTGTGACTGCCAAATTCATTAACATTAACTAATAAGACTGTTGACTTCTAAAATTGCTTGTGTCAGGTGGCAATGACAAACTTGATAAAGACAGTACTTGCAAAACGTCATTAAATATTTTGCAGCTCATTTCTATCACTACCAAATATTAGATTAAGACAATAACAATGTTCACAAGAATTTGAAAGAATTACTTACAAAACTTCTTTAAAAACCCCACTGCATTTGTTATTAAAAGGATGAAAATAGCTTTCATTCTGAGGACTTTAGATAGGAAAAATACTCCTGCTATAAAAAATAAATACCAATAATTAGTATAATGACAACAAATAATACTGAGCTTTGGTTATTCTCATCCTGTCAAAGCAGAAGTAATTAATTATTTTTTCCCCCGAAACTGCTGATAAAGGAGTTGTGCTGCATATTAGGGATGTTTAATGCTTATTTTCAGAGTGCCTGTGTTATACTATGTAATGTTTTAATTTTTGTGTGAGGCTATGGATTTTCTACTATTTTCTTAAAAGCACTGCAAAACCCAGAAATATATCCCATTTGCCAAGACCTCTTCTCTAGTTTACAGTCCAGAAAAGTAATCTTTTAAAGAAGTGTTTTATTTTGCTATTTGTAGCCTAGAAACCTTCTAAAAAAATCCACGTTATGCAAACAAAACTAATTTTAAGTCTTGCGGATATTTGCAAGACTTGAGATATGAATGTGGATTCAGGTTTGCAAACATGAGACAAAATCAAAGTGTATTGACAGCCTCTTTATCTCCTTCTAGTCATGTAAAAGGCAGCATGGTATAAGCATCTTTATGGCATTTTAGCATATTTTTTTACAAGTCTAGGGAGATAAAACAAAACAACAATTATAAACATATGTTTTACAAATACTTCTGAAAACTTGAAATGTATATGAATGTAATACAGATACATGCATACCTATATGAAGCTAGTTATTCTGAAATGTTGTGCCTGTATAAACTGTATAATGAAAAACCAACACGAGACTTAAGCTCTCTCAATGGCTTTTTATTATAATTTCAGTCCATCGGTGTTATGTACTGAAAAAAAATCATAAAAAATATGGGCATCTTCCAAAACTACCTCTAGCTCAGGGATTTCTACAGCTGACTATCACCCAAATATCTGAATTCCATATAAAATGGTAATAGTTATACAATATCTGAAAAGACATGGTCAATGAGCTGTCTTCAAGATTCAGGTCTTGTCACTTTGAACATTTGCATTCACTACTCACAAAGTACATATGGCTAACAATGTAAGACTTTTCCTGCTCATTTCTTAGGAAAGGATGGGTGGCTGTGCACTATCTTCCCCAACATCCATCTGCCTGCATCTATCCCCACCATGAATGAGTGCCTGCCTTGTGGCTAATCTCAGCCTGGCTGCTAGGAGACAGTGGTACAATGGACACAGCTGGACATGCCATGGCTAGGTTGGAGACTGGACTTTCGTATGCACTATGTGGAAAGTAGGCATATTTGGTCTTTATGAACATTTTAGAGCTGTTTTTAACAAACACTGGAGCCTGCTTGGACCTTAATGGCTTGACAGGCTTGACCCATTACTGCTTTTCTGAAGAGCATGGTGCCTCCCCAAAATCAGACAAGAAGTGGGGGTGAGGCCCTACCCCGCTTAGTTGTGCAAAAGTAGCTAATCATTCAGCAGTGGCAAGTGGCACCTGCAGTGGAGTGACTCTGCATGAAGTTCACTTCTGTTCACATTGTGATTTCTGATGCTGTATCAGTGCAGGGATCTTCCCTGCTTCAAAAATTAAAGCATGCTTTGTAGCTTAGTGCAATAGCAAAGCCAATCTGATAGCAAGCTGCCACAGAAAGTGGAAGTCCTGCTGCCTTGAAATTTCCCTCACACCTAGTACACTGGTTTAGCCACAAAACAAAATGAAGTGAAACAAAACAAAAAAAAACTTTTCCACAATTATGCATTGGCTACATGATCAGTAGATCTGCTACAGGGAAGACAGGGTAGCAAGGAGAGAACTGAACCACATGTTTTGCAGTGATTTGTCATTGGTTAGGCTTCGTTGTAATGTCAGACTGAGCCTAAGTAACTATCTTAGGATAAAATCTTTTCTTCTTTATAAAGAATGGCTTCTTGTAGGGAGAGAGATTTATAGAAGGTCTGAAACCTGAATACATGCAATTACTTAAAATAGTATTTCTATTTTCCCCATTCTGCTATAACAGAAGGCAGTGAACCATTATTAATGTTACACATTAGATTCTCATTAGTCTGTAGTGAACTGTAAACATATATATCACAATTTAATCCATCAAGTTATGTACTCCGTATTAATGAAAATGATACTAATATTTGAATACCTCAGGACGATAGTCTAACAGGACTTCAGACATTAATCTGAAGACTTTCAAAAAAATTTTATATTAACATCAAGTTTTAATTTTATAGCATTTTAACCTTCGCAAACCTATACAGCAGAAAAATACAAGAGTTCATCATAAAATTAAAATTAAGCAATTTGGTATAACATAAAATTGAAGTCTTAAAGTAAATAGGTTCAAGGTCTAAACCCTCTGATGTTCTAGTTATTTCTATTGCAAATGCATATTTGCAGGAAAGACGGGAATGACTATAGCCATTTCAGGCCTTGAAAACAAGAATATTCTCAGAATATAAGCATGCCCACTGGCAACAAGATACCAGGCATACAAGTCTAAAACCTTTTAAACCTTCCTTTTAAAGTTAGTGTGATGTAATTAACCCTACTACCTGTGATAACTCTCGTGATTCCCTAGCCTATGTTGCTCTCCCCATCTAGAGAAGGAAGTTGTTATTCATGTGAGATGATTCAGCTGCTAGCAAAGCAGCTGCTGAACTGCCATACTTTACATCCTCCAGGCAAAACTCTTTATGTAGTATTTAAATTTGAGCCCTTCATGTGTGAAACAGACTCCACAAGAAACCTTTTCTGATTAGAGCGTTTACATCTCAAATAGATTTGATGGCATTTTCCACCTCGAGTATTTCTAGTTCTATAATCTGTAATCAAGGGAAAGTTATGCAGGTGACTTACATGCTCAACGCAAGCTTGAACATCAGTCCTAAGTTAGAAAACAAAGACTTATACATGGAAAGCCTAATTGAATCATTGGTGTATAGTAAGTAACCTTCGGCAATACTCTTAACCTGAATTTTGCATTGATACGGAACAAGTGTGATGTATCTAGCACTTCTATAGGAACGTAAATGTAGTTAAAAAAAAAAAAATATTTCAAATCTTTTTCAAACACCCAAGATTAGGAATCAGTTTGAATAAACAGTAAACATTTAAAATTTTAAATCCCTCTAGCTCTTCAAAATTAGGTAGAAGTAACTTGCAAGAACAAGGTAACTCAAAAGCAGAACTCCCAGGAAGAGTCTCTTTTACAAAATTATTTTGTTCTGATTGGAATAGAGAAACACTGAATATTCAAGTAGCCAATGGGCAGATTTCTATATATTTATTTAATTAAACTCATTAATTAAATGCAGGCTCATTTTTTCATGGCAAAAATCACATAGTCTATCTGATTTCAAGCTTCCTGGTTCTCAGAAAATTATGTTAAAGCTAGAGATACAAACAACTAGGGTAAAATCTAAAGTGATCAATGTCTGGGTCCGAATGCAACTACATGCACAGGTGGTGAGACCTTCTCCTTTGCACTTTTCTAAGCTCATGCACCCCCCAAAAAACCACAATTCCCAGGAAAAAGCTACATTCATCACCTTCAGAGCCACAGCTATTTCTCTTTTAGCATGGATAGAGTTAGTGTGGATAGCTTTAGCTGACTATATTCTGAAAAAACAACCTTATTAAGATTGGGGGAACTATCCCCACAGAACGAGAACTGGCAGAAGGCCAGAGTCTGCAAGGAAAATTCAAAACCAGCTGCAGCAGAGCAGCAACCCAGATCTAAAGTAGCAATTTTCAAAATAATCGAATCATTACTTAACACATGAAGTACTCAATAATACAATATATTATTTTATTTGCCCTGAATACATTATAATAACCATTAAAATTGAATTCGGTAAACACTTTTTTTCACCCATAGTTTTGAGTGAGTAGAATTTCTGGCAGCTACCCAAACAGGTCACCACGAACAGGATAATGTGGCAATCTGTTATCATTAGCTCTGTTGGAAAGGCTCTGAAGACACTAGAGAGAATTAAATGACCTGGAAAACTCAGTCTATGGAAAAGTCTATTGTACTCATCTCCGTTATTTCCACCTCTACGCATCACTGGAACAGTGGAACAACATGATTTGCAGTGGTGACAAAGATAAAGGTCATTTTTCTGTTTCTCTTTTATCCAGCACAAGCCATTTAAGGATTGTTAAACTCCACACATACAGAAAATAACTAATTCATGTCAGGTCCTTCCACTCTCTCAGTACGTTAATCTATTGAAATCTTAACCTTTGGAAAACAATGCAGAGTTGTATTTTTGAAAATCACTGCTAGTTTTGTTCCTGCCCATCACTGTTACAACTGTCAGAATTTCAGATCACCTAAAATAACAATATACAAAACCCCTATATAGTTTATTTTAGCAACTGTTTTTCCTAACTGGTGCAATTTTTTCCAGCAAAATTTGAAAGAAAGAGAAGTTCTAAAAAGATCTATTAAATGTAATCACTATGCCAAGGTCCACACGGTAAAGATAGATACTATAAAAAGACTGACATAGCCTATTCAAAAACATGCCTCAGAGAGATTTCTTTTGTTTGTGTAAGCTTTACCACCGTTGTTCTACATTTATCTGAGTGATTAACTTAAAATGAAGAATCAGACTTTGACATGCACCAGCTATTCTGATTCAACAGTTTTGTATGTAAGCCTTATTCCTGGGAAATCCAACAAAAGATAAGTCCACAGAAATGAAAAAACAGAAACAGAAGAATTAGCAGAATCTTACGCAAAAAAAATGGGGATCTTGTGCATTTTGGGAAAGGAGGGATGAAAGTACTCCTAGACCTCAGAGTAGTCAGGGGAGCTGAGTGTTTTCCCTAAATCTGTTTTATTTCACACTGTGTACTTCCTGAGAAGTTGAGGGCGTAAAGTACCAAAGATATTGTTTTGAGGGCATATTCTTCACCAGTAAATAAGCAGCTCCTGCTTAGGCATAAAATTGTGCCAAATCATCTTCCTTCTTTATAGCAGTGGAACAAACACGGTGTGATTTGTCTTTCACTGGCAATTTATGTTATTTTTTTCCATAGGAATTTCTATAAGTGAACACTTTAACATTTATTAGGAATGAACCGCAGGGATTTAAGAAACAGACACAAGATGCAGTTCTGCTCTATTGCAACAGAGGATGAAGTTAACATCATGCACAAAGGCTGGCAGGCCAGAAGTTAGTTCTGTCACCTGATATTATAGATTTATGTAGAAAGAATATCTACATAAATGATCCTGGCATATTTGTCAAAATTGGACTATCAAAAGCCTCCAGCCTAAAGACTAACTGAATTCTGACACAGTATACATAATTATTCAGCCTATAAATAGTTATTATTTTGAGAAACAGAAATCTGCGGGAAATTAAATTTTCAAACAAAATTATGGCTTAAAGTTATCTTTGCTGTTCTTTGGCAAGAAAGATAAGAGAGAGTGATTCTTCATTTATAGTTTGGGAAAAAACTCTTCCCTCTTCTCTACTCCTACCACCTCTTGCTCCTCAAGGACATTAAAGACACCTCTTAGATGCCAGAATGCCAGCTTTGCATGCACTCAGAGCCAAAATGCTTTTTATATAAAGAATATCCTTCAATAAATCTGCTACTCTAATAAGGTTTGTACAGAGAAAACAAGTTAAAATTCACCTGCCAATCTTTCCTATGCTTTTAGTGGTTGCAATACATTGTCAAGAGCAGGAAAATGAGTTAAACTGTGTTATATTTAAAATGACACTGTGAATCTACTCATATCAAGTTCATCAGTTCTAATTCAGTTATGTCTGTTTGGAGGTCACTGTCTGTCTCATTCATTACAATGGCTTTCTAGTTTTCTGGTATGATTCTCAATTAGTTGCGTAGGCAGGTAAAACATCTGACATCCAACAATGAACTACGTGCTTCCAAACATGTTTGCACAGCCCCACATTACACTTTAGCAAGCTCTTTATCTTGACCTACTAATAAGCCATAGTTTGAGGTTGAGAATAAAGACTCAACTCAAAAATTAATTACAGGTGTTCTGAACTACATGATCATAAGTCATTCAGCTATTAAATGATGAAGCACAACAGTTAACAGATAACCGCAGACATTTACTCCATCTTATTTCCATCTGTGGCTGTATTCATGATAAATTTAAAGTGAATATCCATCGTTCATCTGGATAATGAATACCAGATTCAAATGACTCATACCTACCGCTGCTATATCGCACTGGTTTGTATCACAATAGGCTTTTAATGAGCACACCACTTTTGACATTACTGCTTCATTAATACAGTTTTGTATTTATTCGAATAGTGTAATAAAACATGCACTGAGTTACACAAACCACTTAATACTAGTTGGGAACAAACTCTGACTGCCTAACAGGGTGCATTATCCTTGACCTTTAGGTTTAGCTTCACGACAACTTGCCTGTGATTTCAGATTCCTGTAACAAACCCGCCATATTCTAGAACTAGACCAAGCCACACTGAAATACCTGGAAGGTTAGAAGTGCAATACAGACTTTGTTTCTAAATCTTGTCTACAGAGTTTTCCAGAACTAATCAGATGCTATTAAACATGAGACAAATTACTTTTAAGAAGTTATTCAGTGCACCCAGGTTAAGAGTATACTGCAGTGGTTATTTTAAAACATTTACAAGGAGTGGTAAACACTTTCAAGACAGAACTTTCTACAAAGCCACGGTGAGAAACATAACAATATTATCCAGAAAACTGGATTTCTTTTTTTAACCTATATTCCATTTGTAAGCTTATTCAGGTTAAATTGCTGGTGAAAGCTTCTGTGTTTGATTTTAATTTTATAAACAAATAAATGCAAGCAATAAAGCTCATAAACATATTCCAAAAGCAGGTTAGTTTAAATATCCACTACCTCAACTCTCCTATTGGTTGTACAGAAGTTGTCCTTCAAAACAGAAGTGATCTCCACTGAATAGTTCTTGTATGAGAGAAAACCAATGATGCTCAGGGGCTGAACTGAATCAAAATGTATTAGGACTCCTTTTTGGTAATCTGTAGAACAGAAAAAAAAAATTATATGTATTTGTAGAGCTGTATGTGAAGCCTTAGATCACTCAAACTTTCTTCTATGAGGAGAACCGTTCATTTGACTCTAATGTTTCATTCCTTGTATGTTGCATGACATGGCAACGTTGGTTGGCTGTATGAATTACATCTGAGACACCTTTCTTTTTTCAGAGTGGATACAGGATTCAAAAGTGCTTTGTTTTATGCTGTTAGGGGAAAAAATGGTGTTTCTTACAACAACAAAAAAAGAAACAGGAATGAAGAGTTCTTTTTTATCTGCTACCCTACAAAGAAAGGATAGTACTGAGAAGAACGGAAAAGTTACAAATTTACAAGTGCCCTTTGTGTTTATGTATATTCATCTATAATGGAAGGAATATAAAATAATTTCTGTTGTTTTAATTTAAACCACGTCATGAGCATTTTTCTAAAGATGCTTTCTCATATTATTTTTTTTAAAGTGACCTTTTCCAGATAACATGCAATCACAACTTCATTGATTACTTCATTTTCAAATTACTCATTTGAAATTATACTGAAGGCATGTGTCACCATGTGGCTTATGATCCTAAAAACTACAGCATAAGACTTCCTTAAAATAATTATTGTTTGAACCAGAGTCTCTTCTACTTAGATATCTAATCATTAAGTTAAAATGGCAACAATAGAGAAATGACAACACTTTCAGTAAATTTGAACAATTGTTAGCATCCTCAATTAGAAAAGCAAAAAAACCCCAACCAACCAACCACCACTGTTGTGATGTTATGTGAGCTTTTGGATTAACTTCCACGTGAAGGCTGAAAAGCAGTCTTTTTCCTGCAGAAGTCTTTATTAACTAAACAGTAAACACAGATATATCATCTTAAAGCTTTTTTCCCAGTTTTTCTTGTACCCAACCTGAGTTATGTTTTCAGATGCTTCTTCCCTTGACTTAATCCTGATTAAAGGAGTCACAAGAATGTCTTCCTGTTCCAAATTATTCTCTACTTAAGATATTTTCCTGGGAATCAGTCAGCAGCTGGGAACTACATCTATTAAATAATTTTGGGCCTAGTCAAAAATAAACAAACAAACAAATAAAAGCCAATTAACTGTCCTAGTCAGACCTGTCTATGTCATTACCAGGAAACATATTAGATGTCTAAAGTTCTTCTACCAAAGGCACTGTGATAGAACTAACTACCAATTTCATAGCTAACGTACTTGAGAATTATGAAAATTTTTTCCTCACTGTATTGGCCTTGAAGTTTGAATTGAAAAATTCACCTAGACCTTGCCTTTAGAAAGGCACTGAATTCAGGGATTGGAGAGTAGTTTTGACTTGTATTGCGTATTTTTTAAAAAAAAAAAAAATCAGTACAAGGGAAGAATTCTAATGCTGTTCTCATTAACTTTTTGTAGACCAGCCTAGTGGATAAGAATTTACCTAAGTGATGTTACAGCTTAATCCTGTACTGCTTGAATAATTCAAAGCTGCATCTGCAGTTCAGCAACCATTTAGATTTGTGAGGCAGAGGAAGGCAAACTGCTCACTTTTCTGTTAGAGCTGTCTCACCTTGTAGAAACAGTGAAATTTTATAAAGATTATGAAGAGAAAGATTACAGAAACCCAGTAATGAAGACACCAAATTGAAAGAGAGAGAATTAGATCTCACTTCCCATTCCCTTACAGTATTTGTATTTTTTTAATAACTAATGATAATTGTCTATGTAAGTATCCATGTGAGTAAGCTTACAAATACACTCTTCTCCTGGTCTAGTTGTTACCCAAATCACTGAGTCGTAAAAATTCATGATCTAATAAACCCTCAAAATTATATTTCATATGGCACATCTTTGGCACCTTTAGTAAGGAACGTCATCCCTCCCTCCTGTATTTTAAACACCTGTTTGTTAGCAACCATTTAGAGACATAACCTGAAAGGGGTGAACCATTACTCATCTCTGAGTGGAACAGCTTCAGCTCCCACCTCTGCACTTCCACACAACCACTATTTATTTCCTTTGACTAAAATATGAGATTCTCCAATCGCCACCTGGATATTGCACACCTCAGCCATGAAGCATCTCATTTACCTAAAAGGTAGAAAAGGCACCAGATACTTCTCTGAATGGAATGGATTCTGTAGCCCAATGAATAAGATATTGCCACTGCTATTAACAGGCCACGGTCTTTGTACTAACTTTGCAAGGCCTCAAGACTGGGGCTTGTCAGGTTTACTTTGTCTGAACTTGTTTTACCTAGCTAAACTTTGTTGTAGCCGGTAGAGCTGTAACAGCAGAAATGACGAGGTAACGAGGCCCATTTCATTTTGCGTTAGCTTATCCTTCTATGGTACAATTTTCATACAGGTAGTAGTAACAAGTAGTTACTCTGTCTATAATTTAATATTTATGACTCTTACATAACGACATAGCACAGGGGAATATAGTCGTGGTATGACAAAAGAGACCTTGAAAGTGGGGACACAGGATGCAGTGTAGAGAGGGGCAGCACACAATGACAAGAGAAAGGACACAGGCTGATGATGGAGACCCAATGGCTATAAACAACCCACTAATGGTCAGCTAAGGAGGTGCAGATGTGGCAACAGAGAACAAAGAACATGTATCTAACATATGTAAAGTGCGCCATAAATAGTAAATCCAGATGAAGCATGCACTTGAAAACCAGTGAACAAATAGCACGTTGTGAGCATGTTGGCAAACATATAAAAATGTCCCTATGTGAGTTTTAGATGAGGAGGAATAAATCATCCACATGTCCCAGTGAAGGACTCAGGATGATGACAACTAGCTGCACCCTCTCCCCAGACTGAAGCCAACCTTTGGATCCAGAAAGTGTTGGAAAATCAAGCTTAACATCATAAAAGTGGTAAATATCAGGAGTGTGTGTATGGAAATTTCAACTTCTTCTGCAATAGTATTATTTTCTTTATTTTCTGTTTCTTTCTTTTTTCCATAATAATAAGAACTGAAATAATAAGAATTCTTCAAGTAGACAGTTAGGATTTAAATTATACTAACAATAAATTATTGAATTTACATATAAGCTGTGTTTCTTTTTTGGCCATAAAAATATCTTGAGCATAAAAATTCCACTTCCTCGCATCACCTTTTGGAACTAATTCCTAGATGTTATTAAGCTGATCAATCATTTGCCTGCAGGGTTTACAGCCACACCTGGGAAAGGAAGACATTGCCCTTAAGAATCATGTCATCCTGTGGTGTTTCTCATATATATACATATATATGTTGAGGGTTTTTTTTTGTAGTGGAAATTAGAAACAAAGATAGAAATTGTCTATTGAAATAATGCCAAATCACTCATCTTAGGTATGATTTGCACTTAACTTTTCTGTTTCCTTAAGTTTCTTTCTCTTGCATAAGTTACAGAGGTATATATCCGTGATCTGTTTGAGAGTGTGTGTGTACAATATAAGCCATTACTGTGTGTTCATACATATCCATATACCTATATATTAATACTTTTTATTTTTAGACTGATTTAACGTGAAGTAACAGGAATAATTCATCTGGGTTTTTTACTACTAATGGTCACAGATTTCATTTTTTAAAACATGTTTTGTTTTTAAAATAAAAATAAATCTGTATTATGTTCTGCTTTGAACTGAATGTCAAAAAAATAATTGTGCAAAAAGGCTGCACAATAACATGGAAGTACGATGCATTAAAAGGAAAAGAACCACAATTTATTCAAACTTCTTATTAGATACAAACACCTGCAGATCACTGAATTCCACAGAAGGTAGGCTAGCCATTAGGTTTCAGTAACTGGAAGAAACAATAAATCACAGCTTTTACTTTTACAGCCCATTACACCCAAAGGTCTAAAACCTTTCTGTGGTTATTTGCAAGCCTCAGAGTACTCCAGCTGCAGAGTCTTACACTTTTCAACGTTCTGTGACTAATAGATGCTATACTATAGAGTGAACAGGAAATTAGAGTAGAAGAAAGGTGTAAAATCAGTATCCACAGAAAGGCTCTGCAGGAAGGCTGTGAAGAATAGCTCACCATAGGGCTATGCAGTCTCCCAGTGAACCTCAGACAAGACAGATTACATTCTCATTAATGACCATTTAAGAATCAGTGAATTTTTATATGTTAGAAAGAGGAAGTAGTGATAAAGTTATTAAATATTGTGGAAGGGCAAAGTAGGAGAGGGAAATAGAGAGGTAGTAGGTTTGAGGAGATATTTGATTGAGACCTGCTGTAGTCAGATAGAAAAAATAGCTTGAGAGATGTATAGATCTTTTTCCCGCTTTTGACCTCTCACAGTAAAGTTATGCCCTTTTAAAGTTTCATTCTGTGTAGAAGTGCAATATCCTTCCTGTTTCCTTAAAATATCCTGGCAATTGACTTGCCCTTCTGCATCTATTAAACAAATCTACTGCTTCTGATGCAGCACGGTTCAGAAAAATAGTTACCTTTTGCTCACCTGCCTATTCAATAATTCCACTTCTTGAAGTGGCTAAATCAGATCATCCTCCCACTTCATTTAGCCTCTTTCCTATTATGTCAAATGGGCCCACAATTCCTAGCTAATTTGAAAACATGTCAGGGCAACATCAGCTGTATGGAAGAAAGAAGCTTCTCTAAGAAATGTAATGCCTCCCACATTGAACTGGAGGAAACTCCAGGCATCTTTAGTCAGTTGAAGCAGGTCTCGCTATCTGTGTCTATACTATAGGCAAGAGGTTCCTGCTGTGCAGCGAGGCTACCTGGTGACTGCAAGGCAGACAGCACCATCCTCAGCAAATAGTTTCCATTAAAATCAAAGACAATTTTGTTCCTAAATGTCTTCTGGGAGGCCTTGTACTGTAGGTTGCACTGAAGAATATGCTTGCTATAAAAAAAAAAAGTATTATTTCCACTGTGTATGTCTGTTTCAAAACCGCTTTCGAATTCTTAGTGCAATGTTTTCCATTTAGCATCTTTTTCTTCTGCTTTTCGGATTCAATCTATTTCTGGTACTGTACAGTCTTCACAGTTGAAGATTAAAAGGGAATATAAGAAGAGACAGAGAGGGTAGGTATAATATACCAGGAAATCGTAAAGGCAAGAAATTGCTCCTCAGGCTTGTTATCAAGTGTACTGGTCATTACACAGGTAATTTACACATTTCAGCCCAAGCCTTTTAAAAGACAAGATAATTTAAAATAGAGCTTAAACACTTACAACTACTCCATGAGTTAATAATTTCTCCCATCTCAATTATCCTTTAATTTCTGCTTTGAATTTTTCCATATATGAATCAAAGATACAACACATACCTTAACAGAACATAAGCAAGGATTTGTACTGATTTATTTTGAAGTGTGGAAGCACTTCTGTACTTGTGTGATGGGCAATAGTTTGGTCAGCTCAAGGGAAGCTGAGTCTAATTCTGAACTTAAATGAAGAAGAAAATTATTCCAGTTAGAAACTAAAAGCCAAATCCTGCAGTGGTAAGAAATTGTTATTTACAGGCACAAGGCAAGCAGACACAAGGGAATGATATATACCACATAGTGAGTGGCAGGTTATGATCCTCAGAGTGATTTTTAGCCTGTTCACTGCAGTTAATAGGCTCAACCTATAGGAAAATTTTACAAAGTTTGTGAATCTAAGAATTTCTTTCAAATATATGCATATTCTCTGGAGCTCAATAATTTAAAAAAATTAATTTCTTCATAAATTTTTAGTCTGGCAGACAGAGGTGGAGAGTGTTATTCAAGTCTATAAATATATAGCAACATGTCCATCTTTAAATTTAAAGGATGTCTTGATATTCACAAATACTTTTGTACTGACTACTGACATACACCTTCCTTCCACAAGCTTTAGAAACAGTAGGCATGATCCCAGAATAGTCCTTCTCCCCTCCCTGCATTATAATAACAATAATAATGGTGACTGTAATAGCTGTAACTAGCACTGGTGTTGTCTGCAGTGTATCACGATTTTTTCACAAGAGAAGTAAATGTCCATTTTCCAGAAAGAAAAACATGGAGAGATGGACTGGCAAGTGAAAGGTCACCAGTGGCCAATGCCCATAAAGATGAAGGTTATAACGAGCATTTCCAGTAAAACGTAGTATTCAGTAATGGAAGAACCCAATTGCTTAGATGCAGATTTTGATGGAGCAAAATTCTATGGCAGGAGATAATTCCTAGCCTTATACATGAAACTTTGAGGATGCACACTCAGCTCCAAAAGATCATTTGCCCAGTGGGCAAATGTTTGTAGGTGGTGTAATATTTAACTTCCGTTTCCTGTTTCTCTAGCATCAGCAGAGAAGCCTGTAAAGGGTGAATAACACATGCTGTGTGCTTTAGTTTGGGATTTTACTCTAAATCATAACTAATACTATAACTTTGTGATGTGAGTAGCCAAAAAGGTAGCCTGGTTAGAAAAGGGAAAACTACTAACAAAAGAAAATGGCTGCCAGTCTGGGAGCTGTGAGCCTGGGAACTAGGCCTTGGGACCAGAAACATCCTTGAAAAGTGCAGCTGGCCTCTTTGAACTACAGGTGGGGTACTTGGAAACAGGTGACAACCTGAGATACCATCAGTAAGCGCAAAACCCAAGAAACTGTAACACAACTTACTGTCTGAAAAAGTGGAAGCAGTCTAGGAAAATAAAATTGGGCTGAAAGAACAGAAACATCATCACCTACTGGCTGTTCCAGGTGAAGAACAGACATTAACAGCATCTACTGGCTACTCAAAGTGGTGGTGTCCTATGCCATCTTATGTCTCTACGATGTAAAAAGGACTTAAAAAAAGAACTCTCTCTCTGAGAACTTCCCATGTTCTACATTCTTTTACTTTCCTAAACAAGTTGAATTCCGCACAAACTTTCTACGAGATCTTGGACTTTCATTGGGGATGCCTGGCTGACTCCAGACTCCATGACGTGGATAATTTTTGAAGTGAGACTCCATCTGTTACCTTTGGGTAACCTCTTTGGGCCCACTTTTGGGGTTGGTTCAGTTTGTCCTCCCACCTCTGGGATGGTTTGGCCCTTTCTGAAATCTGTCTAATTCACTTGACATCGGTATTATATATCCATATAAGTCATCTATTCTAAGTGTATCTTCTGTTATATTGGTGACAAATTTGTAGTAACCTGTAACAGTTTTTGTTTGTTATTATATTGATTGTTGCTATACGATTGATTGCTATTATTGACTGCTGCCATACTATTGATTGATACTATATTATTGACTGCTGATAGTAATTTGTAATAGCTGGATATACATACCTTCACTTTATTAATCATAGGTATACTTGCTAGTGGTGATTTTTGTATTAGTATTCTTGCTAGTGCTGATTTGTATGGTATTTGTGATTACCTGTAATAAAGCAGAGAAATTTAGACGATAAAAGCCTCCATCTCCTTGTGTATTAAGGAATCCTACAAACCTACAGTAGTGATCTCTATACACCCACAGGCTGGGTAACCCTTTAGGTCGTGACACTTTGCTACTGAGTTTAGTGTCACATTTTTTTCACACATATTGTCTTGTCATAGTGTAATCTCCCCTAAGTGCCCTGTCATGCACGTAGGCTTGCTCCAATGCAGTAAAACATAGGTACGTTGATGGGTGTTGCTGAGGCTCACAAAAATCAAATTAGGCAGGTGACAGATTCAAAAATAAACTTTACTTAAACCAAAATTGTTTAGCAGAAAACTAACTAGAAATGAGGCTCATCAAAATCGTTCAACACTCTGACAACATCAGTAAACCACAGGTTCAGGATGGTGTATGAGGAATTAAAACTGCACAGACGGCTTTAGAAATGAGGATCCAAAATGTGCACAATCACTCACCTATATAAGATGAGGACTCTCAACCTCAAGGACTTTCCTTGGGAGGCGTCCCAACCCAAGGGGAGAGTCCCCAGCTGCAGACCCGCTGCCCCGAGGAGAACCAGTTCAACTTGCCCTCCGGCAGGGCTCCATTTATACCCTAGTGGAATCTGACCTGTGGTCAATTCTAATTGGCTGAGGGCCTTAACTTTCTTCCTCCTCGCCCAAGATGTATACGTGACATCCAAGGTGTGTACGTGACGGTTGGCACTCGCCACCATAAAGTCGTGAAAGTAAGGGCGTGAAAAGTGAGGATGCTGAGGTCCTGATGCCCCCGGTCCTTTATCAGGGCAAGTGCACCTGCCACAATGGGAGAAGGAAACTGTGAGCAAGTTCATTGGCCAAAGCTGTTATCAAACTCCACTCCTGGATCTTCAGGTTCACAGGCAGGGACGTGTTGCTGCACCTTTCTACCAGACGTGATGTTTCTGCTGGCACTGCTGCTGCTGTCACTGTCAGTAAAATAATACCTTTTGGAAACCAGCACACTGTCATTGCTGGTTGCCAGTGCAAGTAATCATCTCATGATGAACTCCTCTGAGTTCAACTTCTGTTACATCTGTTTGCTCGGCTTCTTTTTAATTGTGGCAAAGTACTTACTTTCGAGTCTAATTAACGGGATGCTTTCTTTCACCTTTGTAACCACAGATGATTTTTCACAGATGTATGTCACTTTCTAGGAGGAAAGACAGGATTATGACTAATTCATTTTTTGTTTTGACTCATAAGGTACCCAATAATGTGGATCAGTGTGCAGCGAAGACTGACTGAATCTTGTTTCTCAGAAGTCCTGGCAAATAGACACAGTCTAGCAAACTGAGTCTAAGTTTCAGCTGGGTTATTTCCATCTGGTCTTGTTTGTAACACTTCCAGTACGTGTAACTTAATAATACTAACATGGCTGAGTAGATGTCTCATTCTATAACACAAGGAATCCTAAAAAGTTTTATAAACAGACCTTGTGAAGGCTATTATTTTCTATTTGCAGATAGGGAAACCAAGGAACAGTATTTTTCAAGGCAACATTAAAAAAAAAAATGCTTGAAATCACCTGGGGTTTTAAGATGTTAACTTTGAAACACTTTAACACTATCCTGATTTTTGAATATGTCGAGCACCTGCAGCTCTCACTGCCTTTAACTGCTGTTGTCTGTGTTGAGCGTCTCTCAGAACAAAACTCCGTGGTAGGTAACAAAATGAAGACACCCAAACTTTGTGCAGATGCTTGTAAATTTGGACCTCCTAAGTGATTTGCACAAAGTCAAACAGTGAGTCACTGTCTAAACAGTAAAAGAAATTAAATCTCCTGCCTGTCGCTGTACTTTACTTTGGAAACATGCTGCTTTTCAGATAGCAGAGTTCCTTCAATTAGAGGAGAGTGGTTTATTAAAGCTGCAAGGAAAATAGTATTACTTCATAAGTCACTACAAGAGAATAGGTAAGGCAGGAGTACCTGTAACTAAAAAACAGTAAGGACAAAAGGTAACTGAACTGTTCTCTAATCCAGACAAAGGTACTGAGGTGTAACATCATGGTAGCTGCAGAGTGAAGAGGGCTCAGCTGCTAAATTGTGGTCACTGTGGCTTTGCTATGTCATTCAGAGCATTTTCTACTCAAGCTATGGTAAGAGTAAGTTACACTGGGAATTGACACATAGATGCCACAGTTCTGTGCAAATTAAATGCACGTGGAGTAAATAAGATAAAAATCAGAGATAATTTTAGGGCCAGTCATATAAAAATTTAAGGAAGGTCAGCAGAGTACGTTTCTTTGTTTATGAATTGGATGTTCAGGGGGCAGATATGTTCTTTGAAATGCTTTAAACATAGTAAAATTCCTTTCTAAAAAAATATCAGTTTAGTTAAAGCTATGCTGAAATTGTGATAGACAAAGTGTGCTGGTTTGGACCAGATCCCAGGTTTAGAACTATTAAAGGATGAATACCGAAGACATTCATTTGTATTAAAAATGTCACTGCAACACATATGAATGTCTACACACAGACGTTCCTTTCGTTGCCTCCTTAATGGGAGCCTAGCTGACTGGGCTAGTGACTGAAGCCCCCTCCATCACCCTGAGACCATTAAGTGCCCACAGTTGTCTGCTTGCTCCCCTTCCCATGTCACCCTGTGCTTCAAATCCCAGTTAGGTTGCAGCTAGTGCAACTTCTGTCCCAGAAAGCCCATTAGATCTTTCTTTCTTCTCATTCCTGGTGTTCTGAATATCTTCCTTTCTGCGTTCCGTCCCTTCCTCCATTTCTCCTTCCCTTGCTTCTCTCCATCAACCTTACAAGTTCACCTCTGATAGAGGCTAAAGTAAAATGGGGGGGAATATTGATACGTCTGGAAGGAATTTTTTATAGATTCAGAAGAAGGTGCCTGGCTCAGCTAAGCATATGCCAGCATCCTTGTGTGCTTTTCATGCTTTATCCTTTTTTTTTTTTTTTTTAAATCTGTCAGTGGTTTCCAAACCAATAATGCTCCTCCTATTAGTGCTGGAACACTCTTGAATATTCAGACTTGCTTTGATACGTTATTGAAAAAGTCATCATGTTACTAGTGCATGGAGAAATATTACCAAGTAAAAAGATCTCTCCAACTCATCTTGTGACACAAGTCATAACAATATTTATAATATTAATCTGCTAACAACATACAAACCACTCAGGGAACTACAGGTCGGTCAACCTCACCTCTATCTCTGGGAAGGTAATGGAACAGCTAATCCTGGAAACCATTTCCAGGCTCATGAAGGATAAGAAAATCATCAGTCAGCATAGCTTCACCAAAGGGAGGTCCAGCTTGACAAAATTCTACGATTAAATGACTGGCCTGGTAGAGGCAGGGAGAGCAGTGAATATTTTCTACCTGGACTTCAGTAACACCTTTGACGCTGTCTGCTGTAAGATCCTCACAGACAAGCTGTTGATGTATGGGCTGGATGAGCAGACACTGAAGCAGATTGAAAACTGGCTGAATGGCTGGGCCCAGAGGGTGGTGATCAGTGGTGCAATGCCTAGCTGGAGGCCAGAAACTGGCGGTGTACTCCAGGGGTCAATACTGTGTCCAGTCTGTTTTAACACTTTCATTAATGATTTGTATAATGGGGCAGAGTGTACTCTCAGCAAGTTTGCAGATGACACAATACCAGGAGGAGTGGCTGATATGTCAGAGGGTCATGCTGCCATCCAGAGGGACCTCGACAGGCTGGAGAAATGGGCTGATAGGAACCTCGTAAAGTTCAACAAGGGGAAGTGCAAAGTCCTGCACCTGGGGAGGAACAACACCAGGCACCAACATATGCTGGGGACCGCCCAGCTGGAAAGCAGCTCGGCAGAAAAGGACATGGAGGTCCTGGTGGACACCAGGTTGAACATAAGCCAGCAATGGGCCTTTACCACAAAGCAGGCTTATGGTATCCTGGGCTGCATTAGGCAAAGTATTGCCTGCAGGTGGAGGGAGGTGATCCTTTCCCTCTCCTCAGCCCTGGTGAGGCCACATCTGTGTCCAGTTGTGGGCTCCCCAGTAAAGAGACATGGACATACTGGAGAGAGTCCAGAGAAATGCCATGAACATGATGAAGGGACTTTCCTCCTATGAGGAAAGGCTGAGAGAGCTGGGACTATTTAGCCTAGAAAAGAGAAGAGAAGACTTAGGAGGGATCTTACTAATGTATAAAAATACCTGAAGAGAGGATGCAGAGAGGATGGAGCCAGGCTCTTTTCAGGAGTGCCCTGTGCCAGGACCAGAGGCAATGGGCACAAAATGAAACACATGAAGTTCCCTCTGAACATCAGGAAACACTTTTTTTACTGTGCGGGTGACTGAGCACTGGAACAGGTTGCCTAGAGAGGTTGTAGAGTCTTCCACCTTGCAGATATTCAAAAGCCGTCTATACACGGTCCTGGACAACCAGGTCTAGGTAGCCCAGATGTCCCTACCAATCTCAACCGTTCTGTAATTCTGTGATTATTTATTTAGAAGTAGTCCATGCATCATTATTTTCTCCAAATCTATACATTCACAAAATCAAAACTAATAGCAAAGTACTTCTTTCAGTTTTGAACCAATACCTGTGTTACCAGACAAAAAAAGAAAGGGAGATTAAATTGCCCAGTTTTGTACTGTAGTCTAAAACAGGCTATCCATACCACCTATCCTTAAGAACATCAGTGTCGCGGTTTAACCCTAGTAGGCAGCTAAGCTCCACAGAGCTGCTCGCTCACTCCCCTCCCAGTGGGATGGGGGAGAGAATCGGAAGGGTAAAAGTGAGAAAACTCATGGGTTTAGATAAACACAGTGTAATAGGTAAAGTAAAAGCTGCACACGCTTCTTTTTGCTACTTCCCATCAGCAGGCCATCTCATTTGCTACTTCAGCCATTTCCAGGAGAGCAGGGCTCCATCCCACATAATCATAGAATCATACAGGTTGGAAAAGACCTCTAAGATCATCGTGTCCAACCATCAACCCAACACACCATGTCCACTAAACCATGTCCCTAAGGGCCTCATCTACACGTCTTTTAAATACCTCCAGGGATGGGGACTCCACCACTTCCCTGGGCAGCCTATTCCAAGGCCTGACCACTCCTTCAGTAATGAAATTTCTCCTCATGTCCAATCTAAACCTCCCTTGGCGCAACTTGAGACCATTTCCTCTTGTCCTATCGCCAGTTACTTGGCAGAAGAGACCAACACCCACCTCGCTACAACCTCCTTTCAGGTAGTTGTAGAGCGCGATGAGGTCTCCCCTCAGCCTCCTCTGCTCCAGGCTAAACAACCCCAGTTCCCTCAGCCGCTCCTCATAAGGCTTGTGCTCCAGGCCCTTCACCAGCTTCGTTGCCCTCCTCTGGACACGCTCCAGCACCTCCATGTCCTTCTTGTAGTGAGGGGCCCAAAACTGAACACAGGATTCGAGGTGCGGCCTCACCAGTGCCGAGTACAGGGGCACGATCACCTCCCTAGTCCTGCTGGCCACACTATTCCTAATACAGGCCAGGATGCCGTTGGCCTTCTTGGCCACCTGGGCACACTGCCGGCTCATGTTCAGCCGGTTGTCAGCCAGCACCCCCAGGTCCTTTTCCTCCGGGCAGCTTTCCAGCCACTCTTCCCCAAGCCTGTAGCGTTGCTTGGGGTTGTTGTGGCCGAAGTGCAGGACCCGGCACTTAGCCTTGTTGAACCTCATACAGTTGGCCTCGGCCCATCGATCCAGCCTGTCCAGGTCCTTCTGCAGAGCATTCCTACCCTCCAGCAGATCAACACTCCCGCCCAACTTGGTGTCGTCTGCAAACTTACTGAGGGAGCACTCGATGCCCTCATCCAGATCATTGATAAAGATATTGAACAAGAGTGGCCCCAGTACTGAGCCCTGGGGAACACCGCTCGTGACCGGCCGCCAACTGGATTTAACTCCGTTCACCACAACTGTCTGGGCTCGGCCGTCCAGCCAGTTTTTTACCCAGCGAAGAGTGTACCTGTCTAGGCCGTGAGCCGCCAGCTTCTCTAGGAGAATGCTGTGGGAGACAGTGTCAAAGGCTTTACTGAAGTCCATGGTTATGTTACTTGGAAAGATAAACGTCATAGCTCTGAACATCCCACCCTTCCTCCTTATTCCTCCAGCTTTTATTGCTGAGCATGATGTCATATGGTATCAGATATCCCTTTGGTCAGCTGGGGTCAGCTGTCCCGGCTGTGTCCCCTCCCAACTCCTTGTGCACCCCCAGCCTACTCACTGGTGGGGTGGTGTGAGGAGCAGAAAAGGCCTTGACTCTGTGTAAGCACTGCTCAGCAATAATGAAAACATCCCTATGTTATCAACACTGTTTTCAGCATAAATCCAAAATATTGCACCATACCAGCTAGTATGAAGAAAATTAACTCTATCTTAACCCAAAACCAGCACATTCAGTTAGCCTAATTGTTTTTTCAAGCTTCCCTATAGTTAACAAAGGCAAAGTAGGGAGTAATTTACATTAGGAACCAGTTCAGCACAGTAGGACGAGATCAGTATATCAAAGAGTTAGTTGAGTTCCCTACATGAATATGAGTAGCTACATATGGCCCATGGGGTTTCCTATGGAGTAGGTTAGTCTGTACAGAACATCCCTACCACACACTTGTGCTTTGAAGCTCTCCAAAGGACCAACTGTTGACCAGCTCTCCATTGGGGGCTGGAGAGCCTTTGCTGCACTCCTGGAGTGGACTTTCCCATTTTATGTCCTTAAAAAGAAATCTGTTTTATATATATCAAAACCGCACTGTAAACCAAATACAGACACAGGGAAGAAGGATGGTCAGGGTATTTACATCAAAAGTGCACTAGTGCTTTGAATCAAAATGCTGATGCGTTCCCTTTTCCCTCCCTTTCTCTTCCCTTTGTTTTTCTGTTTCGCCTCCCATTTTACCCTTCCCCCCTCCTCTCCTCAACAGGGGACCTCTCAAGATTGACTGACATTTCCCAAGGAAGAGAATTATCTCCTGAGTAGCTGAGCTGCTAACATGGAACACTGTATCATGCTTAACAATTATCATCAATATTTATAACACTTTTATGTACAACAAGTTGAGTCACATTAGCAGACAGGAATGAAACCTACATAGATTTGTGAAGCAGCAGCAGCAGGTCATCTGCTTAAAATTCGAGTTGCATCCCTCTGGAAAGGAATTGCCTCTTTAACCAGTTTCTCCTTTTTGAATGACAGACTTACTGGCTTTTTAAAATGTCATCCTGTTACTCTGGATATACGAAGACAAAATTTTCCAAATTTTGATTTTGACTTTGATAAGGAAGGAGAATGGAGAAATAAGTTAGATTTGGTTTTGAATATGCTTGAGGGGGAGCTAACATTTAATGTATTTGATTATTGGACTATTTTCTAGTTAAGTTTGCCATGAGAACATTGAAGAAAATACTGTAGAAAGAAAAGACTTACAATTGTATGAAAGGACTCTTAAAGATGCAGCAATTAATACATTTATGTAAGTAATATTAATATTTGCAGCATATTAATTTCAGCGTGTTAAACTAGGATGCACCTGCCCCTAGACAAAATTGCCAGAAACCACTTTAGCAAATTAGTATTCCTTATACGCATACTTGTCCTTAACTTTTTAAAAGATATTGATCCCTCATTTGCATAGGATGCATGCATAGGATGAGCTTACATCTCTCTTTCTCCTATACACATGAAGAAACAATTTGTTGTGAAAAATTAAAATAATTTGAATTTATATTGACAACACGTAATAACAGTTACAAAGTGAGCAGATATAGGAGTCTGTTTAGGTGTGTGCTCATGAAGGTAAAAGACTAAGAAAATACCTATAGTTATTTCTCAACTGAAAATTAGTAATAGTAAAAAAAAAGGAAAAAGCTATAATAAAGGATTTTCTGTAAAGGTCTTTCTACAAACCCCAGAATAACCATTAATCACCAGAAAAATGAACCTGTTCTTGAGAACACATTTCATCTAAACAAATTGTTCCACCTAGCCATGACTTTTTGTATTAATGAGTATTTTTCTAAAATCACTATTATTTAAATAAACTTGCTATTTATTATCACAAACAAAAAATATAGTATTATATGAATTTTCATTACTGCAACAACCAGTACATAAACCACAGTAGAAGGTAGCTAACAATAGCTGTGGGTTGAGTCAATGAATGATCCTGTGTTCACAAAGGGATGACTTTTTCCTTGTCTTAAGAAAACATTTTAGTTATGGATTTTAGCAAATAACAACAATTTAATATGTACATATGAAGTTAAATGGAAGCAGTTAAGAATTTCAAATACATTCTAAAAGGGGAATTGATTTTGATATTCCTTTAAAAGCAATCTAAATTTTGTACTAGTCTCTTCTATTAACCCTGCCTGAATTAAGATTAGACTGGAGTTGAAGCAGTATAAGGACTGTCTTTGGATGGAACACAACACAAAGTAGAGCTAATACTTGGATGAAAACATGATTTCTTGAAATTACCCCCATAAATCTATATTAATATTACTGTGACCTTTGTAATGTATGAAGAATTGCTTTTTTCTCTACTTACTGTACTTGTATAAATGGAACTAACTGGAATTTGGGTATCATCCATATTCAGCATTGGATAAGTACTGTGATCCAACTGAAAAACTACCAGATTTGAAGCATGTATCTTGTTTTGTCCAAGTCAGTTCTAATTTGAAAGCAGACTTGTTTTGCTTTGTCACATATATTGATCATCTCTCACTCCGTCAGTTGCCATATGAAATTCTCTGAATTCATAACACTTCTCATTCCTTAGATGCATTGTGGGGAGAGATCTTAAAATACATATAGTAGCATAAAATTCTTTCTTGTTTTAAATTTGAAATATGCACCATATATCCATTTTCTGTTTTATTCTCTTTCAGAATGTCCTGAGATTATTTGATTTTTAAGTAATAGTTTTCTTAATTAATGGCAGAATACTAAGAATGCAAGATGAAATTTTATATGGCTGTACATTTTGAATAAAATATCTTTATATTTAGACAGGTAATCTTAACATTGCATTCAATTTGTTACTTCTCATGCATTTATTTCTTCAGCTGTTTTTGAAAGTCAAAAGGAAAGAAAAAGAAGTTAAAATCTCTCAAACCCTGACCTTCAATCACAGCCAATCAAGGTAAACACTCAATTCCTCTTTTCTGACTTTAACCAAGTTGAAGGGTGGTTTGTAATACGTGCTTCATGCTTTTTCAACTCAGTCTCAAAACACTTCAGAAAAAAGGGGTAAGTCTTCAAAAATTCATTTTCCAGTTAGCCAAAACAAACAGACTTGGTTATTTTTATGGGAGGTTTTAGAAATGAATATACATTTAAAGATGGTGACAGCATTATATCCTGACAGGTTATCACCTTTCAGCTCCAATGAGGAAACTGGTCGTATGATCATTTTTAGTCACTAAATGGAAATACACTTAATTAGAGCAGGCTCAATGTATATATGCTGACAGTTATCTGGAATATAAATTTTGAGGTTTAAGTCCATGGAAAACATAAAACTTCAGTAGAAAATCACTTCTGAGTTTCAGGAATTTGTAGTAATATTAACTAAGCTCAGTTTTTCAATTAGGTGAAATCTTAATAACCTGTAATACTTATTTTCTTCAATTTTCTTGAAACTTTGCAAAACTTTGCCTATGGCAGTGAATGTGCCAGTTTTTAAGTCAAAGGAATTTGCAAAGACAAAGAAAATGCAAGTAAAAGTAGAAAGTAGCAGTGTTTAAAATTGGCAACTGTGAAAACCTAAATATAGACCCAGTGCATTTCTATAGTAATGCTAAAACTTTATAGCAAAACAGGTATATTTCTTGCACACTGTTATATAGACATCTATCTATTTATTCATACACCTATCCTCTCTTCCTCTTTCTCTATATGTCTTCTAAGACTCTGAACCAGTATTCATTGCCTAATAAAATGAATGTACTGTAAAAGTTTTTGTGGAGTCAGCTAATGAACAGATTCCTAAGGAATTTTAATTTGTTTTAATATTTTCAGAAATAACTTAAAATTCCACTGCAATATGTGTTTTCAGACAAAAACACCGTTGAGGAAAAGCTTGAGGATATTCTTATAAACTGAATAATGATAATGCAAAACAATGTAATGAAAATGGGACTTAAGAAATATTTTAAACAAAACCATTCTACTAAATTCTGAAACAAAGACATTTCAGTGTAATACCTAAGAAAGCTAAGCCAAGCAAAGCTGAAATTTGAAATGCAAATGATGAGCTTTGGACATCAAAGCCTTTGGGGTAAGAATTACACCTTAAATTTCCTTTCTGTCAAGGAGGCCCTGTGTGAGCTAGGGCAAATCAAGACAGGCCTGACATCTACAGACCTGTCATCTCCAGCTAGAGTACTGAAACAGAAAGTGCAAAACTCGCATGTGATGCTGGTATCTAGTCTCTTCAGACTTCAAGACCTATTGTATTAATATCTAGTGATTTTTGTTAATTCCTAAATGGGAGCTGAACAGCTTTGAGAAGCTGAAGTTAGTCCTTATTTGAAAAGGAGATTGGCATAGATGATCTCCCTTCCAACCTAATTTTTCATATGACTCTGTAATAAACATCCCCTTTGTGTTTTTTTTCCCTATTTGTGTTTTTTCCCTTACTTTGAGCAACAAGTTTGCTGAGCCAACAGCTGTCTTTTATTGGGTTTCTTAGAGTGTATAATACACAAGCCATAATTCATAACCTAATCCCATAATATATATAATCACAAAATCAGGAGGGTATATAACTATAATGTTATTAAATTACTTGAAATCAGTTTTTGTCTTTAGAACTTGACTATACATCAGACTTCCACAAGAAATTAATATATTTCTTCTAAAAATTATGCTAGCTATGTTAAATGATACCTTAAGGTGCACGTAGCTAAGAGCTTCCTAAAAGTCAGCAGACATCTTTGCACCCAGCCATTCATATTGGCATGTTTAGGGAACAAGTGCTGTAGCATTCCAAGATACGTGAGGAAAAATTGTTCTTGAGTTTCAGGTAACTCGTTCTTCTGCTCTCTCAGATATGCATGCTTTGGGCAACAGCTCTAAACATCATTTGCATGTTTTAATTTATGTTACACCACACTGAAGTGAATAGAGGAATATCAACAATTGCTGGTCCTTGAATGATAAAGCACAGGCCAGCTGAAATTGGTGTGTTTGTTTAAAAATTATTCTGATTGGGATTACCAAAAATTAATTCCAAATGGGGTCAGGGAATGCAACTGAAAAAATCAATTCTTAAAAATACTTTCTTAAATTTTTAAATTCAGGAAAAATAGAAGGACATCAGCTTGCATATACAGTTAGTATATGGAATGTTAGTGACACTGATTCGAGTTTGAATGTTGTCTATAAAAACAGTAATTAAATTTAGAGCACATATCTCCAGTATATCTGTGCACTTCATTTTGTTTTTAATGTATGTGGAAAGATTCCTCTTGCTTGTGATGAAAAATATGATAGTGTGACATTTTCTTTAATTACAAACTCTGATGTGTTTAATAGCACAAATTTGGCCTCCAACTTGACAGTTCTGTCTCTTAGAATCAATGGTTAGACTCGAGGGCACCAGCTTGGTCATCAAGATCAATATTAGAAAAAATATAACTTGTCAAGACCTCTTGGCCCCATATTGATTCAAGTAGGGTACTGCAGAGAATTTAATAATGATGTTACAGCTGTTGGCCAACAAACAGAAGCTTCTTTCATTGATTTCAGTAGAGGCAGATGAATAACACAAAAACACGATTACCCTAGGCACTGTAGTAAGACTGGTTACAGAGCTTCCAAAGTATGCATTTGGGAGGTGTGGTGATTGCATGGAAGAACTTTCAGGCAGACTAAACTAGATTCACGTTTGAAAGAATGCAAATTGCTGAAACGGACTCAAGAGAAGGATTTTTACATTCCCTTAAAAAAGTATGCCTCATTTTGCCAACCTGGGCAAAACCCCCTAGTTTTTCTAAAACTACATAAAGCGTTTTTTGGTGTGAAGGTGGTTGTCTCCCACATTTTTATCCCAATGTAACGTAATTTAAAAAAAGAAGATACTTTAAAAAAGACCCTCATTTTTCTCAGTAACCCTGTCTGTGTTCTGTCTCTTGCAATGCCTCCTCCTCAAATTGAAAATGTCAGGTATCATTCCAATACTGTATTTTTAAACAAATAAACCCCTGTCATTTACTCCTACTCACTGGGAAATTTAAACTATCGTTTCTGAACCTTTTGCAAATAACGAAAGGTTTTACAGAGTCTAGGAAGGTCTGAGCTCTTCATTTACCTTTAGTGCTTAGAAAGAAATTTCCCCATGGGTCAGAGAGCACTTCAAAGAAAACAGAAATGCCTCTTAGGATCTTTTTTTTTTTAATTTATTGTTTAGGTTTTTTATTATAATAGTTTAAGAGGAATTAGTTAACATCAGCAGTGAGTAGTTAAAGAGGATCCTCTTTAGCTCACTGAAGGAAACAGGAAAAACCCTGCATCTTGGTGTATCACTCTGTTATTTTCACAGATAACGTTTTCCTCCAGTTTCACTTTCCTTATACTATGACAAATAGAACTTTTTAAAGGCTTGGAAATACTTTGCTAATATTTTTAAATTATTAGTATGTATAATACTTTAATTTAGCAATTGTAATAATTGAAAATAGAAGCATACACTGTGCTATAAAATAATGGAAAATAATTATATTTGCTGAAGGCCTGCTATGACACATGAAAAATTCTGCACCAAAAGAGAGATAAGGACAGGAGCAGAGGAAAAAACCCAGAGTTCTCCTAGCTTTTTTTTTCCCTAGAGACAAAATCCTTCCATCTCAGAAACTGATTCTGTGCAACCAAGTTTTCTCTTGTTTTAAAGAGACAGAGAGACAGCCACCCACATATTCATATCAGTGGCCTTGCAGGTGGAAATGTAGTGTTACTAGTTCCCACCTACTAAATCTGTTCTCCATCCCCTTAGAAAAGCAGAACAGCTCTAAGGAGATGCATTTCCCCTCATCTCCTCCAGAGACGAAAATATTGAGAGCAGCAGAAGTTAAGGCCCAGAGGGGCAGAGAAAGACACATTGTATAGCCCTGTCAGTCCCTACATGCAGACTGCAATCAGCAGAAGAAAGTTCCTGCAAGCCCTCCAGTGCTCTAATCACTAGAATATGGACTGGGACCAACGCTGAAACATGCTCACAGGGAGCCTTTACTCTTGCAGTGCTTATGCTCTTGCCAAGAGTTTATGTTTAGGAGCAACCTCAATACACTTTCAACGCCATGCTGAAGTTAGTTTTGGCTTGTCTATTTTTTATTATGTCAGTTGTTTATTATGCTGACAAGGTATGGGAATACAGCTGTATGGCTGATGACTGTTTAGATTATTCTAGCGTTTGCTTTGTTTAATAACCCAATATTCATTTACTGGAACTGAGAGTCCTATGTGTTATAAACAGCAATTTATGTTTAATTTAGCCACAAAGAATTGAGATACCACTGGGATACCTGGTTCAACATAGCTTAATCTTACTGAAAAAAACTCTTTTACATAATGAAAGGACAAAATATAAGAATGCGTCTTTCACTCTGCTCCTTTCAGTTGCACCTGAAAAAAGCAGCAGCGTTTTCCAGCCAACTACTGAATCTGACGCTTAAAGGTCCCTGATGAATCAATTATCTTCTAGTGGAATTTACTTCTCGCTTTGCTACAAGCGACTGCCAATTCAAGGTCTTCCCTTACCTCTCTCTACCTTCCATGTCTATTACTCTTTTAAGTCGTATTATTATTGCCTCATGTACCTGGAGGGTGAAACAGCAATGAGGCCTTCATTATACTTAGCATTATCCAATCCAGTAAGGATGGTGTTCGATGAAGAACTTATTCTATAGCAGTGCTGGCCTAAACAGCACTGCACTCCCCTTCACCTTCCCCCGCCGCAGCCCTTGGATGCTCATCCCAGGCTCTGTTTTGATCACCTGGATACTGCCAGTGCAGGTACTGTGCAAACTGGAGATCAGCCCTGGCTAAAAAAAAGCCTATCGACATTCCTGCCAAGTATGGAATGACATTCTGCCATTCTTCTTACCACTGACTGTATAAATTCTGGGATAAGGTAAAGAAAACAGGGGATAAAATACTACCCCGACCCTCTTTTCTGTTAGACAACATGAATAGGAACATGCAGATTATGTTCTGATCTTGCTTGATAGACCTTTTTCCCGTCTGCAGCTTAAAACCAAAGTTAACATCCCTCTTGTTAATTCCCATTATCCCACACATTTTTCAAGGTAAGTGGTAAAGTCTTGCCACTTGGACGCTAGTCACCATGTCTTCTCTGTTAGTCAGCTGTCTGTTTTCTGGATAATACCTGGGAGTCAGGTGCATCCAACTTTTCCCATCAGCTCTCACCTTTCTTCTGTAACCCAGTTTTCTCTTTACCCAACAAGTTAGCCTCTCTGCCTGTTACATCATTCTGTTAGTTATGACAAAGAAGAACAAGTTAGACGTGGATTTTCAGTCAGAAATGCAGATATCATTTCAGCATCAAGAAAGAAGAGACAAAGCAGAAGGAATTAACAAGAACAAAAAATTATTAAGGACCAAGGAACAAGTCTAGAGAGAAAACATTTGGAAACATGTGAATCTTGATTTTTCTTTCACAACTTGTGGTCTCTCACTTATTACTTACAGCATGTGGCAGATTAATGAGAAGTCATGTGATTTAAATACTGTGCCTACATTACAACTAATGTATCGGGCAGAAGTAGTAATAATCAAAAAATACTCAAGGACCATAAATGTTCAGGAGTAATTCATTTGGTATGTTATGGAAGAAGCTAAAACTAGGAGGAAGAGATGAAATTAAGAAAAGAAAAATGCACATTAAATATTAGGGAAGACATTTTTCCAAGCATTAAATATTTTCATTATGGAATAATCAGTACCTACCGGGAAGTTAAAGATGCTGTTTCTTTGAAGCATTTACATTTTCCTGGGAATAGGTGTAAAGCAATATAGATAATTATGGTACAGTCATGGGTCAATCAATCAAAAAACTGAAGAAATTAAATACTTTTTTATTCTAGTGACCTTGACCATGACATTCTGAATGTTGCAGACACCAGGAAGAAAACTAGAAGATATTTTACAAATGTATCAGCTAATATGTGCTAATAAACATGTTCTGAAATACTGCTTAATATTAATAGGTCAGGATCAACATCAGAAAATCCCAGAGAAAGCTAATATAGTTTTAATCACCATTACTTTTGTAATGGGTACTAATTAGTCTTCAAAATGGTCAGTTATTTGTTAGCAAAAGCCATCTGTATCCCATTAAATACCATTTCACTGCAACCAATAAAAGCCCACAGATTTTGTACTGACCTGGCAGTCTGGAGCTGTTTAGTTTTGGCTGAGCTGATTTTACCTTGTTTTAACTATGACAACAACTTTCTAGTAGTCAGGTTACTATTGTCTGATTTCTTCAATTGTGAAGATCACATACCATAAAGCTATAACAAACCCGTGTAGTGAATGAATAACAAACATTAGCCCAGGGAAACATAACAACATTGATGTTAATCAATGCTGGGGAAGCCTATTATGTAACTTCAGTAGGTAATGGCTGAAAACAGCCAAACTTAAGATAGAAATAAATGAAAGGAGATCAAGCCAAGCAATCTATGTTGAAAGAACATATATAAAAAAAAAATCTAAGTGGAATCAAAACAGTGTAGAAAGATGTTCTCATCAGTATCATGCTCCTTTAGATGGAAATTCAAGATGCTGATGAGCTGTTATAAGTTCCTTTTCGAGGAAGATGTCAAACTTTGGATGCAGAGAAAAATTGGAAGGTGAACATTATACCAGAGAAAGAGGATAGGTACTGGGAAGTTTCTGTGTATCAGCCTTAACTATACTATTAATTACAAGTGTTTATCATTGCAAGTGAACAAATAATAATACCTGTTTCTCTATTATGATTAGATCGTTAAAACTTTAGATAGATTAACAAAAAACTCTTATCTGCATATATAAGGAGTGGTCCCTTTTCACCTGTATCAATGTTTTGATTGTAACATATTTGCTAAACATGTAATTTTTCTTGTGAAGACATGGGACTGATTTCTACCTCATGTCACACCTATATAAAGAACTCTGAATCCAAAACTCATGGGACCGAGAAAGTCTATCACAATTTAAAAGGACACCATTTGTCATGTGTGTCAGTACATACTTTTAGCTCCCACAGGTGCTAAGCAAAAAGCAGGAGCTTACTAAAACATTCTTTTAAAATATAGCCTGGTTCCTAGAGCTTTTAAACAAAACTGTTTACTTTAATAGCTTGTCACCTACGAAAAATATAGGTAACATGTCAACCTCTGTTTTGATTTCCTTACCTCAGAAATAGATACAACCTTTTACATGTTATAATTGGAGACAGCAAATCAGTACTGAAATCAACATGTATGATTATTACATTTTCTGAATAGTTACTGGTTTTTGCATGTCTGTTTTTATTATTTTTATGTTGGAACCTTTCTTACATGTATTCAGTGGCACTCATATCCACCATTTTTCCATCTCTGATGATCCTTTACATGTCCCTTTGCATCCAGTAAATATTTTATCATCGTTCCTTTAAAAGGACACAAAATACTAGCACGGTTATTTTAATTAATGATATGGTGGTCTCTCTTTTTACTGGAGCGTAGAATTGTAATCTGTTATGGTTTAACCCTGGTAGGCAGGTAAGCCCCACACAGCCGCTCGCTCACTCCCCCCTGGTGGGATGGGGGAGAGAATCAGAAGAGTAAAAGTGAGAAAACTCGTGGGTTGAGATAAAGACAGTTTAATAGGGAAAGCAAAAGCCGCACACGCAAGCAAAGCAAAACAAGGAATTCATTCACCACTTCCCATCAGCAGGCAGGTGTTCAGCCATCTCCAGGAAAGCAGGGCTCCATCATGCATAATGGTTACTTGGGAAGACAAATGCCATCAGTCTGAATGTCCCCCCCTTCCTCCTTCTTCCCCCAGCTTTATATGCTGAGCATGACGTCATATGGTATGGAATATCCCTTTGGTCAGTTGGGGTCAGCTGTCCCGGCTGTGTCCTCTCCCAGCTTCTTGTGCACCCTCAGCCTACTCGCTGGTGGGTTGGGGTGAGGAGCAGAAAAGGCCTTGACTCTGTGTAAGCACTGCTCAGCAGGAACGAAAACATCCCTGTGTTGTCAACACTGTTTTGGTCACAAATCCCAAACATAGTACCATATGAGCTACTATAAGGAAAATTATTCTATCCCAGCCCAAACCAGCACATAATCAAATAAAATTCAGGAGTTTGGTTACACTGAATTTCATGTAAAAATTCCAGGCTTTTGATATTTGGACTTTCAGTTCCACAAAGGAACAGCTATACAGGATGAGACCAAAGCTCTATCTAGCCCAGTAAACTCAATAATACAGACTTAGAAATAAGGCAAACCTATTGTGAAATCTTCGCAGCTTCCAGGAATCTCTGATGCAGAGATCTTTCATCAGAATTTGTCCTTAAAATTTGCTATGTATGAAAGGCCAAAATATACATAAATATTTTTATAATATTATCCATAATAAGGGATGAATGTCTGAAGACAGAGTGGAAATCATTACTTGCCTAAAAATAGATCTTCTGCATTATATCTTCAATATTTTGCACCTCAAGACCACATAATAGCATGTGAAGATGTCATTTGAATGATAGCAATTGCCTGAATATTAGCATTAACACTGAACCCATTTGCACAATCACAGCCCAATTCAGCGTATATCCACTGCTATTTATCTCCATTCTGTAGTTTCACCTGCCTTTTCCTTAGTATGAATAAATCATTAGAACAGATGGCAAAAGCTTACCAATAAAAGGCACTGTCATTCTCAATATAAGCCCACCATACTCAGTCAACATATATTTTCTAAAGCAAAAAGAGCACTTCTATGTTTTGGGAGTGTATTCTGTTAAAATTCCTGATCATATTATTTTAACAATTAACCTAAAAGGGTTCACTCATTCCATAGAACTAGATCCTTTCACTACAATCTTTAGTTAATTACAGATGGCTTGTTCTGATTATGTTCACTTCTTTGAAGGCTATGCACACACAAACCGCACACATACAATTTCATATCCTGTGGTGAGAGAACAGAATTCATTGTAAAGCAGCCAGATCTTGAAGATGAAACGTTATTGAAATGCAGCGAGACTATTAGTCAAAGATCTTACTGATGTACAATTGCTTATGAATGTGTTTAGCTGCAGCTCAGACTGGTAATCTTGCAATTGTTAAAACTTCCTGTCAGAATAGCAAAGTCAAGAGAGAACTAAGGTATTTTCTGCGATCTTTTCTTTCTGTAAGTAATATGAATGGTGTAGCTTCACCATTGATCTAAGTAATAATGATATAAGTTTTTTCACCAAATTTTCTTACTAGTACTCACACTGTAACCACCCATATAGTATAAAAATGTAGATATAAAAAGTGAATAAATATAAGGCAGCATAAACACAAATAAAGCTTGAAATACATCTCTGAACGGTCAGATTTCATTTCCATCCTTTGCATCCTTTATGATTACTGTTTCTCTCAGATTGTGTTAAGACACTAGCCTGGAGAATGTATTTTTGTTTTAGAATCAATTTTCTGTTTACATTTAAGTCCTCCTATGCCCCATTCAAGACACCAGCTGAATATCATCCAGAAATCATAGCGTGTTAGTGAAGCAGTACATACTGACCTTGTTTTATACTGATGGGCACCCTGCACAATAATGCATTTTTCTACAATACTAACAGACAACTTATAAGTCAAAACTATAATAATAGCCCATGAGTAAAAAGGCCTGGGCACGTACCCTTAATCCTACTTGCCATAAAGAGAAAGGAATAAAAAATTTGCATAGCTTAATTTCAAGGTTTTTTTAGATCTGGTGTAGTGTGAATTTATGCAGAGGTGAAACATTTGAGCTTGTGATTTGCTGATTAATACAGTCTAAAAAAAATCAGTGCACCCATTGAGGGTTAACCATTCTGGGACCTCACAACCTAGATTATAATGAAATGGGCATTATTTCATTTTCTTCAAGTGACATATTTCTGAAATTTGTCAACTGCATAAACAAATTTTGACTAGGCTTAATGTCATTACTGAAAAAAGATAATCTTTCTGATAAGTTAAAAATGTTTTAATGGAACTTTTATAAGGCTTTTGAAGTAAATTTAGTGAAGATCAAAGTGAGAGATTTGACAGTTCTAGAGCTCACACTGAAAAAAAGATTCCTAACCAGCATGTTGTATTAATCACAGACTGAGGCACTATGTTTCCACAGCCCCCAGTATTATGATTCTACTAACTGAAATGATAGTGATACACTTATAGGAGCCAAAAACATATAACAAAGAAGATAAGTATCCCCTATGCAGAGAAAACACTGATAAGGAAAACATCTTAGCAAAACAGAGTATAAAACCGGAAAGTTCTTTTATTAATACATTAAATTGGCAGTTGTTATTTATTACATCCACAGATGTTCTGCCACTTTATTAATTTGCAGTTCAAAACCTTTTAAAGTATCTGAGTGTTATAGAAAGTTTCATCTTAAAACCAGTAAGGACCATTAAATTATAAAGTCTGACCTCTTCTATAATACAGGCACTGTAATTTAACCCAGTTACTCTTGCAGTGAATGTAATGGCTTGTATTGTTATGAAGCAAGACTTTCCTTCAAGAGGTGAAAAATCTATCACTCCCAATATCTGATCAATTATTAAACTATTATGCCATATTTCTGACTAGAATTACTCTGGATTTAAATTCCAGATATTGGCTCTCATTACACCTTTCTTCGCTAAATTAAAGAGTCTTTCGGTATTCATTATTTTCTCTCCATGAAAGCATGACTCTAGGAAATGTTGAAAAATGTGCTTGGCTAAATTGCACTAAGACTTTTAATACACTATAAATGTGGTTTAATGATAGTATAATCTTGCACAAAATGCTTATGAGTGCTGAACAATTACTTGCAGATATCCAACCAGTTAATTACCCATAATCGTTTGGCTCATTCACTTACATAGCAATACTTGTGTTTTAAGCAGAAATATCAAAAGACAAAAGATTAAATCTGCTTCTTCTAACCATTCAAATATCCACCTTTACCTGTGTAGAAGATTTTGGGATGGAATTCTATGAACATAAAAAATAAGGATTTACAAAGTGCAGAATCTGGAAGCAGGTGAAAAAAATACAAGAAAATTTCATAAGGTCTAAGTGAAATTAAGCAGTGTAATGAATATGCGTTGACATCAAAACATCTTTGATATTAATCATTTTTGTTGTCATCAGAAGACGAGTTAGAGGACTGTATCTATGCTTAAAAATTGATTAAATGAGTAGCTGAAACAATGTGAGCCTAAATACCATATAAAATACTCTGAATTTTATTTCAAATACTCAGATTCACACAGAAGAAAAGAACTACTGCAGAGGATTTTCAGTATAAGTTTCAGCTGACCACAGACTATTTTTCTGATGTCCTATAGCAAGTCATAAACTAGCTTTGAGTGTGAGCATCACATGTCCTGAGGTGAATCTCTTAGCATGGTTTTCTTACTAGAAGATGCATATATATGATCATAGTTCATGAGTGTGTCTGTGTGTTTCTGTGTGTGGCTCTGTTTAATTCATATTCATATGCCTGTTTCCTCTCCCCCTCATCCCATAGTCAATATCTACCAAAAAAACCAGGTAAGTAGAAATCTCAATGTTACTAAGAACTCACAAATTTTGTCAAAATCAGAATTCCTTAGGCGAAAAGAGGAGAGAGACTTTGTCAGTGAACCTAATGAGAGACCCTATGGACGAAATGTGTAGTGTGAGCTTTTTCTTGACTGGGCTTCAACTAATCCAATGCAATGATGTTACAAATCTTTCAGCAGCAAGAAGAGTTGTCAGCCTCAGTTAGCGCCTTGATAGACATGCATAAGTTTGCACAGGACTCAAATCTGTGGGAAAATAGACTTCATTGATTCTGCTGCTCAAAAAATAGCTACTTTTTCCTTGGAATTCCTTTTCACTCCTGGTCTGAGTTTATATTCTTAGGGATTGGTTACGTGGAGACAGCACTAGTTATGCTAGCATCAGGTTCACTGGTTGAACTCCTTTACACTTTAGCCACTACATTCTAGACTGAGAGTGGCTTTTTCAGCATTTTTTTCTTTTTTTTTTCCCAAGGCAGCAAAAACTAAGACAGCAAAGAGATTATGCAGTGTGCAGTGTCTGGGTACTATAGCTGTTGAGCTAGGAATCTCCTTTCAGTCCTACTGTCCGTAGTGATCATACAAGCAGTTACACTGTGGAACACAGTGTTTTAGCCCAGGTTTGTGTTGCAAAGATGTGGCTGTTGGTTCCTGATTCAGTCTGACATAGACCTATGTGGCATAAGGGCTTTATCTCATACCTGCTGCACTTCAAGAGTTTGAATTAAACTCTCGTACTCACCTTGGAGAAAAATATGATAAAACATTGTTGTACGGCAGAGTAAAGAATTATTGATTACGAAATTTAGATGAATAAGGATGCTTTCATTACAGTTTGCTTATATGCTTCTTGTTGTTGTTGCTGGCTTTTAACCTGACTCTGCACAATTGAAATTGATCATCTTATTTAAACAGCTTGAGAGTTTGAGCCCAGGTAAGGTTCTCCAGAAAAAAAATGGTGCTCATCTCTACAAATGACTACTGACTATTAGAAGTTATAAAATTCTATTGTCTAGCTAACATGCAGGCTAAACCTTCGTGTACTGAATTATTCATAACCAAACAGTATTCTCTGGAATGGTTTCATGTTTACAAACCAGACATTTTAGAATTAGTCCAAATCAGCAACCACATTTCCGTGTGCTACACATAATGAGACAAAATTGATGGTAGACTTTGATTAAGAGACTCCAAACTGACTGTGAATATCAGAAATGATTTGTTCAGCTGATTGGAGGAAGAAAGCCAATGGCTTCAAGCACTTTCATCCGACTAGTCAGAAAATGACTACCAAGATCACGGAAACAAACTGCTGTTGAACTCACTCCTTGGGCCAGGAAAAGATGTTCAGCAAAAAAATAACTAAAGCAGTGGCACTCACTTCCTTTTTTTTTTTCAGACTTTTGTTATTTTGCTTTATAAACTTTGGTAAGAATGTGGTTTTTATCATTTGTTTCATGTAAGGCTCTCATTGGTACTTCCAACTGATCAATATTTTTGTTTCTCAAGCAGTCCAACAGCCATACTTCAAAATCAACTGTCTTTTTTTTTTTTAAATCATTACTTTTTGAATGGAAACATACTGTTGTTCACTGAAGTAAATACCGGAGTGCAATTTCCTATCCAGAAGAGAGCATAAAAATGGAATATAAAGATTGCCTATTATGCTGAGCCATATTTTGTCATTATTTCTTTGTATATCAATTCCTGTCTGTCCATTTCCTGCCTTTCACTTTTACATTTTAAAGTTATGTGTAGAATATGATTATATATTATATATGTTACCCATAAAAAGCCACACAACTTTCCTGTTTTGAATGGTTATATTAATAGTCTTTTTCCATATGTGTGAAAAGATTGCATAAAAGCTTTTTTCATTTCACTACATAAACACAAATATATGCAAAACCATAATACAGAGCACAACCCTTTCCATTAGTTTGGTTCTTCTGTATATAAAAACATAGAACTTATCCAGCTTTTGAATCCAAATAAAGATGTAGATTCATCATAGACACAATTCACAACAGTAATGTAAGCAACTTATTTAAAAGTGGTCATAGACAGTTAAAAAGGAGAGGGAAAAGTTAAATTAAATAGGTTTCAGTAGATTTCTCTTTTTGTAATCATATCTGACTGATGTAGAAAGTTCACTGACAAAAAGTGAGGGCAGAGAGAAAATTTCACACATGATGAAATACATGGTTTGATGAACAGGTTCAAAGAAAGCATTTCATATAGTATGAATATATAAGAAACAAAGCAAGGAAGTTTATGAGGAAAGAACAGTCCTGACTGATGAAGGAGAAAGTAGCTTTAGGATTGGTAGGAGGAATGTAAAAGGAAGCCACAAATCTGCTGGTTATAATGATCTGGATATAAAACCAATACATTTAAGTATGAAGACAAGCAGTTGTGAACTTCTATGGGGTTTTTTGTGGTTTTTTGTTGGTTTTTTTCTTTTTTCCCCCTTTTTTGGGGGGGGCAGTGGTGTAGTCATGAATCCTTTCAGAGCATGCTTTGCCTGCTTTTGAAATGAAAAATGGAGATGCCTGTTTCTACCAATGAATGTCTACTGTGTTTTTAGGGATAAAATTGTGTAACAGCATCAAGAAAATAACTAACAGGAAAAACCTTTCAAACAGTGCTGTGAGTATGTTTCACGTTCTCCTTTGTATTTGGAATCTCGGATAAAAGAGGTTTTTCTTTTTTTCAGCCAGTACCCTATCAGCAGGATATCCAGACTCTGTGCGTTACCTAGATGTCATAAAAGTACCCACTGCCATGAAAGTATCTGACATCATACATACAAAAATACATAGATCAAAACACTGGGAGATTAGCATACACATTAATGAAATTTCAATAAAAGTCCAAAGATGAAAAGTAATGATTTCATTAGTAGAATACAATTAACTTCCCCCACCCCACCCCGCCATCATAAAAGTCCTTCTGTAATGGAAATCCATTTCAGAAACACTGTCAAAGGGGCCCTCCTCTATATCAGTCTCTTGTCTTCTCTTACTGGTTACCTTTTCTATGCTGGTTACCTTTTCTATTTCTACTTTTATAGAAAGTAATGTTGTGGTCATTTGGTTTTTTGCTTTTTCAAATCACAGACTATGTTACATAATTTTTCATCATTATTTTGCTTGTTTCTGTATCTATTAAAGTGCATCTTTGCACTCCATTTCATTAAAAATCTAGTTTTTAAAAGTATATAGAACTGAAAAAAGGAGGCAGTAATCACAGATTTTCTTTTTCTGGTAGGAGTTTATTTCCATGAAGGCTTTTGCTTTTCAGTTTGCTTGTGTTTCTCTCAAGTCCTTCCATCTAGCTTATGCCTGCTCTGAGCTTCCAGCCAAGCTGTTATCCATTATTCATTAAGTCATCCTTCCTATGCCAAATTTTTTTTTTTTCAATTAGACCACATCTCCATGACTTAAATAAATGAGAGTTATATTGATAGCATATTACCCAATGCAAAAACACTGTCAGTGCAAAATGAAATTGGGAGGGTTTCCCTGGAAGAATGTTAAGTTATAAGAGGAAGTTTTATATGTAAAGAATAAACTTTTCAAAGATAAGCTTCTAACTCTTAGTAAAATATCAGCAGCTCTTAATTGTTCAACATTGCTCCGTTAATACCTCTGAAAGGACTTTTCATGAGTTTGTTTCAATTCTTCTTAAAAAGAGACAGACATTTTTACACCTCAGAAAAGCAGCTGCAGAAGTAATACTATGTTGGACTTGTCATGGCTTTTGATCTTAAGGTTACCACATAATGCAAGGTATTTTTGTTAACATGGATTTCTTATACACAAAATGTTAATCTATGCTTCACTTTAATTTGTGAATGCCATTTGATATTAGTTTGTTTTTATTTTTATTACTTGATTTACTATATTAGTTCTGAATAATGAATTTTTTTTATCAAGAACAATGAATAATGTAAACTACAATATTTCAATATACAAAGTATGTCATAATCATTTTCCAAACAGGGATACATAGTTTTTATGTGCACTTTCATCCATCAACACCTACAAAAGGGATTTTGTTCAACTCTATGGAAATACAAGAGAACCATATACTTAACTATATGAAAAATTGCACTGAAATAAACAGCCTACTTGTGCTTAAGGATATTTAAATTCAATTCATTTCAATTAAACTGAATTGAAATAAGGCAGAACACAATTATGAAACCTCCTAGATATGTCAAGTCATTTCCTCTCTGTTTTTATTCAGTTGTTTGCTTGTTTAGGTCTTTAAAACTCTTAGGCAGCCACAGACAAAAAGCCCATTTTGGGTAACAAGAAATATAAAGTGTAAAAACAGGTATCTTGACTTGAAATAAAGATTCCTGATGAAAGTAAGTTTCCTGCATATATAAAAATGTTTCGTTTAAAGGTTAGCTTTGATATTAACTGAGATTTTAACTTGCTGCATGTGTGCTTTATAGTGTCACATCATTGTATTTTCATGAAAGATGGAGATTCCTACTTCAGAAGAGTCAATAGATTTGAGGTTAAGATACTGAGACTAATACGGTGAATGTGGATTGCCATAATTTATGGTATTGGCTGTAAGTCCAGGCAGCAATAAGTAATTTTTTTTTTCAGTTTGGGGAAAAAAAAAAAACACAAAAAACAAGGTTTGTTTTCATGCAGAAGAAAAATGAATGACAAAAGCTCATCATTTTAATGAAATTGAAGTTTTGACTTCTAACCAGGAATAGAATGACATACTGTGATTCATAATGACCGATGAGAGACTGAGATGTGCTTCAAAATTAGACCAGAGGCCATATATCATGAATATAGAATTTTTGAGCATTTTTGGCAAGTTCAAGTAAATGAATAAACATAAAAGGTCCTGGCATAAACTGGCATTAATTAGCAGAGCACCAATGAGTTTAATAATATTTTTCTGATTTAACCCATCTGAAGACCTGGCCAAGGGTTTTGTACATGTTACAAGTACACTGAAGTGCTTTGTTCAATTTCTTTATTTTAGCATATTTCCTTAAGATTACGGTCATCACAAAGAATTGGGAATTTATTCAATTTCATCCTGAATTGCAATTAGGAGGCATTATTACATGCTAGCCATTCACAAAATCATATCTTCAAAGATGTAATTTTAACATGAAAATGTAAAAATGAAAGAAATGCTCAATTCTGTTACCACAGGTATGACCACAGCACTTTGAAGCACTGACATATACTTCCATAAATCCAGAATTAAAGGTTCAGAAATTTACTCCATTTATTAACTAATAAGTTGGTATTTCAAACATAGATCTTCTATAATTATTACATACTCTATCCTTTATATACTACTGAACTCTTTTACTATATAATATGTGCAGAGCTATTCTATTATATTGAGGTGAAACTTTTATCTGCTAAATGGGAAGGAGGTATTAAAAAGAGCCAATGTTTCAGTTACTTAATGGAAACTAATTTTTTAATAAGCTTGCTATGTATATTGGGAAGGTATGTAGAAGATAAAGTCATCATAAGGACAGTTTTTGGGAAGGGGAGTATCTCCTCTCAGCATGCCCCAGGTCGGTTCAGCTAAACATAGTCAAAACTGAACTTCTGAGATTTCTTCCAGAACCTTCTCTATTTTCAGGTACTGTTGTCCTCCTTGCCATTAAAATACAGATACTGCAAAAACACAAGGCTGGGGGAAACCTTAAAGTTCATCTAGTGTCTTATCCTATCCATAATTTCTATTTCGTTTATTTTCATCTTACTTTAAATATCAAGCATTTACCCACTGCAGTGTTCTAAATCTGCTCTTTAGTCTCTTGTCCCCTGAAAGCAATGCATTTCTTTCTTGTTCCAAGTCCCTACTCACTTTGACATGTCTGTCTTTACAAAAGGTATCTCATTTTTCCAACTTTGCTTCCTTTTATATTAGCACATAATAATATCAACTTTGCTTTCTGTTATATTAGCATATAATAGTAACAGACAATAACAGCACAGATATTAACACTTTCAAAACACATGCAAGAAGTTAAGTACTATAATATCACCAAAGATGTAAGGAAAGAACTCAAGTAGAGGTAAGAGCAATCAGTCATGGATTTTCACATCACTGGAAGATGTAAAATACTACATTTGTGAAGATAGCACAAGAATGTGGAAGAATAAAACAGACTTTCTAGTTCCACTCTACCATTGAGTATAACTTTGAGAACCAATTTGTCAACTTTTGTTTAAAACAGTTCCATGCTGATTCTGCTACAGTGAACTTTTCCTTTGAATTGATCTACACTATTGCAGTCTTCCTTTATATCCCCTTTCATTTCTTGTCATAGAAAACTGATAGTTATCATGACTTTAACAGAAGATATGCAGCCTAATCCACTGCAGACTGAAGTTTGTTAAACACTTTTCTTTGCCTAAAATGAGCTGGATTATGGCAGTATTGGTTTTCAAATAAAAATATTTGTGAAGGATTCAGAAACGTCAGGCTGAACACCGGACAGCCCCATATCATTTGTTCAATACATTCCATTATTGGTTATAGTTTCTGTTCTGTTTCCAGTTATTTGTCAGCTTTTGAAATGTTGAAATTAAGAAAGGAAAGTCATAATTTACTGGATTCTATACGATGCCTTCAAGTTCTGTCCTCAAAAAGATACTTCAGCTTTTCAGCCTTGCACAGTTCAAAAGTCTGCATGACTGAGAAAGAAAACCTCTCTCCGTAAGAAACGCTACAGATCATTGCTCTCTGTTTCGAAGTGCCTGTTTCAATAAAAAGAATTTGAAAAATTATATCAACTAGTAATTCAGGCACACTGCTTGTTATCAGACCCCCTTGTTATGGTAATGAATGCTCTTCTCAAACACTGATCAACTTCCTCCTTCCGGACCTGCTCTTAGATCCTGCTCATAAGGAGAGCTTGTGGATCATCACCATTTAGGGCTTATTAGAAAATCCACTTGAGCCCCTCGAGTTGAAGGATTCTCCTTATTAATCTTTGACTAATTTTGACCCCCAAAATTTGTCCGTTTTCTACGGTCTATGTATTGTAGACTCTAGGGTGGGTGTTAGTAGCCATCATGGAGATGATCATGTCTCTCTTTTTCCTCTGGGAAGGAAGATATTCATATATTAAAGTTCCACCATATAGACATATGTAAAAATAATACGTAAATCTCTCTACAGTAATATTCTGTTGGTTTTGCAGGTTTCAAATCAGTCCCATTTGTAACTAGCAACTTGTTCCTAAACTTCAGCTGAGAATAGAATAAAATAAAATGTTACCTCAAGTATCTCTAAAACTCTTCAGTGCCTGGCATTTTTTTTTTCTTCCCAATTAATTGAAAAGCCTATGTATGATTTAAAAGGTTTTCTAGCTGGTCCACACAACTGGCTATAAAACAAAAATATGTAATTTCAGACTGCTGAATCTAGCCAGTGAAGCTTGGCAATGTCTTGCTAACCTCATCCTGAAGTAATCACAGACAGAAAGAGAAATTCTAATTATTTTTAAGCAAAAATCACTTTCTTATCTACCCTGAAATACATTGATCTCTATCTAACTACCTATCTGTATGACCTATATGTATTTAGTTATTCTATTGTAGAGATCAGATATTCTAAACACATACCTTATGATTTAATTAACAAATCAGTGAGCACTGTAAAGCTGACCTTCACCACTTCATATGCAAAGAATTCTCTTTTTATAATTGCCCTTTTTAAACACACAATATGAGTCTATGTTATTAATCTGCAGAAGATATAAAGAACCTGTCAACTTGGGAAGGCCAGGGAAAACAGGAAAAAACAAGGCGCCTCACTACAGATCCTTTTGAAACTCCCAGGGCTTGGTCTCCAGACAGGCCATACTGTGAACACTGTTCGGTTATCAGTGCTGATGAATCGAAGAGTATGAATGTGTGATACAAGATACAACTTTTTGCCACTGATTACAGAAATTGATTTGCTGCAAATATGTTAGCTTGCAATTTTTTGCAATTTTGAACTCAGATTATTCATTGTTATTTCAACATCAATAGACACATAAGAGAAAGAAGACAGACTGTAGAGACAGACTGTAATAGGAGAGCTAGCCAGATCTCTGTGGCAGAACTGCTGAGATACCAGGTAGAGATCTAGAGGATATAAACAACGTGGAAACGACAGAAATGAAACAGTGATGGACTTAGGGTAATTTCAATTCCTCGAATGAGGTCAGAGTCAAAGAAGCAGCTTCTGCATCAAGCTGGAGAGCATCAGGTTTCTGAAGATTCTTTGAAAAAAGTAAAATTTTCAGGCAATTGAAATGTAGCTGGTAAACACAGTTTAGACTCACATCATTAGAAGACTCCTGATTATGTGAGAGAGATGGCTGATATACTGAACCAGTTTATATGGAAAAATAAACCTGAGGCCATGACAGTAGGATCTGAACTGTACAAAGTATTGATTATTCCAAAGTTAATCATTTATATAGGATTAATATAGTGACTCTAAGTGCTTTGTGTCTCTGAAACTTTGAGGAAGCAGGGAGGGAAAGTATCCAGGGGAAGATAGATCCAGTAGTCCTACCCACAGACAAATTATACCAAAAAATACTTATATATGAAGGTAAGAATTGAAAGCCATGCATGTCTCACTGTTATTACTTATTTTTGAAGAGCCTAAGAGAAGTCTAAGAAAAAATAAATCACAATAGGTAACTATTATCTGTGTTGCACACATGAAGGTTTGTTTATAACTCTGAGAATCATAGTATGTAAGCATTCATTTCTGATTTAGAATATCTGCTCTGCTGTGACACTGGCACCTGCACGATATTTACGGAAATAAACACAAGAGAATGCATCTTCCCTTCCTCTCACACAGTAGGGGTAGGCAAAGCAGAAAAAATCAAGCAGAACATTATTTAGAGAGACTAAGGCAGATGTCTGGATTTTCAAACTATTTTAGTGTACTGGAATACTACAGTGAAAGCAATAGCAACACAGAGAAAAAAAAATAGAAAAAATGATACATCAGTAGTTTCACCATCCAAGAAAAATAGTCTCATTCAAGAAAGCAAGCTCCTCCTACCATGATAAAAAAGCTGACAAGTCTGTCCTGGTTTTAGTTCCATTTTGAAGTACTTTATTTCATTGCATTTTTTTTTTTATGTGGAAGTTATGTGTCATATGCAGACCTAATGTCTTTGTTATCACTCAAAGTATGTTGAGAAATTCAAAATTAAAAGAATCCATTTTACCAGTTACATTGACAATAAAGTAGACAAAACTGCAAAGTCGACTGTAGTTTAGCTTACTTAAGGAAAATACCCCAAAAGGTTCTAGCAAATTTGGATTAGATCTGAGTTTTAAGAATGCTCACATGTCCTTTTAGTCCCCACTGGGTATCTAGAGAAAAGATGCAAATCAGAAAGAAAAACTCAGATTGTGAGTGAGGTACTGGCCAGCTACTGAAAGTTTATGACTTTGTATAGTGTCCCATAGTTGAAAGTTTATGGCTTTGCTTTAGAGTGACAGCTTGGGTAAGCATCTCCATTTTTCAGTAGTCCTGCTTATTAAAAAGATGGAAAGTAAAACCAAGTATCTTATTTCTCTTCTTTGTCTGGTCTCCTTAGCTAATACTTGAGCAAGTAATCACTATTGCTATGGATGCACATGATAGCTATGACCAACAGGATGCTGATTTTGGGTAGGAGTTGCCATATATTTTGTTACAGTAGGGAAAAGCAAAACTGAAAGCTGACTGAACACTCATTAAAACCTCATAAATAGATAGAGATGGGGAGATGGATAGAAAGAAAGGTAGTTTCGAATACTTTTTGATTCTAGACAGGGTTAGATCATGTTTTGAATGAAAGGGAAAAGGTGGCTTTTACATTATAACTAAACAGTATCTCCCATAACTGTTTCAATTTAACATATTCTTAATTTGCTGTATCACATGGTATATCAACTATTTCCTACTGAACCTGGCGGTGTTCTTGGAAAAGGAGAAGTGATACAGGTCAGAGAAATGAGAGGATATAACGCTGTTACATTTCTGTCATTCAGTTTTATAACAAGCCTCATGAGACAGTACTTCTGTCAGCAAATCCCGTCAAAATAAGACTCCTGAATAAATAACATGAAGTCTGTTCTGTGACATCTTGCCCAGGAAGAAATAAAATTCCCAATAAATTTAATTTACTCTTTGATTGTCTTGTACAGTCATGATATCCAGATGACCATGCAGATTGTCACTGCATTGGCAAAAGTTAAAAACAATACTTGTAAAACTTAAACTCAAAACTCTCTCATAAAGAAAACTGCAGGCAATTGGATAAGGTCATTAGCCTGTTAAATAAATCAGAAAACGATATTCTTTGTTAAGGTCAATCGACTAAACGGTTGGCAGTAAAAAATACACTGTTTCAAATTTATTTTCCCTCAAGTTTATTACATTCATCGTAACTAAAATAATAAGTTATAAAAACAGATCTGTTCAGACTTGGAGTTTATACTTCTTACCATAAAATATGTATTTCATGACTCACCTAAAGAGCCACAGAACTCACATAACTTCATAGAAATTAGGCTAATATACATCACTCTTTCATAAATTGTGTATTTCAGAGTACCCATGACAGTTAAGGTTTAAAGCCAACACCTGGTGCTGCACCACAACCCACATGGGGATCAGGGTTGTCCCACCGCCCCAGGGCCTAAGTAACCAAACCTGACCCCTCCCAGACAAACGTTTGTCTCACCTGTGTTTGAAGTCTGTTATTCTGCCTTGCTTCAGTCTTGCCCTCGCTAGACCAACCTGAGTTTTATCTGCCTTCACTGGATTTAAGTGCGTTCGTGCCAAGGTGTTGGCAGCAGGGGGCTGCTGGGGCAGGCTCCGTGAGGAGAGGCCGGTGCTGCCCCGTGCTGGACACAGCTGGTTTCAGCTGGTTTCAGCTGGTTTCAGCCGGCTCCAACAGACCCACCACAGGACACAGCTGAGCCCATCAGCCAAGATTGGGGTGCCTCTGGGAAAATATAATTTAAAAAGGGCAAAAACGCCACACAGCGGTGTGAGGAGGAAATGAGGGGAAAAAAAAAAAAAAAAAAAGAAGAAGAAGAGATGGTGTGATCCTGCAGACACCCCGGCCAGTGAAGACGGAGGAGAGGAGGTGCTCCAGGCGCCGGAGCAGAGATTCCCCTGCAGCCTGTGGGGAGGACAGCGGTGGAGCAGATACCCTCACTGCAGCCTGCGGAGAACCCCACACCAGAGCAAGTGGATATTTCCTGAAGGAACTGCAGCCCGTAGAGGAGCAGGGGAAAAGTGTGAGGAGAAGGAACGGTTACGGACTGACTGCAACCCCCATTCCGCTTCCCCCGTGCTGCTCGGGGCAGGGAGGTCGAGAGTCAGAGATGAAGGAGTGTCTTCGAGCCTGGGAAAAGGGGGTGAGGGTGGGGGGCAGGTGTTGCATTAATTGTCTTTGATTCTCACAATCCAAATCTATTTTAATTGGCAATAAATTAAATTTTGTCCAAGTCTAGACTGTTTTTCCCATGATGGTAATTGATAGGGGATTTCCCTGCCTTTATCTCAACCCACGAGTTTTTCTATCTTATTTCCTCCCCCCCGTCCCGTCGAGGAGGGGGAGTGAGAGAGTGGCTGGGGGGGGGAAGGGGGGGGGTGTCTGGCAGCTTGCCAAGGGCCACTGCCCACACTATAAAAAGATCAGAAAAGTGGGGGAGAAAAAAAAGAATCCCAAACCCCACAAGAAAAAATACTGCTTGATGCCTGGATTATGTCTTCATAATATATAGTTTGACAATTAAGCACATTTCAGGGAGAGCTTATGAGAAGAAATATATGGTTTCATTCTGTGCCTCACTGATAATGTTGATTTGTAAAGGTAGACTATGACTTCTGCTACATCTCCATCATTCCATAGTCCTGATACTATACTACTATTGCAAATCCATTGGTGCTGAAGGGACCAGCATACATAATATGGCCTTTATCTGTGAGGAAAGACTTGCTGAGAAAGTTACTTGGTTGTTCAAAACTATACAGTTTTGGAGCTGCTAATTTTTTGAAGGAAAGTGAGCAAATTTTGTATGGAAATCAAGGATTTTAGTGACTACGTAACTGTCCATACCTTTCTTACACAAAATCAACTTTCACAGCAGAACTGGCCTTTGGAAGGGCAAAAACATCATTCACATTAAATGTAGATACTGGGTTTTGAAAACGAAAAAATAATTATAAACTGCATTTTCTTTCCTTTTTTTCCCCCAAAATAAAGGCTTATGCTTGAGGGGTTTTCCTGTATATATATATATAAACTTTTTTAATACCAAACATCATCTAGGAGCCCAGGAGCCAAGCTTTTATTCCCAAGCCATCATAGCCAAGTTTCACAAGAGAATGCATTTGCACAATTTCAAAAAGAATGTTGTCAGAAATCGAAGCCTATGTAAGAATAAAACAAACTGCCCTTGTGAGAGGTTCTATTCTAGATGCACAGGTCAATTTTGACCTATAATTTCCATTTGTGCCAGTGCAGGATTCAGAGTTGTATTGGTTCTAATGGTTTCTGTAGGAAATGGCTTTAGGTTACAAAAATTGGTGTTCAAATTTTCTTTGTTTGGGGCTTTTATTTTATTTTATTTTTCAGATCAGTATTTTATTCCAGTCTATTTAGGATTTCAAACTGTGTACATCACTGTAATCATCTGAACCTGGTCCCCAAAGCCAAAAGTGCTTGCAGTCTCCTCAATCATTATCATTAAGGCATAGCTGTGAAACTACCAAAGCTTTGTTTTAATGAGCTACATTTCTTGTTCTAACAAAGCTCAGTCACAATTCTCATCTCAATCTTGTTAAAGCAGAAGAAACACAGTGCTGCTGAAGACTTTTATTTTCTCTTTTACTCCCTACTTTGTTCCCTATTACAAGTTTGTAAGGGCAAAATGCATTTTTTTAAATTTTACTGCATTGCAACATAAGGCCCAGTGACACTTACTCTGCAATCAGAAGCCAGGGCTGTATGCTCAGTTAGAATGAACTGGTGTAACTCTAGTAGCTTCACTGGACTGGTATAATTTCATAACAGATACGAAACCTCAGCGACAGCCACTAAGTTAGAAAACACAGTCGAGTCCAGCCAAAGCATCACTGACTTGTTTTCCCTTAAAAAACTGCAGATTGGAAACAAGTATTTTAGGTTAAAAAGGATTATTTTAATATAGCAATTTCCCTGAATGCAACTCATTAGACACACACAATTTATAATGACAATATCAAAATGTCTTCAATAAAGAAATAATATAGACCACCACAGTGAATTAATGCACTTGAATAAGAAATGTGCTGCTGCCTGCTGCACAGAACAATGGTTGGATTTGGCTGTAAGTGTCAGATCAAATCTCAGCTAGTAAAAGCGTTCACTTTTCTGATATGAACAGAGCAGACAAAGAAACTTTCTTGGAGAAGATACTTACCCCAAGGATAAATGGAGCTAGAGATTAAGACATTGAGGAGCGGGATACCACTGAGCAGATGCTAGGTGATGGCAGGACTTAGGGATGCTTATGGCAGAAATGCCTACTGCCAGCTGCAACCACCCTAATCACTGTGAGATAAGGTGCTAGAAACATGGGAAAATGTAAACAGGGGTAATCAGGAGTGAGAGAGAGAAATGGTTGGCTGTGGTTGGCTATATTGAAATAGGTGTTTAGGAATGACTGTCAGATTTAGAGCAGCAAGAAATGATTGAAAGTCACTGAGAATTTTCAAAAATATTTTAAACGGACAAAGGTCTGGATTCTTGGAATCACTGTGACAGAAGGATTTAGAAAATGATCTTTCACTGAATTATGAAGGTCTGTAATAGGACGTACTACCAATGACTGTATCATTTCTCAGGGCATATCTTCCAAATCTCATCTCTAATATAAAACAAGTCTGCTTATACTGGAATTTGTTTTGACAGTTCAACTATTCCTGCTTCCATTTACACTTCAATTTAAGGTCAAAATCCTTTTTTGATTTATCTCTTATGAATAGCCACACATAAATCACTCAGTAAAACACTGAAGATGCATCTTTAGGCCAAGGTTTGCATCACTGAATTTTGCTGAGGAACTTGAGACCAGAAGTGGACCCTGGGTGTTCTATGGACCATGAGCATCTGTGGGAGTGAAGACACATCCATCAGGGGACTCCCTCAGTTGATTCCCACTACACAATTCCATGAAGATACACCTTTTTTTCCATTCATTTGCAGTGTAACATTGGGCTTATTTGTGAGTCTGCAGAGAAAGAGGGGTGCCATTGCACTGTGCTGCCACTAGCTAGGTGAATCCCACTGTGAGACAGCACCTACATGCAGTGTTCCTGTCCCAGATCCTTTCAGCTTCAATTCAGTAATCAGAAGTATCTATTTGAGATTTCCTACAGTGCCTGAAAGTTCTCCACTGTGCTGACACGTTCCGTTCTGCACCTCTGATGGTGGAATTCAGGTCTAGCTTTAGGTGTCCATATGTAAGCATCGGCATGTACAGTAGATGTCTGGGTCTCTAATACCAGGCAGCATAACTTTGAGAGTGATTTAGCTCCTCTGCAAACAGGTGCCAGCACCGGTCAGCCAAGTGCTTAGGCATTGTTGCCTTGGGAATGTTTCTACTGCTCAACCTTGGGCACCTGGTTTCATCTGAGACTCTCTAGTGAATCCCAGCAGGCCTCTAGACACCTCTCCCAAGCAGGCATTTGGATGCAACTCCCTGCATCAGATCTGCCAGCCCCACAGATGTCTGCAGTGGATATCTGGGTAGCCTGGGTGTGTCAAATGACAGTAGACACATCTGCATGGGCAGTCATGCTCTAGATTTGCATTATTTGTAACACAGGTTAAACACATAAAGCACAGTTGGAGGTCACAGTTTAGGTATCTTGATCATTAACCAAATCCCAGTCCTGGATCTAGGCACATCAGAAGCCAAGTAAGCCTGAAGTCCAATTAATGTCAACGGGAAAAGAAAATAAAGAATAAAGAGCAGGTATAAATTAAATCTTCAACTAGTCCTTCCTTTGAGGAAGGTGTCTATAATCAAATACATACTATATAGCCCAAACTGAGTAGATACAGCACTTTTAGATATTTTTCAGGAGGTGTCAGCAGGTCTAATTTTGAAAGGGCAGGTCAGACTGTAATGGTACAGCTAAGCTTTTATTTCCTCCATAAGAAGGTTAATACAGTTTTAAAAGGTAAGAAAAGAAAGAACATGCTGTAACCTTTTATCCTTGTCTTTAATCTGACACTAACAAAAACCGAGGAAATGCAGCCTGCCACCTCCTCTCACATCACCACACACTGCTGTGTGCCTGGAGTTCCCAGAAAGCGGTATCAGTTGCAGACACATGCAGATGGGTGGACAGATGCTCCCAGGGGACAGACATACACACCAGTCCCCTCACACTGCACAGGAAATAAGAATTTAACTCTCAGGAGAGCAGTGACATGGAAAGAAGGAAAAAAAGGTTGCTCTCCCGTGATTTAAATATCCATTGATACTGTCAATGCTGTTAACGGTCCAGCTATTGGGACTGAAGTCTTCGTTGTGCCCAAAAAATCCTACTTAGGGCAACTGCAGAGTTCTGCTGCTCCAGTAGTAATATTGCCAACATGATCCCGCCTGTATCTCCTCAGGAAAATTATCCCATCTGCGTGGTGACATAGGAGATAAGCACGTTTCTCCTATGGAGACATCACTGCTGGGCTGGGGATGGGGAGAGAATACCTGGTGGGTGGGAGAAAGAAGCTACTTTTCATTGGCAAAATGATTGTTTCTGTAGGCCATTTGGTATATATCGGGACTAGAATTTCCGTCAGGATGAAGCTATCGAATACTAAAGAGAAAAAAATAAAAGGCTCTTCAAATGGTTTAAGGCTGGGAAAAGCTTGCTATGTTTGAAGGAGCTCCCTTTAAGTCAAACTATACTGCTGATTACGGCAGGGGTCCTGGGATGGAGTAGCATGGTTTTATGGGGTTTGAAGGCAGGCATGATTTGCAGGCAAAGCAGCAAGGGGAGATCTAACTCACAGATAATTACTGCTTTTATAGTTTTTTCCCCCAGTTGAGTGCTTTTAAAAAAAATAGTGCCACAAATTTCAATGATTATTTTACACAAATTCTAACCTTATTAAACCTTTAGTTAAATGACAATTAGAAGACTGTATACAGTAATGCAACCTGCTGACTGGACTCCTGCCCTGACAGCCCACACCTGGAAATAAAAAAGCAGACAGAGATACTGCTAGGCACATGGGGAAGTATTAGCAGATACATTTCTAGCCAAAAAACATGAAGCTGTCTCCCACCATGCTTATTAGCATGTTCTCTAGTTCTTGCCTGTCAGAGAACAGTGGCTTTTTATTGCTGTCTACTGGACCTGGGCATATCTGTGTTTAAAAATATAACTACAGGCTGATAATACTGAGAGAAATAAAAACAAAGCAAAGATTCAATTAGGAGACTCCAGGAATATTTAGGAAACCTTACTATGTAGTATTTATTTGGCCTGCTTAACCTTCATTCTTTTACATAAATGCTAGCTAAAATATAGAAAACTCATGAATATGTAGGAAGGATTCATAAAATTATTCTAAGAAAAAATAGTTTCAGCAACTATCTTCCTGTGACTTGTCTGTACTTGCTCAGTAGGATAACGGAAAACAAAAGTCCATCTTACCCAAGCTTTTGACAATTTCATTCTTCTGCTTAGAAAGATCCCAGCTGACTGACAGTACAGGATTTGTGAAATATTTGAAATGCCATAGTTCTTACCAACTCAGGCACTAAAAAGAAGCACTTTTACAGTATGAACAAAATTAGAGCTAAGAAATTTTCTTTTTAATTTCTATAATCATCTTGAGTATTGTAAAAATCAGAAAGAGCAAATAAAATCGTCAGACTTAAGCTTTCATTTTTCTAGAATTCCAAATGAGGATATGAAGTCAATGCCAATCAGGCAAACGGGATGAGGTAACTGCTTAGAGAGAGCAAATAATTTACTACAGTAGCTGAGAAGGTTTCCATTTTTAAAAGCCTAGAAGTTTAACACACCAGTCTTAATGTTGAAAAATGTGGCTGATTCCTTTTATCAAAGCATAATACATATTTTATATCCCTGCCAATTGTAACTAGACCATATACCATACATACTGGCCATTCCCGGTCACATTCTTGTGATTGCACATACTTGAAGAAGGATAAACATAGACATAAGCAATGCCATGAAAACAGAAGTATTAAGTTCTGTTTTTTTCAGTAATACAATCTGTGTGAAAAAGACACATTTTCTCCAGCAGTCCCTAATAAACTGACTGCAGTGTATTTCAGCAGGTAAACAATATGTCACAAGTTCTCAGCTACAAGAAAGAATTTATTGAAATTTCAGAGACATAAAAAATACTTTTTATTCTTATTACGATATTTTCTCATTCCACTATCTGCATGTAACAGTTTTAAAAACTAACTTCATTACAGACAGAGATAGAAGCAAATTAAAGGATATATAACTGATAGCAAAAAGACAACTCCAGTCTGGCAGAGCTTCCAGTCTCAGGTCTGAGGCTACTGCCAATGAGGCTCAAACTTTACAGAGCTTCTGGTACCCTTTCTGTCAGATTTGTTCTTCTGTATAAGTCCTTCTATTTGTTTCCACATCCAGAAGCAGTCAGAGCCAAGACTAGACGTACCACAGTGTCATCTGTCTCCCTGTGCCACTACCTTGAAAGGTTTTTGCAGATACATGTAGATTTTAGAAAATTACAGGTGTTATTTATTTGTCAGTATTGGGTTTACATGGCAATGTTTTGGTAGTGAGGGGGCTGCAGGGATGGCCTCTCTGAGGTTCCAGCCAGCTCCAGCGGTCCCACCACTGGCCAAAGCTGAGCCCATCAGTGACACTGGTAGTGCCTCTGCGATAACATATTTAAGAAAGGGTAAAAACCACTGCACAACAGCTGTGAGAAAGAGGAGTGAGAAAATGTGAGAGAAACAGCCCTGAAGACACCAAGGTTGGTGAAGAAGGATGAGGAGGAGGTGCTCCAGGCGCGGGTGCAGAGACTCCCCTGCAGCCAGTGGAGGAGACGATGGGGAAGCCATTTGTACCCCTGCAGCCCATGGAGGACCGCATCAGAGACCACTGAGAAAATACCACCATGGGAAGTATCACTCTTACACGTGCTGTTTCTTACATTGCAGTTCTGAACATTTACTGGCTACTGCTGGAGACAGCGTACAGACTTACATGGACCTTAGGTGTAGCAGAGTGTTCACTTTTGACCTTATTCTGCTAAGGAAAGTGAGTTCTCAGAAGTCTTAGAAGTCTTAGTGTTTTCAGAAGTCTTAGACCTCAAACAGAAGTGATAAGGTAAAGGTAGAAATTTCCATGCAAGTTTCTTTGGGATGCACTGTGTAGAAGGTTTGGGGAAAAGATTTTTGGCTTTAAGAACTGCTAAAATAGTTATCTGCAAGTAAATTAGATCTGATTTCTGAAAGATGCCATTTAAATAATTTTTAAACTGTTTAAGTAAGCGGTAACTCTGAAGTGCTCGACACCCTTAACAGACTCTGATATCCACTATCAGAACTAAAAACGCTCAGTACAGGCTCAATCCAGAAATAAAAACACTTATTTGAAACATTTCTTATACCAGAATATAGTAAGGACTTTTTATATGACTCTCTAGGTTTTAATAGATGGACATTAGAGACCTTAATGTAGCAGAATATTATAATAAAACAAGATGGGTACTAATATAAATGTACATTAACTCATTTGCTAATGATCAACATCAGCCATAGGGAAAGCTGCCAGCGGTTTCATGTCCTTTCATCAAAAGGGAGACAGAGCCTATTTAAATGTTTTAATTGTTGGGAAAGAAATGGATTTGCTTTTATCCAATCAATATTGCTTTGACCAAGAATCAATTAAACTGACAAGGCTTCTCTTACTGAAGTAAGTAGGGGCTTTAATTAAATTCCATTCTATAGTTTAAGCTAGGCATAGGAAGAGAAGGAGCATGTAAAGGCTACCTTTTATTTGCTGTGTATATTTGTGGCATGGTTTTAGGAGCAAATGATAAATTAAACTGCAGATACATTAACATTTTACTTTATATCATACTATACAACAAAAGAAAATCACAGGTATATACTGGTCGCATCTATTACAATATGTATTTCTATTTTGAATTAGCACAAAGTGGAATGCTCTGCATGATCTTTTATATTACAGTGACACAGTATGTAAAAGGGCAACCTTCTCCTATTTCCTCAGAAACCATCATTAGTACTAAACAGACTCTCTTTGCCTATTTCTTTAGAAGATCACTGCACAAAAATGAGACACTGCAGAATAACAATGGGTTCCATTTAATTGGTGCAACCCTTCCCCCTGCCTATCAGCAGCACAACTCAATATTCACTCTGAGGCAAAGGAGTTATTAAAGCATTTCAAGTGATATTTTCAAAGGGAATTTTCCTTTTTTCTTATTACCTCTTCAAATCTGAATCACTGGGTGAGAAGGGAGGCCAAGGGGATGAAAAAAAAAACCTTAATTCGTAGGAAATTATTGAAAATGATGTCATGAAATCAAACAGTACTTTGGTGTAAAAAATCTTCAGAAGAGAAAATACATTTTAAGCAAAGGACCTAGAATACAAAGTCTTTCTGCAAATGGTAACACCCCAGATCACTTAGCCTGGAGCTTCTATCATTTCAGTCTCCTGATGTGGTGCTATTCCAGTTTATTTTCCTCAGGCTGCTTTGCTCACTAAGGCAAGTAATTAGAGTAGCAAATAATAGAGCCAGAGTCCCAAATTAACTTTCAGTATTATCATCTTGTTGCTAGTGGCTAAGACAATGCTAACATTGGTAAATCTATACACCTTCCTGCTAAACAGCTATTAAAATAAATGATTTAGTAAAAATCATCTTCAGCTTCCTTGTTCTAAAATATGCCCTTTTTGTGCAAACTAAATAGCACGCTAAGTGATTAGCAGGTTCCTTTGGTTAAATAGTCTTCTTAATTGCTCAGTGGTTCAGTCCTGTGTTTCACCTACAGCATCTCTTATGTCATTAAGCGTCTCCAACTTGTGGCATGGTGGCAAGTTTTCTTTGACATTAATAGTTTTCAAAGATTAGCTGGTTATTCTTAATGTGCTGGGCACATTAGCAAAAAATAAGATCCTTTTTGACTTAAAGTGTATTTTCTTTTTTCCTCAGAGTGTGATGGAAATTACAATTCTCAAGAACTAGTTCAGTGTTTTCCTGTGTAAGAGATTTTTCTGCTACTGAATAGATTTTTTCAAAATCAAGACATAATTCATTGGTTGGATAAAAAAACCCATATATATGTGTACATTATATTTAATGTTTTATATGATATCACTTTATACAATATACTATTTCATATATGCAAATGATTTAAACTGAACCAAAAATGTTATCAACATGATCTTTAATTTCAGTTTCATAGTTGAGTTGAAACTTTCACTTTTTATTCTGCTTTACAGCATCTACAAATTCTGAAATGTTGAAATTTCCTACAGAGTAATTACATTTACTGAACATCTTTAAGTGATTGCAACAGCTGTGGGTAATTGTTCAAATTATGGCTGGTATTTATGGCCAAGGTATAATCCTTCTATACTTTCAAAACAACAAATAATCTTCTGGAAAAATATAAAGACAAAAAAAAAAACACCCTGCAAAAATAGACTTCATGCTTACCTCAGCTCTGTTCACAAAGTTATAGCAATGTAACACCCATAGTACTGGGTACAGTATTCATGCTGTATGGTAATGCTAAACTTATGTAATTCCCTTTCAAAATTAGTTTTAAATTTGGGTACACTCCTGATTTTTTACCATGGCTATGAAAATAAAAGGTTTTCTTGTGCCTCAGCAGTTTTGATACAGGTTTTCATGAAATTTGCAAATACTGAGCTTCTCAATGTATTTCTGTAACTGTCTGAATGTGATATAAGAGTAAAGCTGATATCACCTACTTCTTCTAATCGGTGGAGAAGTTCAAACTGCTACTAAATCACAGTGGTGTAAGCAACCATACTCCACAAAATGTTCGTGAACTGCTACATAGACCCCATTGAGCTATTGACTTTCTTATGAAGAGTTAAATACTTTGTCATTAATCATAATGGCCATGGCATGGGTTTTAAACCCAGAAGAAATCATTACATGAAGTAGTCTGTAATATATTTCCAGAGGAATGATCTGTCATGCCCTAAGCAGATTTGGTCAAATTCTGCTCAAACTCTGAATATCTAGTTTTGAATTGATAACTTGCCAGTTACTTCTCCAAGCAGTGAATAATAGCCACGATGAAGCACTTCTTTCTATCTACAGCGCCTTTGTGCTGACAGCAAGGTAGCAGCTTCTTTGGCACCTTTTGAAAGATTTTCTCATTTTATGAATGATTTGCTGTACACCGATCATAAGCTGTTTTGGAAAACATGGCATTTTAGGATTTATGCAGAACTGAACTTCTTTTTAGTACCCTTATTAATCTTCCCAGGAGTGCACAAACACAACAGAATGTCTGTTGTAATAGCAGCCTAGTGTCTTTCCATTTTCTAGCCTATTTTCTAATAATGGACTAAAAGGAAGCATTGATGAGTATGTATCATATAGCTCATACTAGAGAAGATAATATTTTTTAACGGAAATGCTGAATTATTTAATCTTAAATGTTGTATAAAGACAACTCTATTCCAACAAGACTGCAACAAAGTGCTTAAAAAATACTGAAGAAGCTGCTTTCCACATTTTTGGAATTTTTTTTTCTTTTTGAAGGAAATTGTTTTGAGCATATAGTTATCTCTTTAAGAATTAAAAATTGAATGAAGAAGTAAATCTTTTAATTTCACTATTTTGATCATCTTGTCAAATATGCTTTTCATAATTTTGTTTTATAGGAAAGGTAAAAATTGCATTTAAGTGTTATTTCAGAACAAACCATTTCAGAACTGTAGCTATTTTCACATAATTAACAACCCGTGTTCCAACATTTCTCTCTTCCTTTAACATTATAGAAAATTGCTTCCTTCCTACAGCAATTTGTACTTATGTTGAATAATAAAAAATTTTGAAAGTCTTATGATATTTTGTAACAGCTGAATAAACATTCTCTTTTTCCCTCAAAGAAGTCAGTAAAATGTCAGTATCATGCAAAAGGAAATTTCTTTGGTTTCCTGATATGCAAAGTTCATAAGAGAATCATCATCTTTTACTACCTCCCTCTCCAGCAACAACCTGCAATATCCAGTTTACAGTCTTTAGGCTCCTGTGTTAAAGGGCAGGTTTTTCCTACCACAGCCATAATACAGTTGTATGGACAGTTCTGGGTTCTGGTTTTCAGAGTAGTTTTCCTTCCAGACTCTTCCTTTGAAAACGAGGAAATGAGCAACCAATGAAGTCAGCTCCACCAACGGTAGCTAGTTTTTAAATGGGTCAGGGCCACTGTCAGGACAGGATCAGTACAAATGAGCATAGATTTTTTCTTTCTTCTTACATCTATTTAATAACACCAGTTCTACAAAGAACTTTGCAAGGAATCATAGAATCATAGAATGGTTTGAGTTGGAAGGGACCTTTAAAGGTCATCTAGTCCAACCGCCCTACAATGAGCAGGGACATCTTTTACTAGATCGGGTTGCTCAGAGCCCCATCCAAAGGAAAAAACCCTGTTTGGCTAGTACATGCTCTGTGACATTGCATTTAATTAACATCATGTTACACTTATTTTGGAGCAGTCATAATTTATTTTAGTAATTAGAGAATCAAGATTTCATGCTTTTATTTGACTGCTACTTTCATTTCAATAACTCATATTTAAATACGTTGTCAACCATATTAGACAGAGCTAGCCAGGGAGATGGTAAACATGCTGTCATTATGGCATGGATGATATCACAAACTTTACAAAGGTTAGATGGGCCAAGGCATTGCTCTCCTCATGCATGACAGAGATCTCAGAGAACTGGGGAATTGTGAAGGTTGGATTACCTGTCGTGCAACCTGGACTATCAGGCAGTGATGCATGGAAATACATGCCTTTGCAAAAATTACCCATTACATATGTGCTTTTCTGTCTAACTCGGCCCACTAGAGATTGGTGCACAGTCTTACCACATGCAGACATTTTTCAAGCATAGACCTAGCAGTGAAGAAGCATTCTTATTAAAAAAGCCTATTCCCACTTGATGGGAGCACTGTCTAAAGCAGGTCACCACTCATTCATACTTTCTGAATTCTATTCCCCAGATTATGAATCGTTTTGTCATGACTTAATTATTTTGATAGATGTCTATAAAGCTTCTAGAACAATAAGCATATTTAACAGGGCCGAAGAAAACATCAGCATTCTTTCTGAGAAGGGAGGCCGTGGAATCAACCTAAATACTTTCAGATTCAAGGTTAACTAAGACCACAGAGTGCTGCTTCAGCACAGTTGATGGCTTGCATCTTTTGGACATGGGAAAAAAATCAGGATTTAAGTGTTACATGAAATTTAGCTGGTGAACCACTTATACCCTTTTTGAGGGTTTTTTTTTTTAGGATTTGAAGACTCTGTTTTTTTGGCTTTCTGTATTAAACACTTGGTGTATTTGTCAGTGCTTCCTGTCTAGCAGTAGAATTTTCTGTCATAAAGTAACTGATACCGGGAGAGAATCTGTATCTACATTCTGTAGATACAGCCTTTTTTAACCAGTTTATAGGGTATAATTGCTGGGGTTAGCAAAGTTACCCACAGATCTTCAGTTAGGAAAAGAGTGTTGCAGCATACCATATTCAAATTAAAATAACAATCTAACACACAAAAAAACCCCTCTATTCTTTTTCCCTCTAACATCAGCTAGAACATAATCTGCTCACGCCATTGCTCCCCATTCAAGCACCAATTTCACATAGACCAAATCTTAATTTTCCCCTTTTTCTCAGATACCATATGACATATGATTTTCCCCATCATTAGCATTGAGTTTGATAGCTTACTAGATTGCATCATGATGTTCTTTTAATTGGATGGTTACGTATGTGCCTCAGGCAAGTTACTATGCTAACATCTGATGATTTAGCAAACTGATCTGATTTTATTTATTTATTTTACTTCTGGCTGAAACATTTTCTAGTTTCAGTGTTCAAAGTGTAATGCCTTTGTGAAAGCAGTCTAGATTCAGAACTTCTGGGTATTTGCATTAGTGGTAGTGAGGGATGCCTTGAGTCATGGGAAAACAATATGAGTTTTTTGAATGTACATGCTTAACTGTTGTGCTAGGTCCCTAACTTTAAAAAGCCCAGCTTAAATATTTATGACATGTTATTGTTAATTTTGAATTGAGTAATGACTGATTATCTTTTATAGAGAAATCTGCAAGATCTGCAGTCAGGTTTCTATGCTGAGTTGCAGGGTTGTAGATGTTGGTTCAGCTCTCCTGGGCCAAGGGGTTCAAAGTACACTAAAATTTTTCAAATGAGAATTTAATTGAAATTATAACCAAGATGTGGGGGATAGTTCGCATGGGGTTAATGCAGTTAGAAAATAGTGATTTAGGATGATGGGTTCAGAGCTTATAATAAATAATAATTTTCTGGATTTATGTGGCATTTGCTTGTAAACTCTACAGGTCTCCACATCCAGACTGTGCATGTACAACTTGTATTGAATGTGGTTTTTTACCTTTCAGCTCTCAAGACATAGGATACTCCAAAACAAGTCTGCTGTTGGGCTTTTTTTTACCCCTGGCCCCTTAAGGAACAAATTTCCACAGTAAAGTCTGAAGGCAATACAATGGGTATAGATGTATAAAGAGACCTAATATCATGCCACAATGAGAAAAAAGTTATTGTGTCCACATTTCAAATTGTGACATGAACGTTCTGTAAACACATTTTTTGACATAAGCAGAAATTTTCAGTAATATCAGCCAAAAATGAATCTATAACCTTTTGACTAGAAGAAAAACTCCACTAACTCAGTCCCTGTGAGGATAAAAATTGCTGGATTAATAATATTAAGTGTTGTTTGATTTGAATGAATAATTATTTTGTGCCAATATATTACCGCTTACATAGACATTTCACCTATGCTCTTCTTTATTTCATTTGATTATAATTCTTTCCCCATAGACAAACCTGTCTATGAGGCAAATACGCTTGACTGATTAGTAGCGAATATTTAGATAAGGTACCAATGGTTGGAAGGCAACTGCAATATTCAGCAATTATATGTACAATACACCATGTCCCAGTGGGATTCCTGCTGAGAAAGTGCTTTGCATTGTGTAGAAACAATCAAGGACAGAAAAGAGCCACAAATATTCACGTTAGGCAGTTTAATATTGGAGACTATTTCACAGGATAAGTTTAAAATAATAGATAACAGTGGAGTAAGAACTCTGGGAAGAACCTGAGACAGCTATTTCCTGAGAAACAGAGACCTGCAATTAATGGCATCTGTTACTTCTGCTCTACTGGTTCCATATTGTTTCCTCTCCCCAGACCTGAAGGAGAAAAATAAAGCCTTTCTAGCCAGAATGGAAACAAACTCTTTAGCTTAAGTCAATAATAGAAATCCTGCTTATTCCAAGTTCAGGTTACTTGGCCCTCTGATATAGCATAACAAAACATTAAGTAGCACATTTTCAAAGAAAAACCTTGTATCTGGGCCATGCAGTGTGAAGCATCAAGGAAATGACAGATTTTAGCCACCTAAATTAGAGAGAAAATTAATCCCTTGAAAAGGGCTTGTCTGGACTCTATTATTGCCGTTATGAAAGGCACATTTAGTGAAAGAAATAAATTGGTTATTACTCATACATTAGTGATCAGCACAGACTCAACGTAAAACACAGTTGTTAAACAGAAAACAAGTTCTGCAGAGGGTATTGGGTTGATGACCCCATTACAGCTAATGACCTTGAACACCATTCAGAGTTAGTTTAACGCTCCAAAACCTGTCAGGCACTGCTCTGTTTTTTAGTTAATTAACTCTCAACACTCTTATATGCCATAGTGTAAAAGATAAGAATAAAAATCTCAAGACTGCTTAAATTGAAACAGTTTTCATTTATTTCAATATCTCTTATGGACACTGGATTTAGAAATCTCAGCTAAGATATTTGAAATATCCATGTGAAATGGAATATTTAATTTTATGATGACACATAGAATTCACTTTGAGGGCACAGTGATTACTTACAGTTCAATAAATATCCCAGCATCTCTGTATGATTAAGGTATGGTTATGACCTGGTTTTGGCTGGGATAGAGTTAATTTTCTTTCTAGTAGCTGGTATAGTGCTGTGTTTTGGATTTAGGATGAGAATAATGTTGATAACACACTGATGTTTTCGTTACTGCTGAGCAGCGCTTACACAGAGTCAAGGCCTTTTCTGCTCCTCACACCACCCCACCAGTGAGTAGGCTGGGGGTGCACAAGGAGTTGGGAGGGGACACAGCAGGGACAGCTGACCCCAACTCACCAAAGCGATATTCCATATGATGTCATGCTCAGTATATAAACTAGGGGAAAAGCTGGCTGGGGGTCTGCTGCTTGAGAACTGGCTGAGCATTGGTCAGTGAGTGGTGAGCAATTACATTGTGCATCACTTGTTTTGTATATTCTTTTATCATTATTATTTTCCCTTTCTTTTCTCTCCTACTAAATTGTCTTTATCTAAACCCATGAGTTTTACCTTTTTTTCTGATTCTTTTCCCCATCCCACTAGGGGGGAGTGAGCGAATGGCTGTGTAGTGTTTAGCTGCCTGCTGGGTTAAACCACAACAGGTTAACTGTGAACATTTCTCCTTGTTTGCTTGTAAATTCTTTTCTGTCTACCATCTATTTATTCTTTCTAAAGTTCTGTCTTCTCTGCAGTTTCAGCTAAAAGTTTTGCTCGAGAGTGCCCTTAATCTGGTTCCCGAACACACGCCAAAAAGCTAGCTTTAATTCCATAATAGCTGCAATTTATGTTAACTTGACTATCTTGGGAGCTGGGCTGAATCTTTAGTGCTGCAGTGAAAGGCAGAAGCTGAAATTACAATTCCTGGGGTGCCGAACCTAATAATTTTGTTCTGCTCATTCAGCCAAGTTCTACTCATGCAACCTGACTACATAGTGGAGCTGGCCAAGTAGCAGCCTAGATCTGGCCCGGGGGATGAGTTAACCTATGTCCCTGAAACAGAACAGCAAAACTTGCAGGTTGGAAGTGGAAGAAGAGATCCATCAGAATTCCTACCCTGTTGAAATTGCTCCCAAGGAAGAAGAAAAAGAAAGCAAGAGAAGAGATAGGATGTGATAGGAGTGTGTCGTGGTTTAACCTGGCAGGCAGCCAAATACCGCGCAGCCGCTCACTCACTCCTTCCCCCCCAAGTGGGATGGGGAGAGAATCGGAAGGGTAAGAGTGAGAAAAACTCGTGGGTTGAGATAAAGACAGTTTAATAAAACAGAAAAGGGAAAATAATAATAATAATGATAGAATATACAAAATGAGTGATGCACAATGCAATTGCTCACCACCCGCCGTGACTGATAACCAAGTAGCGATCGCTATTTCCTGGAACACGCCTACTATTCATATACTGAGCATGACGTCACATGGTATGGAATACCCCATGAGCCAGCTGGGCTGGCTGTCCTGACTATGTTCCCTCCCATCTTGTGTACCTAGCTCAGTCAGTAGGCACGGGAGCTGTCCTTGGACTAGGAGTGTACTTAGCAACAACTGAAAACATCAATGTGTTATCATCATTCTTCTCATACTAAATCCAAAACACAGCACTAGGAAGAAATTTAACTCTATCCCAGCCGAAACCAAGACAGAGTGTCACAGAGCATGTGGCAGTACTGGAATCTCCACACGCCACTGGAGAATTGTAGTGCTATTGTCCTTGTGTGATTAAAAATAGGGGGACAAATTGTAGCGGGGCGGAGAGAGGAAGAAAGAAAGTGCTGAGATAGTCTACTTAATCAAGGACTAGTGCAAGGTGCTGAAAGCCATTTGCTTCTTGTACACATTGTAACAAGGATTGCATAAAGGCATACAAAGCCAGTAGACAGATGGGTGGACTGAAGTAACTGTGGTCAATACTAAACTTTTCATAGCATCACAAAGCATTAGACTTCATCACCATTATGTTCATCTCTAAATGGAAAGTTGTGTTGCTTTAAATCAGCACAATTGCCCCAATCCCAATTGTATAGATACTTACTGGTATAAGCAGGCTAACAGAAATATTACTTACAGGAAGATTCTGTAATAAACACTCTTCTGTCAAATACATGTAAGTGCATGTTAAGGATTTTACCATTAGGAAGAGGGCCAAAGGGTGGGAACTGGTCTGGCTGGGACAAGATTGTGGAGAGCATATATTAATGGGCTTACTTTTTGCGTAGAGATATTGGGGGAACTTAAGGCCAGATGGGGGCCTGGTATGAGGGGCCAGGGACATAAAGAAATAAAGGAAATGTAATGTGAACATAAGGGACATTAGAGTGCAGAAATGGAGGGGTAGGATGAAGGGATAAGGAACACTGATAGAATGAACATAGTTATAGGAAGAAGGATTTAATGGAGCTGTATAGTTCATCCTCCACTCAATAACATTCAGTAACTCTTAAGTCGTCCACCATGACTTTGTCTGGATTACAGTTTAGCTATACCATGGATGAAGAGGGCAGCCAACATCAATCCTTGCAGGGTTTATTAGCTGACATGTGAATAATGCGTGATGCCAGATGAACACAGTCATGTCACTTTCCAAGGCCAAAAGTTAATCTAGAGAGCATAGGTTTGCATGGAATTGATTTGGTTTTTTGTTTTGCTGATGCTTGATGGCAGTGATATATTCATATGCTTGAATATCTTCTCATACTCCGTTATGAACATTTTTCCTTTCATAGGGCTATCTCAGACTCCCTTGCCCAAAAAATGGAGCACAGATTATCTAGTATACTGCAGTGCATTTTTCTTACTCTGAAGTAGCCAGCTTGGAAAAAACATCCCTCAAAAATCCTAAAATTGGCCAACACTAATAGACAGCTGTGTTTTACAGTGTAGTCAAACTCTTTCAGTTTTAAATATGAGCTGCTTAAATAAGAGGAATTTAGCTGTAATTTACTCCCACAGCATGACACAGCCTTTTAAAATCTTTATTGTCATCTTCCACCAATGCCACAACTTGCATTACTTGTAAATGGGGCTTTTCCAAATTGAAAGAAGTAGTATTAAAAATAGCCATTTTGCCAGTTCAGGCAGGTCCCCTCTCAAGACCCCACCACTAGACATATCCCTGTATTACTTGCATACAGTTAACATACAGTACATACACTTGCATACAGTACAAAGGCCAGAATTCTTCTGTATTACTCTTGACAGTAATCCTTTTTAAACTGGTATGAGTGAGCTAGGAACTTAGGCTGCAGCCATATTATTCTTATCTCTAAGCAAAGACATATTAACTACCTAGGCAGTAAACACAAATGAGCAGAAAGTTCAAGCTTCATCTTATTCAAAGCAAATTATTAGTTCCACATTTTCTGTGAAATTTTGATGATGACAGTGAAGTACTGTCACAGATAAGTATCATGTAGTGATGCTAGTTTGTACTGAGTCAACCTAAAGGAATACCGTCAATCTAAAAGTCCCTATTCTGTGTTATTTTTTTAAAGTATTCTATTGTTACATGCAACTTCTTATATTGCTAGTATTGCATGAGATTGGAAAAGAAAAAATTCCCTATTCAGCTTTGCTGCAGACTGTACAAACTCCTTTTATTATATAGTGTTTGTCAGTGCTGTCTTCTGTCTGTGGTTTTCTCTATTGTTTGTGTGGCTCTTTAAAAAGACGGAGAAACACATGAAAATGAAACACCAAAAACTGTATGAGCTATCTGTCTGCTTATGATTCCTGACTCTATTAGAGCTTGCATCTCATAGAAGTCAGCCTGAAGTCTGGCATCATTTCCATGGACTGTTTGTGCATTTTGTATTAGGTTACTGGGTAAAACAAGAGCTGATGTTGAGACCAATGTTTTGGTCTGCTGTCTGCTAGCTGGCTGCCTTAACCATTTAGCTAAAGAGTCAAGTTTCCAGCTGTTTGTCCTCCTTTTGTCCTCCAGCGTCTTCTGTTGTCTCTCACACAGAGGTTCAGATTGAAGAAAAGATGAAGGAGGTGCCTAAGCCTAGGAGTAGTAAGCTTCCAGAAGCTATTTTACCTTTCAGGTTAAGAAAAGCCTTAAGTCTCAAGTCTCCTATTTAGAGATTTTATCTTTGGACTTTAAGCAAAAAGTATACAGTGGTATCAATGCCGCCTCCTTTTCTGGTACTTTTAAATAAAAATGATGGTGATACTGTATCAGGTAGTGAACTTAATTATGCCAGTATGAGATAGGCATGTAAAACCTATCAAAGACATTTACATAAAGGCCTTGTAACAAATACTGCATCCGTCAAAGGACTTAAAATCTGAGATATTTGTGAATGAGCTTTGAAGGAAATATGTGCAGAATAGTTAACTTGACAGATTCTTGGATAACTACAGTAGCAGAACTTTAAGTACCTATGCAAATGCTATAGCAGAAATGGATGAGCTACAGAGTCTCAGATAGTTAAATCTTCTGTGGATTTTTTGTCTTGGACTCAATTGACAAAATCTTAAACAAATACCACATTGTACTTCATATTTTTCTCGAAGTCTCAGACTTAACTCTATGTCTGTATTGAAAACTTAGTTCTTGTGAGCTTTTTGATTAGCTTTGGCTGGGTAGGTATATTCCTGGACTAAATTTATAGCTCTGTTACTGTGTTTGGACTGCTTTCACCCATTCTTCGTGGTCAGGTGTTCTGGCATTATAGGAAAATATATATCTGTGTAGATGTCACAGGCTATCTAAGCTGTACATTTGTCCTCAAGGTTTTAAGAATCAATTTAGACTTAATTATACTGGATTTGATTATCCTGGTCGTAATACATAAACTACTTAGTGTGATTGTTCCAAGTGGATAAGAGAGAAGGACGGATAAGATCTTTCTGTGAATGTAAAAAAAAAAAATCTTTTCTGGATCCGTTACCAAGGTGGTTCTGCAACCTTCTCAGAGCCGTTAATGAAGAGGTGTGAGTCCAACCTATTTGTATGGTCAAAGCTCAGAAAACAGTTTTGGTCAACTGTTGAGGTAGTCCATTGCAACTGAGAGTTCATCTTCAACGAATAAGACAATCTGCCACGCTCAACTAGACCAGAGTTTTGGAACAGAAACAGAACTTTGATGTTAACTCTGTAAAATCAGGAATTACAGGCAGAGCAACAAGGGACTGTCAGCTTCTGATTGATTGATGGCCAGATTCTCCCTACAGACTTCTGGTTCATATATTTTAGACAAATAATATTTTGAGCATTTGAATGTATGGACGCAAGTAAAATCCCTTGTCAGACGTGGGATATAAATAAAGGCAACTTCAGTAGTTCTAATGAATGCCAATTCATATCATTAGAATCTTATCCTAACATGCCATGAGGAGCTGTGCGATGGGAACTTCGGTTGGAAAAAGTGTTAAGGTGAATGTTGCCATTGCTACATGTTGCCGTTGAACAATGGTGACAACTGGAGTACAAAGTTCCTGAATAGATCTCCAGGGTGACACAATAATAAAAATGTGGATGAGCAAATGTCCCCACTGTATTCATCTAGATCCCTAGGAGAAGTCTCTTTTTTTCTTCCTCGCTAAGACCTTAGTGCACGTCTGTCCCCTGGTCTTCTCCAGGGTTACCCTGTGGCTGCCTAGGCAGTTTCTCTGTGCTCGCTCTGCATTTTCACTGTGCTCTTTTCTTCTTCTTGCACATCTCACCTTGCACTTGAGAAGTCCCCCAAGCCACTTATGAATTTCTAAATGCTTTCAGGGAAGGAGCAATACCTGCCTGCTTCAGTTGGGTTTCATTTGACCCTGGTAGCAGACTGCCTTCCTCTCCACAGACCACCCTCTCTTAATAGAACAAAATAGGGCACACATTAACGAACAAACAAATAAATCACTCACTGTAAACTACTAGAGTGGCTGGTCAGTGTTTATTCCCCCACTCAAAGAGCAAGAATATGCCCTCTGCAAATAAGCTGCTGGCAGTAAGGGAACTCTCTATTTGCTACCTTAGAAAGACAGTGACAAAATCAGAGACCTTCAAAGGCTGAACTGCTAATCTCTAGTCTTTCAAAAAGGAGATACTTGTCCCCACAAATCTATAATTTCCCCAGCATTAGAGAATCATTGTTTTAAGAGAGTTTTCTACTCTACAGATTTTTTGCAAAACAGCATTTTGGGCTAAGTGTCACTAATTTTCCTCCCTCCCTCCTCTTTGTCTCTACAGTCTCTCTGCCAACCCTTGACATTTACACATCCAAGTAATGAATTTTCTCCTTTTTTTCTAAAACTGTGATGATTTTCTTACCTTTCAAATGACAAAATTTAGGAACAAATCGTCTCCTCTTTGAATTTCTCTGCCTTTATCCATTTGCAGTAAAAGGTTATTTAAGTGTATGTCTTTCACTGTATTACTTAATGCCAGAGCCATTATTATTTCCTTCCCTTTCAGCTGATGCACGTACACATATTCAGTTAAAAATCAATTGTGTGCCACATCCACAAACATACCCTCAGTCTTATTTCCTCTCCTTTATATTTTCCACTCTTTGCTTGGATAGTTAAACATCCATTAGTACCACTCAGGACATCTCAACTTTTTTTAAAAAGTTCCATCATTTCACAGTCCAATTGCCATCTGTGGCAAGATGACCTCCTACATAACGTTCATAGAGCTATTTATCCTACAAAGCTATAACCTCAGTCTATAATGTCCCTTCGCTCTTAATTTCATAAATAGATTTTGATAGCTGTCTCAAGTGCAACTCCAAGTGCGTTTTCTTTGAAAATGATTTTAAAAGTTAATAGTTTTTGAATAAATTATAAGTGTTAGCAGATTTGGAATCCACATATCTATGCCTATGTTTATTCATGTACGAGAAGCCGACACTTGCCACAAGGAGTATTAAAATACAATGCTGAATCTAAATGTCATTAAAGTTTGGTAAGAATGGGTTTTGTTTGGTAAGATCTGGGTTTTGTAAGCAGCTATGATTTGTTAAACCAAAGACAGATATTAACATCTGCTCTGTTCCTGGTGATGAAACAGTACTTATTGAATAAGAATAGTAGAATTACAGCTGAATTCCTGCTCCCTGCAGTGAATTTATGTTCCATATGCAGCTATAATGCAAGGCAAACACATTCAGCTAATTGCTGGTGTGTCATAAATGCAAGAGGACAGGTAAAACTAGAGTCTATAACCATTTTTGGTGACAACTGACAAGACTTAGGCCTGCTGTGAGGTTGGCATTTTTTTGTTAAATACTTTTTATTGTAGTTCATCTTCAAAAATATGATTCCTTCTTACCTTTTAATGTGGATAGCCCAGGTTTAGTTGTCAAAGTAGATTTCATTTAAGCCCATATTTTTGCATTCTGTGAATGACTCTTATTTATTTATATAGGTTTTCTGCTGAATATCATATGTTTATATATAGGCACTTCATGATTCCTGAATTCCTACGGCTATGACATCTATGACTCCTATGAATTCCAGAACTTACCTGTCCTTAAACAGCTGCTCATATATCCCAAATTTAGCTGTGTTATATAGCTCATCTCCATTTCAAGTGTGTACTCTTTATCTCCTCTCCCCAGGAAAGTACTTTACATTTTTATATGCCTACCTTTCTCCTTTTTCTGGTGCAATGACATTCATATGCTTTTCCTCTTAAATTTAAATTTAAACTTCTCCTTACTTCTTCTGTTTGTCTTAATAATCATAATTGACTCATACCTGGTTCTCATGTACCTAAAGTGTTTTTGTCTTGCCTGGCATGTGGCAATACAAGCAACTGAGTTTCTCTTACTATATCTGGCTTTGAAGGTAATAAATAGAATACACAGAAAAATTTCTTTAGGTAGAACTTCCTGTCACTTTTTTTTTTGTTGCTTTTTCATCTAAGTGTGTTCTAATCTTTATTCTCTGTGTTCAGTTCAAAACTTAAAAGGTTCTTGATAAATTAAGTAGCAGCATAATTAATTACCTTTCTTTGTTTCCTTGCTTTATTGAGTCCATATAGGTGGTAACAATTGTAAGTTCTAGTAGGGCAAACATCTTACCAATGTTTATATATTTACGTGAACATCCTTCTAATTTATGTGAATGAATTATTTAGAAATTGTTATTAAAAATGTAGATACCAAAAATCTGATTCCATACACTATCAAAGCCCATTTTCTGTCTTTTAACATGTTTTCTCTTGGTTCCTGCAGTTAGTCCCCTGAAGGTGAATAACAGTCCTTGGTACAGCTCTGATTTCAATTAAAATGACCTGTTCTTTCTCCAGTGAATAGACCTGCTGTTGTCACTGAAAGTACTGCATGATTTTTCTTTGAATAATCTTTCAAAAATGTGCATAATTCCTTTTACTTCAGTTGCACCCCAGGAGGGAATTGGGCACCTCTAGAGGTACTCTCCAGTTAAGGAGGCAGAACTGGAATTCTCTCCTATTGATTATAGAGTCCAAAGGAACTGCACTTCTAACTTAAAGATCTCTGTGAATATCTTAAAGCTGATAGCTGAGCAGGATGAATCTCAAGCCAAAGTCCAAAACCAGACATTGCTCACAAGCTGAATTCAGACAGTGCTCACAGCTAAGTCTCTGCTGAAGAGCAGATGTCTTTGGATGTATTCATGCGGAGGAAAGAAATAAAGAATATGAAAACTTGGACTTTCCTCCCTCCTCCGCCCAGTAAATCCATACTCTCATAACTCATTATTGTCTGTTATTTGTTCATAGTTTAACTGCCAGACTAGCCATAAACTATACTGAGAGAAAGGCTGTAAATTTTCAGCTCAAGTGCTTAACCCTAAAGACATCAGAGAAATCTAAGCACTACATATATGGCATTGTGTATTAAGGTGCTTAATATCTGACTAAACCGTCAGATTTCCAACTAGCATTTAGTTTCAGAAACTTCTGCTTTTGTTTCAGGCCAGAAGAAGATGACCACCTGTGCCTGAAGTCCTATTTAATTGTTTCAAACTAGACTGGCTGATGTAGTAAAAATATTACCTCCTTCTGCAAACATTGTTCTATGTATGTGCTGAGACCACCATGGTTACAGCAAAGCACTGCTGAAGTGCTACAACTTTAATTTGATTTCCTTTGCTTTTTCACCTTCAACATGTACAAGATCAAGTTAAGAGCAATGGACAAGTTCATGTTTGGTGTGCCTTTTGACTTTCCTTCTGATTGCCTGGTTTTCTTCCGAGAAGCAAGAAAAAACCATTGTATTAGATTTCTATAGGTAAGGTGATCATTGATTAATTTATCAGCAAGTATATATGCCAATATTTCCAAGTAACACTGTTTTTCCTAGTTTTACAGTATCAATACTTTTACGTATGAGAAAATACTTTTGGCTCTATTAGCCAAAAAATTCAATATTGATTCCTAAAGGAATAAATTCTGCACTGTGGTATCTGCCTGTCCTCCTTTGAACATATCAGGAATACCCCAGTTTACAGGGGTAAAAATCTACAATCAATGTATCATTTTACTCAAATGAAAAGAGATTTTCTTCCCATTAAATTGCATTGTTTATTATTTTTATTATCACTGATGTTGTTATTTTAAAATTCTTTTCTGAAATTGTAAAAAAATCAATAATTGAACAAACGCTGTGATTTTGTTTAGTGTTAGATATGTTCAGTTTACATTTAGAACATATAGATATGTTCCAGTTCCTCTAGGAAACAGAAAAGAAGCAGTTTACAGCTGCAGTCAAAGCAAATATTATCTACGATTTATTATTTCTATGGCTCACCAAACAAGCACAATAAAAGATTTAATAATTTAACATTCAGCAAAATTCTTACCTCTTTGCCTAATTATGGCTGGGTTCTCTCTATCTCTCTCACATCCTTAATTTTATGAAGCTCAACCAGTTCCAGAGACAGTTATTCCTCAGTTACTGTGTTCTGAGTAAGAAGAATCCTGTGCAATCTCAGGAAATAGTGTCTGTCAACCATTTACATTTCTGGAAATAGCCACAGGTTCTTTGACAGTAGGTAAAGCAAAGATTCCTTTAAAAATCACAAGATTCTAGATGCAGTCAGTGCATCAGTGGAGATTAGAAAACCTGTATATTTGGGACATCAAATTGAAAAAAAACATAAGTTGTATTATTTAAAAAAAAAAACCAACTTATTTCTCTTACTCCTCTATCCCCAAAGACTTCCACTCTTCTCTTCTGAAGTCCAGAACAGCCAGGATACAAGACAAATAAATTTTGTGCTGAAAGGATTGCTGTTGAACACATCTTTAACAAATTCCCTTCATTTTAATAATTTTGCAACATTGGTAGTTATTACATAGTAAAATTACGAGTCTGGAAAAAATGCAAAGCAAGGCTTCTGTTTTTTTTGTTTGTAATAGCTTTTTAATTACTAGAGACTGGACTTTTCCCAGTAGTCCAGAAAAAATAAATTAAAACTAATAAAAAAGAGAGGAGGAGAGATTGAGCCTATACTTTGAAGCATAAAATATCCTTGTAGCTTCCTAAAATTCTGAATTTGAAACAAGATTAGAGGGAGACTCCCATGACTGACTACTTTTACATACTGCCAAGGCTGGAATCTTTCCTCAATGTGTAGTTAATGGAGCATTTTATTCTTTTCCGAAAATTAAAAAAAAAACCACCAAACTTATAAAATTTCACAAAGAAAAATGTTTCCACATGTTATCAACATATTTTCAAGCAGTGAGATGTTCATTAAAAAAATAGAAATGTCTGCCTAAAAAAGTGTTTTGCAGACAGAGAGTAAAACTGATTATAGACTCTGAGATAGGAAATGGGGCATCATTCATTATTACTTTGTAGGGAGAATTTCAGTCCTGTCAGCAAAAATAACTGCTTTTAGAAATATTCTTTTTCTAAATAGAAAACTTCCTGAAGATAGTACCTTTTTCAATTTTTAAAAAATGTGTTACTACGTTAGTTTCCTTGTGTAATAGACATGTTACACTAGAAGCACAAAATTACATCATTTTCTTTGGAGAAAAATATTCCCTTTTTCTGAAAAATGTATTTATTTGTTTTCATTCAATAAGCTATTTTCTGCCTACTGATCCTTCAGAAGTAAGAAGACAATGCAAAGTACCCCAAATTAAGTATAATGTATCTCTTAAAAATGTAAAAGGCATAAGGTAATGGTTTTAAACTAAAAGAGGGTAGATTCAGACTAGATATAAGGAAGAAAACTGTTCTATTATCTCCTTGAATGAGACCTAAAATAATATGGTCAGACTCACTCGAGTACATGAACAGGTTTCTTTTCTTTGTTAGACATCAACAATGTAGATGTCTCCATTGGTTAAGATGAAATCCTACATTATGTTATTAATAAAAAGACTTACTGGACAAGTTATACCTATGCTATGATTTTGAAATGATGATAGAGGTAAGTGGTGGAAAGGTTGAGTTTAGACAAACCTCTGTCATGGATCTATTTCCACTCTGGTAAACATTTCTTCCCTGTTCCATAACACTTTAGGGTAAGTAGAGACTATGTGTTGCCTGTTAGAGGCAAGACTAACAACTGAAAGTGAGTCCTGGCTTTATTTCTTCATATTTGCACAACTCAGTGACTGATAGAAGAAACATAGTTTTGAATGTGCCTATCAGCCAAAGTGTCCACTTCTTTAAATGAAAGGAGAACCTTTCTGTTGCCTGGTATTTCTAACTGAGATATTGTACAAGGCACTGAAATACATAGTTGTTAAGGAAACAGACAGTGCCCTTCTGATGCAACAAATTGCAAAATAGATGGTCTAGTGCTTGACAAAAAAGTTATTTTGTCATGCCTTACTAGTGGATAGTTCTTGTATGAAATACAAGCAAGATCATTTCTGTATATCCCTCTGATGTCATAAAGCATGTCATAAGCTCCATCACACACATCACACACACTCCTTGCTGTTAATGGTGGTGGCACTTCTGAAAGAAAGTGGGTGGATAATGTCATGAGGATTTCTTACTAATGCAGAATTCCTTGCTAGCCTTTGCTGTAGCCTGGGGACACCAGTGATGGATGCAGTTTAGAACAGGTCTGTCTTTGCTCTAATAATAAATATGAAAACAGTACTCTACAAGACTGGCTCAATGTGAGTTCAAAGATAACTTTATTCACTGGATACTCATTCCACACTACACTGAAGTCACAAATTGGGCTGTGGCATGTGTTATGTACCAAATTTGCCAGTTGTGCAATCTGGATTTACACAAGCCCCTCCTGCCCCATTTTTGCAATGACTAAAATGAGAGCTGGAGACAGTCTATATTACTGTTTTAAATGCTCTCATCAGAAACTTGCCAAGGTCTTAAAAAATTACTGACAAATTAATCCTGGCTCACGTTTTCATTGGTTTTGTTTGAAATATGAATTGCTCTTATGACTGGGTACTGCCTATGTTGTTAAGGTGATGTAAATATGTTAGTGTATGTAATTGTTACTTGAATTCTTATACTCCAGCACAAACAGAAAAACAAACTTTGTTCTTCTGTTACTTTCCTGTAATATAAACTTTAAATAAATAAATAACAGTAAAGAAAAACAAAACAAAACAAAACAAAACAAAACAAAACCAGAAGCATATGCAGCTGCAATTGTCTTAAATTCCCCAGGTTTCCTGTTGGTACTATGTTGTTTATAATGATTTGTGGCACTTGTGGATAATACTACGTAATGGATATTGCTCTCTCTTACTTAAAACAAAATCAGAAGCTGGGTTTTCTTCATAAGCAAAATATCTCTTGGGCCCATACTGTAGACTGAATAATACCAGATACACTAAAGCATTAGAACCATATCATTGTTATTTGTGAATCACAGAATAACTCTGTTTAAGAGACTTCTATGTCTAAAACCATTCATTCCTTAATTCTGTAGGCCACAAAACATTGTGCATCACAACCATTTTTGGGAAAATATTCTGCAACCAAAAAATTAAGCTGGAAGTTGCTTTGCCGTGATGTTTTCCTTTTGGAAGTTAGGGTCCTCTGGAGCAAAAGTCATATGTGTATTAGGCCAGTGTTCAGCAAAAATGAGATCATTAGTGTGTTGCTGAGTTTTTTTCCCAAGGCAATACTAGTGTTAATTATAGTTTCTGTTTATGAATTAGAAGAAATTATGTTTAGAAATCAGAAGAAATCATAATTCACTGCACCAGAGGAACGGTCATTAACTGTTGAAGTGTCAGATTGGGGTTTGGGTCATCCTTCTTTATATACAATCCATTTAATCAAGTTTTGCCAAAACCAAGACTGCAAAAGCCTTAATAACACAGAGTAAAAATACATGTAAAACAGCCAAATTCAAAGATCATAGGGAAGCCCAAGATGATGAGACTTAAATACTGGGAAGTAAAAAAAAAAAAAAGTCACCATCATAAGTATTACATTACTAAGAATTATTATCTTCTGTCATGTATTAAACATTTCAGTTCCATGAACCATAGGATGCAGAGAAGTATAAGTCTTTGACTTAGCTATACACTTGGCCTCATTTTATGTCAATGTAAACCAAATGCAATATTGAAATTTTCTGATCTGAAATGAGAATAATTTTTATTGTACCAGATAAAATTCTAAACACATTAAGGAAAATTTGGAAAAATATAAAATTTTCTACCTTCTGGAGATTTTCAGCGAAACCCAATATTAATTTCAGAATTATTACTGGTCAAGTCAATAGCAAAACTTCTTGACTGAACAGAGAATTGGTCTAATATAAAAAAAAAATTTAAAATCCCCTCTGTAATGATAAGTCTTTCCCTTCCCTTCCCTTCCCTTCCCTTCCCTTCCCTTCCCTTCCCTTCCCTTCCCTTCCCTTCCCTTCCCTTCCCATTCCTTTCTTCTTTTCTTTCTTTCCTTCTTTCTTTCTTTCTTTCTTTCTTTCAGAGGGATAATATTTATAATCAGCACAGTACAGGTAAAGTACAATGATCAATCAAAATGCTTGATATCTTTGCTGGGATTTATATTTCTTTAGTTTATATACCTCTAGTGATACATTCCATCTTTATTTCAAAGTCTAAAATAAGTCAGATGACTTGCCTCCTGGTACTACTCTCATTTTCTTCAGCTTTCCAAAAAAAGAGTCTAGATGAACTCAGATTTCTACACTCCCAATGTCTAAAATTAGGTGAGATAAATGATGAAGCATCTGAGAAGATCTTGCCAGTTTAGAGATGTCTAGATGACAGAATATTATATATTACATAATCCTATTAAAAAATGTGTTCAAGTCCTCAAAATGTTAATTTAATTTCCGTCTTTAATCATGTCAGACAACATCATCACTGTCAAAATCAATTTGGAAAACTCACTAGTAGGCTTTTCATGGCTTCCTGAACATGAGTCTGACTCTTCATAGAGAGTTCAGAAAGCCCACCAGCATTTGGAAGCCATTGAGAGGATGAATTTACTCTCCAGTACACTTTTGGTGATCTTCAGGGGTGAGACCAGCAAAAGTCCTGGAAATCGTCAGATGTTACACACTCTGTGTATTCCTTTTCTGTTTACTCTAGTTTTCCAAGAGTGGTCTTTGAGGTCTTTGGCCAAGTCCACAGCATCAAGCTGAGTGAGCCAGAAGGGACAGATACCAATGTCATAACTCCCACGCCTAGCAAAAACACTATTAGAGCTGGCAGTGCTGGCTTATCTATCCATTTTCCAGCTAGTGGTTGTATTTATAGTGACACTTTCACTCCTCAGCATGGCACGGAATAGCCACAAGGAATATATCTATATTAGTGAAACATTAGTGTGAGGCTACATCCTCATATACTGGTTCCCATACATTCGTACTGTTTCTGAGCATTCTCCTGAGACAATTTTGGCCTGTGACAATTAGCGCTCTACAAGATAATGCCCAGTCCCAAGGCCCATTCCTGATACTGTACTGGAGGAAAGAGAGTTAGGTCAGAGGTGCTAGTGGCAATGTGCTTTGGCCATTATATTTATTAGGCTAGGAATAACCCAGAACTCTTTGGTAGTAGAACTAAAATGTTAATTTTAATTAGCACTAAACCTGAAATTGTTAAATTCGGCTAAAAGAACCAAGAAGAGATGGATATTGTGATTTGAGGTAGAAGAATAATCCAGTAACTTTGACAAATACTCAGAAAATATTAACAATAGAAAATACATCACATGTAAATGTATTATACATGATGCTGCAGTATATTTTCAACAGGAGCACCCAAGTATCCATATTCTCCAAACATATCCAGATGGATTTGCAGAGTATTGCATGAGCAAAAATAAAATTATTCTGAAAAGTTAACCAAAACCTGTATTTTAAATTATGTAACGTTTTTTTTTCAGTTGATGCTTGTTTATTTTCCATTTACTTGGAGTTCTCCAATTCACAAAACTGACATTTGGTTCACACAGTAATATTTTTTGTACTTTACGAGAAATCAATTAAATTATGATTTAGACTTTGCAGGGAGTTAATGGATAGCAATTTAAAGAACTGTTGCTGTGCTTCAAGTAACATCAAGTATCTTATTCTGCCTACATAATTTTTGTGTTCCTACTGCTTAAGCAGCTATTAGGAAGTGCTCCCGACACTGTCTTATGCTGTGTATCTGCAGAATTCCACCCCATTGCTTCTGATCCAGATGTTTTATAGTGGTTACTGTAGCATTTAAGACACAAGATAAGGCCATTACACAAAGGTGGTGTAGCTGCATTTGATTAGAAAAAAAAATAAACCCAAGACAACAGATTCTAAACTGAAAAGCTATGAAAATCAGAATAAAAAAAAAAAAGTAAATTTGCTATGGAAACTTAGGAACCACATTCAGTCAAACTCAGTCTGGAATAATTGGCTATCTGAAGGTATTCAATATGCTAAAAGCAGCTGTGATCTAAATGGATGTGTAAGCTACACGGAAAAAAATGCTTATGATTAGACGCAAGTAGTAAAAGAGTGCAATAAGCAGCACTTCCCATGCAGCAGGGCAGGGATACTGAAGTGGTTTAGCTGCAAAGCACTGCTTTGGTGACTCAAAGCAGCCATAAACCTCACATATGGATTCATCAGCATGAACATACCAGGGAATCTGACCTTTTTGAATATGAAGCTGTTGCACATTACAGTCTATTTGCTATTTAAACTTATTTGTGAGAAATTTAAGCATTTAGTGATTTGCACTTTTCTTCAGTTGAATTGGTATTGGCTTTATTTTGATCTACTGCAACAAATGTATAGCAGGAACAGAGCAAAGGCACCTGATGCCTTGTTTGCTTAATATAAATGCAAACCCAACATGAGAAACAATAGTCCACTTACACCTCAGCACATTTAAGAGTACAGCATAAAGTAGGTGATTCATTTTTCTCATGAAGAAATTTGTCCCTATCTCATGGCTGGTAATGTGAACACTCCAGAGAGACTATGAAGGGAGAGACCTTGATTAGATGCCTATTTGGCGTTTCTTCCACTGCTACATGATTGCTGTTGTCCACTTTGCAAGTCTATTTCTATCAGCACTGCACATGGTCATTATTATTTTTCCATAGAGTTATAGTCAACTGCTAGCTTACTTTCACCTTTCGCCTGCAAAAATCTAAATCCTGATATTTAGCTTCTCTAGCTGTAACAAAAATATATACATTATATATACGAAGATTCTGGTTTATGATCCTTTAAAAATTAAATGTGCTCTTTAAAACGGCATCTAGTGTATGGACATGAGCACTGACTTTGCTTTGCCATGCCTGGGCACAGGTAAGCAGAAAGTATGAGACCAAAACCAAGTCTGCCGAATCCTAGTTAGTAATGCAAGTGGAAATGGGGAGTCCATGATCAGAAACTATCCTTGGTTTCCATATAACAACACATACAAGTGACACCATGATTCACAGCTCACCCCCTCCTTGTCTGGAGTAAATATAAACATTTACCGCATTGGAAACATGAATTTATCTAAGATGTACCAATAGAAAAGCCTTTCAAGAATTCTTGATTGTCTCTAAATGTTTAGATTTGTACTCTGTTGTTCTGAGTAATAATTATTTAACTTCTCTGTAAAAAAGAGGACCTTTTACTAATAGGCATCACACTGCATGCTGACATTTCAGGAGGCTGCTATATTAGTTCTATCATTTAGAGCCATGAATTATTGATTCACCTACATTATTCTCCTTCAAACTACTGAGCTACTCACCATTGTACTGATGCAAATAGCTAATAAATAAGCAGAATGTAAAATGACTTTATTCAGCTTTACAAGAATATCATAAAGTTTTAGTAGAGTCTGTACTTTAACTAGTGCTAGCCAAGGTAGTAAATTTTGTTTGCAGCTTTCAGGCTTTATGCATCAGTTTGCCATCTTCAAATTAGTTTCAGCTTCATATTTCATGGAGATTATACATTCCTTTGAGAGGTAAAAATGCTGCTGTTCTTCCAGCAGTTCTTTACCACCTTTGCGTTCTCAAACCTCAATGTGCTGCTCCAGGGAGCAGAGGTGTCCTTCACCTTCCTTTATTTACTACAGGATGTAATTCTTTCCTAAATTACATTTGTGTGAATCAGGAAATGGCAATATGCGGAGTTGCGCCATGGAGAGAAGTATGGGGTGCTGTTTATTTTCCAAGAAAGCATTTGTTATTAAGATGAATAGCTTATATTGACAAAGTGAGATAATAATAGACATTCTAAAGCACAGCCCCTGACGTTAGCTTTTAAAGGCATGTATCGTCTGCTGTAAAGGCTGGGAACATTATACAGAGTATTCCAGGTATTCCACAAATGCTGTAGAATATTCTGTTACAATAGCTTCGAAATACAGATAACCTGAAAAACTGATTGTAAAGCATCCTGCTACACTGGGGATTTTTTTATTGAAAACCTCAAAAGAGGTTTTGGTGAGCTCATCCTGTTTGTTTTTGTTTACTGGGCATAGAAATTTTAAATTTTTCTTTTGCTGCAGGAACTATAATAGATTGACTACTGAGATACTGATGCAGTGTGTGCAATACAAAGATAATCACAAGAATAGAAGGCAGTATTGGAATATTACCCTGTTGTCCAACCTCGCACAGGAAAACATAGCAAAAGCAGTGATTAGTTACACCTGGACCATTTTCTCTGAAGGTAGTCATTATGCTACAGCACACATTTAAGACATTTTTTGATGAGAAAGAAAGTGTTTTTCTGTCTCTTTAGATCTTCCATATACTTTTTTTCATTTGACAAGTTTTGAATTTTCTCTTAAACAAACTAGATATTTTACTAAGAATGATCTCTGTCAAATATTTTTTTTTCAGTATAAAATAAAAAAAAATCCCAACCCTCTGTGGTTTTATGGGAAATTAGTTTTTATGGAAAAATTAAAAATCAAAAATCATCACTTGCTTATTTTAATACATGAAAACAAAATTACTGTAGAGATCATGATCAGATCTTTTATCTCCTGGAAATGTTAAGGTTCTTAAACAGAAGCCATCTAGCTGAGTTGCTGAAAACCAAATGAGTACAGATATACCTGCTCGATAATTTGGAAACATCTGCATGGAAACACCTACAAAACGTTCAAAAATTCTTTGTTCTACCTTCTGGGAAAGTGTGTCCCCCACAGAATTCAGCTCAGCAATGCTTGGCACTACGGGGACGTCAGGTCCAGGAGAGGAAAGAGCACGCAGAGATGGCTATGGGACTCCCAAGAGCATGCGGATCCAGCATCATTTTGCCTCTCATTTTGCCTTTCATTGGGGTATGGCAGTCCAGAAGTGACAGAGCTGACGTGGGCAAATTTACCCAAAGTGGGTTTTATAGCTTAGGCTGCAGTCCTTGTGGGTGGCTATCATACCTGAAATAGTCACTTTAGAGCAAGCTCAAGTGTATCTACAGTATACTCTAGCCATTTCTGTGACTGCAGTGCTGAAGTACTTTTATTTTTATCCATTGCACCAAGTTTTTATGCTTCGCTCATAACTGGCAGGGAAAAAAAATTACCTCATCCATAGTTGTTAGGTGCCCTAATTACTTACTTCAAAGGACATGATCCTTCCGGAAAACTTTTAGAATAGCTTTAAAAGCTCTCAACAGCTTACAGCTGAAAGCCAAATGTATAGGTTATAATTCATTTACACTTTGTAAAACTATGTAACTCCTCAACAGGTTCCACAAATCATTTCAGTATGGTGTGATCTCACTTAAACCTCATAAGAAATACAATCTAAAATCTTTCAAGTAGGAAATTCTGTTTTTTTTTTTCATTTGGCATAATTCCAGCTTGTAACTTCTCTTGTTCAAGTCTTGATCATTAGCCAGCTTTCCAGAGAGCACTCCACATACTCCACCTGTTCCATATCTAAGGACCAAATCTAGCTTTAGTGTTTTATCTGTCTTCAATTTTTTCTGTTACAAACTCGTTCGTTCAGACTGTAACATTCTGGTTTTTTGGGTGCACTGTAACAACCAGCCAGCAGTAGGTATGTGTATAGAGAGAGAGATTTAAGTTCCTAATTACAGACAGAGGAAATGTATGAAGAATATTTATTGAATGCTATTTTTATCGAAGAGATTTATAGGATCCCTTTCTACTAAGCATTATGGTAGTCATTAATTATATGAGAAAGTGTTATTTTTTGCATAGGATCCTTTGTGCTCAACTTCCTAATGCTTGAGCACTGCAGTTTTCAACCTTAATGTAGTTTCAGGGTAATACACAGAAAGAAACTTGTATAATACAGTAGATTGAACCAATATTATGTGTCATTGTTTTCTCACCTAGTTTCTTTTGGAATATTATTGATTTTTAGTGATTTTGTGTGTACCAGTGCAACTATGAAGCTAAGCAAGGCTATATAAGAGAGACATCTTATTGGTTTTAACCCTCCACTATATTTTCATCCCTGTCTTTCTTTTCATCCTGTTTTAAAAATGGCCATCCTTTGTGACAGTATTTCTTATCATTCTCTTTTTTTTTTTTCTTTTTTTTTTTTTTTCCAATGAAGGTTACTCAAACTGAGATGGGTGTCAGTTAAACAAAAATTAATTCATGTAAATATGGATACATATCAGATGTTTGTTTTGTAACAAACAAAAAAGCAAATTATATTTACAGTAGTGAAGGCAGATCAGTTCCCTGTCTGTCTCTCCATCACCACCCCAGCAAATCCTCTGTGTTTGTGGGTTCTATTTTTCTGTGGGAAGGTCTACATATTCACTTATGGCAGTGATTACCAAGAAATCTGGACCACTTTAGAGAACCTTTAGGTAAACAGTATGGAGTGCACTGAGCTAAAGCCATTTCCAGTTAGGGTTAGGGAGAAATATGGGGTTTCATGATTTGCTCCGTTGTCATTAAAGTGTCTCTATTTGCATTTGGACAATTTTCACCTACATAGCACAGTACATTTTGAAAAATGGAGTAGAAGACATTTGGCTATAAACCTACTACGTGTTCATGCTTTGTAAATACTGAGCAATACTCACAAAAAGTGTACATGAGAAAGGAGGGTGCATATTATATAAATTAATTTAGCCCCAAGGTACAGTGTTCATGCTTGTGAACAGTTTAGACATGTTATATAGAAAACTTACTGCACAATAAAAGTAACACAAGGTTTTTCTCAAATGTTTAGGTACTGTTACATGGTATTTATCCTACTGCTGAGATATAAAAAATAATTCTGAAGATCTTCGAGTACAATATGTGGATTTTTTCCCTTTTTTTAAATTTTTCTCAGAAGAAAAGGAAAAAAAAAAAAGCTAATACCTTCTTCAATTCTGCACTTTCTGCACTTCTGAAAAAAAAGCCACTACGTATGTATAGAGCATTGTGAGCCTCATTGAGTAATTTCCTTTTTATTTTTAATTCTCATAATTTGCCTGCATTTCATAAGGTGCTGTGAATTTGAGCCAGTAAAGAACTCAATCACATGCTTTGCTTTGAACACATGCAGTCTTCTGCATATACTGCCTTTGAGATATATTTTAAAATTACTTCCACGGAGAGTGAGTGCAAACTTATCTAGTCGGTGCATGCGTTGTCACTTTGTACGGGCAAAGAGAGAGCAAAGAGCAGTGCCACCAGTGGCTCCACGGCTGGGACAGGCTGTCAGTCCCCAGAGGAGCCAGGCACCCGGTTCTCTGCCAGAAGCGTCAAAGTCATCATTTTAACAAATTAAATAAAAATAATCATAGAATCATAGAATCATTAAGGTTGGAAAAGACCTCTAAGATCATCAAGTCCAACCGTCAACCCAACACCACCATGCCCACTACACCATGTCCCTAAGGGCCTCATCTACACGTCTTTTAAATACCTCCAGGGATGGTGACTCAACCACTTCCCTGGGCAGCCTGTTCCAAGGCCTGACCACTCTTTCAGTAAAGAAATTTCTCCTAATGTCCAATCTAAACCTCCCTTGGCACAACTTGAGGCCATTTCCTCTCGTCCTATCGCTAGTTACTTGGGAGAAGAGACCAACACCCACCTCGCTACAACCTCCTTTCAGGTAGTTGTAGAGCGCCATGAGGTCTCCCCTCAGCCTCCTCTTCTCCAGGCTAAACAACCCCAGTTCCCTCAGCCGCTCCTCATAAGGCTTGTGCTCCAGGCCCTTCACCAGCTTCGTTGCCCTCCTCTGGACACGCTCCAGCACCTCAGTGTCTTTCTTGGAGTGAGGGGCCCAAAACTGAACACAGGATTCGAGGTGCGGCCTCACCAGTGCCGAGTACAGGGGCACGATCACCTCCCTGCTCCTGCTGGCCACACTATTTCTGATACAGGCCAGGATACCATTGGCCTTCTTGGCCACCTGGGCACACTGCCAGCTCATGTTCAGCCGGCTGTCAACCAGCACCCCCAGGTCCTTTTCCTCTGGGCAGCTTTCCAGCCACTCTTCCCCAAGCCTGTAGCGTTGCCTGGGGTTGTTGTGGCCAAAGTGCAGGACCCAGCACAAATGGTTTTTTGCCATATGAATAAGCAGAATTTATGTTTTACAACATTAGAACCAAATATCTCTGACCACAATGATTCCACAATACAGCTTAGTACAACTAAAATATTCTGAAAAGAGAAAAATGCTCACAATATCATGTAAAATACTGAAATACATACAGAAAACATATCCAAATTTTGAAAGTACCCTTTCCTTTTAGAAGAGTTTAATCAAGAAGTGGATATATGCTTCTTCTGCAGTTCAAAAATTTTCAAAGAACAGGAACTATAGCTCAAAAACAGTGCTGGATTTGAGCATATGAGACAAGACAAATTATTCCATACAAATACTTAAATAAAATGTACAGACCAACCCAAAAGATAGGCTACCCTAAATTTAGGCCATGATTACTGAAGTACACAATGGGCTTAAAATACAACTTGATTTTTTTATGATGGGAAAAGCATTAAGCCAAAGTAGGAGGGTGATATTACATCATACTTATTTGAAATGACAAGCCTAAGGCAAATATACAAATGTATGACAAAGTTTTATAACTAATAGATTGCATTTCTTAGACTTCTGAAGTATGATTCAGTTTAATAGACAAAGTATTTTGAATAACTTCTATGTGGAAATACACTTTAATTACTTCCTGAATTTATCATATACTCACCTGGAAGTGAAATACTTGATATGAGTCAGATTGTGTATAACAGGACTTCAAATAGGTGTTTCAAATCTGCATACAGGCCTTCACTAAAAATAGTCCTTGGTGGAAATAGTGTCATCTTTACCGTTTTCACTAATGAATGAAAAATCTAGCAATATTCCCTCTATAAAGTAATGAGAATGCAACATTTAATTATTTTTGCTATACATGATAAGCAGGACATTTGAAGGCATATTGTGATATTTTCTTTGTAAGTTTAGAGGTGGTTGGACTTTTTTTTTCTATTTTTTTAAGTTCAGTTACTCGTCTGTCCCTAAAAACATGTTTTGCATACATTTTAGCCACTGTTTCTCAATGTTGGATCACAAAAGCCTTTCTAGAACTGTCTGCAACACAGTTCATGAGGTTCTTATGTGATTTGCTCAAGACTTTTTACAAATAATGAGGTCTTAGTGATTTATTAACCATCTTCAGATAGCAAGTCATATGTTTACAGGGAAAACTGCTCAAATCCAATAGTCCTTTCTTGCTTTAAAATACCAAGAGTGTTGACCCAATGTCATCTCATTGACTTCAGTGGGGTCATAATCACAGCAGAAGCCAACACCTCCTATAACAATTCACAAAGAAGCAAGGACTTAAGTGAACTGAGGATCATTTTGAAACACTGTAATTCCTTATGGGAGAAGAGATGCTTTTCAGAATAGCACTTTGTTGGTATACAGTTGGCACCAGAACATGAGTTCTGCTTTTGTTAACACAGCACTGATGAAGAAGAATATAAGAGTTATGGGGTAGCAACTAAGTCCTTTCAGAAAATGAGGATAAAAACAACAAAAACAAGCAAGAAAACCCCAGCATTTCATTGAAATAGTATATCCCAGAGGTGAAAAGATGCTGAGTTTGAACCAGTATTTTATTCATGTTGGACTGGAAGTGTTCTTCTTCCCCCCTGCCCCCCCACCACTGGCAACCTGTTTGGTGGAATCATGTTTTAAAGAGTATTTAATAATAATTTCTAAAATAATAATTAGTACACTCCGTGCTGAAGGTTAATCCTTTGGGTATTAATTTGGCTTTACCACAAAGCAGACAGAGTGTCTGTATTCATCTCACTGCACTTAACATATTACCAAAATTAAGCTCTCTATAGGCAAAAAACCCCTTTATTTCAAAACAGTGAACCTTAGCTGATGCAAAAGGAAATAGAGTGTTTATTGCAACTGCTTCAGTACACAGCACAAGAATGTGCATTTAATACTTAAAGAAAGTGAATCATCTGAATCACTTGAAAAGTACAGGCTTTCCAGTTCTGCTGTTTATTTATACATGCCATATATTCTGCAAATTTCTGTTGGCATACAGAAAGCTCAGTTTCATATTAAAATAACCACTAATAATCAGTTTTTTAAAAATTGCAATCAAATATCCTGTTAAAGCATAAATCTTTATACAGCATATTAAATTTCAAAAAAGCTATCTACTTAACTAAATAAAAACATTTTCTCAACTGTAATTAAGATCATTCTTTACTTTAAAAAGTAACTGAACTTTAAAAAGACCATTCCTATTATTAAAAATAATAAAAAAAAGAACTAGCCACACCCACTAAAACAAAGTTATTTTTAGTCATGAATTTAGCAATGCAGAACATTGTCCATGTTTAAATGTGTTTTAACACGTTGCTCACTGCAAAAGTAAGGATTTATATAGCCATATGCTACAATGCTTTATTACAAAGTGTTAACATATACAGAGTGATCAAAGTCATGTTACTTTCCTCAGACTCACTGGAAACATTGCTTGAAATCACCATGAAATACTGAATGAAAAGCTAAAAAATGTCAGTGTTTATATAGAAAACTATTATGTGACAAACAGGCTCATTTTGTCATAACCTATGATTAAGCATTCACAGGCTTGCGAGGCTTTTCATCAACATGTCCACAACAAGACTGATACAAAACGATAAATAAATATACGAGATGCTATGCTGATATCATGATCAGTTACCTGTGTTAACGTGGTCACTTGGAATACAGTCAAATGCTAGACTTGTCCCAGCTCCTTCTTAGCAGATAGTGTTCCCATTAGCAATCCAGTACAGCAGAAGGACAGTGACAGCTTAGCTGGGTAAAATTCAGTATCTATGATACAATTATTGCGCTACTGATTACTTCAGACTTCGGCGAGTTAATCCTTGGGGTATTAATTTACTGCTCTGACTATACAAAACAGATTCTAGTGCTTTACCCCTTTGAGGGCTGTCACTGTAATTATTCCATATGGCGCCACCAGTAAGGTTTTCCTGTACACCTTTCCCAGTAAACAGATTTTAGGATATTTTCAAGTCAGTCAGCTAACAAAAAAGAACTTTATGCTGCTTTAGAGCACTGCAAAATACAGCAATCCACTTTTGAGAAGAATTTCATGATTTCAAAGTCTTTCAATTAGGAAATTAGTTTCCTTATTTCAAAAAGTCTTTCTGAAAGAAAGTTCTAAAATATTATTCTGATCAAACAGAATTCTGGTTTTATATATACTGGTATAGGTACAGATTTATCAACATGTATTATGAAGAAAAAGAAAATTTAAAACATTTTGTTCAAAAATATTGAACCAGGCTATCTCAACAAGTTCCAATATTATTTTTTGAAACTAAAATTGAAAAAAAAAAAAAAATCCCTCTTTGATAAATAAAGTGTACTGATTTCACCACAGTTTTATATCCTAGTGTCAAAGTTTTTCATAACAATTGATATCTACTTGGATTTAGTTGCAAATTTAAAAGTAAAAAATACTATCAGTCAGGAGTAAAAACAATCAACATGAGAAATTCAGTCTCCAAAGCTGGAAACTCCAAGGCAATGATGATACCTACTGACTATGTAGTTAACCTTGAATTTGACACATTAATTCTATTTTCTTCTCTGTTACAGTGTCTTAATTCAGTGCAACATTTCTTTGTGTGTAAGGGGAAAGTGAAGAACAGAGAAGAAACACTTTGAAGAGGTTTTTGTCAAGATCTTTCCTGAGAGAGTCCTAAATGAGCTAATTAAGCTTGGGAGATAGGGCAGTATTGTCAAGGATTAAAGGCTGTCTAGGAGCAAAACTTCAAAGTCTGCAATTGAACAACCATTTTTCCCTACAATAAAGGTCAACAGTACGCATCTTTAAGTCTCAGGAAGAGTATATTAATTTATCTTATTTATATTGTCTTAAAAGAGAGCTAAGAAGCAAAATTTTGCAATGAGACAGCATTAGTTTTTGGGAGGACTGGTAAAGATTTCACATCTCCACAAAACTGGCAAATAGGCAAACTAAATGTTTCAGACTAAATGTTAAACTGAAGAAATTGACCTGAGCATCATTTTAGAAAAGGCAGTTAAGATCTCTTTGCAATTTATAAAAATTAACAATAAAAAACGCCTAAATAAGATGTTTGGAAAATAATAAGATAATGAGCAATCTGGAGCATATGCTAATGCCTCCATATGAATCAATGCTGCAGACTCATTTGGTTACGTCTCCTGAAGTAGCCGTAAGACACTCTTCTTACAGAAGAAAGAGAGGAATGCAGAGAAGAGCAATGAGGCTGACTGAAGGCATGGAGTTCTTGCACAAGAATGACCATCATGATAAGAACTGTGATAATATAGAGTACGTACATTGTAATTTCTTTAAAAAAGAGTATATAATTATAATTATTATTACATTGCTTGAATTACACAGCTGTACTTATTACTGTTATTACCACTGAATGGAGTTTGTGAAAGTTACTTTATGATTATATATATATATATATACACACATAAGCCTGGATGGAATTTCACAGCTTCTTGTCTGACCACTTTGAAAGATTTGTGCTGCTTTCTTTTCAGGCTGCAAACTAGCTCCGTCAGGTTTACCCACTGCTGACAAGCTTTTGATAATACTGCTTATTTGTTCTTTGTGGCTCATCTGAGCTGTTCCTTCCTTTTACACATCAGAACATTGTTGTGTAGATGAATGCAAGCAGCCCCTTTGATCTGTGGGCATTTTTTAAAGCAGTAAAAGAATGCATAGCAGCAAATTAATGTGTTAACTAGTAATTTCTTTTTTGAATTTTTCTTCTTTAAAAGCAAAGCAGTGCTTTACAGAAATAACCTCTCCCGATTTTTGTTTTTAATTACAATTTACAGATGTACCTTAACATTGTCATTGTGTGTTTCCAAAAGCATTGGACTGTTATTTAAAAAAAAGTCATGAATATACCTGCAAAGTAATTTGTTCTTGCCATTGTTTGCAGTGTTTCAAAGTGGCATTTATTTAACCAAACATAGCTATCTACATGTCTGCATCTAAGCTAGTCATTTTTGTATCCCTTTGTAGTCAAGGAAGAGAAAAAGATACTATCATCCCAAAGAAGACATCCAAATTCCATCAAATGCATCCAGCTATAAAAGCAGCTGTTTCTCTCCCTTGACTATAAAGGGAATCTGATTAGCAATGTCTGCTTGGCTCAGACATTGATGTCTACACTGCACGTGTCTAAGACGAGGTGAGATAAATCCCTGGATTCTGCTTTCCTTTCACCTCTGGGCTCTTTCATTAGAGTATCATTTCAATACATCTCCTGTACCTCTGGGAAGATTCCAAAGCCTTGGTATTCCTCCCAGAATTTCATATTCCTGGCATCTCAAGCACTGGTTTAAGAATCTGCTAAAAAGCAACTTTGACCTTAAGGAATCAAAAATAATTCCCTCTCAATATTCATTGAAGAAAATGAATGCCATATCCAAATTCTGACCTCTTACGTGATAGAAACAATACAGGGCTGCCTGGTCAACCATGCGCTCTCTCTTACAAGACATTGAGGTGGAGCTTTAGTAATCACAAAAAACATTTTCATGCCTGAGTGACATATTACTTTGTTGCATTTGCCCTTCAAGTCCTTTGAAAGAAAAGAGAAAGTTCTCAATGCCTTCAAGCTATGATTGGAATCAGAATTTATAATGCTTAGGGCATGGTGAATTTAAGCAAAATTTGATGCACAATTTAAAAGCAAAATGATAATTAAAAGTATGTGATTATTCCATTCAAGGGATTTAATCTTAAAATACACTAAATACACATAAATACACTACTGTATGTCAGTCATCTACCTAGCTGCAAACACAATTAACTGTTGGATCAGTAATTTTCAAACTGCCAGTTTAAAATAAGTGAATGCACTATTTAGACAAAACAAGCTGAACATTCCTCAAGTATTTTAATGTGATACATTGCAAATTGAAGCAGACTTTATATTCTGAAGCAAAATAAGGCCAAAGTCAAATACTGTTGTGCTAGATGCACAAGGTCTATGTATGCCACCAATTACATGTCTACAGAACACCAATTACATGCCACAGGCCATTTGCTTTACTTAAGGGGACTGAAGAGAGGGATACAACCAGAAAGGCAATTAATTCATTACTGTAGTTTAGAAACTTTACTTCAATCCACTCAGTACTTAGGTTCTAATTTTCTGGTTTTGCATGCAGAAATTGAAGCCTCAACAAGTATTAATATAATTTTTATTATAGATAGGTGTGAATGCGATCTGTAGCTTAAGTACATTCAGTAACACTCAGGAACACTGTATATTCCAAAGCTTGTGAGGTTCTCAGATGAGAAAACAGACAAGTGCAAAAATTACTATTAGTTTCACAGGAAAACAAATCTCCAGATTCACAATTTGGCAAATTCCAATATCTAATATGTGACATTAGCTGCAGGAAGGAGCATAAGAAAAATTATCAGACTACATTGGTCTGTTCCTCAGTGGGTATATTCTTGATCTCTGCAAAAGATTGCCTTAAACCTTGAAATATAGAACTTAATATACATTCCAAAGTTGTGATAATTATGATAATTCTGTTAGATACTTTTATATCTATGCAATTACTCACCTCTCTTTTGAATTGTCTTCAATTGGTGGTCTCGATACTCAAAAGCAGTGTGTTTCAGTTTTACATGTTTCACAAATGATTAAAAACCCCACCAATTTACCGAGCGACTTTCAGTGACTGAATACTGTAATTTAATTGAAAATATTGTCATATGTAATGAGATAGGAAAACAAACTCTCATCTTTCTGTTTCAGTCCATAAATACACTAACATCATGTCCACCCTTGTCTTCTAATGCCAACTGTTTTTGTGAAAGACAGTCCGCTCTTCCTCATTTTCATCTCCATTCCTCCATTACTCTCTACCCCACTCTTTATTCATATAATGGCTTTGATGATTTTTTTGACTACAGCTGTACCAAGAGTAGACTCTTCCTTACCTTAAATTCAATTCTCCAAATTTACTTGCAGACGCAAAGCAATGAGCCAACCTCTTTTGAGGGATCTCATGTGCTCATGTTCAACACAGAATAATAGATGGGACTGAATGATAAAAACAGAGTAGAATTGATTAAATTCCTAAAAGCTAGTTTTCATTCAGGGCATGCTGTCTTCCTCCATGCCTTCTCCATTATGACAGTTTATTCTTACATATTTTCAATTTTGAAACATTCTACAGTGGTAGCCACTTATTTCAATGAGATTCAACAATATATCATCCGAGTGACTTATGATTATATACATAGAACTGTAGGGAAGGAAAAAAAAATAAACTGAATGTTACTTCTCTTGGCAACTTCATTATTATAACCATTTATTGACCTGACTCCAATAATAATAAATAAACTTTCACATTGGAGAGAATATACTTCCTTCCAATGTGAACAAAGTAGTCTTACATTCACACTCCAAAAGTTTTAAACATTTCCTGGTTTTAAATCCGTAGAAGAAATGAATATAAGGCTGATCCTTTGAGAATGGGAATACATTATCTTTACTACAAGGCACTAACAAACTTTGATTCATATAGGACAACCCTTTCGTAATAAATGAGTCAACTGCTGTTGTGTCTTGTCATGTTCACTGCAATCACTTGGCCCTTTTAATACCGCAACAAGAGAAATGTACTTGTGCTGGTTTTAGCTGGGATAGAGTTAATTTTGTTCATAGTAGCTAGTATGGGGCTATGTTTGGGATTTGTGCTGGAAACAGTGTTGGTAAATATAGAGATGTTTTCATTATGGCTGAGAAGTGCTTATACAGAGTCAAAGCCTTCTCAGTTTCTCATGCTCTACCGACTGAGAAGGCTGGAGATACACGAGAAGCTGGGAGGGGGCACAGCCAGGACAACTGACCCGAACTGGCCAATGGGATATTCCATACCATATGACATCATGCTCAGTATATAACCTAGGGGAAAGCTGGCTGGGGGGCCACTGCTCAGGGACTGGCTGGGCATCGGTCCGCGGGTGGTGAGCAATTGGTTTTGTTCTTTTTCATTTGCATCACTTGTCTTTCTTGGGTTTTATTTCTCTCTCTTTTTGTTATCTTTCTTTTCATTACATAGTAGTAGTAGTAGTAGTAGTAGTAGTAGTAGTATATTATTTTATTTCAATTATTAAACTGTTCTTATCTCAACCCATAAGTGTTCCCATTTTTACTCTTCCGATTTTCTCTCCCCCATCCCACTGGGGGGGAGTGAGCAAGCAGCTGTGTGGTGCTTAGCTACCTGCTGGGTTAAATCACAACAGTACTACACTAGAATGTCTTGATATTGACAAAAAAAATTACTTGGCCAGAACTGAACAACTATGTCTGTTTTAAAAAGGATTTTCAGGACAATTTGAACTACATGCATGTCCTGGAACAGATTATTACTCACACCAGGGTGACCTGTTTTTAACTGGTTCGATGGGGTCTAAGCATGCTTCCCATCAGAATGCCAGGCACAGGCTGTCCAAATGTGCATCAGCTTACTACAGTGAGTGGATTAAAAACAGCAAGGATGGAAGAATGGTCAAGAAGGAGAGTGGAAAGAATATGAAAAACATTTATAAGAATTCCAGCATAATTTACCTATATGCAAAATCTGAAACACTTCTGAAGATCCAAAATGTTTTAGGCAATTTCTTTTGAAATAAAAACTAATAATAATGTAAATACAGATTTCAGGCCTAAGGGCAACAGAATCACAGACATACATGCACAGCATGTGGGGGAAATATTGGAACTTTGGGAAAAAAAGGAAATGCACTTTTATAGGTTCTTGATACTACTGTGATTTAAAAAATTGCTCATGACAAATATTTTAAAATGTGTTACTTAATTGATAGCAAAGAAAAAGTGTACAAAATGCTTTTCTCCTGTTCAATCTTCAATACCCAACTTAATCTTCAATGCATGTCCATTCTGGACATATTTACTGGACAGCATGTACAATGCATGTAGGTACTGCTATGGATGACTGTGAAGTGTGTGTACAGATAGTTTCTGTTATACTGTTTTTGTCACTTTTCCCAAGATCACTTTATACAGATTGCTTGTGTCTATCTATTTATATATAACTTTTACAGGTTACTTTTGCCAATAGAGTGTCATTCATCTCAATTACTGCAAGGTCTCTATTCCTCATCTCATGCAAAAAAATAGTGCAGAAAACTTCAGTAGGATGATTTGCTGATGGTTATAGTGACAAGAAGAGTTTAACGAAAGAAAGTTATTTCAGTGCCCAACCTGGAATGGGGTACAGTATGTCCCTACTAAGATACTGTGCTTGTATCTCATGCTGGCCATGAGCCAGCTCAGATACAGAAACTGCATGACTATGTTAGTGAAATGCTAACTCCCAGATAATATACCCTGACTCTCCTCGGGAATTAACAGCTCAGGTCTGGTGGCCTAACTAGCATCATCACATAGCATTTTGTTAGCTTGAGACGTTGGTAGATTACATCCACATTTCTCCTTAATCGACCGTATTATTAGTAATTTCTGGTTCCTAAGTCTATGGAAAGTACTGCTTCAGCTTGATGGGTAAACTGGGTGATCTCAACCAAAACTAAAGTAAATCAACAAAGAAAAAAGATCTCTTCTGCAGTGTTTCTTTTGCTTTACAGTGGAGTCATGTTTTAGCTTCCTTAGTAAAGCCTGTGCTTCCTAGCCCAAGTGTTTCTGCCATCTATAGTACAACTGAATTGGGGACGCCAGTTCCGATTTTGCCAATAGGGCTCCTTTTCAAGGGGCAAAGTGCTGAGAAGGAATTAATTTCCACCCTTCCCTCATCTTTCTTTCACAAAAAAAGGCAAATGAAACACAGTGGTAGAGGTGATTTGTTCATTAGAGTTTAGCAGAACATTTCTGCAGCTTGAAAACAAATTCCTCTTTCCACTGTTTGATGTGCCTTCCACAAGGCCAGGGAGGTGGGGACAGCTTTTACCTCTAACAGCTTAAATGAGATCAAAAGGAGCAAACTAGCAGTTGAAAAATTGAAAATTTGCTAGAGAAGAGAAAGGAAAGAGCTGCTTCTTGAATTCCCAGTTACATCAATGCCCTGCAGGAATTAATTTGGGTGGTTGTGTTGCCTGTGTCTTTGAGACTTTCTCTCCCTCCGCAACATGACTTCTCTTGACAATATTGCAACACGCACATGCATTAACTTACTGTCAGCATGCTTTACTTTTTCCCCTCCAAAACCATCTAGATTCTGCAATAGCAAAACCTCTAAAAGCTTTGAAGACCAGTTCTTCTCTGAAAAGTAACTCCAGCAAAAAACATCTCAGTATTCCACCCTTGTCCCTTGATGATACACCCATCATCTCTGCTCTATTTACAAGCAAAATAACCTCTCTCTCAAAAAAAAAACCCCAACATTCCCTAAAAATTTACTTGATATGAAGCAGGATTTGTACATGGCTAGGTGTCTATAATCCTACAGTACTATATTGCCATCTTTTTCAGGTTGTGCTCTCACTCAGAGGTGTTCTGTTTTCTCACTGCAGCTAGGAATTTAGATTTTGCAGTACTGGATCAGATAGAAGAGTCATCAAGCTTAATACCCTTCCTTCAACAGCATGGAGTAGTAAATACTCTAGAAAGTGAAAAAACTCCTGACTTTGATACGGGATGATGTGACATTAGAGCTCTCATCCTGAGCTGATATAACTAGAAATCAGCAGAAATCTGGAAGTATGACATTATAAATTCTTCCTGAAACTCTTGTAGAGAATTTTGATAATACCACATATTCTTTTGTTCAGTGTCAGTCCCTTTTTGAGACTTGTAAAAATTACTTGCCTTCAAAGGCTGCAGTTTTCAAAGAATTATTATCCATGTTTTATTGAGAAAGCACATTAGCTGTCTGTTCCAGGCACCTTTTTTTAAAAAAAATATTGACTACAATGATTAAAGTACACTAAAAGCATTTGTAGATTATATGAGCTATAAGGGTGTATAAGCACTCTGTAGGACAGGATAGGATTTCAACATGATTTTGATAAATTGAAGAAATGGCTCAAAAACAAGAAGACAAAATTCAATAAAGAAAAATGCAAAGCACTGCTGTTAGAAAGGAGAAAAAAAATGCACAGATACAAAGTGAAGAATAACTGGTTAGCAGTGATATGATACAAAAGGTTGTGGGAGTTGTGATGGATCTTAAATTGAATATGAGTCAGTAATGCCCCAGTTACAGAAAATGCCCCTAGTTACAGAAAAAAAGCAACTCAATATCTGGTTTGTCGTAACAGAAATTACTTACATAATAAGGCAGAGAGATAATAATGCAAATTCTAGTTGACTCTTGTGAGGGCCCAGATTTAGGACTATTTTAGATTGTGGGGACACCACACTTCAGTAAAGATGTAAAAAATGGAAAGAAGGACAGAGAAAAACAAGCAGGTTAAAACAAGGCTTAGATAAATGTGTCTAGTAGAAAAGCTTGAAGAAACTGAATTTTTTTAAAGAAAAGGTTCAAGAAGACAAAAAGATAATCTTCCAACTTATAAAATACTGTCAAGCAAGGGACAATGAAAAAGAATTCTTCATTTTACCCTGGGGGGAGCATCTATTTAAGAAAATGTTGCTTACATTTTCAGCAAAGATTAACAATTAGTGTACGGGAGAAAATTCTACGGTTACTTGAGTGCTTGAACAGGACTCTTACATACATCTTACAAAATCTCTTAGAGATGTTTAAGATGTGAATAAATGTTGAAATTATGCATTCCTTCCTTATTTGATTAAGACAGCCAATATATATAAAGACATGATAACAATAAACAGGTAAATTTTAGCAAGCTGGAAATTATTGCATATATTTTTGATATATCTGTATGTAAGATATATGCCTATATCTTATTAGCATGAGCTCTGTGGAGCCAAAAGCAAATTGCAAAAAACACTCCCTCAAAGATGACTAATTCCATTCAAAGCAATCACGATAGTAGTATCAGCTTCTGGTAATACCAGCAGTACTTCTCCAGATACATGAAATCTTCAGACTCCTACCTTACTTGACTTTCGCTGCAAGCAAGGCTTCACTGACAGGATCTCATCAGGTGGACTCTATTAGTCACTATATTTTATTATTTTGTCTTATGCTAATATAAAGAGGCCTTCATCAGTGAGCAATTATTTTCTATGTTCACTAGGGACAGGACAAGAATAAATGAGCTTAACAGAGAAGATTAGGTTTGATATTAGGAAAGTACGTATAATTATACAGATAGTTAAATGCTGGAGGCAGTGACCCAGGGAAGCCATGGAATCTCCTTTCCATTTGAGCAAAGGGAGGAAAAGTCAGGCCCTGGATGGTGAAGTTTATGAGGATTGCACGCATTTGTCGTACGCCCACACCTTTGTTTCCATGAATAGTCTACAAATCATAGAATCATAGGACCAGAGAAAAATAGGGCTGGCAGGTAGCTGAAAAAATTGTTTATTTCATAGCAGAATAAACTATAGTTGTACTTTTTCTATCATTAGTTTATCTAAACTGCTCTTAAAAACCTCCAGCAGTGGGGATCCTGCAACCTCCTTAGGCAAGCTATTCTTGTGTTCGTACTCTTAAGCCAGCATACGTACAAACCCCTACAGAAACAGACTCTACGACAATATCCAAAGCCAAGTGAAGCAAAACAGAGACAGAGATTGGGGAAAATATTGCTATCAGCAACTTCTGATGTTATTTTTTGATGCAATTGATACTTTGGAATTGTTACTGATAGCAGAAATTATTGGCATATTTTCCTCAATCCTTGTTTTACTAAATCACAAATCCCACACAAGGGAATAATTTAATCAGCATAAAACTGTAGGAACCTAATTTACAGTCTGATCAAACTCATTACTACAGACAGGACTCATAGGGAGCAGGCAGACTGTCCAGGCTGTGAATATAAGATTGGCCAGTATCTGGTAACCTGCAAACCAAGCCTTCTAAAAGAAACACAGAAATGTAACTTTCTGCAAGAATGCACAATTTTTAAAAGCTTACTATATTTTTCCGATTCTGTTGCCACTTGAGAGCAATGAACTCCCATTAGTGGGAGATGAAACAAAAAATAACACTAAGAAAGATATATGAACAGAAATCCATTTGTTTTTAAAATATGCTAAGTTAGCTAAATATAATTTATGTTACACAAGTGACAAAAATAAGTGTCTGTAGCATATGGATATGGTCATTTGTGTTGGTGTTTGCTTTTTTGTGCTGATGATAAAAAACATACATCTGCTTGAAACAGATGCACTGTAATATTGCCTTTAACTAAATTCTGTAGTGTATGTCTGTGGATGGAAGGGCCAATAAGCAAAACTGCCCCTTTTCAGATTTCATAGCATCAAGGGAATTTTCTTTCCGGAGTGTGAATTTTTTGAATACGTAGTGTAAAGCGCAATGCTGTGACTGACATATTGATTTTACAAGTAACTTAATTGATAAAGAGTATTAATACCATATGTGCTAATACAACAAGCATTAATAACAAGTTTTCCTCAATAATTTTTTCAAGTAAAATTGTATCCTACAAAGCTGAATGTTTACTGCACACATACATAACTGCATTTTAATAATCTCATTGTAATTGACTTTCAGTTCAGTGAACAAAATAAAAAAAAAAAAAACACCACAATATTTAACTACTAAAAAGAAGAATCAGTCTTACATATCCAGTGATTTCTTTCTTTCTTTCCTTCTTCCTCAACCTACAGCCAGATGGATTGAAGTGGGGAAAAGAAACAAAGCCAGGAAATATTTCTCAGGTTATTGTGAAACGACCTCAAATTGCTTTTACACTAATATTCCAGCACAGTCATGCAAACATTAATTGTACATAAACATGATGCATCTTTCAAAACTATATGGTAGCCAGAGACAACATTCTTACTGAAGTTTATTAGTCACCAACAGCACTTTCAAGTTCTGGCACCAACTCATTCTAGTAAAAGCCCTAGATGTTATTAAAAAAATCAGAACTTTTTTTAATAGATTATTTTTATTGGCTTATATTAAAAATGTATTTTTTTCCTAATCCACATTAATGCTGAATCCATTGCTACCATTTTTTGGCAGCTCAGAAAATCTCAATTGCAACAAGAGTTGTTTTAATTATTTGAAAGACAAAAGAGAATTATTGTTTTTTTCTACCCTATTTGCTAGTGTCTTCGTTACATGTAGCTAATAGCTAAGGTATTGTTATCTATTACACCAAAAAATACTTAAGAATTATTTATACTTCCTAGAAGCTGTAGACGAAGATCCCAATATACTAAATCCTGAACACACACACACACACAGGGTACGCTGCTGGCCAGTATGACTACTAATGCCATCATATTCACAGGAAGAGAAATATACAACCATCTTTTCTCAGACCAAAAAGAGAACATGTGCTGCGAAGCACAAATGCTCCTGCTGAATGGATGCATGACTGCCCATAGTTTGCTCTGGGAGTGTATACATCATATACTCTTTCAGACCCAGCGACACTGGACGAGATTTTCAGAGGCCTGGTCTGGCCTCTGGATCTGCACCAATCCTACATGTTGAACCCTGTAAAGTCCACATATTGGCTTCTCTAATCCATGAGTGTCTGGAGAAGGAGACGATTTAACACCCATAAACTTCCTAGTGCCTAAATAAATTGATGGATCTGTGTGCTGGTTTTGGCTGGGATAGAGTTAATTTTCTTCACAGTAGCTAGTATGGTGCTATGTTTTGTATTTGTGCTGGAAACAGTGTTGATAACACAGGGATGTTTTCGTTACTGCTGAGCAGTGCTTACACAGAGTCAAGGCCGTTTCTGCTCCTCACCCCAACCCACCAGCGAGTAGGCTGGGAAGACACAAGGCGTTGGGAGGGGACACAACTGGGACAGCTGACCCCAAGGGATATTCCATAGGGATATTCCATACCATATGACGTCATGCTCAGCATATAAAGCTGGGGGAAGAAGGAGGAAGGGGGGGACGTTCGGAGTAATGGTGTTTGTCTTCCCAAGTCACTGTTACACGTGATGGAGCCCTGCTTTCCTGGAGATGGCTGAACACCTGCCTGCTGATGGGAAGTAGGGAATGAATTCCTTGTTTTGCTTTGCTTGTGTGCGCGGCTTTTGCTTTACCTATTAAACTGTCTTTATCTCAACCCACGAGTTTTCTCACTTTTACTCTTCCGATTCTCTCCCCCACCCCATTGGTGGGGGAGTGAGCGAGCAGCTGTGTGGAGCTTAGTTGCTGGCTGGGGTTAAATCATGACAATCTGAATATAAAATAGGATATAATGAACATAGTACACACATACGTATGAAAAAAAAAAGGAGAAAGAAACAAGTACTCCTGGATTTTCTCTGTTTTGCAAAACTGAGTCTTCTGCAAAAACTTTAACAGTTAGATGTTTTATTTTCAGGTATCAATAATTCAGGTTTGCTTTAATGAAGTCTTCTAGAACCCATACAAATACCTAAAGTTTGATTCTATGCATTTAATTTTGCTCCTTCTCCTCCAAAAGGAACAATTGATAAAGATGTCCAAGACTTTAAGAACAGAGAGAATAGTGTAAGTTGACCCAGTGTTTACAAGGCCATTACATTTCACACAAATACGTCTTTATGAGGTCTAAAGAAATTAAAATGCCTTAGAAGTCTTAGATAGTGAGATGATTGGATGATATAAATCTAGATGATCTTAGTAGGCAATTTTTAACTTAAACAGTGTAGACAAAGATCAACTTCAATACTCTGGGCATGTCTAACAAAATACAGCAAACAAGCATCCAAGAGGCATGCTTTTCTGTCTGACTACCAAATACTCATTCATCCTTTGCTATATCCTTAAACTGTAGGTGAGAATGTTTTCTATTATTTTGGAAGAAAGAGGATATAAGAAATAGAAGACACAGTGAATTTTGCATCTTTTAAAAAAATAGGTAAGCAAACAATCAGAAAACTCTTTCCTGAAGATTTGAAGGATGTGTTTGGCTGTATTAAAATAAAGTTGAAAGAGCACAGTAATATCATTATAGGTAATCTGTTCTCTCCCTAGCCCCTGGAGGCAGAGGATGAAGAAGAAACTCAGAAAATCATACATTTCAAGGCCAGAAGGCAATCCAAACCAGCATACTGAAAAAATGCGATGTGAAATTTATTATAGCTTTTCTTCTTAAATAAATAAATATCCAAAATTCTTCTTTAGAATCTCCACATATTCTAAATGTCATAGTTATTCTGGGGTAGATGAAAGTAACTAGCTGAAAGGAAAGCAATATAATTTAGTTTGCTTTAGATTGCTTTTTATTTATGAGGAACCAGCTATCACTTTCTGACATATGTAAATATTTATTTAAAAGCAAAGCACTCTGAAAAAAGATGTTAGCTAAGGACATTTTCTCAAAAAGAAAAACTAGCAACCCTCCTTCAAAAATGTATAATTCAGTTATAAAAGGAAAAATACTAATATGCAGGGTTTAGGTATTTGTTCATCTATGCTATGAACTGCCAATAGAATACATTAATTCATTCAGGTTGTAGTCTTGTTTTTCCTTAATTTAAAAAAATTTCTTAGCGATAGATTACAGAAGTAATAAAGATCACTAAAACATTAATTTCTGCCATGAATTATTAATGTTACAACTTTTAAGGACAGGTTAAAAGTCATCAAGGGCCTCCATAATTTATTAATGAACAAGATTAATGGTCAGAGTCTTTATGTCACTGATATGAGAAATTTGGACTGACACTATATTTTTAGACTTGATAGTGAACTCATGACAACAAAAGATTTAAATGGAGATTTATTTGAAATACATGTGAATACATTATCTATCTCCTGTGTGTAAAAGATAATTCTGAAAACAAAGACCATGTTGAGTCAGTTACAGAATGTTTTAGTTGAAGTGCTACTAAAAGGGATGCACGCACTTGGGGCAATCAAGGAACTGCAGACAAAACGAATATTATGATCATAAATGTTTTTGGAATGCAAATCTAAATAAATGGTGATTTATAACCACAATAGCAACTGCAATTTTGATCATGTGATAGACACACTCATGTCTGAGGTGTGAACTTTTCCAGCAAAGATGAGATCGCGGCCAGTAGCTAGGAGACTACTATCTTTGACTTCAGTTTAAGCGCATATCTGATGACAGCATACTAGTTTATTCATGTTGTCATTAAAAAAGTGAGATTTTGAGTGAGGAATCCATTTCCAGCAGAAATCATACACAAAAATTTTGGCTAAAGGACTCATTAGGACTGACTCTCAGTAATCTCTGAATGTGCAGTTGTAAGTTTTGGGGCAGTAGAAACAGTTAAAGAAATTCCTGATCCTGATTCCCTCTCTCTTCTCCACCTTTTCTAGGGGGCGGGGAGGAGAGGGAAGGGGGCTTGTTAACCTTGGATTCATTCAGGGTTAGTGTATATAGAACATCTCTAGTTGGCAACATAACTGCATTGAAATGATTGCTCGTGCGAAGGTGAGTGAGCACACATGTGGTGAGTGTATAGGAATGCCAAAGCTTTCCCATCAGGGATAATGCAGTGGGTAACCACGCTCTCCATTTCTAATTTGACTGGCTTTGAATATCTTACTTTCCTGTTCCAATATATATAATATAATTTTATAATTCAGTCCTTTGGAAGGGCTTTTTAATGCGTTTTTCTCTTTTTAATAACTTTAACAGATCTGAATACTTAAGCCACTGAATTTCACTTAATACCAGGAGTTATGAGTATGGCCCCAAGTTTTGTTGTCTGATTGCTTCATGTTCTCTCTCTGGAAGGTTACTTTTTTCTCATGTCTGCACTTTCTAGCTGTATTCTAGACTACAGTTATTAAAATTCACTTACAGGCAAGCTCTTTCAGAAATATTAGCCTACAATTGGTGTAGGCTATTGAACATTTTTTAAATCCATATTTGTTGCTCCAGGATACTGGTTAACTGTTTCATGAATTGATTCCAGTGTGGGACAATATTTCAATGAACAAAGTATTGTTGCCAAGCCCTATTTAGTTCTGAATATGAATTCATGGACCTCAAATGTCTGGAGTTGATTAAGAGATAACCTACAAGGCTGGCAGACTGCCCTGTATCATATAGATGACTTTTCTACTTGCCGCATGCCATTCCCTGGTATAGCTGCTTCCACATCTAGAACTAAATTGTCCCTTCTGCTTCCCATTTCTATCTTTGCATTTGCAGTTACTTTTAATATAACAAACGTGATAGTGATGAACAACAGAACTGTTTGAATAAGTACCCACCTATGAATGTCAACACCTGGACGAAAAATAAGTGAAATGAAGGCTACTGTCTTGAATGCCCCATCCATCAAAAATAAACAGTGGCATACAGAAAAGTTTCTGTCCTATCTTTTATAGAATATGTTTCTCTTATTAAGTTGAATGTATCTCATGTTACGCTGCATAGAAATCACTAATATCAAGGATTTTGTTAGGTAAAATGAAAACTATGGAATTTTAGTGTTTCCTTCTTAATTTCAATGAATTATCTTAAATAGAGACATTCAAATCAATTGATCTATTAAACTTATGTTTGCGCTAATTGGCCTCACAGGCTGCGTGGTGGGACAGGTCATGCAGACATCTGCATTTAACTCAGTTTTAAAGTTTGCTTTGACATTTACTTTTATGCTTCAGGTGCTGTGATTAAATAGAAATGATGAATGAGTGCTGTAAATGACTACTCAATTGTCTGGGGTACAATGTTACCACTTCTCCGGCATGACCTCTAACTAATTTCCTCTATCACTTTCTCTCCTGATTTATTCAGATTAGTCATTTCTGACCCCCAGATATTTCTAAATCCCCACATTTTTCTCTCTGTTCAGCTATTGCTCCCTCCCCACAGGGATTCCATTCACTTTTTTAATCAGCCGATGTAATTGTGAAAGGTGTTAGAGTTCCTTCAAACATTAGATACTGAGGTATTGCCTGTTTCAGTTGCTGTGGGACAAACTTATACCAACTTATCCTAGACATACCCAGGCTAGATGTCTACACCAGAGCTACTCAGTTGGGCTTCCCTTATATCGAGAGAGGGAAATAATCACTTTTGGACAATATTTGTCTTATTCTAGACTGAGATGAATTATGATCTACAAATGCTTATTTGGGATAAGTGACCATCAGGGGAACAAAACATTATTAGACTGGGTATAGATGTTAAACCTTCAGTGAATAGATCTGATGTATATGTTTATTTCTGGTCAGATAATAAGATAATCTTACTCTTTCCAGATTCTCAGAGATACAAAATACTGGTAATTGTATGGGCTGGATGGATTTCATATGAATTTAGTTCCCCTTAAAAAGGGAAAAGGAAGGCAAGACAATAATATCAAAGTGATTAAGATTCTGTTGTTCATTGCCAAAGAAAGGAAATTGTCAAGAGCTTCATTGGCAGGTAAGTACAGAGCTATTGTACAGTCTTCCTGGCTTTCTTAGTTTCTTTTTGGTAGAACTAAAATTGATTTGATTTTAATTCCACTTATACATCCAAGCCAGATGACCAAGTTATGTCTACACTGTTCATATTATTGCACTGAAAATGGCACTATTTAGGGATGCCCTGAGTCTAAAGTTGTCCATATTGTGGACAAGCTGAGCATGTTTGGTCTTCCAGCCAATGTGAACTCATCCTGAACTCTTGCTGCTAAACCCACCTGATTTTGTGACTCACAGTATCCTAACACTCCAATGAGTAACTTCATATGCCTTCAGGAGAGGACCTCGCTTTTCCCATCTCTATGACATCAAAACTACAGAAAAGAAAACACATTTGATCCTTGGGAACATTTTATATTCCATCTGAAACCGAGTTTTTCCCTCTGCTAATTGTAACAGGGCCATCCCAGAAACAGTTCGCATATGTTCCCATGTCCAGGCAGCAAAGGTGAGGGCTGCAAACGTATGGGGGGCTGCTCCAATCGGCACTGAAAATGTAGCCAGACAGTTAGGACTTTTTATGAAGAAAAAAGTCAAGGAATCTAAACCACAAACACTTAGACAGTCACTTTGTAAAGAAGTGAGGAAGCCTTCCTGTCTACAACTGGGAGAGGCTCAGGAAAGTTTAAAGAAAAGGCTGCGGAGGTGAATAAAATGAATAAACAGGATTCAATGACTGTATAATCATCACTGAAGAGATTCTTTATTATGCCACTCTCTACTTTTCCTCTTTCAGAAAATGAGTGATTCTTTCTTCATTTGCAATGGAATTTATCTTCTGATTTATGGTAATAAAACTAGAGCTCTTGATGGAGTATTTAAAATCCTTGAATAACTCATTATGACATTTCTTTTTACTTTTTATTTCCTAAATAATCTTCACAATTGACTGTAATTTGAGTCCAAGAATTGATTTTGAGTCATTAACTTCCATTGTGCAATCAGTAAACACTTTAGATTCTGTTTAAGGTGTGCATACACTCTTAACAATGACTTCTGGAAGACAAACATGGAAAAGACGATTTTAAATGGTGCTCTGAATGACTGCATTATTAGCATGTACAGTAAATTTCTTAAAAGTCTTCGGTATTAAACAATATTTAATTTCCTATGGTATCGCCAATTTTTTTTCCTTCTACTGTGTTCTGCTGATTCTATGAAGATCATTTTTGCTATCACAATTTTAAAATCATTCCAGATAAAAGGGACATTATCAATGGATTAAACAGATTGACATATTGCTTGGACATTTACGTTTGACAGTGTGATTTATTTATTTATCACATTTGACGGTTGAACTTATTTTATGAAATCAATATGTTATTTTGTGTTTCCTGACTACTTGGGACTCAGAGCTCTGGTAGAGACAACTATTCTATATTTCTGTATTCTGGACAGAAGTCTTCTACTCAGCCATCAACTTTGTTTTGAGACAGGACTGACTTCTATTCCATATCTCTTAGTATTCAGAAGAAGCTGATCTTCAATAAGAAACCTGTCATTAACAAGGAAAAATGTCTTTGAGGAATATGACCAATTCCAAATTAATTCAAAACACTTTGGTTACACAGTAGATTATATGGGGCAAAGACAGTTGCCTTTGTCAAGATTATTTTGTCCTATGAGCAACAACGTAGTCAAATTTAACCAGAATTATAATTTCATTTTGAGGCACATACATTGCTTAGGAGACCTGAATACCACAAACTTCATTTAGGCATTGTATTTCCAGACTGGCAAAATCTGGAAGCTCTACAAAGATGCTGTAATCCAAGCACCAGATATCCAGCATGTGTTTAGGACAGATGGTTAGTAGGGAGGCTAAAATAGTTGATTAAATAGGCAACAATATTAAAATAATTACAAATATAGCTTTTAGGGAAATATCTACATATTGATATTCTGTTTAGATTATTGCATTTATCTACATAGTCGTTGGCCAAAGCTGCTGATATGACCCAGTTTTGCACTTACATCCTTCCAGCTGGATATTGTTACTAATACATTCTTAATCCGATTCGTAATCCATGGTAAATGGTTAGAATTAAATTCTCTGATAAATGTAAAGGTCTTATTTGAGTTTCATGAAGCGTGTTTGTCTTCTTATATAAAAAGGTTAATGTGAATAAGAGATCTGTATACTGTGAGGGAAATGGTGCAGAACCTTTGTTGGATTTCTGTTTGAATAAATCCATTCCCAGTTCTCAGCACTGTAAACAGGTTTTTAGTGCAAAGTACTTGTATAGTTCTGCCAACCTATCCTAAGTACAGTTTAGGACTTTTGCTCCTTCTGTCTATAGGGGAGCTGAATGACTTTGATATAAAATCAGTAGAAGATTAAAATTTTTGTTCATTTTTTAAAGTGTTGTGGCTCATTGTTACTTGGAACAGCCTAAATCTCTACTGATACTAATTTTGGCGCCGCTTTCAGTGGTCAAACATCAGCACTCTGGTGGGAATAAAACACCAAAAGGGAGGTGTTTGGTTGGCATTTCTCCCTGCTAGGGATCAAACTAGAAAGGAGATTAGAAAACCTCTGATCAGAGCAACATTTTGGATCTGTCTTACTTCCCCCTTCCTCCCTGCTTCAGCAAAAGAGTTAAATGGTGGTCAAAAATGTGGATAAGCAATGCTAAGTATTTCTTTATATATCATGCCTGTGCTTAGTATTTCCTGTCAGATAGAAGTGATCAAATGTCATCTTTCCTCCAACTGCTAATGCATGTCTAGTTGTTACCCGATGTAAACTATGCATGCTTTTGAGGGCCGTTAGACCTATGAAAACTTTGCAGAAATTTCCTATTCATTTCATCCTTATCTACCTCCTCCTTAAGTTTATGTAAGTCATTGATATTTGGCTGGTGCTTTATTTTTACAGGCAATGAGAATCTGGGTGACAGTGTTTTCTGTTTCCTGATGCAACAATATGTACAGCTGTGCACCATCAGCATATGGCAGGCATTTAAGCCTGTAACATTTTATAATATTGCTGGCTGGTTTAGCACATATGTTGAACAGGGAAGAGGAAAAGATCTATCCTTTTGAACCTGTAGGGAAAAAAAAGGCTTCTCATTATTGACAGTGCTGTCACACCTGAGATTTATCTAAGAGAAAGGAGTATAATCGTGGGTGATTTGTTCTTTCAATTCCTACTGAATATTTGAGATAACGTTGCGGTATCCCATGGAACACATTGTTACAAACAATGAGTAGATACACGAGGAACAGCATGGATGCCTTTGCTCTGTCTTTGGCTAGGAAGAGAGAATCTCTCAGGAAGAATGGTTCTATCTCTCTGGCAAACATTACATATAAAACCTGATTCTGAATGTGGGAAAGTGGCATAAGGCAAATGCTGCACGAGATAAGTAGCAAGTATTGTCAAGACACTTAGTTAGGCACGACCAAAGATGAAAGTAGAAGAATACCTAAGCATCACCTCCAGTGAGTGTCTGTGCTGGCACTCAGAGCATACTAAAATATCTTTTAAGTGCAGTGTCTGCTAATCTATTTTCAGTTTCTTGAAAAACTGCAGGCATTCTCAAAAAAATTACAATCCAAACCAAAACAACCCTCTGCCCCCAACAAAAAGAACAAATCTTCCCTAGTTATGCATTTGTCATTCAGCAGCCTCATTTTATTAGTGATGTCACAGCCACTTGACTGTCTCTGGAGGACCTTAAAATATATTTTATTTTACGCAAAACATGAATCCCCCAAAGTCAACAACAGAACAAAATACTAAATTCCTCCTTTTGATATGTGTCAGCTACACTGTTTCATACCTGTAACCAAGTGTTTGCTGATCCCATGATGTAACTTGCTTGAATAATAATGAGATAATGGAGGACAGTGGAGCAACTATTAAGCAACTTTACAACTTTTCTGGTAATATTACAGCATAACAATGCAATAATTTTATTCTACATCTAATGGACTCTTTGAACAGTTCACCTTGTTTTCTTCCATCTCCAGGAGCCCAGAGAGACACCCAGAATTATCTTCCTTACGTTCCTGAGACATTATGCTGTCTCGCCTTGCAGAGATGAGCCTCACCTGAGGCTCATAAGAACAATGCCTTGTTGAGAGGCTCACTGTACAAAGGTGACCGTGTGTCTCTCTACAGCTCTTTCTCTACAACCCTTCACAAAACAGAATATTCATGTCAGGCTAACGAAAAGGCCATCAACTTGAATTAGAAATTTTTTACACATTTCATTATGCAGTTTCATCACCAGAAATTAAAAGATAACAGCTTTGCAATATTAAGGAGAAATAACAGCTACAGTGCTGCCAGTGGCCACTGGATGAAAGGGTATGGCCAAAACCCGAACCTTGCTGGTCCTGAAAGACATAAGAATCAAACTGAAAGGTGTGAAAAAATTAACTAGGAATTATTTTTAGAAGCTGCAGTTGGACATCGTGATTTGTATATTTGTCTGATAATTGCATCTCATACCAAGGTCTAGAAAAATTACGGCAATACAAAGTATGATCTTAAAATTGCAGCTGTACAAGGTATCATTTCAAAGGCGTTTAACATCTGTACGTATGCAGCTGTGATCATAAGCCTAAAGTTCTGCCTGAGATAGGTGGCAGGACAGAAATAAATGTGCAATTCACAGTACTGAATTATAATGCAGTTGTAAAAAGAGAAGTGCTAACGTTGCTATATTCTGTTTCCTTGAAATAACTCTGAAAGTCAATTCATTTGAGGAACACAACTTGTCCTGGCTAGCTAGTTAGGCCTGCAGAATTCAAGGTGCTAGAAAAAACATTCCTCATGCACCGTTTCTATTTAACCTATTAAGCGGAGATGTGCTCAGGTTTTGATGTGACATCTCGAGGCTTACAAAGGACAGAAAGCAGCACAGTTACAGAGGGACGAATGCCACAAATTGCTGCCATATCACTGGAATCAGATCCCAGTGTTTTTGATCTCCTGCTCTTTTTGCTTTTGATGGCAATTAGCTAACTGTGGCATTAACCTTTATAATAATAATTATTATTTTTAATTTGGATGCTTGGGGAAGGTAAAAAATAAAAATCATCGATTAGCTAAAAGACACTAACTTCCATTTCTTGTGCCAAGCACAACCAAGATGTAAAGGTATATATAAGAAATAGAAAGTGGTGCTGGCATTGCATCCTTGTTTTGCTACTACGTATTTATATAAACTATTTTCTGGCACATCAATAAGTCATTCCCTTTTTTGAATTCACTGAAGTCTAGAACTTCCAAACCATGGTGAAGAACAGGACACAAAATTCACATTAATTTCAGAGCAAGTAATGGGGACTATTTTTAAAACAATTTTGAAGACTGCAACTTGTGCCTCCACCTCTGACAGGCCACAGCTTTGAAATAAAAGTAGATTTCAGGTCAGGCATAAGACACAATGCACACCATTTATCCAGGTTTTTATATGATTTTGGAGAACAATAATTGGACCTGTGAGCTCAAAATAAAATGCTTGCATTTCAAACAATGAGTTAGATGACATGAAATGGGAGCAGGGACCTGTTTCATGTCAGTGATCTTTCATGTTTATTCAGAGAAGTTGCTGCTGCTTGCGTTTTGTCCTTTTTACTTTTGCTCCTATGCATACTGCTTTGTGGCTATAGAAACAGCAAAGAAAACTAGTCTGTTACTTTGAAACCTATTGTTCAGATGTTTTCATCTTTTTTTTCTATTTTTTTTCTCCTCCTTGATGTTACTTCTTAGCTTATTTCTCTGGTCTGCTCATTTCTCCGGTCTGAAGCTGTGAAGGTGGGCAGTAGAGGGCTTTTTATTGTTATTATTTTAGTGCAATATTATTTTAAGGAAGACAAAAAAACCGCCTTCTTCAATTATGCTTTAAATTTCTAGAATGGCCAAGTCAGATGGTGAAAATCTGCTTTCTCATCTGAGTCCATGAGCAAGCATAGTCCCCTGCTCACAGCTAATGGAAGGAGAGAGGGGAAGGAGAGAGGGGAAGAACAGATGGGGTGTAGGAGAGAGGGGGAGCCAAAGCTGTGCCACAGTGCAGCATGCCAAGCAGCAATTTGGTCTGCTCCATGAACTGCTAATTAGCAAACAATTAAAACAACAATATACACAGTGGTGTCAATAATCTCACAGTTATGGGAATTATCCCATGATCTAGTAAGATTAAATGAGAATTTTGCTGTTAACTATTTTATCCTCTTTGAAGAAAATGTTCTTATGTTATTGTTTTGTTCAGTAAATCTTTCAAGATGTTGCTTTTATTGTTTTGTGCTTAGATAGAAGTGTAAGTGTACACATCACTTTACAAAACATGCTGAATGACTAATACCTGTCTCAAAGAATTTGCAATGGAAATAAAAGATATATCAAGAACAACCTCAGATGAGGTAATGTAAGGGGGAAAAAAAGAAAAAAAAAGAGAGAAGCAGGATGGTTAGGCAAAGAAGAGGACTTTAATTAAGTATTTGCTAATAAGTTCTTGTAGAGTATCATCAGCAACGTTGTATAAAGACATTGCTGAGGCAGAAGCGGTCATATCTACATTGGGAGCTCTGCTGCACTGTAGGGATGCTGTGAAGAGCAGCGCACGTGGCTAAGGGGGCAGATGGGTGCCTGCGTTTATCTCACACCTTTCCCCTTGCCCAGTCTCACAAGAAAAAATGGGGGAAGACATTTCTGAAATGAAATATAGCCTCCAGACAGCACAGCTGTGCTGTGCCATTGCCACGCACGTCAATTCCTTAACCATTAATTGCAGCTCTGAAATAGCTGGGGCAAGGCTTCCCAACAGCCCTGCCCTGACAACTGTCCCCAGACACAAATCCCTATGGCTCCTGCCAGAAATTCCCCCTATGATTCTGGAAGCTCCAAGATTTGTGGTTTCCTCAGAGCACCTGGATTTTCTGCTGTGTAAATGAGAACTTGGATCTATTTTGAACCTCTGTTTCTGGTGGCTTCGAAGTTTACCTCCACATGGCAAGAAATGCAATATGCTCTAGAGCCAACTGCTCTGGAGTTGCTACCACAGCAGCCATGGGACATTCCCACTGGCAGACACATTTTCATACTTCAGGTACTCATAAGAAGGACTAGGTTGAGGCTTTCAATATTTTGGTCTCACACTTGGTTGGAGGACTTCCTCTGGTTCTGCAGACCCAGAGCTTCCAGGCATTCCGGCACCAGACCTTTTCAAGCAATCATATCTACTTCTCATTGAATGCTTGTCAAGTTTACACTTATCCAAGCTTACAAAATACTTATCAGGATATCAAAAATACTAAAGTACCATCAGTTTTGCACAAAAACTGATAGATAAAAGAAAAATAAGATCTTGCTCAATTCCTGCTGAGCCAGTATAAATACTCTTTTAAACACCCATTAGTTTCCAACTACTTAGGCCCAGTTAATCAATTTATCAATAAAACAGAAGTGTAGACGTTGCTTTCAGTGAAAATAGAAGTACCTGTTTATGTTATATTTTATATCGCAATAGTTATATAAATTTAGGTTTTAAAAAAAGTTGTCTGCGTTTTTAACTGAAAGACCCAAGATGAAAAAGAAACAGACTTTCTGCTTATTTTTATGTGGGTGATATTTTATGTCAGGTGTGATTATTGCTATGTAGATGTACCACGTTTTGGCTCCACTTTAAACTGTCTGGGAAGGGGGAGAGAGAGGAATTACATCCCCAGCTCCATTTAGTCCTTCTGGATTTTAATATAAATGTTGAAATAGATACTAATCCATCCCAAAACCATTTATTCAATATGAAACACATCTACTTGTGTGAGTTAGGCAGCAACTTTGTGTTTTAATTGAATACACAGAGAAGTCTTCTGGGGCAGCATTACTGCTCTGCAGTACCTGTTTAGCAAAGCAGGACAGCTTGCTTTGAGCGTTCTGGAACTGGGTCTCTGTGCTAACTGTAACAGGAAATTATGGGATTTGATTAGAATTAAATGTTAATTACTCAATAATATTGAAAAAAAAATAATCTGTAGTACTTAAACTTGTTAGTTATGTAAAAGTCATAAAGGAGGTCTACTTATTAAGAGATTTAATTAAGCAAACATGTCTTCATGCCAAAGTCAGCTTTCCAGTCTTATGGAACAATAGTCCAATGATTCTGCTGGCTGTACTTAGCTTGTTTGTTGTTCAGTTTTAAGACTCTATTCAGTAAAGAAGTCAAGAATGTGCCTAAGCACCAAAGAGATTTAATCTAACTCATTAAGGCTTAAATTTAGGTGCATACTAAATATCCTGCCAAAGCAAGAACTAAATGGTGTAACCAGTGTGATGTTTAACAGCTGTGGGTACAATTCAGCCTTAATTTTAAGCAGTTCCTTAAATCTTATATACATCAAATTGGACAAAAGATCTCCAATAAGATGTCCAAATATAAGGCCTTAAATCTTATATACATCAAATTGGACAAAAGATGTCCAAAAGATGTCCAAATATAAGGCCTTTGACACGGTCCCCAACCACATCCTTCTCTCTAAATTGGAGAGATATGGATTTGATGGGTGGACTGTTTGGTGAATGAGGAACTGGTTGGGTGGTCATATCCAGAGGGCAGTGGTCAATGGCTTAATGTCCGGATGGAGATCAGTGATGAGTGATGTCCCTCAGGGGTCCCTACTGAGATCACTACTGTTTAGTATCTTCATCAATGACATAGTGGGGTCGAGTGCACCCTCAGCAAGTTTGCAGATGACACCAAGCTGAGTGGTGCGGTTGACATGCATGAGGGACAGGATGCCATCCAGAGAGACCTGGACAAGCTTGAGAAGTGGACCCATGTGAACCTCATGAGGTTCAACAAGGGCAAGTGCAGGGTGCTGCACCGGGGTCGGGGCAACCCCCAGTATCAATACAGGCTGGGGGATGAAGGGATTGAGAGCAGCCCTGCCGAGAAGGACTTGGGGGTACTGGTGGATGAAAAGCTGGAAATGAGCCGACAATGTGTGCTCACAGCCCAGAAGGCCAACAGTAACCTGGACTGCATCAAAAGCAGCGTGGCCAGCAGGTCGAGGGAGGTGATTCTGCCCCTCTGCTCTGCTCTGGTGAGACCCCCAGTACTGCGTCCAGCACTGGAGCCCTCAGCACAAGAAAGACATGGACCTGTTGGACTGGGTCCAGAGGAGGGCCACAAAAATGATCAGGGGGATGGAACGCCTCTCCTATGAAGAAAGGCTAAGAGAGTTGGGGTTGTTCAGCCTGGAGAAGAGAAGGCTTCGGGGAGACCTTATTGCAGCCTTTCAATACTTAAAGAGGGCTTATAAGAAAGATGGCGACAAACTTTTTAGTAGGGCCTGTAGCGATAGGACAAGGGGTAATAGTTTTAAATTAAAAGAGGGTAGGTTTAGACTAGATAAAAGGAAGAAATTTTTTATGATGGGGGTGGTGAAACACTGGAACAGGTTGCCCAGAGAGGTGGTAGATGCCCCATCCCTGGAAACATTCAAGGTCAGGCTGAACGGGGCTCTGAACAACCTGATCTATTTGAAGATGTCCCTGCCCATGGCAGGGGGGTTGGACTAGATGACCTTTAAAGGTCCCTTTCAACTACATTGGGTTTGCGTGGCAAGGTTTTGGTAGCAGGCGAGCTACAGGGGGTGGCTTCTGCGAGAAGCTGCTAGAAGCTTCCCCTATGTCCAATAAAGCCAATGCCAGGTGGCTCCAAGACAGACCCGCTGCTGGCCAAGGCTGAGCCCATCAGCAATGGTGGTAATGCCTCTGTGATAACATATTTAAAAAGGGGAAAAAGTTGCCGCACAACAGCAACTGCAGCCGGAGAGAGGAGTGAGAACATGTCAGAAAAACAACTCTGCAGACACCAAGGTCAGTGAAGAAGGAGGGTGAGGAGGTGCTCCAGGCACCGGAGCTGAGATTCCCCTGCAGCACATGGTGAAGACCATGGTGAGGCAGGCTGTCCCCCTGCAGCCCATGGAGGTTAACAGTGGAGCAGATATCCACCTGCAGCCCATGGACAACCCCATGCCAGATCAGGTGGATGCTCGAAGGAGGCTGTGACCCCATGGGAAGCTCATGCTGGAGCAGGATCTTGGCAGGACCTGTGACCCTGTGGAGAGAGGGGCCCACGCTGGAGCAGGTTTGCTGGCAGGACTTGTGACCCTGTGGGGGACCCACGGTGGAGCAGTCTGTTCCTGAAGGACTGCACCCTGTGGAAAGGACCCATGCTTCTCCCATGAAGGAGCAGTTCGTGAAGAACTGCAGCCCATTGGAAGGAGTCACGTTGGAGAAGTTCATGGAGGACTGTCTCCCATGGGAGGGACCCTACGCTGGAGCAGGGGAAGAGTGTGAGGAGTCCTCCCCCTGAGAAGGAAGGAGTGGCAGAGACAATGTGTGACGAACTGACCACAACTCCCATTCCTTATCCCCCTGCACTGCTGGTGGGGAGGAGGTAAAGAATTCAGGAGTGAAGTTAAACCCAGCAATAAGGGAGGAGTGGGGGGAAGGTGTTTTAAGATTTAGTTTTTATTTCTCATTATCCTACTCTGATTTGATTGGTAATAAATTAAATTAATTTTCCTCAAGTCAAGTCTGTTCTGACCGTGACGGTGATCTCTGCCTGTCCTCATCTCGACCCACAAGCCTTTCATTATATTTTCTCTCCCCTGTCCAGCTGAGGAGGGGAGTGATAGAATGGCTTTGGTGGGCACCTGGCATCCAGTCAGGGTCAACTCACCACACCAACTCAAACTATTCTATGGTTCTGTGATTCTATGATTCTATCCAATTAAGAAACTTATATGGCTTCACCACTGTAGTATCTGGGCACCTCATAATCCCTAATATATCTCTGAAAGAATAGCGTTAATTCCATTGTAGAACTAAGACACAGTGAGACTGAAGTGAGATTAAACACGTCTTGCTCAGTTGGAAGAAGTCATACTCCAGCATTACATGCCAAACATCCTTGTAGAGCTTTTTATAAGAATTAGGAGCTGAGAGAGATATTCACAAAAACCATTAAGCAAGTCAGCATGAACGGTTAAGGAGAGAATGACATTCACTGATTATGTACTGAAACTCAGTTTCCGAGAAGACAATGCCACCATTGCCTTGACATTGTACATAAATGGACCAAATTCAGCAGCTTTGAGACACTGTCAGAATACCTGACAGTGGCTGAGGGACTGTCACGGGAGACTGGATTCAAATCAGGGAGCTTTGAGTTCAGACGAGGGTAGGGATTTGAATTTCAATGAACTCCAGTGAGAATATAATCATATGGTTAAAGGCATGAAGAAGATATACCTATTCCCCTTTCCTTCAGAAACTCACATCTACAAAGTAAGGTCTCATCAGGAATAGGGAAGGACTAATATTTAACACACAGGACCTACCAGCTTTATGGAGACGATTTTTGTGGCTGTCGGCATCAGCCACAATAGAGGAACCTGAAGACCTCACTGGTAGAGGTAACACGCAGACAGAAGTGCCAGTCTTGGACAACTCGGGGGTTAGACAACTGCAGAGCTTTTTGAATATAAAAGGTTGACTCGAAATTGTGCTTTATTACTCTAGCCTTGAGCGACCTTGCACAGATCTCCCAGTTCTCAGATTGCTAGCCAAGTCCCTGGATGTTTTTGGGGGTTTAAACAGAGACATAAGAATTCCCACACCGACTCAGAGCCAAGCTCAATCTAACCTACTACCACATGTCAAGTACAGACTTTAAAGAAAGTTTCCAGAAATCCCAGTATGAATAGAAACTGTTTATTTAGCAAAACCTTGTGCCATTCAACAATTGTTCCAAAATTTTTTATTAGCATGATGTAAAGCAGCTACTGGGTTTAAAAAAGCAAATCAAGCTTGGATGCTTTTTTTGGGAAGGATAGATTTTGATCATGCTCAGTATTATTTGCTTGATAGACTGTCTGAACAAGGAAAAAATAAATACTTAGATGACAGTGAAGATTAGTAAAAAGTATTGATCCTGATCAGCCAGATCAAAGAGAAAAATAAGCTATTCTGAAAACTGAGTTATCTAAACTCTAAACTATTTTATACTGTAAGTATAAAGGGACATGGTTTAGTGGGCATGATGGTGTTGAGTTGATGGTTGGACTTGATGATCTGAGAGGTCTTTTCCAACCTTTATGATTCTATGATTCTAATGTCATGGGCCATCCATTTTTCATTAACACTTGTAACAGCCCAGTTTGGAGAAAATGTTTCATACATACAGGCACAGTGAATTGAAAGAGCAAATTAAAGAAATAGATCAGGTCCCAGAGTAAATTATGGTATCAGGATTGATTTCAATGAAGTCAATCATATTTACGCATATACTTCAATGCTTTGCCGAATTGAGGGTTAAAGAAACACACTGCAGGATAAATAATGGATACAACTAGTTATAATACTACATAAAATAAGAAAATCAAATTTAACACAAATACTCTGATTCAACTAAGATGTCAAATATTCCAAATCTAAAATATAGCTCTGCATTCCTAGATAGCTCCCTGAATACCTTGAGGCCAAGTTACGTTCAGCTTCATGAAGATTTATCAAAAAAAAAAAAAAGAAAAGTTTATCACTGTGTGAGCGGAAGACCTTAATTTCTGCTGTATAGGTATTTGAAAGTCCAAAGTTAACTTTTCTTTGCAAATTACACCTGTTGATTTTTGCTAAAAAAAATCCAGTACTGCATGGCTGTTACAGAAAGCCAGCACTGAGGAGCTACAGGAATTGTTCAGATAACATTATCTAAAATATCTCAGATGGATCCTGACACAGAATCTTGACACCTGCAACATGAAAATTCAGATTTGATCATCAAGGACCCAACCTCAAATTAACAAAACAGTGCAAAATTCTCTTTATGAGCAAAATACAAAGAAACAATAAACACTTAAAAAATCACCCCCAAACAAACAAATAACCAGCAACCCCACCCCACCCCCCCCAACCTTTAGGAAAAAAAAGACAGTAAGGAAAGTCTACTGTGAAAAGACCTCTCTAAAGATGAGATCAGTAGCACCTTGTTTAGCTTCTGTCTGATATTTCTTCTTTATTACAAATTTTCTATAATCCTTTTCCCATGCAAAGGCATATGCCTTTCTAGTCATAAATGAGCAGTGTCTATTTGTGTGAAATTGAAGTATGTTAAATATTACTAGTATTAAGAATGATTTTAGGTAATCTACAGACATTAACCCATTGAAGAGAGCTTCAGCTGCCAAAATGAGATTACAATAAAAAGTTACTGTAGGAATTTTAATCTTGAAAATAGCAGGTTGTCAGGAATGAAAAGAGGAAATGGAAATATTGATTTTTGCTGAGAGGTCTATTAAAAAAGGAGAGTATTACAATTCTAGTTTATATTTCCATACAAAAAATTACCACTTGGGGAGACTAAATATGACAAAGCTATTAAATAATAAAACTACTAGACGAGAAATATTCCTTAGAGAGTTTCACCATAAAAAACAATACCAGAAGTTGGATTTGTGCATTTCTTTCATCAGTAATGCTCTTCTATTTCAGAAATGGAAGCATATTCTATCTGGCTTGTATACAATAGCAGAAAAAACAAACATTACTAATGCCCATGATTTTGTCTCTGAAGTTAAGCCAAACCACATCACATGCTCAGTGTAGACAACGCTACCTGTATACTACAAGATTCTGCATTTGTGGCTTAATCAGAAAAACTGACTTAATGCTGCCCAAATTTATATCCAACAAACGTTTTCAGTTCTGCTTCTGTTATTTTCAAGATGACAATCCTTATACCTGTTTATTTTCCTTGACTGGTTAAAATACGTTAGGTGAATGAACATTCTGTTGTTTCAGTAGATAGTAACCGCATTTGAGGTACTTTTTTTTAAATACCTCTTTTCATAATTCTATGATACGAGGAATGTGTTTGCTTCAGCTTTTAAATAAATGAATGTGACATTTCTTACTTCCTTACTCTTGCATGTTATTGATGCTGAGGATTTATATCAGCTACTGGTACCCTTACATCTTTCAATTGTGCAGCCATTTTCTCTGGTTTCTCTCCAGGATAGCCTCTCACTCACCTGCAAACTGACTACTTCTACAAGACTAGTCTGTCTTAGTCTAGTCCTGACATTCTGTCTTGTTAGGGTTCATTTTTCTAGTGAGTTCCTTTTGTTTTTCAGATCATACACTACATTGTTGAGCTACTTGGAAATATGCTCCAGTATCAAGGAAAAACATTGCCTAAATGCCTTTATACCCAGTGGTCAAGTTGCTCTATCATTTCTGCCTTATTACCTGCAGTCAGAATAATTGAAACACAATGTTGACATCTGCCTTTTTGTGCAGATGTTGGTGCATTATAGGGATTTTTATGTTTTCTTCTATAAATTTCATAGATTTTTCCTCTTACTTTCACGTGTGAAATATACCAGAAAATACTTTGATTATTTGAATTAATATTTGCTATGAACCTTTAACTCTCAGGAAATTAATAATATCATATGAATTCTTTCTTTCTCAACTACACTCATGCCTTATTTTTTCATTAAGAATATTCACACACACACACAAATCAGTATAATGCTGCTGATCATAAATCATACATCATAAATACTGACAATGGGATAAAAAAACGTATGACATCTGGAACTCAGTACCACTGGAACTATTGAGTATGATAATTAAAAAATCCCCTTGCAGAAAGACTAAATATAGCAAAAATATAACATCATGCTTATAAAATTTACATATAAATACATGTGTGTGTGTGCATAAACTATGATGTTTAATAAACTCTCCTGATCTTTACTTTCACTTATTGAACTAAAAATGAAAATCTGTATGCAAGGTTAGTTGAACACAGCTTAGTTAAGTGAATCTTTTCAAAATACTATACTGTTTTAGATATTTTTCTCTGAAGATCTCAGTAGCATGTCTCCAAGATAGGGATTGATATTCACATCTTAAAGGTGGAAAGAGTGAAGATCAGAAAGGTTAAAAACCTGTCTGAGGTAGTAGAGTTGGTTGATAGCAAACCTGGGATTGGAAACTATAGAACATAGTTGCCATCTCTGTACACCATTTTCTGCTGGAAGACAGCTTCCTACAGGAAAAAAACCTCATCCCGCTGCCCCCCCCCCAACCAAAACCATCAACACCCCTCCAGACTCCTACAAATCTCAAGATATTTTTTTTCTGCTCCTAGACTTGATTCATCTTAAGTCTATAACAATGAACAAATGAAGGAGTTTATAAAACAAGTATGAATCTTAGCCCAGAACTTGAAATGAACTGATAAATAAATAATAACAAATATTTATGTGAAACTTCAATTAAGAATAAGAAACTGCTGTGAAGCTAGACTTAAAAAAAAAGAGGGAAACAGATGAAATGTAATTAGGAGACCTCTCTACTTGCTCTAAGACAGAGAAAAGACAGAAAAATTGCTGAAGGAAAGAACTGCATCCAGAAAGGAGTCTGAATAAAATGCTGAGGATGAAGAAAGTAAGTATGTAATGAAGCAGTACAAAGAGCAGAAAAAAACGAAAAAGTTCTGGTGAATTCCAGTTTCCTCATAGGACCTAAATGAAATATTTTGAAGCCCCCACCCTATTCACCATGGGGAGTTTTAACAGGAACTCTGTACTGAAGGAGTAGCACATCCACACCTGTGGCTTACGAGGGTACCATAGCCATCTCCAGGAGAAATTGTTGGACCCGGAAAACGTGGGCTCGTACTGACCTCTAGTGACTATTAATAGTGTCCTCCAGTGACTGTAGCCCAAAGGGTACGTGTCCCTATTACACACTTCACCTTCAAGGACTGACCTTGGTTACTTGGTCATGCTGTTGTCATGCGTGTGATATTTTCCTGTATTACAGATATCAAAATGGCTGGAAACGGATGCTACAGGTATTGCCATTAGAATATTTTATGCTGTATCTTGTAATCTTCTAGATTCTCTTCTCCCACGCCTGAAGCGACAGGGTGAATACTCCAAGACCTTTGCTTGCAAGTGCTGTGGAGAGGGAAAAATCATGGTGCCTCTGAACAGTGCCACATGCTCTGCAGGCTGCAGCATCAGTATTCAAACCTGTAGCTAAACTATACAGCCGTAGAGTTTAACATACTAAGTAAAGAATTCCTTGCAACAAAGGAGGTAGCATGGTTGAATACAGAGTGCTAGTGTTTATACTGATGCTCATTCAGTCCTTTCAATTATGGTGATGAAAACACTTTTCTAGTTCAGTCTTATTCCAAAAAGATATTTATCTTGTGCTACTCTACTTTATCACTTTTTCCATGCTTCTCACATTGCAGCTTTGCCACATCTGTCAGAATCCTATTCGGATTTCCTGACATTTTCCATCATTATGTAATGAAATCACTTCACTTTTAATGGGGGTGTGATGAAAAATTGCACAGGAAATTAATCTAACTAATGTATTAGTTTTAACACTAGAACCTAAGCCATATTTGAAGGACATGTAGATTCAGAGATACCTGGTTTTGTATCATCATTGAAATATTTTAATAATTTGATAAGCAATTTTAGCATATAATCATATCAAAGGGAAAAAATGTACTAGTACATGCATTTATGCCATGTCACTTCCAAGAAGTCCTGCAATATAGATGGTGAAGAGTAAAACAGCATCTTTTCAAGGCATGCTGAGTAAGTAGCTATCACTATATAATATCACTACTTAGAAGTGTACTACAGGTAAGAATAATGCTTTTCTGAACTAATCTGAGATAATCATTCCTGTGATTATCTGATAGATATCACTCCTGTCATTGTTTGATTAATATATTACTGTAAATTCTGAACATTCAGATGGATTGCCATGGTAAATAATTTAAAGGACTTATTCAGATTTCACATGTACATCTTCGTTTTAAAAAATCAATGTAAAATGAAAGTAGGCAAGGTTTTACCAAATACTTGTAATTCTTGTTGCTTCTTCTTTGTCAGGAAACACTGACAGAACAGTGCCTTTTACTTTATTTGACTTTTCATATATGAAATCAGCAAGAAATATAAAATTGAGTAGAATACAAAACATTTTTACTCTTACCATAAAATTTTTGAATTTTAAAACATAAATTTGAATTATACCAGTGTCTTGATTCTGTATAGTCATCTCTAAGTGATCTTTTAAGTGATCCTTCTCTTATCTATTTCTGTATATCCATCATAGTACCGTATTTTATTCACTATACACGTAAGATGATATATACATATATATATCTATACACATTCTTTTTCAGGAAGAGAAATACTGAATCACAGAAACAGAGCAGGAAAGCCAGAATGTATTGTGGGATGAAAAATTCGATTATACTAAGATGCATTAAGTCTGGATATTTGTCAAATTTTTTAATGTGTTTTAAAAATATTTTTATATGCTTTAGTTATTATAATCTATGTTAGATGTGGATCATAAAAAGCTTATGGTGATAAAGCTACCAATTAATATATAGCAGTGCTCAAAATCAACATGGTGATTATCATAGCAGAGAATTCTATACATAACATAAGGAAAATTAGACTGCAATCAGTGTTTTGAGGAAACCATTTATGAGAGCCCTTTACCTGCGTACTTAGACCTAGCAATTGGCACACTTTGTATGTAAATCATTCACCTTATTGTACCTCTCTTCAAGACATCCTTACTACAAGAGGCAACCAGTCTCTTCCAGGACCTATTACCATCTGCAGGACCAGGAGACGTAAAAGGCAGCTCAAGTCGACGGGATCTGCCTGTGAGCTCAAAACCTTAGAGCTTAATGGTTTACCTAAGATTATATCATACATCTAAATGAGTAAGTTTTCTGATTCATGAGGAGCAGTCCTTAGTAATCTCCTTTTTGGAAAAGGAGGGCCCTACAGTGGGAATATTGGACTAGAAATTAAAAGACATAGGTGTTCAGTTTTCCCATCTGCCAGTTTTCTTGTATGACCTCAGATAAGATATGACGTAAGATAATGGTGTATTTCATCTGACCAGATGTAGAAATCCTTCCCTTACGTGGTGGTGCATTTCCCCCCTTCCCCTGGGCCACTCTATGATCTCAGGAACTCCTGAGCTATTGTGTAACGAGTTGGGCAGTTGAGCGTCCCTTGACTGTACCAGGCATTCTTGCATGGCTAAGGTGGGGAGCAGCACTGATCACACCAGGAACACCAGCTACCTGATCAAGGTAGGCAACAAGAGCAGGGGATAATTCATCATCTCTGACAGCCCTGAAGCATTCCCTACCTGGGTCACAGCTCACGTGAAACGATACCATTGTCACTGTGAAACAATACCGTAATTACTCTCCCGGACCACACCGGACAGTGGCCAGGATGGAAATTTACTGATGACTAAAGCCAATCATCTTGCAAACCTATAAACAGCAGCCCCAAGTGAGACCTTTTGAGTTCTCCTGGACCGCAGTGGGCTGTGCCCAGAGTATCCCTCTGAGTGGGACGCCTCTCAGAGTTCGCAAGCTCTCAAGTTTGTGATATTCGGAGGACCGCCGGGAACGGGGCTAAAACACTCCTCAGCTGAGACACTCCTCGGGGCTCAACCCTTCACCCATTGAGAAATGGCAAGACATTTAATGTGAGTATTTCACAGACTCGAGGGGAATTTTTAACTGGTATCTTCATCTAGCTATAGGCCTTTGTCTTTCATGAATTTATCTAGCTATGGGCCCTTGTGTGTGAATAGATCTATATTGTGTGTGTATGTGTATTGATTTAGATAACTAACAATAAGCATAATCTATAATCTAGTAATTGTAGTAAACTTGATTAACTTGCAGTATAATTGCTGCTAGACATTTTAAATTGCTGCTAAACACATATAAACCCTTAGGCACAAACCATTGACCAGGTCTGAGACTAGGGGTAGATACAGCCGCACCTAGACTCCTCTCTGAGAAGGAGTTTATAAAGCAAGGGGGCTACTCTGAACCTTGTGACTCAACAGGAGGGTCACCTTATCCTTTTTATATTAGACACAAACCGTTGTCCAAGTCTGAGACTAAGATTGGATCCAGCCAGGTCTTCTCTGAACCTCATGACTCAATGTGAGGGTCTTTCTTACCCTTTTATCTTCAATCTCTGCACAAATCATTCCAACATAATTCTGACATGATTTTCCTTGTGTATACTTAATCCATGTAATGAGTAATAGGGTGAACCTTGCCATCAAATTCTGTTAAGTCACGCTTTTACAAATTCCTATTAAAATCACTTTTGCTGATGATTCTTTAAGGGGCCTCAAAACCACTCATTCACGACACCTTAGCCTTGGACTACAGTCAATAAAGGTGAATAGGCGCTTTTAGTAAGCAATTAATCTCATTCTAATGTAGAATGTTAAATATGGGTGTCTGAATCATGCCTTTCACATATCTATAATCAGTTTCTTTCTATCAGGAGTGAAAATAGCCAGTAGTAACAACCTTGATATGTATACCTACATTATAGGTATAGAGAGGTAAGACATTAAGTCTGTTTTAAGATTTTCTTTTGTTTTGTTTTTCAGTGAAATGGGATGATAATATTCCCCTCCTGCTTTTCTTTGTCCTGTACAATTTATCTACGCAAAACTGCCATTTGACATGTATGGTCACAGCATCCCACACAAGGTAATACTAACATTGACTGGTATCTCAGAAATTACTGCAAGACAGGTAAATATTTAGGTCTGCTCAGTGTCCCATATTATATAAAAGTAAAACATAGAAACGCAAGTTTGAAAATAATTCAAACACCATTTTGTTCACTACTTATTTTAGCCTGTGTTTTCTAAAACATAAGAGTGATTTTCAAAAGGCCTAGGTTGTGATATAAAGTATTATTTCACCATTTTTACACTGGGAAAGACAAATTATGTAGATTATATTTAACAATATTAAGCTCAAAGTTTTGTTTACTTTGACATTAATAATTAGGAAGCTATGCCTGTAAAATTATTTTGTGTATTTATTTTACATAAATTATATCATGTAATAATTTGTGCTAAAATTAACATATGATTACCTTAGTGTTTAAGATACACTTTTATTGTGTCTATAACGCAAAGTCTCATAAAGATTGCATTTAGAATGAAAAATAAATATTATTATTACTAATGCCAGTGGTCAGAAATCCTTATTAGGAATGGGGAAAGGGTGAACCAGGAAGACATCTCTACAACTTTTCATACAGAGATCTTTAATGGAAGAAGAAATAAAGCAGAGGCTTTCAAGTCATTCAAACATGGAACTGATATGTCTTCCACTTTGCTCAGGCTCATTTTTAAAAAATAACAGCCAGGCATTGCTTTTAACACACTGGAGAAAAGTCCTGCGTTATAATATTATAATATAATTATAAATAAAAACAGATGATTGTGAAAAATATAGTTACATGACCATACTATAAGCAACAAATCTAAGTGGGAGGCTAGAGACCCAGATCCTCTCCAAAGAAATGGCAGCGAGTCATGGGCAAAATTACTTAGGGTCTTTAAAGAGATGCCTTATTACTTTGCCTTCTCATTAATATTTATCTTACGTAATTGGAACTTAAGTTCTCCAGGGCAGGGAGTAATATTAATTCACTGTGAATATTCTGATAGAACAGGATCCCGATCTCCATTAGTACATCTCAGTGCTATGTGAGTATACATAACATTGTAGACAGAGAGATATGTCATTTGAATACTTTGCATATATTATGAACTTATATTAAAAAAAAAAGTCTTAAAGAGTTCTCTGATGGCTATGCTTCTTTGATTCAACCCCAAATTTCTCCAATTATCCTCACAGAGAAATTGGTCCTTTATGACCTTTCACTTGATATTACTGATACCCAAAAACCCAAGAGTACTTATGATACAAAACTTACAGAAAGCTTCTTATAGAATACAAAGAAATAAATCCTCCTTTTTATGAAATTCTCCATCTTCTTCTGCTTTTTAAGCCTCCTAACTTTAAGAACTTCATTCTTGTCCTGATCAATAAATCGATCAATCTAAACTGCAGTCCTTCACTGGGCCTACGTAAGAAATCAAAATTCAGCCAGTTATTTGATGCTTTCCTTCTCAGTCGTCACTGTCTCCAGATAAATTATCACCTCAGTTACCAAGATTCAATCTGTTTTACTTCACCTGCTTTCTTCATTTATCCATTAATGTAAAATCACTATCTCATCTATGAATATGAATAATCATAATTGTTAAGTGCAGACGATATGCCACACAGTTAATTCTTAATCAGTATTATTGTACCCATTATTGTATGTTTAACAAAACCTCGGAGCCAGCAACCACTGTAAGAGAGAATCAGAGCTATTTCAGTTATAGGTTTCAGTCAAGATTCAGGTACGATTGCACAGTTTCATGTTATTAGAACTCTTTGATTTTAATAAACATTATAAATTATGTTTACAGTTTTTCTCAAATTTAGAATTATTGAATAACTAAAAAGGAAACTTTTAACAATAAACAACATATTATAGGCCTTAGGATGTAGAATCTTTGCTTATTGTATTTCAGCTGTATCTTCAGCCTCCTTATTTCACTAACTCCCTAACCTGCTGAGTTAGGATTGTTTTATTTGTCCAGCTTCTTCCCAAACCAGGCTAGAATGAGTGTATGTTTTTAGGTTTTAAATTCTTGGGATGATTTACTGAGTCTAATAAACCCTTTTCAGTTGGCCATCAACTCACTCACTTTTGCTCAGAACTTTTCTTTCTGCACTTAAAATTGTGATTCAAAACAACTGAAAGAGCTGCTAGGACTTCCCAGGGTCTTGAGTTCCCCCTTGTCTCTACAGCTAATCGAATCTGGATTATTATGAAGTACACTTCTCTCTTAGATCCACTTGATAGGTGCCTGTTTACATCCTTCTCCAAACTAAGGTTTTTTTAACTTCTCTAAGTTTTAGTCTCCTGAGTTACTGAGCTAACTATGTTAAGTACTAACCCAAATCAATATGAAGCTCGTAGGAGTTATGGATCATTGTTAACTTATGATCTCAAACTGAAACCGATCTAAAAAAAACGGTTTTGGCAGCAATGAACTGTGCTCTATACTGTCATAATCCTTTTTGCACGTACAAAATTATAGTCAGAGAATTGCTGGGCAGATACTTCTGTTGGCCATTAAGAATGTTCTTACAAATAACTGTCCTTCGTGTATCCCAAGATAATATGAGTGACTTCAGCACTTGTAATCAACGGGAGATAAGGAGCTCTCATCCTGAATTAAATGTCAAAGAACAGGAACCCATCTCTCTCCCACAACCAGATGACTACGGTACATTTTAGATGACTAGTATTTTCAATGAAGCCCATCTGGAAAGATAAATATATGTGGAAGCAATTCACTATTTCCATCTAGTGTATTTTATCATCTTTTTTAGTACTAACCTGCTGGTTTATATTTCTGATTTGATGATTCCATCAGGGGAACTGGAGGTGCTTGTTACTTGGAAGGAAATTAGGGCAAGCAAAAACCTTTTAGTCCTTCAGGTTTTATATTATTTAAATTCATTATTTGGGGCTCTTTATTCTTCATTGCATGATTAAACATATCTGCATAAAAGATTGGTTACTTTTTTCCTACAGAGACAGATTTCTTTCCAATGGAGTCCCAGCTTCATGTGTTTGCTTGAATCCAATGTGTGGATTAATCCTAAAGAAAGGGAATTCCAGAAAAATTCTAAAGCAAAGGCTTTGAAGACCTATTTAATTCTATAACAAGTATTTTTAAAACCCCAAATCTGATGTTAAATTAAATCCATAGTTTGTGCTTTTTGCTTATTTGCAACTACTAAGTTTTCACAGAATTGAATGCAACAACAGCATGTTTTTATGTATATTACATGTAATGATGTAAAAATATAAAAATTAAACTTTTCATTGCATTTTTTCATGAATACTGTGTATTTTAACAAAATGGACACCATGTGATAAAGAGAAGTTTGTGGAAACTGGATACTTAATTCCCATTTTACATTTAAGCAAAATACAGCCTAGTGCTATAGGAATGAAAGTAGGGTTTTGTTGTTGTTTTCTCTCCTATCAAATTTTTAAGGGAACTAATACCCAAGATAATTTTTACTCATGCTCTGAATTTTGTTATTCTTACTTCCAAAAGAGTTCCAGGCTTAAATTTTAGTAAAAAACCTGGAGGGTTTCATTCTTGCAATGCTGATGTATCTTGAGAAACTCAAATTACTGCAATCTTAGTTGGGAGTATTTTATATCTACCACTGTCATCTAGCTAGTAAGGAACAAAAATCTAAAATGACAGACCTACTGAATTCAATCTTAATCCCAAATCATAGTCAAGTAAGGAACACAAGCATGTGCTAAACTGTTATCATGTGGACAATTCCCCTGAAGTCAGTGAGACATATATGTTAAAATTTAGATATGTACTAAAATATCTTGTTAAATGAGGGCTTATACATGTGGGGTTTTTTTAGTGCATTGAAAAGTTTTAACACTTTACCAATATATCACCTCACAATACAATCTTCCTGATGTAATTAATGGAGAAAACAAATCTGCTGTCATAAGTTTTAATATATTCCATGATAGGCTTGCAAGTATTGAAGCAAATTATGCATGGTTCGTCTTTGGAAAGTGCTAGGGCTGACCAAGGGAAATTTAATTTAAAACATACATTAATATACTAAATTATCCTTGAACTCTAACTGCAATACTTTTAAGAATGCCTTTAGAGTTTCATTAGCAGTAAGCAGACAGGCATAGTTGCAGGAAAGAAAACTTGAATAATTCTACTGAATACGTGAGGAGTTAGTTTCCATTTGCAACTATCTACGGTACAGAAAATGGAGCCTCTCAAAATCCTGTTTTCTCCTTTCAGTTTCACACACAGCCCTGAGGAATATTCAGCCAATCCAAATATGTAAGCTAGTTAAATGCTGCTGGCTCAAAACATGACGATGTGAGCAATAAAGTGGGCACAATGATGTCCAAGCCAGCTGTGTAATTGTATGTTTGTACAATACCTTACACTTAATATAAACTCCAAAAGTACTTGAAATCAGCTCAGGTTTTAAAATATATCTGGGATATAAGGAATGTATATCAAGTTAAAGAATTGTATATATTTTCCAGTTTACTTAGTAGTTAATATAAATATCACCATCTACTGGCAGAAGAAAATATGTAGCGGTGTTCACAAGTTTGTAGGATCAATAAAGTTAAAGACACAAATGGATTCCAGCTTACACTGCTCTTAAAAATCTGCAGAAATACCATTAACAACTTTGCTGCCTGGCAACGTCCATGTATTTTTCCCAAGTTGCTACACGGAGCTAGAGGTGGCTTGCTGAGCAGCTTCACACACTTCAGTAGAATTACCCTGTGTGATCAAGATGCTGATCCTCATTTAAGAAGAAGAATCTTAATTTGATTTTACAGTAAGCTATTTCATACTCACTATGCTCTCTGATCCATATGAAAAGAATGACATTTTTTTGTCGTGGTTTATTTTTATAGTGATAGTGGTTGCAAAGAGTTCCTCATATTAGTGCTAACTTTTATTATTTTCTGTTTTTTTCACAGGTAAGTATATCTCTAACTTTGATGTGGAAATATTGCTGAGAAAGGGATTCTCCTATTTTCTCAAATGTGAGGCTAGTTTGCTTGGCAATAGAAATAGGGGTAAAATGTTAAAAGAGGGAATAGCCTGGGTTTTTATTTGCCTTTTTGTATCTGAGTCGTTAATATGCTCCTTTGTATTTTGAGGCTTTTTCTGTAGTCCTGAAGGCTAAACTTTTAGTAATTTTGATAAAAGCTTAGAGTTTCTTGTTCTCAGTTGCCTTCAGGAACTGAAGCTTTAAGTAAAACATTAAATAGCACAAGACTTGCCGTGAAACTGTGAGAGTTTGCAAGACTGAGATTGCAGAAATCAAATCTTGACCTGATTTGAGCTGAGACAAGTGAAATAGTTGTGAATGGAAAGATATTAAGAGAAAAAGAAATAGCAGGATATTATCACAGTTTGGATAACAGGAGATGAGAAAGAAACAAGGGAAAAACTAAAATTGAGAACCTAGCAACAAGGGAATGGAAATACTGTATGTGGAAAACTGAGATAGTGGAGTAGGTTTTAGAGGAAAGATCAATAACCTGGGAGACATAAAATTGTCCTCTCTGGAAGGAAAACCAGGGAGGGCAATGTCATGAAACTCAGGAAAAAGGATGGTGTTGAAGTAAAAGTATTGATGGGCCCAGAAAGACTGGGAAGAGTAAAGATAAGGTAGAGGATTAGAAATTTGGCCAGATTCCACAGATCACTGCAGATTTGAGCAAAATTCCTCTAAACAGAGGAAACAGCTGAGAAGGCATATTTGAAATAATGTAGGAGCAAGACAATAATGCAGCTTATTAATGCATTATTACAGACTGGGGTCTTCCAACTGTTTTAATACCACAAACTAATCACTTCATACTAGAAGACATCCTGGCAAAGAGTAGGAACTGGTGTTGATGACTCTTGCCACCATGCTGCTGATCATATAGCACTACTGGAAGATAGGTGGCTCAGCAAAATCTCCGTTTTAGATGGAGCTAATTATGAAGGAGATTTGAGGTGGTATCTTTAAGGACAGTAACACAAGCGGTAGTTCTTTGCACTGTGGGTACAAGAAATTGCATGGTGTGTAGATAGTAGGTAAGGTATGAGCTGAAAGTAAAAGCTTTCAGAAAGACATACAAAAAGATGTCAGCAGTTCAGAAGGGCTGAGGGAATGAGAAATAACAAGGTTTTTCTTTTTATGCCATTAATCACCCTTAAATTGCAAGGCCACTTTTCCGCAGATTTGAACCTTACCTTTAATGCTTTCAAACACAGAGCACACAGTCTATGTTCAGGGAAGATAAGCAGAGCCAGATGCTTGCACTTGGAATTTGTCTTAAGGTGATGTCTTAAGGCATTGGTACAGAGTAGATTTCTGCCGCTCTAAGACCTCACTTATTTTTCTATGCTTTTGGATATACATTGTCCTCTTCTACTTTCCCCTTCTCCCCCCCTCATTCTTTCAGTAACCATCTCTATTTTTGCTTCTTTAGCCAGAGGAGCACTTTGGAACAACATCAGAGCTTGTAACAGATTTTTCCTGACAACTGCATTAGTACTAAATGGTCCAAGATCAGGATGTCTAATAGGACTGACAAATTCATCACTAGTCTTTTTGGCAAAGAGGTCAGAAGATGATTTCACAACACTCAATAAAAATATACAAAAATAACTACCCTATCTAGAAAAGAAAAAAAACCCCACATTTTGTTCTTTCAAACAAATCCTCTGTTCTATATTACACAAACTTTGAAGATAATAATTTTTCTATCAATTAGTTACTGATACTGTCTAATGTTATTTACAAAACTTTCTTTGAGAAAATAAGAATCTGAAAAGACTCATCACAATCCCAGCACAATGCCTAAGGTAATTGGCAAATAAAATATCATTCCTTACAAAGCAGGGTGGGGGAAAAGAATTCAGCGTCTCATGCATTAAAAGCCACCTTTTCCATGTTTCAGAAAAGGATTATTGGATGTAGAAGTCAGAAAAAAGGACCACTAGAATCTGAATTCTTACTTTTCCAAGCGATATATTGAAAACATCGTAAGAAACCACTGATATGTTCAGGGCACAGTTCTGCATAATCCCACCAGACTCCCAAGGCCTTACTCTGACTCCTTAAGGATAAGCCCTTCTTTCTGTAGCACATGAATCACAACCCCCAGCACATTTACATACTACCCCTGTGTCGTGGTTTAACCCCAGCCGGCCACTGAGCACCACACAGCCGCTCGCTCACCCCCCCGCCAGGTGGGATGGGGGAGAGAATCAGAAGGGTAAAAGTGAGAAAAACTCGTGGGCTGAGATAAAGACAGTTTAATAGGGAAAGCAAAAGCCGCGCACGCAAGCAAAGCAAAACAAGGCATTCATTCACCACTTCCCATCGGCAGGCAGGTGTTCAGCTATCACCCGGAAAGCAGGGCTCTATCACGCGTAACGGTTACTTGGGAAGACAAACGCCATCACTCCGAACGCCCCCCCCTCCTTCTTCTTCACCCAGCCTTTTATGCTGAGCATGATGTCATATGGTATGGAATAGCCTATTGGCCAGCTGGGCCAGCCGCCCTGGCCACACTCCCTCCCAGCCCCCTGCATATCTGGCAGGGCATGGGAAGATGAAAAGTCCTTGACTAGCGTAAACAATACCTAGCAACAACCAAAACATCAGCGTGTCATCAACATTATTCTCACACTACATCCAAAACACAGCACTATACCAGTTAATAGGAAGAAAATCAACTCCATCCCAGCCAAAACCAGGACACCCTGACAACAGGTAATAAGTTACTATATCTAGCTCACCGATTAGGACTGAAGTACAGAAGTGATGCACATTGCTTTGAATTCACATTGTAACCCATGATCCTATATGTGTCTATACCCTATGTCCTGCCCCATGCTCTCCTTGAAATCTGGAATGAATCAACTCATTTTCCAGCCAGAGAAACCCAGGCACAGAGGAGAGAGATTCACACCTGAATTTTGCCTTGACAGTAGGTTTGGACATAACTTGTGTAAGCTATTTGGCTTTAAGAAATTGATCCAAACCAAGGTAGTTTAGACATTTAGCTATCTGACTTTATAGGTCAGTAATATAGACAGGAATATCTCAGACTGTCACCCTAGAATCCTTCTATAGAGAGTGGAGACAAATAGACATTTTTCAATTCAATTCATCTGAACTATTAAAGATTGCTAAGTCATGATGAGAGGAATCGTGTCCCAGAAGTGGCTGTTTCTCTTCCCTGACTATAAAAAGTCACTATGCTGCCTAGCTCAGACAAATACATCCATATTAAGGAAGGATGTTTCAAGTTAGGTGAGATTAATCTCACACATGGAGGTTAAAGATTAGCTTTAAAAGTATATAAGTGGTCTACAATGTAGACAGGCATCATAGTGTGATTTTCCAATATATTTAGATGCTTTGGTGCTTTTGAAAACCTTTTGAAACTGGCTGCCTATCAGCAATCTTCAGTACTTACATACTTCTACCAAGTCTCCCTGTGGAAATTCCTCATGGAAGTGACAGAAAAGTCAAATGAAGCTGATTATCCATAGAACCAAAGCAAAGGAAAACAAACCCTATCATCACACACACAAAGACGAAGCGCTTCCAATCCTATCCATACCACAAGATGCTCAGCACCTGTTAAGATCAAATGGTTCTCCAAAAATCTAAAAACTGGGGGTTTCTTTCTGATTACAATCCTCTCTAAGGCAAACTGAGAAATGAGCAAGAAGTTTTCCCATGAACATTTTTTGTGCCTACAATTTCCCAATCCTAAAAATAACCAAAAACAGTCCCACAAAATCTGGGAAAAGTGGGACAAAGGTAATATTATGTATTTCATATGATAACATACTTATATTTTCTAATATAGCACAGAAATGCCAATAAACAAAAAACACATCTACTTTAGTTGAAAAATAAATAGATTATGTATTCTAAACAATATGTTTCAGGTGATAAAAAAATAGCTTACAAGCACATATCAATACCTATTTGAATAGCAGCATACAAGTGCTATATAATCAGCTACAAACATGTTCTTCTAGCAATTATAATACTTTTTTTTTCTTTGTTTGGTTTGGTTTGGTTTGGTTGTAAAGACTGAAACCTTTTGTTATCTTACCGGGAAAATATCCAACACCTTGAAAACCAGGAAATTATTTCTGCAGTGTTACAGAAAGACATTTTTTTCTTTAGTACATCTAGCAAACAAGCAAATAGATATGTCAGGCGGCTACCCTGCACATTTTCTAATGCTGGATTCTCTGGAAGGTCCTTAGATGCTGTAGACTTTCAGACTCCTTTGCCAATGTTAATCAACCAATATGATGATTGGAAGACACAGTAAAGGACTATTCTAGATGTCTCTATTGACCATAACACACAGTCATAATCATTTCACTCATAGTACAATGCCATTTTAAATATGTTTTGTACTACTTAAAGTTCAAAATAAATTTGTAAATGTGACACTGTTCTGTTCATTCTTCCAACTGCAGTCATGTAAATTAATCATACAGTGTGTAATGGAAAATATTAGCTAATGTCCAAAAATTGACTGCTTGACATTACTGTCAGCTGCGTGTCATTAATATTCTTATTAAGTGCTATGAAAGGTTGGCTGAATGGGCATTAATGGCCTTTAAAGATGCAGATGAAAAAAATGGCTGCTTGTACACAGTTCTTCCAACAGAAAACATGTATTTATACAGCTGAAAGACTGTAATTTATCTGCAAGGGAGAGTAAGGGTTATCAAAAGGAACACACCACTGTTACATTGGGGGATATGACATGACATTTTCTATATTTTTTAAGGTGAGTTACATCTATAAAACTTGTGATAGGAAGAAATGGCTTTACTGCCATTAGCACATGCATTCATGCACACACACTTGGATTCTATAAATTCTTAAGATCAGAGTTTCAACATTTGACACCATTTTCTGTAAAAGCTTAGCTATTTCTGTCAGATTCTCCCAACACTTGTGGGCTTTGCAGGTTATGACTCTTGCACACTGTTAAAAAGCTCCTCTGTTATATAAAGAATAGAGGTTTTGATGATTAATTACCAGTAGTCACCTGCTGTATTACTATCTGGATGAGAGCATTAACATGGCAATCATCACTGCAGTCTTCTGAGTAAAATAACCATAAAATGCATGAAATCAGACATGCACAGAGTGAATCACCAGTAGAAACGTATGTCTATTGGCTCTGTGAGGCATATGATCAAAAGAATGATCTAGATAGAGCCACCAACTCAGCAGAGCATGAAAGCCGGAAAAGTGAAAAAGCCAGATGCGCACAGAGCTAAGAATGACAAAGGAGCTAAACCTGCAGAGACAAAAGGCCAAATTATAACATTCTCATAAAGGTGTAACCGTCTGTCAATCAGGGTTTACTGAGACTGCTTCAAAGACTCTAAAAACCCAACCAACGAAAAATGGTCAAAATGAGCTAATGTCTTAATTGCTGTGGGGATCGAGGCTAAAGCTACAGTAATTGCAGAGAAAGCTAAGAAACCACCTTTGTAGCTACAAGAAATTTGTGCAATCTTTTTGTTGAGTTCCAAGATGCCTAACAACTGAATACTGAAATATGGCCCTTAGGCTATAGAAATGGGTTCTCTTGGCTGATGCATTTCTCTCCAGCTGAGTTGCAAACTTTAAACTTTGTCCTTTCTTGTGCATCGTTACATTTTCAGCCATATTTTGCACATGGGACAAAAGTAGCAGATAATCACAGCCACTCTGTTGAAAAGTGAGTTCATATTATGAGCAAAGTCTTGTGCTGTGACTGCCAGGATTTGACAACGTGGGCAGAGCAAGAGGAGGGAGAGCCGAGCCCAAGGAGCTTCTGTCTGTAGGACCCGCTCATTATACACCTCTTCTTTTGACAGGAGGGGTCAAAGCATTAGCTTTTTTAGAGGGAAATTTCAGCATCGGGGTGGATGAATAGTGTTTAAAAGGCACAGAAAACATTTATTTTGCTAATTCACAGAACTAAGACAGTCATCACAGAAAACACCATTTTTTTATGCTGCAAAGGCAAATTTTTTAGAATGAACAAAGTATATTTTTACCTCTGTTCAAAAATATGCTGGTGCAGTTGGGGTTTTTTTCTCTTTTTCCACAAGACCTTGCTTCATTCAACAGATGGGATGGATAGGACATAGGGAATGACCAGCTCTTCACTTTTTCTATATATATATCCTCTTATGCTCATCACTCACTGTATGACCTTTACCTTACATACCATGCGTCATCCAAACTATGCACTGAGCTCTGAATAAATATTTGCTTCCTAAGTCTTATACTACAGCCATGCAATCTCTGACTGTCTCAAAAGGCTGGCAAGTTATCTTGTCTATCATTACATCTCCCCTATGAAAAAAACCCCACTTTTTTCATCATTACTTTATGCTTGGGGGGCCAGAGACAAGGAAGCTTGGCAGGAGTCATGAGAGGAAACAGTGGCGAGGCCAGAATTGCAAAGAAGGAACAGGAAATATTTTTCCTGTTTTATGAAATGTCAAAAATGTTTTCATTGCTTCACTGAAATTTTTTTAGTGCTTTCTCAAAATTAATCTGGGGTGTGAGTGAGGAAGAGATTTTGGGAGTGAGAGAGAGGAGAGAATATTAGAAATATTGAAGCTTCATGACTAACCCCACTTTAGATATAGAGGGATCAAGTTTAACTCCTGGCATCTTCTAAGCTTCCAAATAAGAAATAGTTAAATGTGTTAAGTAACAATTAAGTATTCACCTATGGTGTGGAAGAACCAAGTTAAAGACACTGTGTTCCCATGGTCTGCTATTTCCTTTCATGTCTCTTGTGGACATCCATCTTGTACCTGAGAAAACTTCTTCTCAAAAGCTGCACTGAAGCCTACTCATTACAAAAAGTTTCATCCTAAGAAAACAATTTCACAAAAGGTTCGCAGCAAACCCTGCTTGTGACGAGTACCTCATGGAGCTGTTCATCTATTCACACAGCCCTGCCAGAGGTGTTGAGCAGAAGAGCTCAACTGGCAATAGAAATATCTTGAACAAAGACACTTTGCATGGGACAGTACATAAAATATTCAACAGTGATTCAAGTGGAATGATTAGACTGCTTCGTGGTTGCCTGTGAAGTTGTAATAATTGTGACTGGTGTGAATTGAGGAGGACACAACAGATCCAGATTAGATACAGGCAGTAGCACCATGTGAAGGATGTCAAATATTGCTTCAGCCTACGCATCTGAAACCAGAATCGTTCCAGAATTGTCCCAGCTACATGTGGCTTCAGGACCCAGTTCAGGATTCAGGTATTTTCTTCTGCCTTTGAGGAAAATAGGTACACTTCGATGTCTTTATATATTCCCACCTGGTTAATAGACATTCTGTATCTTACTTTCAGCTTTTGTAGAGAGGGCATTTATAGAATTGTTTCTGTTTAATAGTAGTTTAAGATTAACAAAAAAGCAACTTTTAGATTTGGTGTGCAGGGTATAAGAAAAAAAATCTCACTGAACAGCAAGACTAAATAGCAAGACTTGTATTCACAGTTTTGACAGCAAATCTATGCTGAACACTGTCTGAGGAAAACAGATTGGGTAGGTCTTGTTCAACTCTTCTTCTTATGTCCAGATCCCCAGCTGCTTACACAGGTTTGAGTTTTCAGCAAAGTTTAATTGACATTTAATTGAATTCTTGGGAGGTTTGCATCTCCTAAGATTACAGAATTCATCCACAAAGTACTAAGGCAAGACACATGCTTAATTTTTAAATCTAGCTATCTTCGCAAAGCAGTCCACTGATAACTGGATTTAAGCTCATGCTTAAAATTAAGTATATGTTGAAATGACCCATATGAGAATTATACTATAAAGCACTGTCTGAAAGCATGACAAGCAATTACAAATTAGTGGATAATTCTTGCACAACCATTTTCTTGGTTTCTGAGTGACTTAGGGCAAAGTCCCAGTGTGGTATCATTGAAGAAAGTATTCAGTGAAAATTATTCTTTTACCATGATAATCTAATATATTTTTGCAATTTAGACATTTCCCTGCAAACAGATATCTGTATGTTGATCCTACAATCATTTTTTAGAGAAATCACCGTCTATCAGTCCATAATACATACATACACATATACATAAGTATATATATATATACATAAATATAGAGATATATAAACTTCCATTTTAGCACATTAAAACAATATAGCATAAACAGACACTGCCCAAGCATCCATCCATAGGGGCCAACTCACAATTTCTCTGTCTCCATAGCAAAGTGTTAGTACCAGAAGCCAAGGTATGTCTAATCCACTGAGAAACGAAAGCTAGATCCTAGCTTTAGTAGAGGCAGAGGACCATCATTCCCTTTCTCAGTGGAGACAACAAAGCAGAAAGCATAGTACTTCAGAAATTAATCAAGCTCTATATGAACAAAAGGATCTAGGACAGTTTCCTAGTTATAAGGTTTACAATAGAACAAGACCCAGATTTACATTGTCTTTAGCCATTTTGTCACAGAAATTAAAAAAAGAGGTTTGGGAGGCTGGAGACACAAGTACAAAAAGTGATGCAAAGCACATGCTCTCACCACTTATATTCATGATTACTTTAAAGGGACAAAGCATTTGTTTTCAGAAAAGAGTAGGTTTTGGGTTTCTTTTGTTTTGTTCCCTGCCCCTTCCCCCCCACACCTCCTCTCCCATTTTACATTTTTGCCTTGGATACAGGTGGGATGAGCAGGAAGTTTTGGGATTTTCTGAATAAACTTGCTTTTACAAGAGAAAAATATTTTTTCTGGCCAAACTAGCATTGTTGATAGAACTAAGCTTAAATACTGACTTCCAGACAGTCATGTTTCTGTTTTATGTCAGTCTCTTGAACCCAGTGACTGGGATGTTATCACATCGGCAACTCCAAGTTCAGATAATTAGATAATTAGATAATTCAGATAATTAGAACTGAGAGAGTATGTGGAAAAATATAAGAGTATATTTTAAAATGCATTTTGATTTTACAGGGTTCATACCCTTTGGACTTTGTGTTCTATAGCTATTCAGGCATTTAAAGTTTATATGGACACATGTTAACAGAAAGACAGTGCTCATCTCCAAATCTCAAGGAGTGAATGAGAAAAATTTCAACTTGCATAGTCAGTCATATGGCTGAAAGCTGACACTTTGTTAGCTTCCATATGCCATTGATTTTGCTCTCTTATGGACTGTCTTCTAACTAATTAATATATTTATCTAACTGATTTACAGAGACCTTTGATTGCAAGCATTTATTTATGTGCTTAGAGAACAGCACATAAATAGTTCTGTCACAATAAATTGGACTTAACACAAACCTAGAATTAAACATAAAGTGTTCACAGAATCAAAATAGAATAATTTTCCCATGACACTTATTTATGAGAATAAAATAACAGAAATTGTAAATTAAGATTATTTTCATTAAAAATATTTGAACCAAAATAGTGGTAGATTTTTGTCTACAAACAACTCAATGGAGAACTTAAATTGTAATTTTGAATTATTTTGAAGACGTACTGGTCTGTTTGCAGCTAGCATGGTACTAATGAAAATTCTAATTATAAGGAAAAATTATGCAGAACTTATTTTTCAGTCTTATCAGAATACATCATAAAAACTTACACATACAAACATGTAGCACAAAATGTATTTAGTGCTTTGGAAAACAATTATGAATACAAATTTTCTTATAGAAGTTTTTAATTAAAACACCTTCATTTCTTCATAAAGCTTTTGGGAAAAAAAAAACCAACAAAAATGGTCATAAACCTTTAAAGTCAAAATAAAGTTTTCAGAGCAAGTAAAAAACTCAAAGTTGAATTCTGGAATTCGACCTTTTTTCTCAACTTGGAAAACTTTCATGGAGGGAAAATTCTGAAAAAGGTACAAATTTCCAGAGATGTGAAATTATGTGAGCTGATATAAACTGCAGCATTGTTTATTTCCCAAATCAAATCCTGCAGGTGGATTATTGATTCATTAGTTTTACCATAGGCAGTGGTTCTTGTATCTCAACATTCTCCTCATACTAAATCCAAAACACAGCACTAGGAAGAAATTTAACCCTATCCCAGCCGAAACCAGGACAAGGATAAAAATGAAGATAGTTAATTTCAATCAAAAAGGCTACAGTTGTGAGTGGATATACATTTTTCTAGCAATTCTGACTGTCAGTTTTAGCAAAGGAAAGAAAGGAATAAGCAAGCTTATGCTCTGCCAAACGCACAACTGTAGCAAAGAAAAGAGCATGTACAAGTATATATATGTGCATATTTGGATGGATGCATCTCAGAGCTTTGGCTTTTACATAGCTAGCCTGAAGCACTTTAATGGAACACAACTTTCACTTCCTAAAGTTCAAGAGGCTTTAAAGGTTTCTTAAATTAGGCAGCCAAAATCATTAATCTTCTTAGAAAATCTTGGCAAAACACTGAATTCATATTGACACAAGGACTAGGAGGTAGCAGACTCAATTAATGAAACCATTTCTCTCCTTTGATGGCTTTGCTCTTTCTCTCTGAAATCACCAGGGTAACACTGACTTTATCGCAAGTGCAGAGAAAGAGCTAATGTTTTAGGATGGGAACAAACAGGTATTGATAAAATAAGTACAGAGTCAAGCCTGAACCCAAACATGAACTCAGCCTGCTTTCCAGATTCAGGTAAGCTGAAGTCCTGCTCCTGAACCTAATGTTCAATGCTTATTGCTCGAGGCAGAGGTTAGCCCATTTGCAGCATCACTGCAGACCCAGACCCAGCTGACAGTGGAAGAGGTTAATGTCCTCACCTGCTCATAGCCATCCCTTCGCTAAGATAGGAGTGGTTCACTAAAAGAAGCAAGGTCTTACAAAGGAGTGTGATATCAATTAGCTGGGAGGAGACTGTGTGGCACTGCTCTGAATTTAAATACCTTGAAGACACAGCAGACAGCTTGCTTATTAATGGTACTGTTAATTACCTTATGGAGAAGGAAATCAGTGATTATAATGTACCTGTTATTCATCAGATATTACAATGCCTTGTGCCAAAATGCCCACAAATAAAATAAAAGGTCCTTTTCAACATTTACTTTGTTGCCTATAAGAAATGATTGGACAGGACAAGTACAAATTGGTTTCCACAGACACGTTCAGGACATTTTTTCACTCACAATACAGCTGATTCTCACACCTATTTACAGAGAAACTGCACTCTGCAAATAATCCCAGCAGGACAAGAAAGCTCCTATTTACCCAGCAAAAGAAAGAATGGCCATATTTGACCGGTTTTATAGAATCATAGAATCATAAAGGTTGGAAAAGACCTCTAAGATCATCGAGTCCAACCGTCAACCCAACACCACCATGCCCACTACACCATGTCCCTAAGGGCCTCATCTACACATCTTTTAAATACCTCCAGGGATGGTGACTCAACCACTTCCCTGGGCAGCCTGTTCCAAGGCCTGACCACTCTTTCAGTAAAGAAATTTCTCCTAATGTCCAATCTAAGCCTCCCTTGGTGCAACTTGAGGCCATTTCCTCTTGTCCTATCACCAGTTACCTGGGAGAAGAGACCAACACCCACCTCACTACAACCTCCTTTCAGGTAGTTGTAGAGCGCGATAAGGTCTCCCCTCAGCCTCCTCTTCTCCAGGCTAAACAACCCCAGTTCCCTCAGCCACTCCTCATAAGACTTGTGCTCCAGGCCCTTCACCAGCTTCGTTGCCCTTCTCTGGACACGCTCCAGCACCTCCATGTCCTTCTTGTAGTGAGGGGCCCAGAACTGAACACAGTATTCGAGGTGCGGCCTCACCAGTGCCGAGTACAGGGGCACGATCACCTCCCTGCTCCTGCTGGCCACACTATTTCTAATACAGGCCAGGATGCCGTTGGCCTTCTTGGCCACCTGGGCACACTGCCGGCTCATGTTCAGCCGGCTGTCAACCAGCACCCCTAGGTCCTTTTCCTCTGGGCAGCTTTCCAGCCTGTAGCATTGCCTGGGGTTGTTGTGGCTGAAGTGCAGTACCCGGCACTTGGCCTTGTTGAACTTCATACAATTGGCCTCATCCCATCGATCCAGCCTGTCCAGATCCCTCTTTACATCACCAGTTTTATGGTTTATAACCTTCATAGCATTTTGCTTTCACACCGTACCTTACTACTTCAAACAGAACCTGAACAAACGCTTAAGCTCTGAGATTCAGTAAGGTTTCTATCCTATTTGATATGCTACATCATTAAAACATTAAATCAGGTAGACTGTCCCCTAATGGGTATATTCTCAAGACATATTTTCTTCAAAAGTTCCTTGTCTTCAGCTTTTGAGCCGTCCTAATGATTGAAGCATTTTTAAAGTAAATAAAGAGATGCAACACATACCTTGCCACAATGGGGCATATTTTGTATATTGTACCTGTCTAATCCAAATAATTAGATGGGAGAATAAATAAATTTAATGGGAGAAGAAGAATATTGAAAAATATTGAAAAGATAATTGAAACAACTTCTTTATTGCTAGAAAGATGTCTCATCTGCATGGTTGTCCTGAGCCACACTTCCCTAGTTTTTCTTTGTTTATCTGTTGCTTCAGTTTACCAAAGTATCCCCCCCCAAATGCTGAGAACAAAAAAAACCATAGCCATTTTAAAAGCTGATTAAAATGTACAGCCAATGAAGATAGAGTTAAGCTTGATTCACTGCCTTTCTCCTGGTTATATCTATATAAACTAAAAGAGTAGCACTCAGTGAGTAGCAACTCTGCCACGTTAAGCTTAACTATGAGTGATTATGTTTTTCAAACTCAAAGGCTTTATAAAGGTTTAGCAACCTGGATGAGGACTGTTCATTATTATTAAGCTAGGCATGGATTTTCTGGGTTGGTATGTGGGTTTTCTCCCTCTCCCTAGCAGGTCCTGGAAAACACAGAGTGCTAGTGGGCAGCACAGCCATGAACTCTACCTCTTCTCTGCCTTCTACTGGTAATGTAATACATCACTGTGTACCTGTACGAATTAACAGATGCTGAATTAGCTACCAGAGAGTTTCCTTTAATGAAATAAAATGTCATATTTTAATGAACTAAAATAAATAAAAATCAAGATAAAGGTGACAGAATTCAAAGACAGGCATTGTCAAACTCTCATTGCAATCTCTATGTGTAATCAAAAAGTCCCTTCATCTACATCTCAAGCATATGGAAACTAATACTCATAACTACAACATTCAAATAAAGAGGTCTAATATTTGATTCAGAGTTCTGTGAAATTTTCTTGTTCTTTTTTTACACATGTTCTCATGCTTTCAAAAACAAACTTGAATATCTGAGGTTGCTCAGATGTAATTTGTTCCTGATATGTATTTAAGCTTCATCTCCATATTCATTAGATGATTGTGACATAAAAGATTTTCAGCACCTCAGAGAATTAAGCTATACACTTAGGCATGGGTCTGATACCAAATATTAGATAATCAATGAGGAAAATGTAGGCCTCTGTTTTTATGTATAACTGTATCTATACTGTCATATATATAATGTATTTGTGAGCATGTGTAGGTATTTGTGTATGTAAATAGTCAGCTTCTCCACCTGCAAAGTGGGGATAATTATTCTTTCTTTACAAGTATCATGAGGTTTAGCTTAATAATTTCTGGCAATTGGTGTGAGATACTCTTAATGAATAACTACATATGGTAAGTGGTAAGGTTAATTATTCCACTATGACAGAAATCAATCACTATTAAATCCTTTCTAGCTAGATAATGAGGCACTCTTAAATTTTTTGATTTGGCTAAACTGACTTGACAGAGTCACATTGCTACCGTATGTTGGAAACCCAGGAGACTCTTGTGGAGATTACAGTGTAACTCACAGAAAGTCCCTGTGCAAGCTCCAAAGGACTGAAAAAGACTATAAAATAAACTATGCCAATTTTTAATTTATTTTTTTGGTATGTTTCCATTTGAATCAGTAGTGTTACTTTATAAAATTATTTAATATCCTAACCATGGCATAGAATAAACGCATGGCTTTCCTCATGAAGTGCTGTTGTGATGTTAAAAATAATTATTTCAGTGCTAGCTTGAAATAACAAAAAAAAAAGGTGATTTTATAACCCCAACCTTTATACTTGACTATAACAGTATTTCTTCCATTGGAATGATTAAGATTCAGAACTTGTTGATTTTTTTTTGAGTCCATTATTCATCGCATTTTTCTTTGATATTTAAGTAGGCATGTAAGGAAGGATATGTAAGTTGATATGTGAGGAAGATTAGCAAATGAAGAGTGATTTGTAAGGCAAAAAAACTTATATATACTTGAATGTTTACAATTCTCCTACACAAGCAATACACTAGTTTTCTTTTATTCAAAATTCAATTTACTGATTCTACCACTCTCTGGTAATGACATGAAACATGCAACAGTATTGAGTGGTGTTCATGGACGGCTGGATAAGCAAGCCGCTTCCAAGGGTGGAACATAAACTTTCATAAAATGGGAAGTTCAAGCTTTCACATCATTAGTGGAGTTTTAGACCATATGCTGCCAAGCTCAAAGGTAGCCAGGCTGAGATTTCTGTGTCAAACTCATTATCGTTCAAAATAAATGTAGTCTCATGCCTTCTGCAAACAGGAGATGAAAGTCTCGGCTTTCAGTCAAGGTCTGGTTTGTTCATAATTAGGATCTATAACAGTGCGGAATATTGTCTTTTTTAAAAAAACATCTTTTTTCTCTATTGAATCAAGGATCTTTCAAGTTTCTCTCTCATTCTTGACATTTTATTGCCAGCAGTTACATGTGTACAGCAGTTCTAACAGTAAGGAGTAACCTCACTAGAAAGTGGTTGTTTTTATCTGATTTGCCATTATGCAGTGTTCAAATTTTTCCCTGCATGCTTTCAGCATAAAATAGTCACAAATTCATGAAAAATTTAGGTTTGCACTGTTGGTTGAATGTTTTTATAGGAAAATGGCCTAGGAAATGGAGAAGGATAGCCCGCTTCGAGAACTGGGCATTTTTTCCTCCCCAGCTCTTCTGTTGCTTCCTACTCTATCACTTGTTTTTCCTGTTTATTGCCTCTGATCCTCCCTACCTTTCCTTGTATTTGTTTTCTCTCTTGTTTTATTAATCGCAATATATTAACTTCACAACTAAGGTCAGTTCCATCTCAACAGGCCAGAGACAAACCTAACTCTGCAAACAGTGTTCCCCATAGGAACTATAAGCAGTTTGCAAGGCTGTGAATGTTTGTGTACAGAACTGAACAGCCAAATATTTCTTTCCGATAAACTCTGAGAGTTTTCTTTTTTCTTAGCATGTTTGTCCTAATTAAGGCTGCCATCCTTAGCAGTGTAAGTCATCATCAATCAGCAGAAACAGGAAATTCGTCATACTATGACTAAGTGGACTATCATAATCTTCTCAGGATTTTATCAAACAATTTTACTGTTTTGATATTTAAGAAGTGATATCTTTAGCCCCAAAATTTTATAGAGCACTCTAAACTATATTAAAAAAACTGATTTAATGAGACATAAGCTTCTATGTATCTGAGCCATCAATGAAAATAAGTCTTAGAAGCCTAAGTAGTTCAGTACTACAAGATTTGAATGATAGATAACTAAGTAACTTTATATTCTGGGTCTCACCATTCTTTCACAGGAAGCCTGGGACAGAGAATTGAACTTGGCCTTCACAGTCCCAGTAAAGGATCTGATGCCACTTGCTGGACATCTTCTAACTAAACATTTCTTTAATCCAGTTCAGACCATGCCCACTATTTGTGAAGAACCTCAAGTTCATGCATAAGCAAATTCTGTGCTAACCATGTACAGACCACCTCCTTGTGCTTAGCAAAGTCTGCGTAATTCAGTGTCACAAGAGGTTATTAAATATGTTGGCTTTTTTTTTTTTTTAAAGGGATGGCTGTGAATAATTTAATTTGTGAATATAAACAGAGGTGAGTGTTTGTAAAGGCTATGTTTAGCCAAAGCTAGATAATCTCCTCAAGCTCTTACTGTAATCAATGGAGAGAAGCTCCTCCGGAGGATGTCAGAATAGGCACTTTTCTCTGTGCTAACTCCAGAAGATGCCAAGGAAAATTAGGTTTGCAAGGACAGAATAAATCTCATGAACAATTAAGACTAACTCTACGGTGAACTCTAAAATGCCAAGACAAAGTCCTTGTGTGTGTCTATTACTTAACTAGTGCAGTAGCAGAATGCCAAACAGGGCTGGGTAGATAAAGTTATAGCTATACTGCAAAACAAATTACAGTGTCTAAAGCTAAAATTCAACTTGATGTGAAGCCTTCCAGGATACGATGCCTTCACATTTTTTAGATGCAGTGTCTCTGGAAGTTAGAGAGTAGTTTCTGCCTAAAAATCATATATATTACATATCATGATGTTCTTATTTCAAGAAGGGTTTTTTTTTTCCTTGGAGAATTCAACACCCAAATAAGTTAGTGTTATCTCAGGAAATTACCATTTTCACCATGTGCGTTTCCTACCTCTTGCTAGTCCTAAGCAATCAGACCTCCTGACAGAAACCCAAGCTGAAAAGTAAAAGAAACAAAAGATTTTGATTTGGTGCTTGCTGGATAGAGAATCCTCCATTGCAAATGCAATATGTAAGGCAAAATTAATTATATTAGGCTGTTAGTATACTTCAGTTTAATAACTGAAGCAGAAAAAGATATTTTTTAGAAAATAACCAGAAAAACTTAGCAGAGAAGGAGATGGGCTGCGTGAGTATGAATTCAGTGAAGAAGTGAATTGCAAAGTGAAGTCTTTGCAAAAAGAGGGAGACGTGATCTTCGATAACTCCTGGAAACAGGACAATCCCTGCTTACACGGGCAGTGCTGTCCAGCGGAGGTGGAGTTGTAGCATGGTACTGGTGCAGTAAACAATAGTGGCACACACTGCTCCCTGCCGAGCCGCCCTCCAGCACCCCAGCCCATGGCCCCACTGACGCCACAGCAGATGAGACACTGCCAGCACAACTGCAAGGGCTGATGTCAGGAACCATAGTCGAAGTGCCATAAGCATGGCTGGAGGTGCTGATTTGACTGTGATAGCGGTTTCTTCAGTTCCTGGTTCGCAGTCAGGTTCCTTGGATGGAAAAAACTGGCTAAGCAGAGGTTGTCCTGGATTCTAGGAATCTGGAGTCCTGCACACTGGCTTGCAAGAGTGAGGAAGGTGTGACTTGTTGGCCGAATCAGATAATAACAGTAAATCCTCTCTAGCAGTGAGAGGACTGGTAATCTGTCTGCTAAAAGTTGTCTCTGATACCCCAGACCTAATAATTTAGATTCATATAATAATTTTGGTTGAAAGGGACCTCTGGAGATCACCTGATCCAACCCTTCCACTCAGAGAAGGGCCAGCCTCAAAGTTTGAGCAGGTTTCTCAGTGTTACAACCACTTGAGTGTAGAATATCTCCAATGATAGAGATTCTGCAACTTTTCTAAGGAACCTGTTCCAATGCTCAACCACCCACACTATGAACAGTATTTTCCTTTACATCTGGTCAGAATTTGTCTTGTTGCAACATGCGCCCATTGCCTCTCACTCTTTTGCTGTCATGTCTGAAAAGAGCTTCTGTCATGTCTATAGCCACCATTAGGAGGCTGAAGACAGTAACCTCATCACCTCCTCGTAGCCTTCTCTAAGCTGAACAAAATCCTATTATCTCATTTTTTCATCATATGCTGAATGTTGGCTTTCCAATGGAGGGGAAATCTTTTATGCAGAATCTTCCTAAACTTCATCTAGAATTCGTTCCATATATGGACCAGCTCTAGAATAGATCTGTACACAATCCCTTTCTTCAAGAGTCTCATCTCAGTCATCCATACTTTGTATACAAGAAGTATATCTGCTTCAAGAACTACCTTTTCATTCAAGTTATAAAACAAACAACTCTCTTGCTTCTTAACCAAAAGTAACCTGAGAAGTTGCAAACTATAGTAATTACAACCCTTCCGCTACACAGATAAAGATTTCAGAAATTTTCTTTTACATTTTGAAACTGTTGTACAAAACCCCACTGTGTGAATAGTAAAACAAAGGTAAAATAAGCAAGGTTTTACTTAATGTAAACATGTAGTGATTCTTAATGTATTGTTTCCAAAAGTAGTTATTCTAGGTGTGCCTAGGTGTAGCAGACAGCTTGATATATAGGATTTGGATATTTCTGGAGGACAAATAAGTAGTGAGGAGGGTGACCATTTTGCCAGCATACTTCATTTTGTTTACATGTTTTACATCAACCTTTAACATCAACTTCATAACTTTTGAAGCTGATCCAGTCAAGATAAAGTTAATCAGTTTTCTCCAAAAATCTCAGCTTTCTAGGCAGTTGTACAGTGAGTGCCTTTAAAGATAGAACATTAGGGAGAAAGATTGTTCGCTGTTATCTGTCACAGTGTCTCTTAAAAGCTTTGATCTAAAAGGCCTTTGCTTTTATGGTTAAGAAAAAAAAAAAGTTTGCAATGAAATGGTACCATTTGATGATCTCTGACACATAAATGTCGTTTCATAGAGGCTTTGTATAGAAAACACAAATACTTTAAAATGCCACCTCTAACTGGCTTCTGAAAGAGCACATATTTCAGGTTTGAAGAACAAAATTGTTTTTCCACATATAAACATTCATTTAGGTCCCACTCCCACACAGCACTGACTCCTCCAATAAAGAGTATGACTCACATCATTGCTGGTGAAGGATACTGACTTTTCTTTCCTGTACTAAACATCAGACAGGCATCAGAACTACAAAGTTATTAACAAAGATATATCTCAAACTAGTATCCACTGACCCCAGAATAGCTTCAGTTCAGTAGTTACTGAGCTCTCCACATCCTTTCTGGGTGCAAGACTAGTTTTTACTGTTATAATAAACCCACTGATGTCATTTACTACCTCAAAAGACACATTTTAAGTCACCTATATTGTCTCATCTAAAACCTGTATTTATCAGTTAAATGCAAATCAGGCAAAAAATACCAAATCTCTTCTTTCTTAGGTAACTTCTTATTCCTCTTCTCTTTCATATTTTCTGAGACAAGTGTATTTATAGTGCTAATACTCTTCACTCCCTGAATCACAGATATGTCCTTCCCTTTCCCACACTATTCTACTTACTGGTTTTTCAAGCAGACACCTAGTCTTTAGCCTACCCCCAAAAGACCAGGATGCTGAGACACCTCTTTCTATTCTCCTAACAGCTTGACTCATATCCTCTGATTTACTCTACTATCACTCTGTCACAAACACTTCTGTAATGATCTCACACGTAATCAATCAGGAAACAGTGCGTATCAAAGCATTTCTTTGTTTGTAAGGTACCAATACTGATGAATAAATATTTAGTTGTAAGTTTTCAGGCAATTTTTCAGAGGGGGGAAGATATGTAGTTACATGTAGTAGCTTAACCATATTTCCAATAAAAACATTCCTAGAACAGTGCATTTGTCCTACAAACAAGTGAATTCATGCATGTGTCAGTGCTACTGCTCTCACAGGCAGCCAGATCTGTATTTATAGTGCTAAAAAGGAAAAACATGTACAATCATTTCCAGGCATGTAGAAACCCAGTCACAGGTGCTTTGAGAACTAGGAGTGCCACAGCTGTTAGTTTGTCAGGGGTAAGGTCTGTTAATGAAACTGAATTGCTGGCTTATGGCAAATGAGCATGTGAATAAACTGACTGTGGTACATCAGTGGCTGAAAACCAACAATAAGACAGAAAAAATGTTAGATATAAAACACTGACCTGGGGGACTCAGATGGAGAGTTACGTCTAATTAAAGTAAGTAGAGTCAAACACAAAATTCAAACAACATCTGTTAGGAAACAAAGTAACTGAAAAAGCATTTATTATTACACAGAATTTTAGGAATATTTCACTTCAGGCAGGTTAACTGTGTTTGTCACATAACTCTCAGGCAATTTTTCCATGCTTTGATAATAGCAAGGCATCTATGGGATACTTAAATACAGAATGCCTTGAAACAAAGTCATTTAAGCCCTTCCTGGAGAGCCAGCTGTGGTTATTCTTGTGTTTTTAGCAGAGAAGCTCAGATCAGAATAGGAAAAAGTCATATTTCCCCTGAATCCTGCTGCCTCTCTTCTTTCACTAAAAGTTGTTTCATCTAAAATGGGAAAAGGACTACAGTATCATAGCATATCCAGCTGAGAGAATGATAAAGTTCAAGTCACGCTTTGAAAGTCCCATGTTGGGGGTAGGAAATTCACTGTTCAGGTTTTCATTCTGCTTTCTTTTACAATCTTTTTTTTCCTCCTCACAGGTACATTGATGCAAACTCCTGCAAGTCAGTCTTATAGCATGTAAGTAGCTGATTCACTGAGGCACAGTGGAGTCTCTCCATTGACTTCAACAAGCTTCCAAACAAGTAAGAAACTTCCTCTTTGTGACAGTTTCCTCCTTTTAGGTATGCAAAAACAATATAGAAGAGAGAGGGAAGAGGCAGGGAACGTGTGATGGTTTCCATCTGGAGTCTTCTCATTGCATTATTTATATTAATTCTTAAAAAATAAAATGAGTAATATTCCTCTCCTTTCTTTCTCTGTGATTGATGTTCAAGAACATTGCAGAAGCATATTTAACAACATTGAGTTATTAGATTTGCTTATACAAATCTAAATGATGGTAAGTGCTTATATCTTAATCAACTCTTCATCCCTGGTTACATAACTAGGAAGTACCAGATGACTGTGCTTGCTTTGTTACAGGAAATCTCAATAAAAATAATGTGGAGTTCACACAGTGAATAATTAGATTAGCCTGAATAAAAGAACATCTGCAAGCAAAAAAAAAAAAAAAAAAAAAGTGAAGAAAGCTTAAGTAATCTTAATTTTTGTTAATAGGACACTAACATGTTATATTTTATATATATATATATATAAAACTGTTTGTGTGATCTTTGTAGCAGTTAATTTCCTTCCAAAAAGACTAGAACTTTTCTCTTCTTATTTCTATTAATCAGGACACATTCTTTTTTTTTTTCCCCTGTGTTAACCATGGAGTTAGTCTCATATCTGTTCAATATTATATGCACAAAAATAAAAAGAACACTTGAGAAGAAAATCTTAAAAGCAAAATTGTTTAGAGGTATCATTTACTGAACAAAGGAGAACAAAGGACTGAATTACTTATAAGTTTTTGTTTTATAATGGAGGGGGTTGTTTGTTTTTAATGCAGTTTGAGGAGATTTTGGTCACATTTCTTTATCTTCTTTTTACAAAATTGCAAAGTCTTTTTGATTGCCCAACAATAGTCTTCTCATCTGGCATTATTAAAACAGTGTTTCACATTAAATTTTTCTCAGCAGTCTTTTCTCTCTTCTAGTTTGAAAAGATATCTGGAGAGAAAGTTTGAATATTTTTGTATAATCCACTTTATAAATATCCTAAGTCTCAGTATCATAGGACCTGGAGGAAATCTAGACTTTAGTGATGTTACTACTTCAGGAATGTTTTTTGCTTATCATTTCCCTTTTTTCATTTAATGGACAAAAATATATGATGTGTTCTTTATTACTGAATATCCTAAGACAACTGACTGAAACCTGACTGAAAACTGCCAAAAAGCTAAATTAACTTGTTCATTATGGCAACAATATATTATCCCTAAACATATATATTTTCAACTCTTATCTCTTCAAATTAATGGTTATTTCTCTGAAGTTTAAAAGCAGGAACTAAGGGTTTGATTCAAAGCCTTGGATTTTTCATTTATTTCATAGTCTTTGGACTAGAAACCAGTTGAATTAACAAGTGCCATGTCTACTACACACAGATATCATGTTAGCTTAAAGCAAAGCTAGACAATACATATGCATTTTGGTCTAGATACTCTGGTAACTCTCTTAGGGATGAGAGGGCACAGAGCACACAGGGTGAGGTGGTGCGGAGTGCTAGGCAAAATGCCTGACCTCATGCCATGCACATCAAAATTTCTGCATGACTCGGAGGTATAAGACGCAGCCAGCACACTGCACAAAGTCAAAGGCATGAGCAGCTGTGAGAGGAGTTTCTACATGCAAGAAACATGGAGTATGTGGCATTTATGATTCAGTTACTCTGCATTACTTAAATAATTAACTCAATTAACTGAAACGTCACCAAATAAATACAAACCAGGAGTTAAGATACTACCTGAATGTATCTAGAGGTGGAGAAAATAGGAACCATGTTCCTACACAGCAATTAACCCATGGCATGATTTCTTTCAGCCATGACATGTCTTTTCTGCACTGGAAGATCTGGAGAATATTCAGGACAGGAGTTGTCTCTGTTGACTTTTCCTCTGAATAAGAAATCACTTGTAAGAGAGCTACAAACTCCTTGTAAGTTCTCCCTTTAGTTATAAGTTATACATGATGAGAGATTTGCAGAGGGTGAAAAAAATCTGCTAAGTCAATCTGATGTAGCAAGAATGCAGTGAAATTCATAGACTACAAAACTTCAAGGTTAGTTTTCATCCCAACTCTCTGTAAAATTCTAAAATTTTAATTATTTTTTCTAGAAATTATAATTCTGAATAAATTTGCTTCAAAAGAAGTAAAGCATTTCATTAAGATACCTTTAATAATTTCATAGTTTTCTCAATCAAAATAAATAAATTGTTCTACTAGGTTTCATTTTAAATCAGCTGTAATATTAAGCTACATTTTGAGTGTCACACTGCTAAGAGAAATGTCTCTACTGGTGTTTCTGATATCCCTACTTTTCATCTTCTCTAATATATCCACAGTTGTATTTCTGATGAGATGGTATTGAAGCTGTATTTCTATCAGAGGGAGACCTACAACATGTTGCTGAGAGACACACAATTTCTGCTGGCCATATGGGATAAAAGAAAACAACAGCAAAAAATTATGAAAACACCCCGAAACTGCAAGTGGCTCACAGTTTTCATAAAGCAAAGCACTGATAAGAAAATTCAGTTTTAAAATTTTTGATGTTCCAAAACTGAATACTTTGCACCAGTTAAAAAACGTGAAATGTTCTCGGGTTCAACTCATCAGCATATGACATTTGTATTTTTCTCAGACTTGTTTCCTCATTAACAATTTGATTTTGAGAAAACTGCAGCTTCCTTTGGGTAAACAAACACACGCACAAAAAAATATGTTTGTGATATTTGATTCCTAGCTAGTTACCTTGGTAGCATTTTACATCTATTTTGTGTTAACTAGCACAGACTGGCAGAGGAGTATACAACAATCTAGCTCTATTAATAAGAACATAAATTTTAGTAGGAATGCCAAGGAGCAAGCTTCATTTCTACAACAAGCACAAGCTTCATTTCTACAACAGGCTATTATATTATGGAAATGTGTTTTCTAGCTGTTGTGCCTGTCTAGACAGCTATCAGCAGCTTGTATTCGTTATGAAAGCCTGCAGCTGGTCCATGCAAAGTTTGCTGTTTTGCAGCCCATCTGCTCAGAAGAAGAGATCTGTAGCACTGCCCAGTTTGGAGTAACGCTCTCTTATCATTGTAGTGGCAGTTTCTAAATAGAACTCTGAAATAACGATGGTTACTTTTTACTGTTAGATCCCAGTAAATTAACTCCTGTCTGGGCAGATGGCTATCTGGCTGGTGAAACCAGGGACAACTGAGAATCAAGTGAACTGGGCTGGGGAGTAGCATCCTTTCATTTCTGTGGCTTGCTTGATCCCTGTAGTCCCACCGAAACTGTGATGCTGAATGTTCTCAGGAGATGAGAAGGTGGCAATGAAGCTAAGTAAAGTGTGAACAAACGGACGTGTTAAATGCAGGAGACAAAAATAGAAGCCCATGTTTGGAACTGTGTGCACTATACACAGCTAATCTGCTATGACATTTCCAGGATTTCCTGAGCAAGAACTGAACTTGATTTTAACTTTAGCCAAAATTTTAGTAAACAAGTCCAACACACTCTCTTTAGCAGTAGTCAATAGCTGTGTCATTAGTAAAAGTTCAAGAAAACCCACATCTATACTGTCCTTATTTTTTACTGATAGTAGTAGAATTATTTTCCATTATCTACTTATCATTTAATATTCTGAAGGGAAAAATTTGAGTGCAGCTCATTTAGATTAATTCTCTTCTGATATAAAGTGGTTAAGGAGCCACTTTCTGAGTGACCAAAATGAGCAAACTGATTTATATTGTTTTAGGTTTAGCTTGTTGTCTTGGGATCCCAACTTACCCTTATTGATATCAATTACTACTGACTTAAAAAGGAACTGGGAAAGATTATTGAATTTTTATGACAGATGTCAGTAATGAAAATATTCTCCTTTTTAGGTACAGGTTCAGCAATGGGGCTCTGCAGTGGACCACCTGTTTTTATTCAAAATAAATAAATGCTGCTGACCTGAGATACTAAGATGCCGATAGAACCAGCAGGAATGGTGTAATATTGATCAGGGAGACTGATTAGTGTCTCTTAGCAGCATATATGAGTCCTTTGCATGGATTATTCTTGGCTACTTCATGTGCCACTGTGGCTTGTTCCTTTGTTCTGTCTCTTGCCTGCTTAGCTATGATTTCTGGCACCTGCTGTTCTGCTTTTGCCTGTTGTCATTTGGTTTTTGCTATAAACCTCTCATGCTTCTGATGACATTCTCTACACAGATTCTTAGCCTGGGAGAGCTCTTAAACTCCTCTGTCTCATGACATGTGTATCCATGTCTCCACCTCTGGTTCTAGCCCCATTATAACCATTGTGCATGTTTCTAGTATGATGAACCTGACACAAACAGGTTATGGTGTACAATGATAAATCGGGAGAAGAAAGCAGACAAAGCAAGAGATTTCAAATCCAGAAATATACTATATACTAATAATTGGTTTTTTTTAATGCTTTTAAACTCAAAATTCCTGACATTTTAAAATGGAAAAAAACTCATAAAGTATTACTATATTGTGATTAATATAGACCTTAAAGTAAGGTATCATTAAATTCTGTCTTAGATTAACCCAGTTTGCATGGAAAATATGTATATTGTTCTCCTAAGGATTGTATCATTAGAACAGATGGTCTATCTACATGGCATAGAACTTGACCTGCGTAAACTCTGCTCCCACATGTGGTATTCCTGGGGCCTGTTAATGTAACTGGTTTTTTGTATGTGTATGTTTTCAAAGTGTCTGAGAAACAGCAAAGGCTGAGTTGTGACCCACAAAAACATTGCTTCTCTAGCATGATGCTAAATATATGTTTCATGCTCTGGGACAGGATAGAAGGTTATGCAAAAATATATGAAAATATGAGGGCAGTGTGAGTAGTGTTGAATCACGTTGGAAGATCAATGCATGGAGCATGGCTAAGAACTGAAACATATGGAATAGTTCTTTAGAAAAGAATAAAGTGGTAGTCAGCAAATCATAGTAAAACCAGAACAGGGAACATGGCTAGCCTTCTTTCTACTCCTTTGAATGATATGCATTGCAGGAAATTAGGAAAAAAACAAACCCTCCTCTCTTCTAGTAAAGGAATTTATGTTCTTTCTGGCCTTTGCTGTTCTGTGGAAAAGAAGGAAAAGAAGAGAAGGCATATCAAAGACTTTCCCATGATTTACATGCCCTAGACAGGCAGGATCTGACCTTTAATTTGGCTAGATGTGCATTGATTAGGACTGAATCTCATTAAGACACAATCTATTGGGGGTGATGCAAAAGAAAATATAATATTGATTAAAAAATAAAATAATCCTCCTCTCTCTCTCCCTCCTGACTGCCTTGTTCATAATTAGCCTTCCCATCTAGCTTTCCTCCTACATGTTATGTAGCTGTCAGTCTGACAGGAAGCAAGATCATAAGAATGCAATTAGAAATTTCAATTAGCAGTGAAGCACAGACAAGGGATGGGGGAACCTGCATCATGCCCAGTATGTGGTTTGACTGAAGCTTGATTGCAGTAATGTGAGTTAAAGATTTTTAATTCAGTATAAAAATATGACTGCTATTATGATTATGATACAGTTTGAGAATTGCATCACCTTTTTCTTATGCAGGAAGACCATGAGAACCAGCTGATACACAGCAGCACAAATAGGGTCATTTTTCCCCTAAAATATAAGACTGAAAGGGCTACTTCCATCCACTGTGAGAATACTTTATAGAGAAAGCCTTAAAAGGCAAACTTGGCCAACACTGGCTCTCTGTTAAAGCTGTGGAAAGGAATTGAATCAGAAAGGATAACATCCCCCTCCCTCTCTCTTCAAGATCTTTTAGAAAGGGTGTTCAGTACCATGATAAAGGATCAGATGGTAATGAGACAATATCAGGATCTTCCCAAGCAAAGCCAGGCTTTTTAAAAAGTGACTGCAGCACTGACACAGTGTTTGAATCAAAAGGACTTTTTTTTTATTTTAACAACAGAGAAGCAGTTCAAATTCTATTTTATCAGGAAGTATTTGAAATTATTTATTCAGTGGTATGGGGAGACAAGATGCAAGTTGTTAGCAGTTTATATGGGTCCAGGGAAAGACTGGTTCTATGAGTTTGGATTAGCTTTGCTCAAATTTTATTTGAGACTATCAGCATCTGTTCTAGGATTTACAAGATTGTAGTTCTAATTTAAGTTCTAATTTAACAATTATCATGATGTTTATTCTGATTGTTACTTAATTGTAGGTAAATTCCATGGGAAGGGCTCTTTACAGAAATAAAAAAGCAAATTTGGTATATTAGCAAGGTAATTTTCTTTCTGAGAGAAAAATGTATTTGAGCTGACCTATTAAAAACATGACTGATTTAGTGTTTGGGCTCTTCACAATGATCGCTCACTGAGTAATGAGCACACAAAGCCACAGTAAGCATCTTCAGCTGGCGCGTATCACCATAGCACCACTGAGTTCACTGAAGTGATGCTCTTCTGCTCTCTGCCAAAATCTGGGTCAAGCTGAAAGTTCAATAAGCTTTATTTCTAATGACCATTAAATAGATTGCTGTGTTTCCATGTTTGTAACCCAGGGTTTCAAAGGAGTTGTTCAGTGTTATGTGGTCCTCCTAAAAGACTTGAAGCAAAGCCAACAGCTCACCTTCAGCTCAGTAAAAGAGAAGAAGCAACTTGCTTTTGTCTGAGAAAAAATGATACTGGAGGCAGATAAGAGCTAAAATGATGGAGTCTGGGAGAGGAAATATGAATTTCAGAGCTTCTGCTGGGGCTTACACATTGCTGCAGACCATGTTTGGTCTTGTGAAAACAGAAGAAAAACTCCGTCCTCGTAAAGAGCTTTCAGACATGTAGTTTTTTCTTCCCATCTTGGGAAGCAGAAGACCAGAAGAAAAGAAAAAAAAAAAGGAGAAAAAAAAAACCCTGAGCAGACAGAAAAACAATTGATGTAGTGAAGTTAAAGAAAGCTTTTCTTTGCATTTAGCAATGATGATGTTTGCTGTCCGACCATTTGTCCAAATGGCAATGGACAAAATCACACAGCAGCAGCTACACGACATGCCGAGTGGGAATAGTGTGTGGGGAGTAGGGATGCCACTATAGTTCATCATCTGAACAAGGGAATCTGCCCCAGAAACCTGAAGTTTGAATGAGTGGGAGCTCTCTCTCATCTGGACAACATCGTGGTGATGTTACCATGTTTTTGAAATCAAAATATATCTGGACCCAGAGTGAAGCCGTGCAGTCCCTGTTTGCAATCATGCATCAGAGCTCTGAAATCCTCTCAGTCAAATCCCTCATCAGGAAAAGATTCAATACTTATGTTGTCAATGCTTTTTAACATGGTAGGGGCTTCTGGTGCCACGAAAGTTAAAATGCAAATTAAAAAAAAAAAAAAAGAAAGAGTTCTTTTAAAAAATGCATGTCTTCTGTCTTGCATTTTAAGAGAAGAGCCTTCCTCCTAGGATTTCTGCTCCTGTGTTGTGCTGCAGACCGCTTCTTCAGACCTAGTCATTTAGAAGAGATAATAGCTCTGTATCTGAGGATACTACTCCCAGCACTTTGCTGTTACTTTAGTCAAAATTATTGGGTTTTCCTTAAAACCATAGTAAGAGAGACAACAGCAAGGATGTCCTTTGAGGGGCAGATAATAAAATCCACTGTCAAATTCACTTGAAAAATTTCCTAAAGATTATTCTATGCTCCACTTAAAATGTTGTTAGCATGTCATTAGAAGATAATTTTTACCTTTGAGGTTAGTGGATAACCATCTTTATGGAAATTAGCAAAGAAAAAAAAAATCTTACAATTTTTTTCTTCCTACCCTCACTTAGATCTAGAAAAAATGGGACACCAACATCAGCAGGTAGGAACAGAGTGTAGTACACAGCATTGCAACTACTTTCTGGAAAAGTCCAACAGAAAAAGATCTGTAAGATCTGAGAAAAGAAAAATGTGGATGAATGTACGTTTACTGATGAAGATCTAATTAACAAAATAATTATTTGGTTTGTGTGCAAACAATGACACAAATCCTGAAAAAATCATATGGAAAAAGAAAAGTAAACTTCTGTATGTCAGAGTTTAGTGTTGAGGGTGAGAGTTAAAAAAAAAGTAGAAGTTCTCTTTCTCTTGAGAAGAATAAGCATTAAATTTAGTAAGCAGAAACATTACCCTAAAGAGAGACTGGAAACCTGAAAATTAATTACAAATCAAACACAAACCAATACCTTATGTTAGATTTTTTTTTTTAAAGCAAAAGCTGAAAAAAAGAACCCCAGCATCAAAGAAAGGAGAAAAATGCTGATCTTAACACACGTTAAGATATTTTTGAATGCTCACATTCACAGTTTGCAGGAGCCATCAAAACAGGAAAGTCCTCCCTCTCTCTTTTTGTCTTGGTGTTTTTTTTTGTGGGGTTTATTTTGTTTGTTTGGGGTTTGTTTGTTTGTTTGTTTGTTTGTTTTTTACAAGGAGTTTACAAGGTTTACATGGAGTTAATAATTTATTGTATGTAGTAATTTTGGATCAAATGTATGTTTCCATATTTGGAAATGCTTATGGGTTTGGAGCCATGCTCACATTTTACCAAAGAGCTTCAGGGAAAGATACCCAATATGAGATTTAGATAGTTAAATTATTTCAAGAAAGTGTGTGTTAGTCAAATCATTTGATCTCTGGTGCAATCTACAGTTATAAATATAGACATATATCTATATCCATAGCAACATATGAATGAAAATGTGAATTTGGTATTTCTGGCACTAGCTTGGGTTTACTTAGGAGATCACTTACAGACTTAATTATTGTCTCTAGTGATTTGTCAGCTTTTCAAACCTTTTAATTTAAAGTTTTTTAGGTGCCAGTGTCCTTAGTGGCTGGACTGGAATGGCAATAGCAGCAGCGCCTACTTTTGTAGGACTGATGTACTGCACCTCTGTGATTCCTTGGACACATCCTCTTCTACTGACCAGCAATATTTTCTGACTGCATTTCAGTATTTTCACCTTTGACTGTTGGCCTTATTATCTGGAGCAACAGCAACCAGAGAATGCAGTGAACAGGGATGGCAAGGTGGGACCGACTGTTGGAGCAGGAGAGAAGGTAAAATGCCCAGAGATTGCATAGGACTGCCATGCAATCAACCAACACCAGTTGCTGCCACACTGGCAGTGTCACACCAGGGGCAACTTTGCAGGGCCAGTTTGAATGACGGCTTCTGGCACATCCTCCATGTTCCCAATGCCTGGTGCAACTCCCTGAGTCTGGGGAAAAAGCAGCCTCACCCGTGGGAGATAGGCTCTGATTGAAACACTGAGTCACCAGCTGAAGGAGCTGTAGGAAGAGGTGAGCAGACTTCACACCATCAAGAAGGGATTGTCATGGGATCAACGAGTCCTTTAGCAGAACCTGAACCCAACATTGTGTGGAAGGGGGGGCAGGTAGAAACTGAACCTGAACAAGTGGAGGATGCAGAATGCCAGGAAGGGGAAAGCCAAAAGCTTGCAAGTTTGGTGACAGGAGGAAAGCTCTTTCCCCACTTTGCAGCTGTGCATTTACAGAGCAGATTTAATGCCCTGATGAAAGGTGAGGAGAAACAAGTTTTCTCACAGCATAGCAGGAAGGCATCTGAGCTTTGACTTGGGTTTGGACCAGGTAATCTCCAAAAGTCTCTTCTAACCTAAATTGTTGTATTATTCTATTCAATGATTCTATGGTATTAGTATCTTTGAAATTTCAGAACTGCAGTCACAAATCAGTATCTAGGATCATTTGCAGGAAGGCTAGTGAATCTTGTGAGCTGGATTTACTGACTGTGGTAGAGTCAACAGCCCTGGAAGCACTGGGCTTAATGTTTCCATACTGCATTGTCCACTTTTCCTCTACCACATGACATCATCCTCAAAACTGAATTCTCCAATCTCATTTTCTGATGTTGCAGGATGCATCTCACCACTCCAACAATTGTGTTACATCCTGCTCCCATTTTCTGATTGAGAAATATAGACTGGTTGGGTTATTACAGTACTGTGAGTTTGGAGCAATCACAACGCTACTTTTAATTTCCGTTTTTAAATGTTTTGTACAACACCAGTAATACTTCGCAAACAATGTTCTGAATCTTCTTTCATTCTGTGCCTTAAAAGTAGTGGAATTACTGAAATTATCTGTATAGGTTGTATATCATAGCCTCAATCCTTGATGTTCATTCAGAATCCATGAAGAACATCTAATAAGGAAGAAATTTTTCTACCTTTCATTTTGCAGCTGCCTGTGGAATGGGACAATTTTTAGAATATTTTAAACCAATCTGGGTATTACATTAAACAGTAACTATGTACCCATAATCCAAAATTGGGTTTTGTTTATTCCCATACTCCAGATTCCCTCCTAGGAGGTACAGTATCTCTGGTCTTTTCCCATCACATGTTAGACATCGGATAACCCTGGAGAACTTCTTTGTATTACCAGAAAATGAGAAGGAAAATAAAGCCATGTGGTCTATAGGATTTGGGGTTCACCAGCTGGTTTATGAATCATCTGTTCTGGCAATGGCATCAACCCATCTTGTTTGATGCTGTAACAATTTATACCTGTTCAAATCCACAGTCTTTAGAGAAGTTAATCCTCATTTAATATGACAAGAATTCAGAATGTATGTCAAATCAATCAACTCTATTTTAAGGAACTGAAACTTCTATTTTGACTTCGTTGTTCCTATTTATTCCATTCATCTAATGGAATTTATTTATTAATCTAATGGCTATTATATATGTAATTTGTAACTACTAAAAGATACACATTATATTTTGAATACTGTTTTGTACGCCAGCATAACATGAATTGTGTGTACAAATAAGCCACAAATGAAAATAAACAAGAATGGTGTAATGAATTAAATTATTTTTTTCGTTTTGAATTTTTCAGTTAAAGTGTTACATTTGCACAAAATATTTTCATTTCTCATAAGCTATATTTTCCAACAAAATACTATTTAATTGTAGAATTTCAATCAACTACAGTAATAAAATTTTGAAGATTTATTTTTCTTAACTTTTTCTAAAAATTGAAATATTTGGGCCTAATTTTTGCCTGAAATGGACACTTTATATACCTTCACTGAATACATATCCCTGCCACTGAAATCAGGCCATTTGTATGATAAACAACATATTTGCATGGAAATGAACAGATTTTTATTCAAAGCAGTACATTTTTGCTAATTCCAATAGCTTTTATTCAAACCCAATTATTTTTCAAAACCAATGCACTTTAATTTATATCCAGATGTTTTTTATCACATTCTTTGTTTCACAGTCTGATACATTCAAATAAACTAGCAGGTATTATTTATAGAAACAAATGAATTTGCACTAAAACCACTGAAAGTTAATTTAAATTTATGTAGTTTCTTTTAGCCAATTATGTAAATTAAAAATAAGTTGAATTTTTATATATCTTAAAGTAGAGTTACATTAATATCTTATTCTCAGAAGACATTTGGTCATTTTTAATGACTCCATATTTACTGGTTGTAACAGTCACATTTATAGTGCTCACAAACATACACCTGAGGGTTGGGTGGGAAACCAAAAAAAAGCAGAAGAAACAAATGAAAAAAGGATAATTTAGTTTTTGTTCTCTTTTCATTTCAGAATTGTAAGTTATCTTGAAATTGCCTATTAAAATAAGCAGGTAATAAGCATGATTCAGCTCACACTGAGGCAGAAAAGGGACTTTTCCAAGCAACTACTACGTTACTGGGAGTAGTGTGAGTGTGTTTTTCCTAAATCATAAACTAATCGTATAAGATAATGCAGGTACAAAGGGTCTTCAGAAGATCTCGAGTCCAACTTCCTGCTCAGGGCAGGGTCTCCCATGAGATCTGACCAGGTTGTTCTGGGCTTTGTCCAGTCAGGTTTTGAAAAACCTGCAAGAACAGAGACTGCACAACCTCTCTGAGCAATCTGTGCCACTGCCTGACTGCCCTCTTGGGGAAAAGGTTCTCCTCATAGGTTCAGTATGCATCTCAAATTTCTATTTATGTCCATTATCTTTCGTCCTCCTGCCCTGCACAGCTGAGAAGAGCCCAGCTTCATCTCCACAATGACCTCTGCTTAGTCACTAGCAGGTGCTGTTATGTCTCTCCTGAGGCGTCTGCTCCAGGCTGAACAAACCCAACTCCTGCAGCCTCTCCTCACAGGGCAAGTGCTCCAGCCCCTGCAATTTTGGCTTGATTTTCTGCTGTCACTCTCCTAGCTAAGTCTGCAAGAAGCTCACCCACTTTCTGTATTGCACAGCTCCAGATGCAAAGCTGGAACACTGAATAGACGTGTATTCTACAAGCAAAAATTTTAAACAAACCAAAATTATATCAAGAGCTTTCTGGGCAAGAGATGAGGAAGATTTAGAAAAAAGCCTGTATTTATTGGCTGGAGGATTTAGATAAATAAAAGAAACGCTTATACTCATCTCATTCAGTTCATTTACTCAGATTCTCTGATTGACATATAGACTAACATTTGACTACTCATGGATAATTCATTGTTCAACACAATAATTTTTTGATTTCTGTGCTTGTTTTGACATTGCCGAGTATATGCTTGTCTTTCCTCAGCTTTAATATGATCATCTGCTCTTTCTTCCTCTTTCTGACCTCCCCCTTCATCCTGTTTGATGTGTTCCCCTGACCATTTGTCTTTGCGCTACAGCACAGCAGGATCCTGCTCCTGTCCTCCCTCCCTGCAGGCCCATCTCCTCACCTTCTGTAAATCCCATACCTACTCTGACAATATCTCCTTAATCTTCAGATTTTTGACATTTGTTCTGCAGCCAGTCTCACATTACATTCTCTGCAACACCTCTTTTGTAGTTATATTTGTACAACTGGTCTGAACCCCTGCTATTATTTTTGCCAGTGACATTTTTAATCTTCAGTTATTTTCCTCTACTGCATTTAGCTGAAGACCAGGAGGGTAATACAGAATCAATCTCTACTCCTTTGCACACCTTTGTAAGATTATTACTAGCATCTCTACTGCTAAGCCAAGGAACTGCCATTGTATGACTTCCTCCTTGTATTTCAAATTATACAGGTGTATACTTTGCATCCAAGCATTGTAATCTTTCTAAGATTTAGATTTTTTTTTTTGTCCAAAAATTATCTGTTCTTAGTCCTTATCATTTATAGTTTTCCTATTTTTGGTCCTGTAAGCAGTTGGACTAGCTGATCATTGTAGGTTCCTTCCAACTGAACTATTCTATTCTATTCTATTCTATTCTATTCTATTCTATTCTATTCTATTGTTAACACCTTCTAGCTACCTCCTTCAGACTGTGAAAATGAGAATTTGTTCATATTTCTGACCAGTTAGTTATGTGCTGGTCACAACTATCTTTCCAACCTGTTCTGGTATCCTCCTCTTCCACCTCTGCATTTTAAGTTTATGTGTCAATAGTATGCTGTCAATATAATTACATTCCTGAAGCTCATTGCATACTTACTTTTTATATGAAAACAGAACTCCTAAAAAGTAGTAGAAATATTAAAGTGAAATTTTAAACACATTCCACACTTGTGTACATTAGTCTCATAGGGATATCTCAATTAAAGTGGACAAGATTACAGAATTACTTAGTTTCTGCAGATTTTTAAAATACTTTCATATTAGTCTGCTTTTATTAACCAATTCACCAAATGATAATTCAAATGTAGATTTCCAGGTTGTTCTGACAATTCCCTGTATGGATATTATAATGACAGTGATGATGAACAATATTTTAAACATGTGTGGCTACGGTGAAGACATTATTCTTTACAATTATTATCTATGTCTTGAGCCTGCAAACACTTCAGCATGGCAGTAGCTTTCCCCATCTGAGTAGTCTGATTTTACTCAAAGGAACTATTCATGTGAGTGATATTGCCAGGTTTCAGAGCCAGAAAGCAATTATAGCATCACCTGACCTCTTGCTTTACACAAGCCAAAGAACTTCACCCAAAGGTGTTCATATCAAGCAGATACTTTCTCTGTGGGTGGGGAGGCTTAGAATGCTAGGTACCAATGCTACTTGGTTACTTTTACTCCATCTATCCTATTTTTCTCTCTAACCCCCAAAACTTGCAAATTAGATCAAATGCTTTGGAGATTATGTGAAACTTGGACTGGACCTACCTTAGCATCCTAGTTTCGATCAGGAAGCAATTTTGACACAAATCTCTTGATTGTTCTAATTTATCTGGATTTGGTTTGCATTGCATAGTGGCCTTAGAGTATACAAACTGGATTTTTTAAATGAAACTAAATTAGGAGTTAAACTCTAGGAGTGCACCTGAGGCACTGCAGCCAGTAGCTGGTACTCAGTTCACAGGACTGCACTACATCTAGTCCAAAGCCAGAATGGCTATAGTGTAGACACCGGGTCATCAGCACAATTAGTTTTATAGTAGCAGCAATAGCTGCTATTATTGAAATATGCTGCTTGCTACTGAAGACAGTCTTGCACTACTTAAGTGAGGCAGACTCTGAAAAAACACAGTACACAAAAAAATTGTACTTTATTTCTTATTTATTAAGTTTCAGTTTCCAGCTAGTAGGTTCTGTTAGTTTTCTGGGTTTTGGTTGTTTTTTTTTTTTTTGCTAGGTAGAAAGGCCTTCTCTTCTAGAGCCATTGTGTGATATTTAGCATACCCACATTTGTTTAAAAAGGAATTAAATTCCTCAGTGCACTTTTTATTGTCATTCCTACTTTTAAAAATATTTCTAAATTAGATTGACTCTGTCATCTACTGCAGAATTTCACCAATATTATACGATGACCTTCCCTGATATACTGGAGATCAAGAGTGAATCCTGGAATTATTTTTATATATGGAAAAAGGCAGAAATTGAGGGCAGATTTTCTGGAGTTAAAAGAAAGTTCTGTGATTCACTGTGTTATCTTATTCTCATTCCAATTCTTTAACATAATCACAAACAGAGCCACTTTATATTTTCAGGAAAACAGGGAGGTAATTAATTTAAGATCAAATATTTCAAAGTTTAAGTAATCTGAAAAAGGAAATTAAAATGTTATACAGGTTGAGTTCCTTTAAGAATGCTTTTTTACCATTAACACTCATATAGATAAAATTCTTGTCTGCTTTCAGAAATAGCTGCAGTTCTCTATCAATAAAACTATTTTAATAAACAACTACAGTTCAAGAAAGATGTCAGTTAATCAGACTTGGGTATACTGTCAACAGCCATAAGAGATAGGTTAGTTGTCCATAATAAAATTTACGAAAAACCAAGAATTTTAATTCATTGCAATTGCTAAAAGCATTTTTAATCCATGGAAGTGTAGGCAGTTCTAAGATTTATAGTCATAAATGTGCCAAATGCATGTAGTTCTGTCTGAATTACATTTTACAGGCACTTATCTGTGGTTGTAAGACATATGTCAAAAGGACTGCCACATAAAAAGTGCCATTGTACAATAGTTTCATCTTTACTTCCTTGTTGATAATTCATAATAATTGTCAGTAGTGCTAGAGCCTACAGTCACACAGCTTTAATATTCCGAATCATGACCATGAAGACATACTCATGAGGAAAAAAAAAAGAAAAAAAAATCATGTTTAAAATTCCTTCAGTGCAAGCTAAAATTTTAGAAATAAAAACTTGTCTGCTGAAAATGCCATTAAAGAATATAGATATAGAGTCTAATATGGGAAGAGAAAAATATAATAAAGTGAGACTTTACCAGAATGAGAAGGAGCAATTTAATAACTAGGCTTTTGCCACACTTGCTCAGAGATTTTCTCCCTCTTTTGTTTTCAATTCCATTCATGAAAACTTATAACTGAAAATGTGTAATAAAGGTTAAAGTTGACATAATCCATGACAGCAACATAATTTTACATAGTGAAGGGAATTGTGTTCACTGGGGAATGACAGAAAATGGAGAGAACTGTAACAACCGACAAATTTTAACTGGATATGTTTTTGTGTTTTTGCTAAAGGGCAAGGATTCAAAAAGTACTTGCATTTAGTTAAGAACATCTCCTTTGCTTTGTAACAGATATCCCTGATCAAGGAGAAGTATAATAATCAGGGGGGAATCAGGAATCACAGGGGGAAAAGGATTCTCACGTATGAGTTGGCAGGGCTCATCGAGAGGGCTTTAAACTAGGTTCGAAGGGGGAAGGGGATAAAACCAGGCTCACTAGAGAAGAGCCTAGGGGCAGCATGCCAACGTCGGGGGAGAAATCGGCAGCCCAGCTCAAGTGCATCTACACCAATGCACACAGCATGGGCGGCAAACAGGAGGAGCTGGAAGCCATTGTGCAGCAGGGTAGGTATGACTTAGTTGCCATCACGGAAACATGGTGGGATGAGTCGCACGATTGGAGTGCTGCAATGGATGGCTATAAGCTCTTCAGAAGGGACAGGCGAGGAAGGAGGGGCGGTGGAGTAGCCCTGTATGTTAGGGAGTGCTTCGACTGTCTAGAGCTCAATGATAGTGATGATGAGGTCGAGTGCTTGTGGGTAAGGATGAGGGGGAAGGCCAACAAGGCAGATACCCTGCTGGGAGTCTGTTATAGACCGCCTAGCCAGGATGAGGAGGCAGATGAAATATTCTGCAAGAGGCTGGCAGAAGTCTCATAGTCGCTAGCCCTTGTTCTTCTGGGGGACTTCAACTTTCTGGATGTCTGCTGGAAATACCACATGGCAGAGAGAAAACAGTCGAGGAGTGTGGAAGATAACTTCCTGGCACAGCTGGTAAGCAAGCCTCCCAGGGGAAGTGCCTCGCTTGACCTGCTGTTCACAAACAGAGAAGGACTGGTGGGAGATGTGGTGGTCAGAGGCCGGCTTGGGCTTAGCGACCATGAAATGATAGAATTCTCAATACTTGGTGAAGTAAGGAGAGGGGTCAGCAAAACTGCTACCATGGACTTCCGGAAGGCGGACTTTGGCCTGCTCAGGACACTGATCAAGAGGGTCCCTTGGAAGATAGTCCTGAAGGGCAAAGGGGTCCAGGAAGGCTGGACGTTCTTCAAGAAGGAAGTCTTAAAGGTGCAGGAGCAGGCTGTCCCCATGTGCCGTAAGAAGAACAGGCGGGGAAGACGACCGGCCTGGCTGAACGGGGAGCTCTGGCTGGGACTCAGGGAAAAAAGGAGAGTTTACCACCTTTGGAAGAAGGGGCAGGCAACTCAAGAAGAGTACAGGGATCTCATTAGGTCGTGCAGAGTAGAAATTAGAAAGGCAAAAGTCCAGCTAGAACTCAACCTGGCCACTGTCGTGAGAGACAACAAAAAATGTTTTTACAAGTGTATTAATGACAAAAGGAGAGCCAAGGAGAATCTCCATCCTTTATTGGATGCGGGGGGGAATGCCACCAAGGACGAGGATAAGACTGAGGTACTTAATGCCTTCTTTGCCTCAGTCTTTAGTCGTCAGAGCAGTTATCCTCAGGGTACTCAGCCCCCTGAGCTGGAAGACAGGGAAGGCGAGCAGGATAAACCCCCCATAATCCAAGAGGAAGCAGTTAACAACCTGCTACGCCACCTGGATGCTCACAAGTCTATGGGGCCGGATGGGATCCACCCGAGGGTACTGAGGGAGCTGGCGGAGGAGCTTGCCAAGCCACTCTCCATCATTTACCAGCAGTCCTGGTTAACTGGGGAGGTCCCGGACGACTAGAGACTTGCCAATGTGACGCCCATCTACAAGAAGGGCCGGAAGGAGGATCCAGGGAACTAGAGGCCGGTCAGCCTGACCTCGGTGCCGGGGAAGATTATGGAGCAGTTTGTTTTGAGGGTGCTCATAAGCCATGTGTGGGACAACCAGGGGATCAGGCCCAGCCAGCACAGGTTCATGGAAGGCAGGTCCTGCTTGACCAACCTGATCTCCTTCTATGACCAGGTGACCGGCCTAGTGGATGAGGGAAAGGCTGTGGATGTGGTCTACCTAGACTTCAGTAAAGCCTTTGACACTGTCTCCCACAGCATTCTCCTAGAGAAGCTGGTGGCTCATGGCCTAGACAGGTACACTCTTTGCTGAGTAAAATCTGGCTGGACGGCCGGGCCCAGAGAGTTGTGATGAACGGAGTTAAATCCAGTTGGCAGCCAGTCACGAGCGGTGTTCCCCAGGGCTCAGTACTGGGGCCAGTCCTGTTCAATATCTTTATCAACAATCTGGACGAGGGGATCGAGTGCTCCCTCAGTAAGTTTGCAGACAACACCAAGTTGGGCAGGAGCGTTGGACTGCTCGAGGGTAGGAAGGCCCTGCAGAAGGACCTGGACAGGCTGGATCGATGGGCTGAGGCCAATTGTATGAGGTTCAACAAGGCCAAGTGCCGGGTCCTGCACTTCGGCCACAACAACCCCAGGCAACGCTACAGGCTTGGGGAAGAGTGGCTGGAAAGCTGCCAGGAGGAAAAGGACCTGGGGGTGCTGGTTGACAGCCGGCTGAACATGAGCTGTCAGTGTGCTCAGGTGGCCAAGAAGGCCAACGACATCCTGGCCTGTATCAGAAATAGTGTGGCCAGCAGGAGCAGGGAGGTGATCATGTCCCTGTACTCGGCACTGGTGAGGCCGCACCTCGAATCCTGTGTTCAGTTTTGGGCCCCTCACTACAAGAAGGACATTGAGATGCTGGAGCGTGTCCAGAGAAGGGCAACGAAGCTGGTGAAGGGCCTGGAGCACAAGTCTTATGAGGAGCGGCTGCGGGAACTGGGGTTGTTTAGCCTGGAGAAAAGGAAGCTGAGGGGAGACCTCATGGCGCTCTACAACTACCTGAAAGGAGGTTGTAGCGAGGTGGGTGTTGGTCTCTCCTGCCAAGTAACAAGCCATAGGACGAGAGGAAATGGCCTCAAGTTGCGCCAAGGGAGGTTTAGATTGGACATTAGGAAAAATTTCTTTATTGAAAGAAAGCCTTGGAACAGGCTGCCCAGGGAAGTGGTTGAGTCACCATCCCTGGAGGTATTTAAAAGATGTGTAGACGAGGCGCTTAGGGACATGGTTTAGTGGGCATGGTGGTGTTGGGTTGACGATTGGACTCGATGATCTTAGAGGTGTCTTCCAACCTGTATGATTCTATGATTCTATGATTCTATGATCACTGGACTATCTATAAATGATCTCATACAAAGCACACTGTTTTTTTAGAAAGTATCTTGAATTTTTACCTCATCTTCTACATTTCCTAACTGTCCTGTATTTAATGTCTAAGAGAAGAAGCTCTTATTAGTAGAGATTTCTAATATGGAATTCAAGTTGTGTCAAACTGTTTAGCCCCTCCTAAATTCTTTTTATTTTTTGAGGTTGGTTTTATTTTGACAAACGGGGAGAATAACTGGCCAGCTTATTGCAATTCACAGTCAAATTCTGGTTTTTCTCTGATTTCAAATCCAAACCAAATATTCAAATGCTTTTCTTCTCACTGTAGAGTAACAAAACACAAGTGATAGTGTACTCCAAGCCCAAAATATATAGTGCTGGCTATAAAACTGCTGATACTCATGCTCAGGGCTCCTGAGTGTGAAACAAAAGGAAATTACAAGGAGCTCTGTAACTGCCTAGGCAGCACTCAATTCTTACCTGCAACATCTGTAAAAAAAAAATTATTATTGGATCTCTGGAATAGAGGAAAATACATACAAGAGAGAACTTTCTCCTGAGAATGCAAAGAAAATACTACTACAAAATACACAAAAGACAAAGGTTTATAAGAGTAAAGATCTGTATTAAAGGATAAAAGACTTCCTGAGCTTCTAAAATGCACAGCTGGTTGCACTGCATCTGTGCATGTGGAACAGATCTTTGTTTTCATTTATAAGGTACCTGTGTTATTATCAAGTAGCTGTAATCATGATATTACAGCTAAATTTGTCCTTAAAAATATTATCAGGGATGAGGAAACTCTGCTCTTTTGTGTCTTTTATGTGCTCACCAACTCAGTGGATATACTTTGCTATCTCATAATAATGTATAAAGTTATTACTGATGTATTCTATAGCACCAAGAAACTGTTAAGGTAACAGATCCTGTAGGATTTTCACAGCTATGGTATAAATGTAAGAATTGTTTAGGGGTAAATGAATAAATTCAAATCTATGTTATAAATCAGAAAAAACTTTCTCAGTGTTTTTAGTTTTGCTCTCAAATACAGATGGTTGAAAAATTCTCGGTAGAACAGCTTTGTCTCCAAATGTAGTTTTGTTAAAAATGAAATTGAATAATGTTGATTTTGATAAAATTTTAATCTGAGGAAAAGTTAAAAAGAAACATTTAAGCTTTACTGGTTTGTTCTTAAAATACTGAACAACTTCGGTATGTTAACTGTTAGATTTCATTTTTATTGTTTTGCTGCATTTCAACCTCTACAGCACTGTATTACTTTTTTGGTGGTTGCATGTATAAAATATTATACAGATTACATAAATACCAGAATGTGCTCTGATACTAAACCAGAATGCTTGACTTTATTGAAACACAAAAAAATTAAAAGTTCCCTATTTTAAAGACATTGTGGAAAAATCTGCCTTCATTTTGCTGAGGAACTTTATCTCATATCAAAATGTCACATTTTTCCATGAAATTAAATATTCAAACATCACTAATCTTGGTAGAGCTTACAGAAAACTCATATGGGTTCACAGCATGACTTCTATGATTCTTTTAAATGTAAAAAAATGTAAAGGATTTGACAAAGTGACACATTGTGTTGCACTTGAACAAAGTGACATGCTTTTAAGATATTAATAAGTGAGATTACATGCATACTGGAGAAAAGCATAAGCATATGAGGAAGGATAAGGGCCCAAGGAAAACACCATCACCAGTGGCTTAAAACAACTGGCCAAGAGGATGCTTATTTTAAGCAATTCTTGGAGCTTTTTCCCTTCTTGGTGAAGACAAATACATTGGCTTAGAAAATGGAGGTGAACTAGTAGGTAGCAGCAGCATAACTTACTAGTCACGGTACTGCTTTTGCATTGCCCTCTGCATTACAAATCACAAATCCTCAGTCACTGTTTGAGAGAAATTTTAAAAGCCTCCTATAAATTAGGTTACATATGGGAGAAAATCCATATTCATGAATGCCTACCAGCTGTTACACTGCATTAGGTGTGCTCCTGGAGCACAAGTTTAGTTCATCCAAGAGGAACCCAGTTCATGTTCTCCAAGCCTGCTCTGGGGTGTGAACTAAAGCAAAGTTCGTGGGGACGATAAGGAGATGCACTTCAAAAGTGCACTCGATTTGAATGAAAATGCTGCTGTAGGCACATTCCCCACCACTCGGTTAGATACAAACCACACTGAGAAAGCTCAGCAATAATTTGCAAAGAAGTTAAAGGTATGGCCATGTTTTTTGTCTCTCAGCATGTGCATAGCTTATAGAAAAGGTGAGTTAGATGTTACCAGAAGAAAAAACATCAGCTTTTCTGCATAAGTAACACTGGGCTCTGGGCATATAAAAATCTTACAAAAATCTTTCTATACCTCTCTCTGCTTGCTGAATCATTTACTGGTGGAATAAATGTTTCTGAGAGCAAAACAACAGAATTGAGCATGGTGAGATAAGGCACAGCAATGACAGAATCTCTATCAGCAATTGATGGAGCACTGAATTGGCTGAATTCCCACAATTCTGGGATTTTAGGAATAGCCATGAGGTGCATCCGTCATACACCACACTGAGATGAGCGTTTGCTCCATTTCTTGTCGTATATAAACCAGATAGGTTTGGAATAAAGAAAAGTTTTAGATCTATATAAAGAAAAGTTTTAGCAGGTATATAAAATATTAGTAAGCTTGGTTGTATTAAATAAAAAATAATTAGCAGTATCCATTTTCCTCACGGCAGATCTTAATCTTTTTTTATTGTTCTTATGATGCCTGACTTATGAAGACTTCAATAGTCCAGCTGATAATTTAGTATATATTTTTCTTCCAGTTGTATTAACAGTTAGTGAAAAGTTGCTGATCATTCATTGAAAATTTGTATCACAGGAGATGGGTAGTTATATCGTGATTTTTTTCTAGTCTGAAAAGAATGTATATTAACATTTTTAAACATGCACATTAATTCAAGCATGTTGTAGAAATATTTTTTCTCCAAGGCTGCACCATCTGGCAAAGACAACGAAAACCTTCATTTTTTTATTATAGATATACATGCATACATGTAATAAAAATATGTAACTATATACATATGCATATTTCAGAGATTGCTCAACTGCCATAACGAAGGAAGGATTTTCAAGAAAGTTTAGGGGAAACTTAAAACAAATCTCTTCAGTTTATTCATGTGTTACTGGAGATGCTGTTCAGAATGTGAATTATTCATAACCCAGAACTGTCAGAAGTTAACTTTAAATACCTGACGGGATATCTAGTCAAAGCAGATAGTTTTGGGGTGTTCACATTTCAGCATGACAATACCAAGAATCATATTTTTGAACAGTAAGTTGCCTATGATGCTAAATTTGGTGTAGAAAAATATGGAAGTGTTTTTCATAAAGAAAAGTTATAGAATAACAGGGGAAAAGTAGTGCTTCTGTCACTTTCGCAGATAAAAGATCATGAAGACATATGTAGAAAGGGAATTTTTGGGTGAGACTTCATAGTTAGATAGGCAGGATGATATATCAAAAGATCATTATGCCATTTTAACATTAATATCTCTATATAGTAATATACAAATCCCAGATAATCCTACTATGGTCAACTATTTTATTACTCTTGGAATTGAAAATTTCCCTTCACTATTTGTTTCCTGAAAAATACTTATTAATTATGAAAAAAACCCAAACTTTGTAATGAGGCATTAATAAATTGCCTTGAAAAATGAATTTTAAAAAACCTAACTGTCCAAGAAGCATATTTTTATGATTTTATTGATAATACTGTGTTTTCTTGGTTCAGATTTTTTTTTTTGTTTCAAAACTCATGTTTAGTAAAGCACATTCTAAAAGATTAAGTTATGACTAATCATTTCAGGCTGGCACTCAAATGGTTTCTTTAATCCTCACCATTTTCAGAGGATAAGCATTATTTTTTCCTAGTTCAATACAGGTTTTAACTTTATAGGGACCATCACCTCAAAGGATAAATTACAGTGGAGTGAGATTAGCATACAGCAAAGCTCTTCTCCCAGAGGCATTACAACGTAAACTGCTATGGTAGAAGGAGCTAAAAGACAGAAGGAATGGTCTGTTTTGCAGATGATGAAGGCATGGAAGGGAAAGGAGGTTTTAGATACTTTTTAAAAAGAAGGAGAGAAGGATGCCTGGGGTATTTAATATGCAGAGTGTTGCAAGTCTGCCCTCTGAGGATGGCAGTATGCATTCAGCACAGAAATGAGAGAATCAGCTCAAGGTAGTGGTGGATTAGGAAAGACACAATGGAAATCCTTGCCTCCCCTACCAAAGTCTCCTGATGAGGTCTAAAAGGGAGTTTAGCTCACTGCCAGTTATTTCCTAATCTTAATATCCATGCTTGCACTTCCTAATTATTCCAATTTCTGTTTAAGACGACTATATGGTAAAAATGTGTCATGCTACCCATTTCTTTGAGCTTATTTGTCCATGGTCATCTAAGGATTGTGAAAATTTCTGTCTTTTTGGTAAAAATCTTAGCTTCCCTTCCTTCTCAATTTGTATAACCAACAGATTTGCTTTATTCAGGTCAATAGAGTTATTATAATTTACATCAATGAGTATTTAAATCTAAAAATCTTTTAACAAGCACTTCGCACAGGTAATGTGGATATTCATCTCACCTAACTGTATGCATCTAACCTTATTCATGTATATCTATGCAGGTCACCCTAGGGTCCCTTTATAGAGAACAGAAAAAAACAGACACTTTTAGGACACAATTCAGCTAATTTGGTTTCAATATCTACCTTAAGGTGAGATTGATGATGCTCTAGAAATACATATAAGGGAGGTGTAGGGTGACTAGACTAGATGAATATATCCATATTGTACATGTCTTATTTAATTAGACTTTTTTTTCTCTATATAATAAAAATGTTTGGTATTTGTATAGCAAGGAATGTATTGGGTCTTTGTAAAAAGACAAAACCACACAGTTTATCTCTTTCTTACAAGTGTTAGACAAAACAGAAGTACTATGGTGAGCAATCAATGCCACTTTGAAACAAAGTAGGCCAACTCAAAGTTTTGAGTCCCTGTGTTTTATCACTTGAGCTTTATACTTTGATCTCATGTAATAAAGGGTCAGAGTTAAATGACCTTTTAATTCAGGACTTGTCTTTCCCTCAGTTTTCTATTGCTTTATTATCACAGGTAGCATTTGTAAATGTAATGCACATGGATTCTGTTGTGCTAAACCTTAGAAAGACTTCTGTTTTCTTATATGGTATGGAGAAAAGAATGTATTTAGTTTTTATATTGCTTACTTCTGCTTATGCAGAAGTTCACTCCCAGATCTCAGTGTTTGTGCCAGGTGTAACCAAAATCTACTATTTTTACCTACAGCTCCCTTTGTTAGAGAAGAGCCTATGATTTGTTCCAGAACCTATTCCTTAAGAAAGATTGCTTCTGTGAAAAATAAAATAGCTTTTTCTGCCTAGAGATAGTGCAGAAGTAAACCTACTATCCTGTTTCTGACTGCAATAGATTATGTTCTATTATCATTTACAACAGTGTAAACCCTGAGCTATCTGAGAAGAATGGAGTGAAACTATATGGAATTCCTGAAAAGAAAAAAAAAGAAAAAAGGAAAGATTTCATCTTTCTGAGGCACAGATGGAATATTCAGCTATATTTGTCCTGCTTTGGGTAGCCATGCCTCTGTTTGGGCTTAAGTTTACCAAAGCGGTCTGGGTCAGTCATGTTCATGCCATAATGCCAAGCATTAGCATCTTTCCTTTTTCATTTGTATTATACCTTGCTTCAAAAGCAATGAACACCAATTACTTAGTAGTAACACACAAATTCTTACTTCACCACAGCAGAATTCTAACACATATCTTATCTGAATAATTTCCTCTATCATGCCACCTCTGGAAGAGATGTTTTCTGTCTCCTACCCTCGTGTGAACTCTGAACTGGCCAAGCATGATACTTCCTGTTGCTTTTGAGTTTAACAAAGGTCTGTGATTATAAGATTTGATATAGATGCACCAGCAGGAGATGACCAAGCAATTCCTTGGCCTTGGTATAGGGGATCAAGGACTTTACTTGCTCCTTCAGACAAACCATGGTGGAAAGAAAAGTAGCCATGACTGTACCTTTCATATTCACCATGAAGTTGCCAAGCAGAAAAGGAGTCTGTAATTAGAAAGGACTAGTACTCTATCATAACATTGGCCTGAGGGACCATCATGACTTTTCCTGTGGCCGCCGGTGTTTTTCTTGTCTCAAAGAATTACTGAAGCTGCAGATGTCATGTGCTTGTCCTAGGTCAATGCTTGAGTGGGATTCATAGAATCATAGAATGGTTTGGATTGGAAGGGACCTTAAAGATCACCTAGTTCCAACCACCCTGTCATGGTGGGGTTGCAACCATCTTACCTAGAACCACCTAAAAGCTTCCAGTCTAACCTTGTTCCTTAGGTTTCTAGTCTAATTAATGGGAAGGAAGAGGCAACATCCAAAAGTAAACTGTTATGCCTCTCTCAGAACTTGAGGCCTTGAGGTAGCATGGGAGAAATGGCATTAAGACGCTTTATGACCATTTTCCTTTTTTTACTGCCTGGCTCAACATCACGCTGATGGCTTTTGCTCCAGTTTTTCTGCACTAATCATGCCTGTTGGCTTACTTGATACTCAAGACACAGTATGAGCCCCTACAACGTGTACAGGGTAGATGAGCTTTAGCCTGAGCTAATACAAGATTTTAAACTTATTCTTTCGAGTTCTAAGAATCTGTTATTTACCTATTCAAGTCTGAATCAACCATTGTGTTTTAAGAGATTAATATTATCAGTGAAAAATTTTAGTAACTAGAGTACATTCAAATGCAGTAATGGTGATTTAAGACATCATTCCTGATTCATATATGACATCGGCTAATTGATTCTGAAATAACCATAACATTGTGGTAAGAAGAATCTATACTATCTGGTTCAAGTTATGAATTATCAACTGAATATTAACCAAGGTAAAAGATGTCCCTTTCTACTGTGTCATAAATGCAGTCCATATTGTTGCTCCTGGTGCTAATCTTTCTGAAACATTAGACAAAAGTACAGGTAAAATGATGATTTTATTATACCAGTCATTTGCACTTCTGTTAGAAACTCTACTAGTGTCACCTCCAAGACCTTTCTACCTATAACAGATTAATGATGTTCAAATTACCTGCCTTATACCTTCTTATTTCAATTTAACTCTCATTACTTATGCCTGTTGGAACAACTAATTATACTGGGTTTTTGTTGACCAGCCAAACACAGAATTTCACTCTTAGTTTGGATCGGTGCTAGACAATACTTACAAATATTTCCCCCTGAGATGTGTAACAAAGACTGTCAGACTTTATAATTTATCACTGAATGGATGAACTTACCGGTGTAATTCAAAGAAGTCTACAAAGGCAGCATTTTCAAATTTGTTTGACTTTATTGTAAGAATGAAACTAAATGATAAAAAGCATCAAAAGGATCATTTTTCAGAAGTATAAAGTAACAGTAAATAATAGATTACAAGAGAGTACATTGTTGCTATTGACTGGCTTTGATTGCCACCTTTGTAAGTTCATGCACCAAGAAAACAATTATTTTGCAGAATTCTTACTGGAGCAATAGTACATTAAAAGCATAATTGAAGTTATATCACCATCTTATTGCTCTACAACATTGAATCCCATCCCAGTACAGGGTACCCTTTAGTGTGCCATGTCTAAATAATGATAAAATATTAAAGACTGTATTACCGTTGCAGTTGCTAGTATAAAAAAAAAATAAATAAATAATAATTACACACCATAAATGAAATATGATGGGTTAAAATCTGTATGTGTTACTTCCATACAAAGTAATTTAATTTCTCTGCAGTCATATGCATGAACTTCAGCAGATTTAGCTGACAAGAAAGAGTTTTTGTTTTTCTTTTATTCAATTAATTGAATTTTGTGTATGTTATGTTATAAATTTCTTCAGTAGTGCCTTTACCTAGTTGCTCTTTCTTATTCATTAAATACAGATGCAGATAATTTTGCTGACTAATTGTCAGCAAAATTTATTTTAACTGTCTTCAGTAGAGCTTTGTTGGTTTTCATCAAATAAAGACCTACCCATAAAACGAGACAGTTGCGTTGTAACACAAAGTACTTATCTTGAGCCAGCAACTTAAAATAATTTTTAAAGCAATCTGGTGTCCTAGCACTGTAAAACCAAATCTGATAGTGGGTATAATAGCAGTATTTTATATAAGAGTAACTTGGTCCATTGTATCTCTTCTGTGATGGATAAACAGAGGCTTACTGATAATTCTTAAATGTTCAAAATTTACCATGAGTTCAAGACATGATTTTAAAATAGTATTTTTTCTTAGCATGGACTGCATATAAAATATGTCAGTTGAGAGAGGAGTCTGAATTCAAAAGGCTGGATAAAAAGAAAGAATAGAGATCATTAGGACAGAACTATCTGAGAAACAGAAAATACCACAAATGAGCACAATGGTCTGAGGTTTCGATGAAAGGTCAAAGCCAGGAGGCATCAGTCACTTAGATACTTTCAAATAATATACTAAAAGAGTGACCTGGAAAAACAGAACCTAGTCTGACATGCATAAGCCTAAAAAATATCCTGGTGTGGAAAAAAAATGAAGGTTAAACACATTGAATTCTCAAATCCCAGATCCCGAAGAGGATACATTACACCCATTAGCATTTCAGATGTACTCCTTTTTCAAACATCTTTTGTAAAATTAGCTTACCTATGAAACAAATCAACAAAATCTTTTCACATTTATATTGTCATATACCGGTGACATTATGCTGCTGAATGCACACTAGCTGTTCTTTTAAATGGGATTAAGGAGTGCTCAAAAGAAAAGTCTCATTTTAATTTGGATGTGATTCATATGACCTTGTTGCACAAGATTTCTCATATATTTTTGGAAAAAATGACAGTTGCATTTTGCTGTGTACTCAGTCAGGAAAATCACATCACATGCTTAATATATGTCAGCAAAGAAACTTATTTATTTATTTTAGGGATATGTCAAGGTTGTTTTTTTTCCCATGGCCTTGCACCATTCACTTCTGTTGAAAATGAGGATAAACAAGACCTTGGGATATATTTCCTTCTACACACAAATGATTAGGAGTCTAAATTCCATTTTCAAGAATGAAAAGAGACTTTTACAGATTATGGTAAGGTAACAAATAACTGCACCTCAGCTACTTAGTGTTGCTTTCCGTGTGCCTTTCCTTGTCCTACAGCACCCCATAGAATACGTGATGTAATGTGACATAGCTTACCTTAATAAAGGAACAATGACACTGAGCTTTTAATGGGCAATACTAATCATATTTCCAGGAAATTTACTGTGGAACACATGGTGTATAGTGACTACTTACTGTCTGGTAACTACTGATTTCTCAAAACTCTTGGGTTCCTAAATGCCCATATCCTACAGCCTTTCTAAAGGACCTACAGTAAAATTTGTAAATGCAAGACTAGATTTATTTTTTCTTTTTAAACAGATCAGGAAGTTAAAAGCCCAGCTCCTCCTTACTTCAATGGAAGTATGAAAAAGTTATTGCAACAAAAGGAAATCAAAACAACAGACTCCAATTAATCATTAATGCACCAAGGGGCTGTTGGGAGCGGTCTTAAACTGGTAAAAAACAACCCTTCTGTTATTGCAGGGTAGATGTGAGTGTAGTATTAGATTTAAAGAGTTTGGGATACTGCTATGTCAAACAGGTGTAGAGGGGGATGGAAAGAAATACATTCTGGGGATGGCTAAGTACACACTAGAGCTTGTCTCCTGTAGGAAGCTATCACTGGATTTTAAGAAATTTAGGAGAAACAGTCCAAAAGGCTTTATGTGTTCAGCACACACAATATAGATACATCCATTTTGAATAATAATCAAGACTCATGCTCTGGACCCTGCTCATGATTCTAATTCTCCTGTATTGGCCCCATGCAGTCCTTCCAGCTACTGAACCTCAGCTTGAAGAAACAAAGCTATGCAAGTGATAAGTGAGTATTTCTACAAATTACTTTAGGATCCTATTAACATCTTTACTGTCTTGGTAAATCTGGTCCTTAGAAACCTGAAAGTCATTTAACTGTTTCGGTGGGCTTCTTATAACTGGAGTTGATGATAGTTATGGCATATAGGGCTTGAGTTAAATAGCCTCTGATGATATATACCTGTATTCAAGGATCTAAATAACAGCTCTTTGTTGAGGGGAACAAAGACAAATATCTTTACATCTTGAACTTCAAACATTCAGACATGTAGATTACTTCTGGGGGAAAACAAACAAACAAAAATTCCTCCTTCTGAAAAGGTTGTATGTGTCCATATTGACTTTTATACTAGTTTAGCTCTGAGATAGTGTTTTGGTCTAGTTTAATAGCAAGCTTGTGCATCTCTAACAAGGAAAGACTTTAGCGCTGTGTATCTTTTGTACTCTCTCTGCATGTTGCAAGTGAACATAGCAGATGCAACGGACTAAAATATCTGTGCTTTGAACATAAAAAAAAATGCTATAAAGCCCAGTGAAAGGATGAGAGGCAATGGGCACAAATTGAAATACAACAAATTCCATTTAAACCTAAAAAACCACCTTTTTTACTAAGATCAAACAGTGGTCAAACACTGAAATAGGTTCCCTAGAGGGGCTGCGGAGTCTTCATCCTTGGAGACATTCAAAACCCAACTGGACACAGCCTGAGCAACCTGCTGTAGGTGACCCTGCTCTGAACAGGGAGCTGGACCAGGCCATCTCCAGAGATGCCTTCCCAGCTCAACCGCTCTGTGGTTCTGTGGTTCTGTGAAGTAGTCACACATAATCTTACCTTAGCTTTTTCCTGCCTCAGTGCAACAGCATATAGTTTGGCATTGATACAGCCAGCTGAACATGAGCTGGCAGTGTGTCCAGGTGGTTAAGAAGGCCGACGGCATCCTGGCCTGTATCAGAAATAGTGTGGCCAGCAGGAGCAGGGAGGTGATCATGTCCCTGTACTCAGCACTGGTGAGGCTGCACCTCGAATACTGTGTTCAGTTTTGGGCCCCTCACTCCAAGAAGGACATTGAGGTGCTGGAGCGTGTCCAGAACAGAGCCTGTTCCAGGGCAAGGAAGCTGGTGAAGGGCCTGGAGCACAAGTCTTATGAGGAGCAGCTGAGGGAACTGGGGTTGTTTAGTCTGGAGAAGAGGAGGCTGAGGGGAGACCTTATCGCGCTCTACAACTACCTGAAAGGAGGTTGTAGTGAGGTGGGTGTTGGTCTCTTCTCCCAGGTAACTGGTGATAGGACAAGAGGAAATGGCCTCAAGTTGCGCCAAGGGAGGTTTAGGTTGGACATTAGGAGAAATTTCTTTACTGAAAGAGTGGTCAGGCCTTGGAACAGGCTGCCCAGGGAAGTGGTTGAGTCCCCATCCCTGGAAGTATTTAAAAGACGTGTAGATGAGGCACTTAGGGACATGGTGTAGTGGGCATGGTGGTGTTGGGTTGATGGTTGGACTCGATGATCTTGGAGATCTTTTCCAACCTTAATGATTCTATGATTCTATGATAGGAGTATAGCGTGCACGAAATTTTGAGGGACAAGGAGCTGGTAGAAGAGATGAATGGTTTTTCTGGAAAATCTCTAGGATAAACCAGTCAAGCAGACTGAAAGCAACATACAAGAGAAGTGAGCAGTGCTGTGTGGAAGTGCATGTAAACTATAAAGGCAACATCCCAAACATTTGCACCCATGCTATCAATGTTTGGCAATTCGGAGGCACCTTTAAATGTAATATTGTCATAGAAAGTTCAGTAATGAAGACTTGTGTTTTGGTACTGAAGACTCCAATAAGCACTAGAAGGTATCACCACATAAAGAGATGGACAAATACTATGAAGTTTGATGTGGCATTCTAAAATGTTTAAAGAAAGCACTTGCACTTCTTCAAAAAGGAAAAGCATACTCTGTATCCATTACAGTTTTCATGTTCAAATACAAGAGGAGCTTGCAAGTGATTTCAAGAAATTCCTAAATAAATAATCAGTGAGGATTCTTACCACATTGCAACACAGAATGAGAGTAGAAGTGGAAACGGTAAGAAAATCTTGAACAAACCAACTCAGTGAATATTGAGAAATGTCAAAAGGGAGGCATCATCAATGAGAGCAATGCAACTGCATCTAACTGAAACGTGACGCAAGAAAATATTAAAATGGAAACTGTTTTAAAACCAGTAGGTCTTTAAACCCTAATACTGAAACTGAAAGGTGAAAATCTGAGGGCAGCAAGAGCTCCAACTCTGAAATTGAAACTGAAAAGAGACAACCCAGAGGCAACATTCATTCAAACCCTGATGATCAGACTGAAAGAATAGAGCCCGAGGGCAAAAAACATTCAGACCCTGGTAGCAAATTTGAAAGGAGAGAGCTTTAGGGCAGGAATTACTCAGGCCTTAACAATGAGCTGGGATGGACAGATCTCCAGGACAGCCCCCACTCTGGTCCTGGGACTGGCAAGGTGAGGAGTTAGCAGGGGGACTGTGTGCATCCTACAGCCTCTGATAATGAGCCTCATTGAACCTCTGTTATTCTAGCCATTACCAAATACTGAATTTAAATGAATGCATTGCACTGCATACTAAACAGTCTGGAATTTGGAGTAAGGCAAAAAACAGGAGAGGCAACACAGCTAGTCCAAGAATGATGCTACAGCCTTCAGTGTGCAAATCCAAGCGATCACTTTACATTAACAAAACTGACTGGTCAAAGAGCTTGCCTAATGTGAGATATGTCTAATCAAATGGCATTATCTTTTTTCAGGATATTCAAGCTTTGCAGTAAAACTTAACATAAGTGATTTTCTCTACAGAGTACATAGGCTATATACTGCATTTGCTTTGTTTTGTCTTACTAGTATATGTTATGTAGTGATTGTAGTGCTCTTTAATTTTAAGGAAAAAATGGAATAAAGAGGGAAAGATGGAAAAGAGTTTTGTAAAGCTGTTGTTTTGCAAAGGGAAAAAATATTTCTTAGTAAATCTTTGCAAGTGCTCTTCCTTTCTAAAAAGTAATGCACTTCGAAACCTATGAATGAAACCGTCAGGATCATACCCAGACTGCCTAAGTTAGATATCCTGGTATCTAAAAGAGAGATGTTTCTTCCCGTTGCAAAATCCTGACTTCCTAGGTCAGGATCCTAAAATTCATACGTAAGGCAGTTGAGTGAAAGAAGCACCCCAGAGATCTTCAGAGGGCAGGTCAGAACACCGACAGTGGTCAACTGCTCTGAAGACTCAGTTTAAGAAAGGAGATTTTGGAGTTGTGCTCCCTGGACATCATCTGTGTTCAGCCAATCAGCATCTAATGTCATAAACACCCACTAATAGCTACTGATAACCAAAGCATAAGCTCTGGAATAAACCTAAAGAACTACAAAATGGAACAGTATCTCTTTACATGCATAATTACTTTCACTGCATGTATCCTTCTATTACATACTGAATCAGGTTTCATTTTTTTGTTGTTTTTTTCTTTCCTTTCTTAAAAAATATCTTCAATTAGAAGCATGTCCATTTTTCAGAGGCCAACTACTTTTAAGCTATACAGGGGTTTGTCATAATATTTCAAACATTTCAAGCGTATGCTGAATGTGCTATTTCTTCATAGGAAGTAATAAGCTTTCAAACCTGTATTCTCATCATTCTCAAACTATTTTAGGTTTTAATTTAGAAATGGGATGACTTATAGATTCTTCCCATGTCCACAGATTCTCTTTCTTCCTTTAATGAGGTAGCAGTTGATGCCTCTTACTGGGAATGTCTGACTGTTCTCCTTCATAGCAATTCCTATGTATTCAAGAATTATGGAAGTAATCATGCTCTGAAGGAATATGTCCCACTGCAGCTAGTGATATGATTCTCAGATTTCCAATTTACATGTTTTAAATTAATGACTGTTTACTCTGCTGTATAATAAAAAGAGTAGTTATCACTGGAGCTAATTCATTACATAGTACTTTATTTCTGAGATTCACAGGACACAAAGTAAGCAATTACAATAAGCATGTATCTGTCAAGATATAAGGAAATGTTTAGATTCCCTAAACCAGTTTTTGAAAAGACACTTATCACCATGCCATTTAAAAGACTTTAAAAGAATGTATTTCTCATCTGAAACTGATTAGAAAAAAAGTAAACTGGGAGAAACTGAGGAAAGGAGTTTAAAGCACCAACAGTCTAATTTTTAATATAATATGGATTTAATTCACTAGTAGTTTCATTTATAACATTTGTTCAGCACTGCCTTCAGCATTTAAGGAAAGAACAGACTGAATGATGTTGCCAGCTCTCAAACATAGCACTCAATAAATATCCTTGAACATACATTTCATCACTTTTACTTCTTAGTATATGAAAAATTTGAGTATCTTTATCCTTCAGAAAAGTTAAGATCTGGTCTTTAATCTTTGGAGTCTTACCAGGTTAGTTTTAAGCAGAACAGCCAAGGCAAATAACCTACCAGAGGAAAAAATCCATCTAGAAAGGGAACTATCATCTGCCTGGTGTTTTTTTCAGCTTGCAGTGCTGTCTCAGATTTAAGGGGAGGGGGATAACAGAAACATTGCGTTTCTGAACTGAAACATTGTTCAGAAACATTGAGCTAAGCATTTGAAATAGAAAAAGATTCTCAGCTGAAGATGACTATAATTGCCTAGATGATACACAGATACTACTTTAAATTACAAAACTTAAATATGGGCAAAGAAGAGACTTCCCTCAAATGTTACCTGCTTTGTTGTTTTATTTTTATCATCATTTGCAATGATTAAAAATACATAAATACTACAGCTAGAGTATAGGATGAGGTATTAGAGCTTTTAAAGGGAAACTACTACTATTGAACAACTGGTAGTATTAATTTAATTCATGTGTGTATGGTTGCAACGTTGAAAGAGAAACACAAGTGGAGAGCATTGTCCACGGGTGAAGAGTTGTGAATTACAAAGCTGTCGGTTTTGTCTCAAAATTGTTGGTAGTGTTCACCTTTACAGTACTTAGGTCCTTATTGAAGTCAGTGGAGTTGGGCTTTGCTGCACAGTTTGCAATGGAAGAACAAGAAGGGTTTTAGTATTGTTAGGAGGCTTTTTGCAGAGTATATATGTATTTTCATATGGATTTCCTTAATTGCTTTTCTTAATTGCTATTCTCAATTTAAATTAAGTTAGACTCCAGAACTCACAGTGTTTTATCAGGAAAAAGAAATGAATTAATTAATTCCGAAATGTACATGTATTTCTCTCTTACAGCATTCTGTACTGCTGAACTCCCAGAAATATTTATCTATTAAGATACTAAGTATCATCATTTTTATATGTTTGATGTAAGTTATGTGACCATCTCTTTTCCTCTTTTTAAAGGCAAATAATGAATGTGCTATATAAAGTGAACATTTTGAAAGGCAGATTATACTGCAGTCTTAAAACTTTCAGTAACTAAAAAGCCACTGGTATATTATGGAAGTATTAAAAATAGCTGGTTATTACATAACAACAGAAAAGATGTTTCTGAGTATGAGCAACTTTCTTCTCTCTCTTTTATAAAAGAATTTGATCTAATAAAAAACTTCAAAGCTTTAACATTACTGTTTGAGAAATCTTATGCTTATTCCTTTAGTCAACAAATCAAAATAATAAGAGAATGCTCAAATCCTTTATTGTCATGCAAAATATTTTCAGGAGACAATAACTTATTTTTCAGTTCAAAGTCTGAGAAAATATAATTGAAATTGTGATTTAAGTCTTTGAAGAAATAAGAGATGTCCTAAAGTTGCACAATTAATGTCCAGTGGCCAACGCTATGCTAGATTAAACATCAATATGAAATTCTGAATCAAGGAATCACATTAATGGAAGACTTAATCAAGATGTTATCTCACACACTGAATTAGGGTTTTGGCCAAATATCAGACCCATAGTCATGATTCTGAAATTCAGCTTGTCTAGCTAAATATATTCGACTTCAACAGAAATTACACATGTGGAACTCATCTCAGCATCTGGTCCTTGTTGTAGTTTAGGTCATCTTCCATTCAGTCTATGAACCAGTATAAACAGTTTGACATCTTAAGAAGTACAGGTTGTAGCTGGGCATTGACTGTAAAATCCTTTGGCAAAACGAAAGACTTGAAGAGAGTTATTTTGAAAATGACTTTACATGCACAATTTTATTATGCTTCTAAATTAAAGATATGCCCACTCATTCCTTTGTCATTCATGAGCCTGCCATTGTAAGCAAAAATAAAAAGAGTATTTTTTTTTATATTTATATGTATGTTAAAACACTATGTGCATATAAAAGTATACACATACACACTTACTCAAACTTGTACAGAACTTCTTCCTAAAAACACCTTTTTAAAAATCTAAATCTAAAATTTTAAATACAATGCTGATTTAGTTCTATCGGATATGACAAGTAAATTGCAAACCAACAGCTGTTATTTGAAGACTTAAAGGTGATATTTTCTTTTCCTTAACTTTTTTATTTACATTTAAGTAACAAATCCCTGGGTAGTTATTAATAAAACCTAAAGAAAATATTTTTAAACTAAAAAAAATGTTTTTGCTTCATTTAATAAGATGTGAAATCTTTCATTTGCCTTTTGTTTGCTTATGGGGGTAGTTTCTCTGCAAACATCTCAGAACACATGAGATTTCAGTTAGGAAGATTTACAGTGTTGAAGTATTCAATTGAAAATGTTAAATACAAAATCAAATACAATAGGACAGAAAAAAATGAAAAAGCCATAGTTTTTTTTTTAACAGGTCATTTTTCAAATAGTGAATTCAACTCTTTAGAGTCAATACAGAAATCCATGTAATAAAATTTCAAAACAAATATGGTGCACAACATATTGAAAAAGGTTTACCGCTTTTAACAAGAACATTCTCTTCTTTTGTCAAACACTTCTCTGCTGCTTTTGAGAAAATAGATCTGTACACAAACCACTGCACTGCCTCAACAAACAAAGCAACGCTCAGCATGAATTCATGAATAGAAAGCAGCGTTAGTACCAACATTCACAATGCAGCACATGCTAACATTCAGCATTAATATTTTGAATGAGAGCCTAATGAACTCATCAGGAGTGTTTCCACTGAGTTCAGTGAGCTGCAGATCGAGCCCATGGTGTCCATCTTAGTGTGCTTCTCACTAGGCTTTGCATCAGGCATGACTGAGAAAGCAGGTGATGTGGCTGTACCTGCATTTGAACATGACCAGCTCGGGCTCAGTAATGCAAATCTGAGTATGACTTTCCTCTAGCTGTAGTCACTGGAGATTTGAAGGATGAACAACTGTCATGTCTGTTTCACAGGCAGTGAGGCTAAGGCTCACAGGCTCTCCAAACTCCCACAGCCAGTGCCTTGTAGACTCCATCTCTCCTTGGTCTGTGTAGTGTGTTCCTTCTTCCCCTGCTACAGCGTTTCCACTGTAAAATTAACAAATTAATCTGAAATTTAAAAAATCCTCTCTTTGAGGATACAAGGAATGGCCACAAAACTACTGAAAAGTGTTTAATTATTGTGACCTTACAGCAAAGCATCTCATGTATTTTTCTTTGTCAGCAAAACCTCCTTGGAAATCAGGATAAAGAGTTTGAAGAAACCTGTGCAATCACTTTCCACAGATCTGCTGTACAAGTATAAATTCCACTCTTAATTGTTTAATAATTAAAGTAAATTATGAGGTCTCTCTGAAGGTGGGATCAAACAAGTGGGCTGATGGAAATGGCTACAAAGTAGATAGAGATGCTGGGATTTACCATGTGTATATAAAGTGTTAAAGGGAAGCACCAACAGAAAAAAGTAGATGAACATAAGACACCTAGAATGGACTGCATTCCTTTGAAAATTATTATAGGTGTTGTGAGATATCAAAACTGATGTAGTAATTTCCTACATTTAGTTAAGTAAATATTTCCCAGATCCTTGCCAGCTTAACTGACCATTAATTTTCCTTCAGTATCTTCCTGTCTGTACTTTTAGAACTAAAATTTAGATGAAGGACACATGCTGGGACACAGCATCCCCTCTCATGCTGTAGATTAAGTTAAATACTGTAATAAAGATGTAACAAATTAAGTAAGATTTTCAGAATTGTATTGTTTTATGCTGTATCAGCTAATCCTGTTTAAAACATAAAGCGGAAACACATCAATCTGCCACTGAAGGAAGACAAAGGGAGCTGCTGGTAGCTTAGCCTTTCTGAAAGCTAGTCCACTTATATTTGGTATCTGAATTTGGTTTTTGGAACCTAGCTATACATTCTCACCAAATATCCTTAGATCTTCCAGAATTCTCATTTTTCTTTGGTAAAGGAATACCAAGTAAAATCAATTAAAAAATACATGCCTCCCAACTCCTCCAAGAATTTATACAATTTACCTTAATGTTACCATATGATTTATAACAAACTAGGACTAGCTGGACTACCTAGAGACTTGGGTGATGGATCTCAATGCTGAAGGTACAGCTCAGAAACCACCTACCTAACACAAGGACATATACTAAGAAGCCTTCTGTCACTCCTCAGGCCTCTTGCCTTTTCTCATATCTCTCTGACAGCATCTTTATTAAAGAGTATCACCACCTACTTTCCTTCCCTGTCCAAGTTCTTCCTTCCCCCCGCCCCAACATTTCACTATGCACATGCAGATTTTTGATAGCTAGCATAAAGAAGGCGGCCTTTAACCTTGATTCAAGGGTAGGGCTGTTATAATTTTCCCTCCTTCTTCCATGAAAGATAATGTCAGTCATTTCTGAGCAAAAGTCCAAGGGGAACGTTCTCACACTGCTGCAAAGAAAGACTAGAGCATCTGAATCAAATAGTATTACTTAAAGAATAACAGTGAGTGTACCTCATCTTTAAAGTCATTTATTGCTACTGTTACTCTTGTTGAGCATCCTTCTCCTTAATCCAAAACTAGAAGTTTTTTATTTGCAGTCCAATTCAGCTACTGTGGAATCAGTGCATAGTGAATGTACCCAGCACCTCATAAAAATAATATAGCATTCAGCAAGATGTGCTGTTTTATGTCAGTCCAACTTCTGGCAGTGTTTCCATTGACTTACAGGATTATTTTTTTAGCATTCAGCAATGGCAGAGGAAGTGCGAATTAAATGGAAAAACCTAAGGAATGCTCAACTTCTCTTGAAACATTCTTGTGTGTGTGGAAATAAAGATTTGCATGCATTCATATTCGATAGAAATGACTGGGCAGAGAATAATATCTCTACATGAATTTTAAAGCCTTTCGACACCCACATTTCTAACAGTTTTAGTACAATTGTTTTGTAGATAATTGGCTATGTTTAACTCTTACTAGAACATCTGCTTCATAATGCTCAATCTTGACATTAGAAAATTAATTAAAATATATTAAATTCATAATACTCCATCATTCTGTGTAATGCAACATTTAGTGCCAAAGAGCAGCTATTGAATGACACTTCCGGTGAATGGAGCCAGAATGTCTGGTCATTAGATGATAGCAGCAATATTTTAGGTAGTAAACAGATGTCAAATGAATTCATCAATACCAATAAAAATCTGCTTAACAGGATCTAAAGCCAATCTTTTAAAGCATCAGTAATTTAATTATGCTTTTCATACACAAAGAACAAACTTATATTTTTTACTTGGAATGACCTTTGTTTTAGATTGCTACAACAACAAAGCAAGGAAGGAAGGAAAACATTCAGGAAAGTCTCCAAAACCGGCACAGTTCCTCCTTCCCTTGTGATGGGCTGCAGACACATTGGCCACAATCTTCTGGACCAGCACTACACAGAAAACAATATTGTTACGATGACATCCAGTACAAACATACACAACCCATTTCCCTGTTGGTAGTACTCATAAATTAGAAGATTGGATGGAATGAACTAGTATATATCTACAACTGAAGAAACATAATGTCATTAGACTACTCTGTCACGTTCTCCATGTTGTTGCTTTTTTCACTCTCATCCTTCCTGTTTAAATAATATCTTTCCAGAAATGAAAATAAAATGAAAGCTCATGGGCTTGTTTGAATCTGCATAGCACGGTTCCAGACGCTTTGCTTTATCTTTGGCACATAGTAATAATCAGGGAAAATGGAGCCCTGAATTTGGAAGCCCTATTTTCTACAAAGAATGCAGAGTCCTGGATTACACATAAAACAAGAATTCAACGGAATTAAGCACTGTGTAGTCTGATATACCATATACACTTCCCTTGTACTTCTGTTGTAAAAAAATATCATCTAATCTTTTTGTCTTTTCACAGTGATTCTCGTAACATATTTTGGTTTTTGACTATGGTGCCTTTCCTCGACATGCTTTCGGATGCAGAATCCTACGAAAGGAACACATTTAACACCTCTGTATAAATTAAATCTTCTATAAATGCTGAAAAAGACCCACTACTCATTTTCTCTGGATTTTTTTGTAATTTTCTCTGGATTATCCTACAGACATTCTTTTCCATACAGTACATAAGATTTAATTTTTGGGGCCACAGAAAGCTCTGGGGTTCTTTGTTAAACACATTTCCTCTTCCGTCATCTCCCATCATCCAGTTCTTCACTATTTTCTATGAAAAATCAGTATCGAGTGAAAAATACTTGTTGGTAGCAAATGTTTCTTCAGAAAAAAAGGAGTTTTTCTGCAGGAACAGTTGTAATTTGATTAATTTATATCCTTAAAAAAAAAAAAAGTAAGTTTTTTTCTTTACATTTGTATTTAAAAAAATTAATTAAAACCCAAACCAGCCTGTCTTGACTGACTTGAGACATATGAATTTTTAGTTTAGATCACTAGTGACTATTCAAAGTGCAGCCTTTTATACATATATAAAAAGGTAAGAATGCTCAAGGGTAAGAATGTAGTTTTGATATTTCAGATTTCCCTTTCATCTCTACTAATTATTTTATTTCCTGTTAGTCTTTTCATAGCTACCCAGAGGTGGCAACTTGGGAACAGATAAACCGCTGCACCCCAATTAAGGGGGGCCAAATATTACCTCACGGTCTTGGCTGGCTAGTTTAAAAAGCTAGTATTCAGGCAGCATGGAGCTCTGGCTATTTTTCTTCTCCCCATGCTTTTTGAGGTGATTTGTAATCTTCGAGGAAAAATATCTACACAGTGACCAATTTTGCATTATCCTTTCACAGAACACGGGAGGGCTTTTCCCTTGACCCCCCAATACTCTCAATGTGAATAGTCAGAAATTTGTCCAGAGAAAATTATACAGATATTTTCTTTCTCTCTTTTCTTTTTCCTTCTTCTCTCTGGATTCACTTGGTATTCTCTTGCTGTATAATAGGCTGACCTACTTTTTTCCATTTAACATACTTTTAATAGTTTCATCATGTATAGTCAAATAATTCTTGATGTCAAGTCTATCAGCATTGCTTTTCATCAATGTAAAATTCTTTTTGGCTCTTCTATAATAATACTTCTTCTGCCTTCTTCTTGTCTACAACTCTTCAGACTATTTAAATATTACCTGCATGATCCAGTTTATAATTTATATTTGCTATAATATCGTTAAGCCAGATAATGTATTCTCTATCAATTTGAACTTCCTGGCGTAGTTAGTGTTTATCGAGTAATTCTGAACAAATTGCCCAGTGTGTAAGGGGGATAGACTGTCACTAAAAGGCGATGCTTCTAGCTGTAGTTTTCCAGCTATGATTGTGCTACCTACAATTACGCTTTACAACAGGGTGTAGACAGGCTGGCTAGGGACGAGGTGATCTGCAAGAGGCTAAGTTGTTAGAGGACAGAACTGCCGTTTTTCACATCTTTCTTATTAAAATGAATGGAGCAGGAATTGCAGGTAAACTGAATCAAACGGGGTGAGACCACAGAGACTTAAGGTTCAGGATGAGTGCTTGGATCCACTGCTGGCTGTTTCATTATTTTCTATTTAGCAGATGTGGTCCTGGCAGCAGAACTGAGGACTCCTTCCCAGTGATTCAATTATTAGCAGCAATGAAGCTTCCTCTAGCATGTGCTCTGTCTCCGTCCAGCAGCGAGCATCTAATTCCTTTCTGCACAATCAGGGAGCGCTAACCATGCTATAACAACGTACCTGTGCGTTTGCATCCCCCCCTGACTCCTCACGAAACTGAACCCATGACTCAGACTTGGGGAATGGCTTTAAACACGGAGATAGTCCAGTAATGAAATTCATCCTCTTGCATTTTAACAGAATGAGTGTTATACTTTAATTTTAAAAACATACCTCTCTAAAAAAGTGGTTCAGTGATATGTATTGTGAATGACCGGATCAAATTCTGGTGCCCCCAGTGGGATATAGGGCTTGTCCCTGTCACAATTTTTGCCTTTGGCATGCTCCAGGCAACTGCACGCTGAACGTACAGATTTTAATTGGCTTCTTGCTGGTGCCTAACTCTCCTCCTACTCTACAGAGTGAGTCTAAGTGCTAGAAAAGGTTTCTAGATCCTATTCTGGAAGTTGAAAGTGCTGATAGCGATATATGATACCTTTAATAAACTTATTAATTAGTCCATTCTTCCATAGGTTCATGTTCCAATGTAGATAACATACAGCATGCTAGGAAAAATAATAAAATAAAAAGAGACCCAGTGTGCTACTTCATCATACTCATAGCCTGGACTTTCCCTGCAGTAATTATCCTCTGAATTTTCAAACCAATTTTTAATTTTCACCTATATTTTCAGTAAAAGCAAACACTTAAAAAGTAGCAAACATGCTATGGTCTCCTATTTTTCATTCCTGTTGATTTGCAAAATGACCATGATGGGAGGGTGAAGGATTCGTTAACTAAACTAGCAATCACATTTTAGTGACTGTGTCTGCGGCCAACATCTGGCACTCTGGTACTGACTGAGGCTTGCATAGTTTTTCATATTCCCAGTAGCCTTTTGAATATTAAGAGCTGATGTTTTGACACATTGTCTTCCTCCTGCAGCTGGGTCCAGACTTGCTGACATTTGCAAATGGACAAAGTGCCCGCAGTTTTCACATGCTCCACATGCATTGTAATTACTACAGTAACTCTGCACAGCTCTTGTTGACATGTAGATGTTGGCCTTAACTATTGAGAGCTTATGCACAATGATTCAAAATACTCCCTAGTACACATCATCAAAATTCATTGCTGCATGCAGGAGGGGTGTGCATGGCTGTGAACATGAGCGCGTGTGTGTAAATAAATCCCTTCCCAGCCCCTGTAGTGATGTAGTGGCCCTGTAGCTGATAGTGTGAAGCAAGAAATCCAATCATACCTCACTTAACATGCATAACTAAAAATGTTATTATTGGTCATAAAATTATCCAGCCCTTTTAAAAATCAAATCTATGAACTATGTGACTGTATTCCTCAGGCTGACTTCACGCTGAGTGAGGAACTGCTCTCTTTAATTTGTTTTAATTTTGCCTGAATTATGCTGGCCTCATTTAGATATGAGAAAAGGTCGAGGCAAAAAGTGCCTAATTTTCATTGCAAGGTGTCTGCAAATTTGCACCCAGACAGACTTCTGCCATTCCTGTGACTGCGCAGAGCTTTCACATACACTGTATGGCATTTCCCAAGTCAAAGCACCACAACAACAATACCTGTTTTCCAAACGTGTCCTTGTGCTGGTTTTGGCTGGGATAGAGTTAATTTTCTTCACTAGTATGGGACTATGTTTTGGATTTGTGCTGGAAACAGTGTTGATAACACAGAGATGTTTTAGTTCCTGCTGAGCAGTGCTTACGCAGAGTCAAGGCCTTTTCTGCTCCTCACCCCACCCCACCAGCGAGGAGGCTGGGGGTGCACAAGAAGATGGGAGGGGACACAGCTGGGACAGCTGACCCCAACTGACCAAAGGGATGTCCCACACCCTATGATGTCTTGCTCAGCATATAAAGCTGGGAGAAGAAAAAGGAAAGGGGGAATATTCGGAGTGATGGCGTTTGTCTTCCCAAGTCATCGTTACATGTGATGGAGCCCTGCTTTCCTGGAGATGGCTGAACACCTGCCTGCCAATGGGAAGGAGTGAATGAATTCCTTGTTTTGCTCTGCTTGTGTGTGCAGGTTTTGCTTTACCTATTAAACTGTCTTTATCTCATCTCACAAGTTTTCTCACTTTTACCCTTCCGATTCTCTCCCCCATCCCACTAGGGGGGAACGAGCGAGCGGCTGTGTGGGGCTTAGTTACTGGCTGGGGTTAAACCACAACAGTCCTAAAATGAAATGTCACCACTTTGATGAAGAGCTTCTGTAGCAAAACAGCGTGTGTGACCAAAAGGCAACAGACCACTGTTTATACAAAAAATGAGCATAATAAAATAAAATGACGCTGAACAGTAAAATTCCATGTTATTTAAAAAAAAAAAAAATCCCCGTTAAAGCCACATTATCTTTTAAAACCTTGAGCATATACAGATTCATCATCTTGACAAATGAGGTAGATGAGTGTTAACAAAGATCATCACTATTTACTGTGCTGTGAACTCCGCTCATAAAACTTCAGTTCCAAGGGGAAAACTCACTCACAGCCCCACAGTGGACACGCTGCAAACCACGGAGGTTTCAATGGCAAGGCATGCGGACTCTGTCCAAAGCTTCTTCCTCTGGCTGGAGGGATATTTTGTGTCCACTAAAATGAATTCTTTCCCCCCAAATTCAGCACCTTGGCAATATGAGCCCTGACATGACTTACTTCAATTTTCCCAGAAATATTCCCTGAACATTAACTTCTATAAATGTATTTCTGGATGCAAGTCCTTTAGGATGTCTGCACAAACTAGTTTATTTGTATTTGGAGAGTGGAAAAAAATGCTGTATTTGTGAATTTCCCCATGCTGCTAGTAAACTAGACAAGCTTAATAGTGCAGTAAAAAACATATTAATCAAAAGTTCAAGTCAGATTTTTACACACTAGTAGCAGAGGTTACAAATAACACAAACAAAATCCCAATTGAGATTGAATGCTCGAAAACTGACTGCTTCCTAGCTGCTCAGCCTCCCTTACTGAGGACAGTAAGACATATCTCAGAAATCACGGGCGACAGTCACAGTTCAAAGTCTTTTGAATTTTACTCACAATTCTGATAAAACCATCAGCTTTCCCTGTGCACTCATACATACATACATTTGAAATTACTGTTTGGGATACAAATGCATTGGGCTTGGCCATCTTGGATACTTAAAGATCATTTTCTCCCCTCCTTGGTTCACATCCCATCTAGTACAGGCTCTGCAAATTGCCCAAATGTTGCAAATTGCTATTGCAAAAGATGGGCACCTTATCTGTTACGAAAAACTGTTACCTTTTTTTCTTAGTCAGCCACGAACATTAAATATCATACAAGAAATCTGCTTATTCTGAAAGCTCATGGATTTTATTACCTTGGCAACAAAGTGATCTGTTCAAACTGCTTTTTGCTGCCAGTTTGAGAGGTCTCTGTGTCACAGGAAAAGCCATAAAGAGCGGATGAATAGGTAACTGACCTGATCACAAAGCCCCGTGCTTGCATCAGTTTTCACAGATGGGAGGATGGACATATTGTGAAAATGAGGTCCCTGGTTGCTCAGAACCAGGGGTAGTTAATAGATGAACTGGATTAAAAATAGATTTTCAGTTTTGTGACAATCAGTAATAAAGTCCCAGTTGGGAATGGAATTTTATTTTCAATATATCAAGAGAATATTTTTAATCTGGAGAAGAAAAACAATGGGAAAGAAACAAAATATTTGAACAAAATAAAATGTTTATTTTTTCACATCAATCTTTGGATTTTCATTAACAAATAAGCATCCAAATAATGTCATCAGATCTCGTCATAAATAAAAAAAAATATCAAATCACTTCATATGGAAGCTCCTGTAACTCTCCTTTTTTTCTCAGATGATTGTGGTGTTTGTTTTTTCCCAAACAAGAAAAAAAATAGTGACAGTGATACATACATCTAATGTTTCAGTGCTCTCGTATTGGTGTGTATCACTGACAGGTGAAAAGCCTCCCACCCCAGCACGAGGATGAGATGGAGCCTGTTTCCCACACGCCAGAGCCCGTATCCCTGCCCAGACAAAGCCTCTCGTCACTCAAGAGCACACTTCCAGGAAACTTCTCCTACTCAAATGGCAAGGGACTTGCAGCACAGTCTTTAAAATGTTGAAGGCAGCAGGCTCTACTGAAAAATACAACCAAAGCTTGATCTTTCTCTGGAAAACAACCATACACAAATAGCACAGTGGGGATCCATATTAATCATTGTGCAGTGGCTTTTGTACCAAACACAACAGGTGAGGTGATATTTTTGTGGGTTTTCTGTCAACACTGCAAATTCAGTATGAAATATGAAAATTCGGCAAGGCTCTCTCCTAAGTATGATCTTGATTAATAATAAAGAGTTGGAGGGGAAAACTGCCCTGAGTTACAGCTCAGGAGCCTCGTTCTGGGCTGCAGTAATATAGCTAATTCATCGAAATGGGCACAGTGAGGAAACCTGTAGACATTTTTTTGAGTGGTGTACCAGGCAGAAAATAATATTATTCACCAGCCTCACACAGCACTGGTTGCATCTTCATCTATTCTCCAGAAAAAAAAAATATAAATGTGAATGTGATTTTCTGAATATTTTATGCTGTTGAAAGTGAACTACATCTGACTGAATCAAACAGCTTGTTTAAAATTAGTTTACGATGTATTTATCAGATAGTCAATATTTTTGTGATTTTGAAAATAAGAAAGAAAAATGTGATAGAAAAGAAGTATTCGGGTTTACAAGACATAAACCACAAAAGTGAAGAGATTTTCAAGGTTAAGGAGTATGTTTTTTGAATGTTTTGGATAGAAATACAAAATTGTTATAATTCCAAAAGTACTATTCCATGGCATGAAGTAAAGATTAGTATTTCCTTCTTAAAAGTACTTGTCCAGGACTTCACCTAAGATTAACTACATTGCAGTCAAGGTTGTTTAAGTGTATGTTCAGTTCAAGATTGTGTATGAAGTCGCTCAGAACATGCATACATGGGTCCTGAAGTCAAAACTGCAATCACTGCTGGTTTTCAGCATGCTCAACACATAAGCTTTGTCTGCTCTGTGGGCAAGGTCTGGGTTTTCTCTTCCCCAGACCATCAATATTTATAAGAAAAAGGCAGTAAATTTGACTAAGAGGGATATTTTTTAGTTTTTCTTGCCCTGAATATACAAAGGAATGAGAATAAGTCACCACCTGAGATTTAAATGTATGAGACACTTGTCTCCAATAGGACCTCATATGGAGGTCTAACTAATCAGTTAGTCATTGAGCTACATTAAACTGCTTTCTACCAGCTCCCCCTCCTGTCTGTTTTTTTTTAACTGTTTTTTTTTCCAACAGTTTCTACATTTTCATACCCTCCTTTTTAACACTATTTTTAGGTCTTCTTCCATCTCCTGCAGCCTTTGCCAGTCAGAAGCAGTTACGGGAGCCTACCTTTGCTCACAGCTCAGCTTTCTTGCCCAGATTGTAGCTGTAACCTGGCACCGTGCAAGAATTGATTGGTCACTCAGATCAAAACATTAAATATTTAAAGTGGCACCACACCATTCATAAAGTGAAACATAAAGTGTTTGTTTACTCTCTGCTAATTATTTTAGTCCAAGCAGGCAGACTCAACTGTCTACATTATTAATTAAACCTCTAAAAATGAGCTAAGGACAGGAAATGTTCTCCTCTGCTGGTAACAGTGCTAAAGAATAAGCCATAGCTCTCATTAGCCATATGATAACATGAAAACCTTTTTCTCTGAACTGTGCCAATACAAAGCTAAACAAATCATATAGTCCATATTTCTAAATGGTTTGGATAGAAGTTTACTAGTCATGAAACCTCAGATCTTAACCATCTGTAGGAGGTATAACTAGTGTTACTAATTTACTGTTGTTTGAGGCTATCTGTGGACTCAAGTAGCAAAGACTCTAAAATAGTGTGCTTTAAAACAGATTAGTTTGAAGGTTATCTTAAAGGAAAATGGAAGCTTTCCCCATGCAATAGCAATATATAATAACCCACATACAACTTCTACCAGTGATCTATTTCTTTACAACTATATATTTGCTATAAGAACATCATATAAATACTCACCATTGGGCTTTGTGATCAGGAACACTGTACAGTGATGGAAACTACAACAAAAATGCACATTCATGCTGAAAAGAACTGTGTGAAAACCTCTAAGAGTTATATGTTTTGATATCAAGTTCAATAGTTTCATTGCACAACCTGAAGCAATGCAAGATTCCTGAGCTGGGATTGTCGATGATGACCTGAAACTCTGTTCTGTTCTGTCAAAAGTTTCACACAGTGGTCGAATGCTGATTTGCAGTTTAGGACCAGAAACAGTCAAAATTCTCATTTTTGTTAGACACAGGGGGACAGATCCAAAGGGAATGGAAAAGACTAGTTATAGCATGCAAAGAGGTGGGATAGATGTAAGCGCACACGTCTGTGAACTGCAACTTTTGAGTGTTGCAGAATATAAAGCCTACCACTCTGTTGTGTGTCTCCACAGGACTCTGGAGCCTAATTATAGAGCTGTATGAAAAAGTTCTGCTTGTCAGCAGAACCGGCAGGGGGAAAAAATCCACATTTTTGCACATTCATAAAAGAATAAAATATTTAGGCAGAAAATCATCATTGCTGCAGATGGACACTTAGAGAACAAAAATGGGTAATTTTTGTGTAGCTCGCTTGTCGCTAGCATAGCCAGAATACATTTGGTAGCAGATTTAATATTCAGTCTAGAATTCCTCAGTCACTGTCAGTACCAAAATATGCTTCATAGGGTAGTAGGGATTAAGGGTTGCATGTAAATTCAAGGTGGGGGAGCCATCCTAAAATGAGCAGGCAGGACTCCACCAAATTTAGTGTTGCTGCACTTGCTTAAGCCAGCGTGAAATTTGGCTCTGGATGGTTTTGAGTCTTTCTGAGTAAGGATTAGCCACAAAAGCCTGATCACGATTGCAACAAGGCAAAATGTGACGATATATCTATACCACGGCAATGAGGAAAGAGAACTAGAAGAAGCATAGGAGATACGCACAAACTGTTACAGAAAACAGCAGTCAGCAGTTCCTTGTGGCCAACGGACTTCAACTGCCTGCTTTCATTATATTTAAGGACACACTCTTTAAATGCATGCTTTGGGTGAGAAGAAATATGCCCATAAAAAGCTACTCCATACCCAGAACATGTCATAAGGATCACTAAGGTATCTTTAGGAGAAATGTAACTTGACAGGATGGTAGGCACAATACCTCTGATTCCCAGCGGTGTTCAGATGACAGCCTCTACCCAGTATATCAAAAAAACTCGATAACCCAGATCAGTGCTCTGTCTGTGTGTCGTGTGACCCTCCATATTCCCATCAGAGGGAATATGCCCATTTACAGGTGCAGGTCCGTGACGCAGAAGAGGAATAATTTATGTGGACTCTTCCCTTCTTCCCCTCACTTAGTATTGAGCAGAGAAAGGGGGATTCATCACTGCACAATCCCCACCATTTCTGTACTTCCCAGCCTGTGTTTACAGCGTCTCAGTGGAAAGCCTGGCTCCTAAACTCAAGCTGTAGTGACCTACACTTTCAGCTTTGGACAAGTGTTTTTCTCTTAAGCTTGTTAAATGCGGTGTGAATTTTACGTGAAAGTGCTTTTTTCTTATTTCTTTTTCTTTCTTTTCCCTCAACATCATCTAATTTGGCAGTCCTTGGAGTGCTAGAGAGTCTCTTTAATGCCTCTCAAGCCACAAGGACTCCGACTTTACTGCATTAACAAAATACATTTATTTGCTGCCTTTATACATGGCAATGGGAGTGATGAAGGGTTGTGTTCTCAATACTTCCCTCATCTCCTTCTTCTTTGTCTGACATTGGCAATAAAATCCAAATTACAGAAAAGGCAAATCAAGCATAAAAATTATGAAAACTAATTTCATGCCAGCCAACATGTGGGAAAATCTCAGGTGATAAGGAAATCAAAGGAAAATAAGACTGCATTAGGGAAAAAAAATATAACTGAAGTCACAAAATCCAATCATATTTTTTATACACTAGTAACTAATAAATTAAAAATAAAAATTAGTAGAAAGCAACAAAAAACTCCTGTGATAGGACCTTCTGTCCATAGTCTGCCGAAGTTTCTATTGACTGAACTGTTGGACTGTTTTCTTAAACAAGGAAAAAGGATTTCTTCCTATATCTCTGAGACATCTTAAAATCTGTCATATGGTATAAAGAAGTAAAACAACTCTATGTCCAGTGTGCTTGATCCTGGAAGTTAGTTTTGTTTGGTTTAATTTTTCTTTTCAAGTTAATGGATGGAGTTTTTCTCAGTCACTTCAAAGAACAAGATTAGGTAAACCTTTGTATTTGGTTTGCTCTGCTACCTTATCACAATACTACAATAAACCCAGAAATAATAACAAAAAGTCCAAAATCACTGTCTTGTATATAACTGTTCACAGTCTGTTTCTTCCACTGACAAAATATTCCAGATCTTATTATACCACCTACAGGTAGTTTTTAGAGAAATACTTGGGATCCCCTAAGCTGTTTAGTTACACTCCTGTAGGTTGCAAAAAGCAAGCATGTCCATTATGTTTTTTGGGGAGGTTTCTTATAACCCACATTCTTTTGACTTTAAACCAGTCCCCACAAAACAGCCTGATATCTTTTTGGAAATCTTAGATAACACATGAAACTACACACGATTGTTGAAATAGACAATATTTTTAGGAAATATTAAAATTGTTCAACTGATCATACTGTCTTATATGCCAGCTTTTTTTTGATACAGAACGTCACACATGAAGTCGTCCAATCATTTTCTGTTGAAGCAAAATAACAAAAAACTATGAGGTCTCTTTTTCTTTCATACTTGATTCTCGTTTACAGATCCTATAATCCTATATAATCATGCACACATTGTTTATATTTTCAACATATTTTTGTAAACTTTGAAAGAAATCCTTAGTGAATTCCTTTACATTGCCTTTAAACTGAAGTCATGCTGTTCCAAAAAGAACAATTTTGCAAAGCTTGATAGAGAATGAATCTTGATAGTAACTTATGGATATTTAATGAAAACTTGCAGAGATAACAGAAATTTTGCACAAGTAACTTCTGGTGGTAAATGACCTTTTATAATCTTTAGTACTCCCATACACTTAATGCTTCTCAACTTGCTCAACCTTTCTTATTTATTTCCTAGAAAAGGGCTTTGCTTTTTGCAGGGCTTGATCAACCAGTCTAACTGTCTTGCTTCTACTTTGCAGAAAACATTCAAGAATTTAATCCAAATTCAACTGAATTATGCTACTTTGATGCTGCATATTTTCTCCTGCTGTTGATTAACATGCCCCTTTTGCAAACCTCCTCCTACCTGATGCCTTCAGTAATGTCTCAATTCATTGCTGATGACATTCAAATTTCCTCCAGAGATGCCTTGTGAAGTCACAAACAGAGGATTATGCCCATCAGTGAATGACTCAGGCACAAAGTGATTGATAAGGCAAATACTTAGGTGTTAGCAATCAGTCAGTTGTGATATGCAAGGGGGGGGAACAAGACTGCAGACATTTCAGCTATATATCATGTTTTCTAAATTATCTCTTTGTGTGCCAGTGGTCCTCTTAATAAATTATCCTCCCTTGTTATCTGATCTGTTCTATGTTTTCAATTATGCCTCTTCTCAAAACCATGTAACAGTCAGTCTTTCTCAGCCTGAAGCTATTTCAATGTCCAATCTGCATGCCCAAAGTCCAGACAGAGGAAATACCACACAACTGTTTTTGAGTTGAGAAGCTGTGCACACACACATCAAAGAGATGTTATGGCATCAGAGAAGTCACAGCATTATTCTCAGATTCCCTGAGCTGAGTTTTGTGTAAGCAATAATACATGACACTGCATATGTTGCAGTGGAGTAAGAACATTTTGAGCATCTTGCATAGCATGAGACTGAGAAATCAAGAGCTTGTATCACCTCAGATGTGCAGAAGTCAAAAACCAAACAAAGAATAAGGCCATGGCACAGGAGTGAGTAGATTGTTTGGTTTCTTTAACTCATGATTTTTGGATTGAAGAAAACAAATTAAAAGTTTTAATAAGGAGAACTTATCTTCTAGTAGAATTTCATGTGAAAGTCCATATACTTGCTTTTAATAAGATTTGAAGTGCATGAGATTTTGGAAAGCTGAAGAATGAATTAATTTAGAAGAGAGGTCTAAAAGGTACGCATTTCAGAACTAATTGTGGACTGCTGGTACAGTCTTCAGACAAATTTGCAAGACATTTTATAGCACATATGTGTGATCATTACACACGTCATAGTGTTGCAGATCATATCTCATTTTTTTTCTGCTGTGGGAGGTGATCTTGAAGAAATCTGTACATGATCATGGTAGCATGGCTGTGAAACACAGATGTCTTCCCTTAGATGTAAGCTTTTCAGAGGTCACAGATAACACCAAAAAGGGAAGAGCTCTTGAGTTAAGCCATACGTTCTTTGATTCAGGGATCATTTGTGTTTACAGCTTCTAGTACAATGCAATCTTGATTTATGGTTATAGTGCCTAGTTGCTACGATGACGATAATAATGATAAGGTTTATAATGGAGTCAGAGGACTTTGCTAATAAAACAACAAATCTTCTATGGCAATCAGAGTTCTAATCTAAATACTGTTTAGTATGGACTTGTGATGTGAATTAGACAGTTGGGGAAACTGCATTTTAAAGTGGCATCTGCATTTTTGTAAATATATGTAAATAGATGTACCTACAAGTTATGCCATAATAGAAAAATCTACACTTTATATATGCAATTGGTGAACTGTACATCGAAGTAACTTAAATAGTAGGTACAGAACTATACCTGATTTTTTTTTCAGCTTTGAAAGTGTGTATAGATACGAAGTTTAATAACATTAATTTGGTCTAGAAGGTGGGCTGTATAAGTATAATATTCCAGGCAGTGAATGCTTGTGGAAAATAAATCAGTAAGCATAGAAAAAACAAACTGAATTGAATTTTAATTTGTCTCTATGTCCAGAACTTCAAATGATTGTTAAGAACACAACCATGTTTTTGTGTGCTAGGCATACTGAAATTCCTATACAGGAACAAGACAGCTCATGAAATTTTCAGTATTTTCTATTCCATCCATTTCAGAATCTGTCCACCTTGTCCCCCTTCCAAGCCATCACAAGAATAAATGTAAAGATAAATGAATAATCCTGATTACATCACAGTAATGAACATGACAAAGCTGAATGACTCTGCCAGACCAACAGTACTGAATGTCATGAAAGTGTTCCAGCATGTCCAGAATCATTTTTCTGAGTGACTATAATACTTAGCTTTTGGAAAATGTTCTCTGTGAGAACCATCTCATAAGAAGAGGTAAAATATATACGGTGACTTTGTTGACTCATTTTCCTGCGGTTTTGTTCATTACACTCCAGGTCTATGTGGAGACCTGCAAATAACTGAGAGTAGATAGCATATGAAAGTCTGTGGAGTAAGCTAATAGGGATAACTGGTCATCTTTCAGAAAAGATAACTTATGTATACTTAAACAGGTAATAATTAATTACTTTTTCCAAAAGTAAATTTCTGTTAAGCTCCTTTCCAATTACTACTTAGTTTTGAGAGCACATTTTGGAGGAGATTATTGCAACGATATATATCTTCTGGATATATCTTTTTATGGCTAAGCAAGAATTACAACTCTCCAAGTTTAGTGTCAAAATGTCTTCTCAAAATAGTATTATGAGGAGGTTATGTTGTCAGATTAGCTGCTTCTGATACTATGATCACAAAGTCTTTTTCATTTACCTGTGTAGCTACTGCTCTTGGTTGAATGCATTGCTATAGCAGTTGGTTACAACCTATCGCAGGAATGTAACAGTCACAGGGCAATGCCCCTCACATACTTAATGAAGACCATAAAACCAATAAAAATAAAATGGGGTTTATGAATTCTTGCAAAGTGATGCTATTTGGTAAGGGAAGACACCCAAAAGACTAAGCTGATACTATGTCTTGATCAATTACAAAGCCAAACATTTAGTCTTGATCAGAATGATTTTCAGGCTAGTAGTCCCGTTGGGTATATAGTAAATCTTAAACTTCTGGCTATTAAAAACTGAGCATTTCTCAGTCACAAGCAGGCTGAAGCCACACTCCCTGTATGTTGAACGGAAAGCTGTCATCCTTTACCCCTCCCAGTAACTGCGATGAACTACCTTCAATGTTTGTCTGCTTTTAATTCCAGCAGCAGAAGGTTATCCAAAGATATCATCATGTTTTAATACCATATATTGGTATAATAAAATCTTTAAGAGCATACTGAAAAAGCAACCTCCCAAAAGAGTTTTCCGATGGATGGAAAGAGTTTGATGCATTTTCTATTTCTAGGTATGGGAAAGGAGAAGAGTTATCAATTTTTCCCAAGACTGTAAGTTTGGTCCTGAAGGACATGTAAAGAGGTGAACTATGGTGTTGGTAACTACTACATGACAGCATGAATTACTCTGTCATTCTGACATAACCTCATGGCTCTATAAGATTAGGAACTAATCTGAGTGGATGACTACACAGAGTAAGCATGGACATGTGTGATCAAGAACACCAGCTGTAACATGGTAATTCTAATGTTTTATTACATTCACAGCATACAGAATCTGACATCATATTCCCCTGTTGTACATCCACTTGCAACACCTAAAGCTTGATTTGTGGCCTTTTTGAAGTACAGTGAGAAATCACCCTGAACTCCCTTTTAGAAAGCAGCATATAAGCAAAGATCATATTTTCTCATGATTCGTACACTTTGGGATATTTTCATAAATAAGCCAAGAAATTAATTATAAAACCAAACAGATTACATTTCCTTCCACTAACCAGAAAATGTTATTATTGCTTCCATTCCGGCTTGCAAAGACACAGAATCATTACTTTAATATATAGTATGTGTGTGTGTATAAACACAGATATACGTACATATACACACATTATGAGGCTTTGAAATCTTAAATTTAAGTAAAATAAGAATGTATTTATCTTACCAAGTTTTAACAATTTTATAATTTTTTAAAAGGCACTGACTCTAACGTAGTGTTATTGATCAGAATTGCTCAGAAGATAAAACTGTAGGGACTCCATCACTTCCAGAGAGAGTATTTTTCCCTTGTGAAGTGCTAACAAGTTGATAATACAGGGTGTAACAGACCCTGAAAAAAGCATCAGAGAAGCTACGCACAGAAGGAGGAAAATAAATTCTGTGAAATACCTACCAATATAATATTAGCAAGCAAATGTCTATTTGACATCGATTCCCAGGAATTAAGAATGCAGTATAAACTGTGGCAGATTTCAGTTTAGTATTTTAGAGTACAAGAAATTGTTCAAATGATTGAGGTGGTTCTGCACGAGAAAGTGCAACACAGAAGTGGTTAGGGAGAGCATATGGAGGGAGCAGCCCAGCAGTGGCAAATTATGCAGTGAATTCAGAGGAACCAAAATCTGTGTTGCAGGCTACATGCAGAAAGACAAAATCTTTCAGAAGAACCATTTTTTTCAATGCCATTGAACCAACTATCTCAGATGGCTCAATGCCAGCCCCTTGGCATGTATATTCTTAATATATAGTTTCCTGTGATGCCTTTAGTAAAGATTTGCATTAATTACTTAAAATAAATATTGCTATCATTAACCTAATCAGAAAACTTTCAGTGTGCTGAATTTGTTCAGTGGGACAGATTTTTCTGTATTGCTAGCAAATCAGATTTACTCTTTTTGAACATCCAGCTTTATAACAAGCAAGAAAGAAAACTGGATCTCAGACTGTCACTTAAAGCATCATACTTTTAACCTCCTCCTTTCATCCAGAGCTCTTTACCTTTACTGACACCCTCTGGTCCCTATCTCTAAGTCAGGTTTGAATTCATTCCAGCACTCCTTCCAAAATTTACTTTCCAAATCAATATTTTGTGGAGCATAGAACTGGACATTTTCTGAAACCCCCATAAATCATATCACTGATTCCCCAATAGTTTACCATGTCAGCCACTTATGCAGAGGACTCAAGCAAATTTGCCAGTCATGACTTTCCTGTATTGAATCTGTGCTGACAGTCCTCTAAGTTATTAATTTCTTAAAGTTGCCCTTTATTATTTCCTAACAGCAAAGTTTTTAATCATGCCTTTTATCTTGGCTGCTAAGATATTTTTCAAGATCTGTTTTCGAAGCTGCTTTCTTCCAAGTTCTCAGCTATAATTCAGCCAGTCAGAGTTTTTGTATTTTGTGTTTTCATTCTTCGTACATCTGCCCTCATTACAAAATGAAATTAAGATCCCTTCCCCTGACATTTTAACCTAGAATGCAAAGTATGACCTTCAGCTTCATATTGACCAACAAAACTAAAATCTACACTCTTAATTTCCAGACCATCCGTAGCTATCTTCACACTTTTATGTCACGGTCTGCTAGTTCTGACTTTTTGTATGGGCATTTGCTTTGTAAATGTATGAATCAGAAGACCTGCATGTTGAATAGCACACTTTTAAAACTATTTAGCTGTTATCACCTTCAAGAACGCTTAACACTTCATCCTCCTTCCTTTATATATTTGTTGTCTTCCAAGACTTTTGTCTTCTTAACCACATCTCTTAATCATTCACATAGTTAAAAGTATATTGCCACAGAGGGCCACTGTATGTGAAATATTCCGCAGTTTAACTATAGTTCACATCTCAGTTTTCTGTCTTCCTTTTAGTATACCTCACAGTAGTAAACAAGTATCTTCCCTCCCAACAAGATAGATATTGAAAGGGTTTTGGTTTTGGGGGTTTTTTTACTTGAAACTTTGCAGATAAATGCTATAGTAATTAAAGACAATTTATAAAAATATATTTGTACAAATTCTAATAGATACTTTGATAGCATTTTAAGGTAATGGCCCAATTATTGTTAATTCTTTTGATATCCACTGTAATAATATTAATCACGATGAACTGATCTTGCGTTAATATTGATTGCCATAAAGTACTTCTGAAGGAGTTCTATTATAACTCAGCAAGAATTAATTGCACTTTTATTAATTGGAAAATATCATCCAAATTTTAATTATCAGGAATCCCCCTTAGCTTTTGGCTAACAGTGAGCATGTAATTTATTTGTAGTTTCAAACTTTAGGGTCTCATCCAAAGCTTACCAAAGACTAGGGGGATGCTATAACTCTTTAGAAAAATTTGGCATCAGGTCCTTCATTAAAAAACATTACTGAAAATGTGTGATTCAAGGAAAGTATTACTTTTTAAATTAAAAAAAAATGAACAAACTTTGCAAAAACGTTATGTTAAATTTCTGAAATATTGCAACACATAGAAAACTTTAGTCCTAAGCAGTCACATTACACTATCTTGTGTAACTTCTGTTTTCTGAAGTTTCTGTGTTCAACAGGAATGAAACTAAACATCTGAAGTACAGAATCAGTAATGGATGCCGGTTTTTTCTTCTGAGATAAAAATCTTAAAAACACAGTTTCATGCTCTGTGTTACAGAAGTAACTCTCAGTTCATCTTCTAGCCAGCTCATAGACATTCCACATAGTCTTACCCACTGTCCTTACATCAGAGAGGAAAAATCAGTGCATCTTTAAGTAAGTCCATCTCCTCTGCCTATCAGCAAAGGAGAACAGTCCAGGCATTGTACTTTTCTAATTCAGGAGATAATTGTTTATCCCAAAGCCAAGTACCATTCTGAACTTCATAACAACACAACTTTTAGTGCATCACTACAAATTCAATACGCTAGGTTATTTTCTGTTTCACCCTCAAGCATTAGCACAGTAGCTCTCCCAAACATAAAAAATTAGCACATTAAAGCAGGCATTCTTTCTCTGGAGTATGTATTTGTTCTAAACCCCTCACATCTCTCTTCACAACTCATTCACTGCAATAGTTCGCTAGCTATTTAAATGACAGGAAGCATATAGTAGATCACAGTAATTTCTGCTTCAACTTTTCTGCTCAATTATGAAAACAATTTCAACGTAAGATTCAAAACAAAAAGCAAACCACATAAACCTGCAGTAGGAGCCCAAAAATGGGATCTCTCACCATTGCTGGCTTCACAGCAGACTGCTCACAGAGATGTCGCGATGATTATTGCAACAAATAATCTGCACACACTCCAAAGTCTAACCGGGGAAATCAGTGCCTGGATGGGCAAATGGCAAAGACACTTACCGCTGCTGTGGCACCGTCTCTCTCTCGCCCTGACTCTCAGTCTTTCTCTCCCATCCTCCTGACAGCCTCAAATATAGCAGTCCCTTATGGTGCTGAGCCTGTGGGGAGCAGAGGATTGCAGAGTTGGGTTTTTTTCCTTTTTTTTTTTTTTTTTTTTTTTAAACCATCCAGAGGTAGTTCTCCAGACCCGACCTCCTCTCCTCCTCGCCTCGCTCACTGATGAAGAGACCCAGGTGAAGGCATCCGCGTCGGCAGCTCCCGCGAGCCCCTCCCGGCCCCGCCGTGCCCCCTCCCCGGCGGGGGGACCGAGGCACCTCCCCCGGCTGGTCCCGGGGGGGCGGCGGAGGCTTTGCCCGCCCCTGGCTGGACGTGTGTGTATGTATATATGATGTGTATGTGTGTTTATGTGTGTGCCATCTCACACTGCAGCCCGCGGCTCGTCCCTATCCCTAAACGCCCAAGGACCCCCCCTCCTTTCCTCCTCCTCCTCCTCGCCGCTTTCCTCCCTGATTTTCTCCTCTTCTCTACTCCTCTGCCCCGGAGCGTGAAGGCAAGAGGGCGAGTTGGCGACCGCTCTCCCCTGATCTGCTACTCCTCTCTAACCCAAGCCACCAGCTTTTCCCAGAAACCACTTTCTGCCCCCATCCTCTCCTTCTCACCTCCTTCCCCAGCCCCCTTCCAGGTACATTTTTTTTTTTTAGATTTTTTTTTTAAATGTATTTTATTCTCCTCCAGCGGTGATGACCCTCCCTCGCCTCCGCGCCCTGCAGCCGGGCGCCGGGAGCCGCGGCTGCTGCTCGCACCGCACCGCACCGGACCGCACCCGGTCGATCTCCGCCTTTACACCACGGCTGCTGTAACTGGAAAAACACCCGGGGCAGCAAGACCGAGGCCGGCAGCTATATCGCCGCGGCTCCGGCGGTCCCTTCTCTCTCTACTCCCTTCCCCATCATCCATCCGCTTTTAGTTGCAGACCGCTTCAACAGATCGCAGCGCCCCGCCTCGCCCCATCTCCGGCGGTGCGCCCCGCGCTGCTGCGCTCTCCTTCCCGCGCCTCCCTGCCTCCGCGCCGGCACTGCGCCGGCACTGCGCGGGCCGCGCAGCCGCGCCCCTCCGTAGCACCGCCCCCGCGGCCGCTGCGCGCCTGGCCCCGCGCAGGGGGCGCGGAGCCCGTGGCAGGGCTGGCGGCGCTGCCCGCTGCGGCCGCCGCTCATTCAAATTCTCCTTTTTCGTGTTCCTCGGCCGCGTCGTACTTATCCGTGTATGTAGCGCGCTCCCGCTCTGTGCCTTTAATGGCTACCCTCAGGATCGAGGCTGATTTTAATCCTTCTTTCCCTTTCTTTTTTTTTTTTTTCCCTATGGCAATGACAACTTTCTGCTTTAACATCTAATACTTCTCTGCCCTTCTATACTTTTCTTTGCTTGCCTTTTTTTTTTTTTTTGCCTTCCGCAAGTAATTAGGTCTCTTTTTTTAATTTATGCATTAACTGAGTAACTGTTGTCTAGTTCCTATTCTCCGAGATTTTTCTCTGCTTCGGTGACTCCATTTCAATGGTTTATGCTTTCTGAACCTGTGTGGTGTACAAATATATGTGTGTGTGCATTTTTCTTTACTAATTTGTCTTTCCATTTGTGTTTGTTTATTTTTTCTTATCCCAGGTATTTTCTGATTAATTTTTAGAAATTGTCCTGTATTTGTTTTAGATTCATGGGGGAGAGGAATTGTTTAATTTTGGAATTTGCTGGGGGTTCTTATACAACTCTAGTCTTAAATCTTGGCAATACTAATATGAGTTTTTTCTCTGTGTCTTTTGCTTGTCTTTTATATTGAAGCCTCTAGCAAGATAAGTTATCAGTGATGAGTGACACAGTTTTATACACTTTTGTGGTCTTGTATACTATATGGAAGTCTGTCAGAGGATTTACAGCTCAACGTCATGTTGAATGAATTCTGTCCGCTAATATCACTGAGGATGAGCTAAAAAAACCCACCCACTTTCAATTCCCTTTTTCATTATTCTAAGATTGTAAATTTCTGTTTCTTCATCACCATCTACCACTGTCTTAACTATCATAGTGAAAGAGTGAAAATGAACCCATCATTAGAAATGGACTTTTTCTGCATACGCTGTCCCATACAAACACAGAAGAAAAATTGTCTCCACAACTGTGGATGGGTCTCTAGGCATATTTCTGTCGGGCAAGTAATGTTGCAACTTGACATATCAAAGCTTCTCTTCATTGACTCAATTTGCAGAAAATTATAATCTGGTCATTATTTCCAGTGTTACTAGGTTACAAGACAGCATTTAATCAGAAGCCAGGAATAGTGACTGCATTAGTTCTGATCTTATGAATAACTTACTAGGCTCCATTTCTCAATATTTCCAAAGTAAAAGTTAAAGCCAGAAGCATTTTTGCTAATAAATGTGGTTTTTTTACATACTATAGTTATTTATGACAATAGTGAGGAATTACTTGTGAAAAGGTGACTTTAATTGGTTACTTGTTTTTACAGGTAGAGATGGAATTAAAAGAAATACAGGGGTTTTTTTAGGTTGTAAAGACTGGACTTTATGGCCTTTATGTTCCCTTGTGAAGTTTATAGATCAGGGTTATTTTTAAAAACTACTATAAGACACACATGCCATACCCATTGGGCTACATTATTTTTGCTTTTAGCTCACTTTTTACTTAGAGTTCCTGTCAAGGTACACATTTATTTTGAATGGCAACTTTTTATGTTTGCTTCCTTCTTTTTAACTTCACATCAGCAATATTTCTACAAGGACGTATTTTTACGTTTTCCTTTAATATAATCAGGAATGGACTGTATGTGTATGAGTACCAGTTTTATCTTTGAAAGCAAAGTGGCACACAGCTTTTAAACAGGTTAAAATTTCATTTGATTGTGCTCATCGTTTGCAAGGTCAGTTCTGGTTTTACTCCATCACTGTAAGTTCATGAGCTCTTTTATGGCATATATGTTCGATGTTTAATGCATAGACAGTGAATTATATTCACCCCTTTTTTACAGTATTATTGTTGCTATAGACTTTAAGTCAACCTACCTGCATTTTGCATATCTGATCTAGTTGTCTAAGCATCTCCACATAAATGCCTTAATCTCTCTATCTCAGTGTCCCCAGTGGGCAAGCAAACAGATGCAGCACATCTGCAGTCTGAGTTGTTTCTGAGCTCTTCTCTTATTTGTTTTGTACATCTTTCCTTTTCATTCAGTCTGTCTTCTTTTAAGCAGAGCATAATGTATTCTTTTTCTTTGCCATATGGAGAGCTATCTGAGCAATGCCATTATTATTGGGATATTTCACTGTTCTTTCTTAACCAATTGCAGAATAGAAGTAAAAGATAGGGAGTGAATTTTGAAAAAAATAATTGGCTGCACAAATTTCTCCCCCACATCTGTATCTGCAACAGCACTAGGGGTGTAGGTTTAGAGTAGCATGAGAGCTTCTCTCTCTCTTCTCATCCCCATTTATAATGAGAAGTTCCTTCAGGTACCTGGAGGACAGTATTTGACAAATACTAGTTTTTGAAAGGTATGCATTGGCCCTGTTCTAGTACATAACTGTATAATTTTAGTGGCAACCACTATATTTTGTCCTCCTCTAGAACATCTGGATAGACTCATTCAGTTCCTCATGGCTGCATGAGTTATAAGAAAGTTTTGTAGGGGGATAAGCAGAATTATGTGTAAATGTGACACATAATTCTTCAGGCCTTCGGCAAACAGCAGAAGATTCAGAGCCTACCAAGCGAGCTTTCAGTTATAGCAGATAATTAACAAACTGGAGACGTTAGCAATGGGAAGAAGTTGCTGCATAAAATAATCAAAAAAAGACCACCCTCCAGGGACTTGAGCTTCCTAAATTTTCAGAAGTGCAGACAGATGACAGCTGGTCCAACATAAAGACTGGGAGAAAGTTAACCTGTTTGAAAAACTTTTAAAGTAGCAGAATGAAGCATGTTCTGTATCACAGCTGTACATCATGCCACAATGGTCTTTTTGATTCTGCAAGAGAAACCTGTAAACTAAATGTATTGTTTTATTGAACCATGGTCTAAGTAAGAGAGGATGACAGATCTGTACTGCAGTTAGTCAAACACCTTAAGGATGGTGAGGCCAATCTGTTCCTTGGTGGACAACCCCGGTGTAAACTTCCACTGCTGCCTGGTGGAAGAGTAAATAGGCTGGGTACTACATATTTTGATACATCCAGGTATAGGCAGTATGTTACTACCAAAACAATGGTCGTCAAAGAGCAAACTAGCAATGCTGTGGTATTCAGTTCCCAGCAGAAGCCACAGCCACTGAGAACGCCATAGGGAAGAAGTGACATGTGAATATCTTAGCCTTATACCAATCCCATTTATACACTGATTCTCCACTGAGTGTTACTGGCTTTGTGAGGAACTAGTCCAAAGGAAACCAGAGGAACAGGTTCTTAATGACCAGTTTCCTGGCTACTGGCAGAATAAACTGACCATCAGAGAGCGTTCCTTTTACTTGTCTGTGTGTGCTTTGTGCAAGTGCAATATAGTTTTGTAGTTTCAGAGGCAGAATAAAGATCAGAAGGGATTTGCAGATTCATATTCTCTCCTGGCTTTCCTAACCTTGTGAGAGACATACCTGGAACATCTGTTATGAGATACAATGCATTGCTTTTGATGCTGTGATACAACTGTACTAGTTGGTATGCTGGGAAAAGCAAAACCATAATTTTCCTCATTCCTTCCAGCTTGATCTTCACCATATGCACAGGAAGGATCTAGTGTCCCCCGAAGACTGATTTTACCTTCTACAAACATGGAGCAAAGCTTCTACTGTACATGGGAGCAAAATGCACAAAGGGGTAAAGAGTGGAGAAAGAACAGATCTGTTTACCACTGCAGCCATCCCATGGTAACATGAGCTGTTCAGATAGAGAACTAGTTAGGGGATGTGGTGAGTCATAATCCTCACAGTAGAGAAAAACAAAAATGGAAATGAGAGGTTCTCTCAGCACCACAGAATTTTAGAAGAACAACCCTCAATTATAGCTGAATGTTCCAACAGCAAAGAAAACTGGATAGTAACAAAGACAAATCCCAGAATCTTCCTAATCCACATCTCAAAAGAGTCAAGAGCAGGAAGGATGAAAAGACTGCCCTTCATCAATTACAGAACGGTCAGAGTCCATGACTTTTGAATGCAGACAGAGGTAGATACTAAATTTAGGTTCTTAATTCATATTTCAATAGCTAAATATAAGTGGCCTGATTTTTTCAAAGTTGTTGAACAATTCCAGATTCCTCTGATTTTTGTTGGTACTTAAGAAAAAAACAGACTCTTTTGTTTAAGTATCTAACAACGGTACTCTGAATTCTGTGCTTATAGACCAGGGCATTACAGTCAACTTTGTAAAATATTTGAAGACACCATTGTGCCTCCCAAAGATGGAGAATGCTGCAAAAGAAAAAAAATGTTCCCATGTCTTCCTGTTAATGAAGCAAATGAGGAGCAGAATTCCAAAGGCCCTAAGTGTGCAGTAACAAATGCTTTTTTTTTTTCTTCACCCTCCTGCCCCACCCCAAATTCAACAGAAATACACTAAAAGAGGAGGCTTGATGTGGGAAGCATCCTTGTCACTAAAACCCTTCTTAGGTGTATAGTACACCTGTAATTACACTAGCAGTGAATTAAGCCTTTCATTACTTTTAAATAATGACCCTTCAGTCCTAGGTGATTTTCCTGTTGAGGAAAATAACAAAAATCTGGAACTTACAACATAAGCAATTTATGTAACACACAGTTATATGCCATTATTGTTTGTTCCAGAAGATTTGAGGCTCTGTGAAGGAAGTACTAGGAAGACAACGTTCCTGTAGTTTTCAGACCCCCATTGCCTTTTGGAACAGTCACTTGACCATTTCAGGGTCACACAAAGAAAAATGGGAAATCTGGAACACAATGTACAAGACAATGCAATAAATAATGTAGTACGTAAGTAAAGCTGGATAAAGTTATCCCCAAAAAACCTAAATGATACTATTAGAAAGTCCTTATTTGGTGAAGTGTGTATAACTGAATTTGTGAACTCTCATTTGAAAATAAAAAGGCAAGCAAACCAAATAACTCCTTTTCCAAATGCCATTATGAAAACAGAAAAAGGGAGGAAGGAAGGAGGAGGGAAGACTATATCTATAAATCACTTCCTTGAGTCTGAGAAGATCCTGATTATTCTCAGATTATTCTGTTAATCTCAGAGTCTCCCAGAAGAGTTGGCAATTCTACTTTGTTGAGTTGCCTACCATCATGTTACCCCATAAAAGAAAGAATTTGGCTGAGAATGTCTGAAACTGAAGGAGTTTGTAGTAGCTGCAATTAAAATAGCACAAATCAACATTCCCTACTTTACCTACCTGCCTGCCCAAGGGGATTAGATTCAACATTTGATTTTTCCCTTTGATGTTTTATTTTTTATATGACAGTTTCCTAGGAATGGCAAATTTGGAACACCCTATATGACAATAATACAAAAGAAAGCTAGAATGAGGTTATTTCTTCAAGTACAACAGGAACAGCTTGCTTGACTCCAGTATTAACATGCTGAGTACCTGATAAATCTAGATATGTAAATATGGCATTAATTTAATAAAATAAATTGATTTAATCTAATAAATTTTATTGATGGTGACTTGGCAGGTGAAAGCACAAATGAAGATGACTTTGAAAGCTTTAAATGTTTTCTAAGGAAAGTACAATTATCTGATGATCTTTCATCTTAAGAACCAAAAACTAAATAAATTGAACTCAGGTTATAAGATATCATTTATAAAATATACACATAGATTTCAGTGTAACCCACAGAACATTAATTATAGCACTTATTTCACAGCTGTTCTATGAAAGCTCAAATAAAATGTGTCTACAATTAAAACTGAATATATACTGACTTCATTAACTTAACAGCTGCACCAATAACCAATACCAAGGAACATACCCTACTTTGTTAATGTCTTGATACCATCTGCAACAATCAAAACTATTGGGTTTTAAAGTGGATGATGTCTTACTAGTATTGTGATCACAGCTACCACAATATGCTTACACATGCTACTAAAGCGAATTGATCTATTTCAAGGGAACTTCAAGGGTTATGTGCTGCAAGACAATTTCCTAAACACAACTGTCTTTGCCAGAAAGTCAGAAACCGAAATTCCTGGTGGCTTCTTTCCAATTCTCATGTGCTGAGATATGAATTTCTCATGTGTCCAAACAAAAATTCAACTTCGGAGCAAAAATGAGGGAGGAGACTGAATTAACGTAGGAAACTTTTATGCTTGTCGTGATTTAACACCAGCCAGCAACTAAGCCCCACACAGCCACTCGCTCGTTCCTCCCCGAGTGGGATGGGGGAGAGAATTGGAAGGATAAAAGTGAGAAAACTCATAGGCTGAGATAAAAACAATTTAATAGGTAAAGCAAAAGCCACGCACACAAGCAAAGCAAAACAAAGAATTCATTCACTACTTCCCTTCAGGTGTTCAGCCATCTCCGGGAAAGCAGGGCTCCATCCCGTGTAACGGTGAGTGGGGAAGACAAACACCATCACTCCAAACATCCCCCCCTTTCCTTCTTCTTCCCCCAGCTTTATATGCTGAGCATGACACCATATGGTATGGAATATCCCCTTGGTCCTTCCACACTCTTCTTGTCTTTGGGCACAATTTATGACTTGTGTAGCTTCCACAGCTCTAATTCCTGTGTTCCATATGTTCCTCTTCCCAGAGTCCATTTCCTTGTTTATTAATTATAGTCTTCCCCATCTTCAACCTTCTTACACTGCCTCTCTCAGGTTCCTTGTCCCAGTCTGCTCCTTTCCTCAACCGTTGTCTCTTGCCATCTGTTTTTTTTTCTTGCCTCAGATGTTGTGATGCTTTTTTCGTATTTCCCGCACATCCATGTCACTTAAGCACCACGAAAGAAATACCTTAAAGCTCTAGGAAAATAATGTATTAGTTAACAGGTTCACATCCCGTAGCCCACATTAACTGGCACTGAAATTCAGGAAGAGTCTTCCTTGGTCTTTGTAATTGTGGTCTGGACCGTACTCAGTCACTCTCCAGGTGTGAAACTTGCTCAGATAAGTCAAAGCTCTGAGTTGGAAGGCAGAAACTGTGAGGAATGTGTCTGTCAAACCTTTAGGACTTTCCAAGTTACTGTGAAGGGATATTTTTCAGGCGTTTCCAGCATGGAAAAATGCAGTTTTATCACTGGGGTAGTATCAGACACACCTCTGGCTTAAAAACAAATTCTGCTAAAAGGTCAAGCTCTTGCTCTAAAATGTTCTTAAAGTAACTGCTGAATTTGTTACAATTTAACAGCAGTGAAACAGAGTATTTTTCTGTTACTTTTTATTCAGAAATGTCTGAATCATTTTTGATGAAACATTTGTAAAAAATTTAAAATAAATCATCTGCCTGTCAGACACCCAGTGGAGAGAATTTCAATCCAAATGTAAAATTTTGGCAAAGTTAAAAGGAGCTTCAGTCAGAATCTTCTAATGAGAAGTATCAAGCAAAAATAACTCCAAAGACACTACCAGCTCCATCTATAATAAAATCTTTCTGTATAAAATTATCAGCTGTATTGTTAGTAATGAAAGTGAATATTAAGCATGTCTGTTTTCCTTTCAAAGTGTTAACATAAAGGATGTAAGGGCTTTTAAAAAGTTGTCTTGTGTTAGTCTTCTTTGTAAAAGATGTGACAGACTGGATAACAGTTTAATTATTTCATGCACAGCCGTATATGTTCCTTCAACAAGGAATGGCCACCCAGCTGGACAGATAGCTGCTTTGCTGCTTGTCCCTGGAGGCTAGAGGCTGAGTTAGGTGGCATCCTCCAAAGAGAATTGCAGGTCTCCAGGAGCAGTCAAACTGCTGGGGGAGAGGAAATTGTGCAAAGTGTCATTTGTCTCTCCAAGTCAAATGAGGAGGGACGGACAGACAGACAGAGACAGCTAGCATGGAAACTGCAGTGTGGTAGAGGCTTCTGAGAGCAAGCTCACATCAGGGCCTCAGGGGCGGAGAAACCAGCTTTTATAGCCAGTGTGGGATTTGTTGTTGAAAAGGTAGCACTCTGCAAGGACATAACAGGAAATGGGGAGGGTTTTTTTGTTGTTTGTTCTTTTTTTAATCTTGTTCTCAGCTTTTATTATTTTAAATAAGGCTATTTTCTAGTTTATGTTTCAATAAAAAACAGCTTTTGAGCTTCAGGGTACATTGGTGCTTTTGAAGGGTCTCTTGCTGTAAGGAATTGTGGAGACAGATCCACCTCAGCGCTCTGGCTTAAGGTTCCACCTCAGAAGATTTACTTAAAAAAAAAAAAAGAAGATAACCTTTACTCCCTACTGAACTACTTCTGAATGATTAGGCAAAGGATGTGTAAGTATTTAATAGGATTTCAGTTGTTGTGAAAAAATAGTCAATTAGTGTAAATCACCTTTACTATAGGAAAGATTGGAAATGGTGTTATAAAATTAACTAAAATCTGTTCTATAGAATTTGTATTAGCATAGGATTAAGGTTTTGACAAATACCTTTCTGGTTTTAATTGAACAGACTGATAGCAAAACTGTTTATGTGTGAAAGACATTTTGGCAGATGTATAGCCAAGTACCACTTAGTGAAATTTAAAGAGCGATGACAACATATAAGAATTTTTTTAGCATACCAATAACATAATTTAAAAGCAGAAGCAATTTGTTAAGAAGTAAATTGCATACTCTGCATGTGCAGTAAAAATGTTTTGTGCCCCTCAAAAGGTTTTATTATCTTTGGGAGAGTATACATGCTAATTGAATAATAAACTTAAAGCATTTTTCAAAGCATTCTGGTGTATTGTCTGCATAACAGATTCAAAACACTGATAGACTAATCCTGCTCATATTAGGTACATAATGTATGTTACATAAATGCCATAATTATGTTTTTAGTGTACTTGATAGATTTTAACATGCACTTTAAATGTCATGATACTATGAGAAGCAGCTGGAAAAAAATGCCATCTTGCTGCTTCGTATTTATGTCCCCGTCAGGGACTTCCATAGAGGTTTTGAAAGTCTGAAGGAGTGTTAACTGCCACTGTTGCCGTCTCAGGATGGTGTGGGAATATCTTTCTACCTGACACATCCTCCTCCTCCACCAGTGCCAATTATAACAGAGGTGGTCTCCAGGGATTACTGACAATTCCCTTGATGATGTGTAAGAGCTGCCATTGCCCACTTAGAATGACTCTGCAACGCTGACAATGACTAAAAGGTGTGTGTCTTGGCTGTTAAGTGTACTTAATAACAGTATGCCATTTTGTGTCCTTTCTTGTATCTTGAGAAGAGCCATATTTTCTCCGTACATCCGTTCATGACAACTTTCTGAGTGTCAATGTGACTGAAGGTTCGTGGTTCCAACAGCAGGTCCACATTGTCCATTTATATTTGCGTATGTGTAACAGGAGCAGCGAAATGTATAGGATTGCTAATTGTGTTTGCTGTGTGCATGCCAGGAATTAAATGACATTGATCAGGATTATTAAGGTGCCAATAAAAAGCAAACCTGTGGTAGACAGTGAGGAATTAGTCACACTTAAAACTTTTAGTTCTTTTTTAAACAACAGTGCTGAATCTAGTTTGATTATATTATGAAATCAATCATAATAAATGCAGTCTGGAATATAATATCACTAGTGATTCAAATGGGGAGAGGCTTGACTTTAGGCATTTTCACTGGGTTTTGCAAAGTACCTAAAACTTTTATGGGTGATTTCCTCCAGAACCTGCAAAGGAGAATATTAACAGTTCTGAAAAGAAGAGTATTAATATTTCTGAAATCGTGTAAGGTATTGTGGAAATTAGCTGAGTACACAGCCATGGCTGATGCATCTATCAAGGATCTTATCAGAATTTTCTTAGAGTCAAAGATAACTAACATTAATTTTACTGCCTTTTAAACAAGGACTCTAATTCTCTTACAAATCAGTTGGTAAAATTCAGGTATGTTGTCAAACATTTATACTTGCTGTATGGGAAAAGGGGTACTTCATTGTGTATTGATATCCTTATATCAGCATTGGTCACGACAACATGGTCTTAAGAGGATTAAAACAAGAAGAACTGCAGGTTTCCAGGATAGCTTTAATTCTCCAAATTCCATGAACCACCTCCTCCAATTTCTCTAGTTTTATGCAAGGAGGAAGCTGAAATTACACTCAAACTGCTGCACATTTCAAGTCCCTATAAAATCTCAGTGACTGATCAGTCGTATCTCTAATGGTTTGTAGTTAAAGCACTGAACCAGTTTTCATGAGATCTGGATTCAATTTCTTGCCCTGCTATAAACCCCTTGGATGGCCCTCGACCAGTGATTTGGTTTTTCAGTTTTTCATACTTACTTTTCCTAACTTTATCAGAATACAGAGTATATTTTCTGAGCTGGAAGACTATGTAGTAATAATTCCTATTATGTATTCATAGGAGTGTTTAATGTAGCAGTCTGATTTTGGGTATTAGTTAGGGATAGGGTCTCTAGATGTCTGTTTCATGGTGAGTTGCAGATTTCTTTGTTAATTGATACCTAGGATTAATGCTTTAACTCTGGAAATAACTATGCAATTAATGTAATAAAATAAACTGATCAGAATATGTTTGTTTTGAATTCTATTTCTACACATGAATGTTAATTAAAATTCATTGCTGCTGATAATAATATTATTAACATGTATACAGTGTACAGTTAAGAGAAACAGAAGTAGAGGCAATTAGTGGAATTAGGTGTTTTTTCTACTGAGAAAGAATATCCCAAGTGGTAATTGCTTATATTCATACATTCTCTGCAGATATTACTAATAGCATCATTAAATCAATATAACACCACTTTAGAAACTCTAAGTAGATTTAGTGATTGGGGACTTGATAGGGAGTCCACTATTTATTTTTTTAAATTGTGTATGACTGTCGATAGAGTTGGGCATTTTTTGGTGGCAGTCACGACCTGACTTTGTGTTTTGCATCACAGAAAGTAAATTAATGTATGTAGAAGTCTGTGGCTGCCAAGTTATTGCTTCTCAGGTGCTTTTGAAGCATTCGTTGTCTTATTAAGTGACGACTGTGTAAGTATGTATGTTCCTGTAAATGTTCTCACCTGTTTTCTCAGAAATTTAATTTTAGCACCACTTGAATTATTGTGCACATTTATTTTACCGTGTTTGGTATCTTGGCTGGGTGCTAGAAACTCTGGAAAGAATAGGAAAGTGGAGGAAGAAACTTTTCTTTTTCCCAGAAGATCAAGTAAAGCCAACAATAAATGAAATTAATTTTATAGCCCTTCTTTGCCCCTTCTGTATTGGGGAAGGAGTGAAGGACTTTGGCAGCTGTGAATGCTCCTAAGGTGCCTTGGTTTCACCTTGTTGCATATATTGGGGGAGCAGCCAGTGGGACAGCCACAGTCCTGTCCCTCCAGAATACACTGCAATCACACCAAAATCCCTGGAAATCCCAGTCTTTCTCTTCTCTTTTAGTGATATCCCAACTACAATTTTACAAGGATTAATTCTCCTGACACTTCTGTGAGACAGATATAGTATATAAGTTTACAGAGGGAAATGCCATGACAGGAGAGTTAAAAGGTTTCCCCAGAGGTGTTACAAACTGTGTGAGGCAATTTACAATTTAGCAAGCCTGACTGCCAAACCCTGTACTTAGACCACAAGTCCACAAGACTCCTTGAAATTTAGCTGCTTATTTTTAATAACGTAAATAGTGTGTTATTATTGCAATGAAGTTGAATTATTTTTGTTATCATCTTGTGGGCAGAAAGATGTGGGAGATATGTGCTGTATAAAACCTTCTATGGATAATCTGGAGTAAAAATCAATGCTGGAAAAATTAGGTGTATGTGATTAAGGAAGCTAAGCATGTCATTATATCATGTGAATGGTCACCTTGTACCGATAGAGCAAGCTGACTGATTAAAGTTAATGTTAGGCAGGGACTATGCTAACACAAAGAGGAAACTAGAATTAATATTGAAATTACTGAAATTTATATATTATCAATATGACTTTATATGCCTGAGTGTTGTACTCCTGGAAGGACAATGGAAGATGCTGACAAGTCTTTACATTTAAATTTAAAAGGTGACACTTACCTGGCCAGCATGCTTTTAGGACAGTTAACTGTTACAGAGGTTGATGGTGGTTAGAGAAGTGTCTGCCAATATTGGGACTTTCAGAAGATGCTGTTCTGTATGTTTACGCCATAAAAGAGTTTTGCGGGGTATCCAGCTGTCATTGGTAAAATAAGATTAAAAAACAACAACAAAACTTGTAGGGAATGGAAGAGAGCATCATACATAAACAACATGAAGTGAACTGAAATAGGGTTTAAACTGCAGACAGCGAATGTGGTGCCAGACAGAAAAATGTGGAAAATGAGGGTAAAAAAATCTCTAAATTTTACATGCAATGTACAGCCTCTCAGCTCTTTCCCCTTTTCACCTCCTCAGATGCCATCGCTATGACTTACTGTCAATGAATGCCTTGGAAATCCTGTCAATGCCATTTCAAAAATCTGCTAGCAAGGGAAGAATGGCTTAGGCACATGCATCCTTTCAGGAGCTAATTCCCTTCCCAGAGGTCAGTGCATGGCTTAACTGTTCAATAATCCTTACCTCTACAACCAGGAAAGTGAAAACTAACCTGGGGATTCGAACAGGAATGCTCAGCTTCGACTGAGGCACAAGGCTTGGCTGGAGTCTCATAATGACAAAAAGTTTGTAGCAAAACCAATTCCTCATGGAACAGAGTGTCTGAGAACATGAGAAAATACAGCAGAAATGGTCCTTTATACATGACCCACAGAGAGTGTATTGCACAGAGCATCTCGAGGAGCAATAAATGTACTAACCGGATCTGGAAGATTAAATCTCCCTCTGTATAGACTATTCTCTTGGGGAACCTGGATATACTTTGCCCAAAGGCTTCCTTTCCCCAATTCCTTTGTGAGGAGAGGGTTAGTCATGATATAGCCTGTAATTCTCAGGTTTGGGATAGTGCCTGTGTGATACCTGCTGTCGGTGGCCTGCAGACAAACTATGTTGAGGGATACCTACTGTCACTCTCATTCACATTGACCTATAGTTTATTTTATTGCTGGTCCCACTGATTAGTAACACAAACCACATGGCATTTCTGGAGGACATTTCAATTAAATCACATTAACTCACTACTGAACATACAAATATTATGAAATCATAAGGCATTAGGTATCCTGATTTTTAACTTACAAGAAAGTTTAAACACTGTATTTAAAGTCACCTTGGAGTTAATTTAAAGATAAACCAAACATACCAGATTAAAAAAAAAAAAAAACCCTCACTAATCTATTACTACTTACTATACCTTATGGAGAGCAGGGCTGAAAATAATTACTGCCTGTCTAAAATGTGCCTCCTAAAGAAAGAATACAACATTTAAAATGAAATAATTGTATTCTTAAAGTGGAACCTGCAGAAAAAAATGTAGGCTACTGAAATATTTTTACTACTTTTGAAGGATAATTATGTAATTGTATAATTAATGTTACATTTCCAACAGGCAAGGTAGTAGCTATACATGGAAAAGTCTAAAATATGTTACTTTTATGTTCTACATAGCTGTAACCTGTTCTGATATCTGAAAACATTATGGTGTAATAAAATGTGGCATTTTACAATATCTATTGTTAATTTTTTTTTTAAAATATACAAAGAATAATAAAGAACACAGATGTGAACAAAATCAAATCATAAATCTCATTTGTTATATCATGTATCTACGCCTACTTTCTTTCTGATTTTAATACACTGTGAATAAAGAAGTAAGAACATTTTACTTACACTCTTGTACCATCAATGTTGTTGTATTAATATATTTAAAGACTGTATTTGGATGACAATGCATCTCTGTTCTCATCAGTCTCATTCCTACCGCCATAGGTCTATCACATAAATGATGGGATATGGGCAAACAGATGAATTGTAACTGGGTGCATCAGATTGCCCCAGGGCTGCCAACTGTAGGATGGGGACAGTGGTTTATATTAGTTCAGTAAGTTGGGAGTGTATACAGTATGCTGGCGCTAAGCCTGCTTCCTTGGCAAGTGTGATCCAAGCACCCTGTCATGTATAGAGTGTTCTGGGAATATGCTGTCAGTACTGCCATATTTCTCAATCACAGGGAAATATCCATATTCTCCAAAATGCACAACTGTGTGTGGAAGTTAACATTTTTGCAAGAATATATCTGATGCCAATGAATTACTAGATGGCAAGCCATGTATGCATTATTTATGGTACAAAGAAAGATGAATGAGTGGGAAAAAAAATAGAGTAAAAATATGAAAGCTGAATACCAGGGAAAGTACGCTGATTAAAAATGAAGAATCTGTACTCTCCCAGTCCTCCAAAGGCAGACAGTACACAGGCACATTGCTAATCTCTTGTCTGCTTGTACAGGCATTGGGTGTCTAACTGTCTGCCAAAAATTATTTACCATGTAAACAATTAAAAAAAAAACCAACATGCTTTGTTTCCAGCATTTTGTGTTCATTTTCTTTTCCACAGTTTACTTCTCTAATCTACTCCTTGCCACTGCTTTGGTTTTCTATATAGTTTCCCTGCTCCATGAAAATACAAAGCCTTCTAAAACAGACATTCCTTTCCCTTGCTTTCATTTCCAGAGAATATAAATCCTTCTTCCATCTACTGTCACATCATTGAACAGTCCTTGTACGCTATGGTGTGATCAAAACTGGATGGTAGTTGGCTTTCCCAGACCAACCTCTATTCTTGTCCCTTTCTTCTGTGTATTGGTGCCATCTGCCTGGCACCTGGAGCTCAGCATTGGGGACAGCTCCTGAATCACATCCATGTTCCTGACACTGACTCATTTTGTGATCTTCAGAGATGACAGAACAATGTCAAAATTGTTCTTTCAATAAATAATTCAAGCATTCAGACTGAAATTCAAGCACTCATGGACCTGCTGAAAAATACCACATACACTATTCCACCAAAAAATGGGAAAGTGCTGTATTTGATTAAAGTAACAGAGCCAATTTTGTATTAGAGTCTTGGTAAGTATTGCCAGTCTTAGTTCCCATCCTCCAGCTGCTGTGAGTAGGAAGTTGCCTCTGTTCTTAGGACAGTCCTTTTAACATATTTCTTTATGCCTAGGTTTTTCCATCTGCAAAATGAATTTACCTATCCTGCAGGGCTATGAAATTTAATTACTACATAAAAATAGTAGATGTAAGTTTTTATACAAGGAGGAAACATTCTTATCCTCATCCTCATCCCCATCTCCATCCCCATCATTATGCTTGTCCTCAACCTCATTCATATGATTATTATTCATGCCTTCTTTCTGTTATACTGTGCAATGATATTACTTTTTCCCTCCTTTGAATTTACATCCTTTTTTTCCCCTAGCCCAGTCTGCTTCTGCACACAGCTTCCTTCCTTTGTTGTCTATGTGAGAGTTGCAATAACCTCTTCTGTAACAAGTTATCTTGTCATCTTGTCTCTTGCTATAAAGCATTTTGAGAGGCTTTGTATGAAAGATGCTGTATGAAAATGAATTGCACTTTACTGTTTTAGTCTGAAGCAGGTGTTGCACTATGGGTTGATTCCCCTCCTCTCTCCCTTCTAGACTTAGCTTGTCATCTTTTTAAACAGATTTTACATTTGTGTTGTTTTTTTTAAATGTTATTTATCAATTCAGCACAGAAAACAACTTGGATTAGCAATTTTCAAAACCATCCTTTTTAGTAAGGTCCTACTCTCATAAAGTAAAAAAAAAACTGAACTAAATCAGAACCCCGAGAATAATGGACCTGCAGAATCCAGTTGCCTCAACAAAGATCTCACAACAAGCCCGTGAGTCATAGAATCACAGAATCATAGAATCATTAAGGTTGGAAAAGACTTCTAAGATCATCGAGTCCAACCGTCAACCCAACACCACCATACTCACTACACCATGTCCCTAAGCGCCACATCTACACGTCTTTTAAATACTTCCAGGGATGGGGACTCCACCACTTCCCTGGGCAGCCTGTTCCAAGGCCTGACCACTCTTTCAGTAAAGAAATTGTTCCTAATGTCCAATCTAAACCTCCCTTGGCACAACTTGAGGCCATTTCCTCTCGTCCTATCGCTAGTTACTTGGGAGAAGAGACCAACACCCACCTCGCTATAACCTCCTTTCAGGTAGTTGTAGAGCATGATGAGGTCTCCCCTCAGCCTCCTCTTCTCCAGGCTAAACAACCCCAGTTCCCTCAGCCACTCCTCATAAAACCTGTGCTCCAGACCCTTCACCAGCTTCCTTGCCCTCCTCTGGACACGCTCCAACACGTCCATGTCTTCTTTCTTGTAGTGAGGGGCCCAAAACTGAACACAGGATTCAAGGTGCGGCTTCACCAGTGCCGAGTACAGGGACATGATCACCTCCCTACTCCTGCTGGCCACACTATTTCTGATAAGGCCAGGATGCCATTGGACTTCTTGGCCACCTGGGCACACTGCCGGCTCATGTTCAGCCGGCTGTCAACCAGCACCCCCAGGTCCTTTTCCTCCTGGCAGCTTTCCAGCCACTCTTCCCCAAGCCTGTAGCGTTGCCTAGGGTTGTTGTGGCCAAAGTGCAGGACCCGGCACTTGGCCTTGTTGAACCTCATACAATTGGCCTCGGCCCATCGATCCAGCCTGTCCAGCTCCCTCTGCAGAGCCTTCCTACCCTCCAGCAGATCAACACTCCCACCCAACTTGGTGTCATCTGTAAACTTACTGAGGGAGCACTCAATCCCCTCGTCCAGATCATCGATAAAGATATTGAACAGGACTGGCCCCAGTACTGAGCCCTGGGGAACACAATTGAAAAGACACACATGAAAAAGACCAGATTAGGGAAAGTCCCTAACACAGGACCATTCTCTTTGGTACATAGATCTCTACAGTTTGTTTTTTATATTTTCAGCTCTGAGACTTTATGTCAACTGGTGACAGATTCTGTCATGTATTAAATAAACTGATGATTTGTTCCTCTCTCTAGTTTTATGTTTATGAGGCAGTGATGGTGTCAGAATCTTCCATGGGTCCACCTGAGTAAGCAAATGAATATGAGTACAGGGACCTCTGTATATGATTTTATGACTCTAAAGCTCTGTGCTGGCCAAGGCAAAATGAATAGGAATGCTTCAGTCAAGTGCCCACAGCACCATTGCTGCTCATCAATGGACAGCCTCTGGCTCTTCAAGTCACCCAACCAAAAAGGTCTGAGAGGACATTGCTCACCCCTCTATTCACATCAGTAGGTTGGATTCTGACATACGGAAGTATAAGGTTTGAAGCTCATATGGTGATTACTCAGACTAAACTTGCTGCATGGATGAAAGACTGTAATCTGAAGACAGTAAAGTGTGACTTCACTGAAGTAAATATGAGTTTTACCGCTGACTTCAGTGGAGACCGTACTTCACCCCTGTTTATTAGTGCTTTCAGGAGTAAAAGTATTCACAAAATAAAGAGGAATCCTGTACAAACAACATCCAACAAACAGTTCTGCATGAGCTGATTCTTTCAATCAGAACAAGCCGCCCTCACTTGCAGATCAGTGGAAAAGAGGCAACACTGGAAAAACCAGTAGGAATCTCTGCCTTTTGAGAGATTAAGAACAAGACAAACAAGTACATTCCAGAGAACCTATCCTGGTTTCAGCCGGGATAGAGTTACTTTTCTTCCTAGGTAGTTGCTATAGTGCTGTGTTTTGGATTTAGTATGAGAATAATGTTGATAACACACTGATGGTTTTGTTGTTGCTAAGTAGTGCTTACATAGTCAAGGACTTTCCGGCTTCTCACACTCTGCCAGTGAGAAGCTGGGAGGGAGCGTAGATAGGACAGCTGACCCAAACTGGCCAAAGGGATATTCCATACCATATGATGTCATGCTCAGTATATAAACTGGGGGGAGTTGTCTGGGGGGGTGGGGACTGCCGCTCAGGAACTGGCTGAGCATTGGTCGTCAGGTGGTGAGCAATTGCATTGTGCATCCCTTATTTTGTATATTCTTTTATCATTATTATTACTATTATTTTCCCTTCCTTTTCTGTCCTATTAAACTGTCTTTATCTCAACCCATGAATTTCACTTTTTTTTTTTCTGATTCTCTCTCCCCCATCCCACTGTGGGGGTGAGGAGTGAGCAAGTGGCTGTGTGGTGTTTAGCTGTCTGCCGGGTTAAACCACAACAACCCTTTTTGGCGCCCAATGTGGGGCATGAAGGGTTAAGATAACGACAGATCTGACCAGAGCGTGTTAAAACGAATTTGTTGTAAACATTCATTGTATTAGTTTAGTAGTCGCTGGTCACAATGTTCATTTATTTGCTTTCAGAGTTGTTGGATCTATTCTTGGAGTTGTGTTATGTAACACCTTACTTGCCGTATATGATGTTTATCAGTATTTATGTGCGGTTTATCACCTCTGGGAGGTGGATTAAGGTTATCACTTTGCTGTACTTATAACACTGGCTTATGATATGATAAAATTATTGGTTGTGAGATCAATCTGGTATTTGTAATCAGCATTGCTGACACCTCTGTACTTCGGGAGCTATCTCTTGGAAATTATTAATAATTACACTTTTTACTTTTTCTCCTTGGAGATCTAACCTATGGGGGAGACACCTTCCTCCATCTTTCCCTTCTCCTTCAGGCTAATTACAATAGCTCTTGAGAATTTTGAATATCCTTGGGATGTTCAAACCTGCATGTTCCTATTGCTATGTCTCCTGAATATGGTTCAGGTCTTGTTTAGGGTTAAAAAACTAATTAAGAATACCATCCAGATATCTACCCCTGTGACAGACACCGTGGCTACTCAAATGCCGGCAACAGACACTGCGGTTACTCCAACCTCGGCAACAGGCACTGTGGCTTATCAGACCTTGGCAACAGGGACTGCAGCTGAATCAGAGAACTAACCCATGCCGGTATCAGTTGCCCCTATACACAAGAAGAAATAAAAAAAAATCATCTTGTTTATTAAGGGATGAAGATGAACCAGGGCCATCATGAGAGCAGGAGGGTGAAGAGGCAGAACCCATAAATGAGGTGGTAACCACCTGATCCCTATCCCTGAATGAGCGGCGAGATATGCGAAAAGACTTCAGTCGTCATCCAGGCGAGCGCATTGTCACCTGGCTGCTCTGATGCTGGGATAATGGGGCCAGTAACCTGGAATTAGAGGGTAGGGAAGCCAAGCAGCTGGGATCCCTTTCTAGGGAAGAGGGCATTGACAAAGTGATTAGAAAAAGTGCACAAGCCCTCAGCCTCTGGAGGCGACTCCTGTCAGGTGTGAAGGAAATGTATCCCTTCAAGGAAGATGTTATATGTCACCCAGGCAAGTGGACCACCATGGAGAGAAGTATCCAGTACCTGAGGGAATTAGCCGTGCTGGAGGTGATTTATGATGACCTGAACAATGACCAGTTATCCAAAGATCCAGATGGAATCAGGTGCACACGACTCGTGTGGCAGAAGTTTGTATGGAGTGAACCATCATCGCATGCAAACTCATTGGCAGTAATGACCTGGAAAGATGGAGAGGAACAAACGGTGGATGAATTCACTGGCCAACTCCTGCAATACAAAGAAAGTCTTTCTTCCTCCCTATGGGCCTGTGTTTCGGCTGTGGAGAAACTGTCTGAAAAACTGTCCCGGGAGATCCAGCAATTCAAAGAGGCTATGTCCTACTCCCTACCTGTACGGACCTATCTCAGCCATTAGGAGTAAGCGTCCTTCTGCTCAAAAGAGAGATTATAGAGGGTACACACCATGGGCCACCCTGTGGGTTTACCTATGTGACTAAGGAAAGGACATGAGGAAGTGGGATGGAAAATCTACTTTGATCCTAGAGGCATGGGTATGTGAGTTGCAAAGAAAAACAATCACAAAAAGGGGTTCTTCCAGGAAAACTGCTCCTCTAGTTTCCAGTGAGCATTTCCCCAGACAGACTAGAAGGGCTGATTTTCCTTCCAATCTTAATAAAGGGACTGATTTACAAGAAGTGAGTAATGAATACGACGACCAGGACTAGAGGAGCCCTGCTTCCAGCTAGGTGGAGGAAAGGGACAGCCAGGTTTACTGGACTGTATGGATTCGATGTCCTGGCACATCAGACCCACAGGAGTATAAGGCTCTTGTAGACACCGGTGCACAGTGTACCCTGATGCCACCAAGCTATAAAGGGGCAGAACCCATCTGTATTTCTGGAGTGACAGGGGGATCCCAAGAGTTAACTGGATTGCAGGCCGAAGTGAGCCTAACCGGGAATGAGTGGCAGAAGCACCCCATTGTGACTGGCCCAGAGGCTCCATGCATCCTTGGCATAGACTACCTCAGGAGAGGGTATTTCAAGGACCCAAAAGGGTACCAGTGGGCTTTTGGTATAGCTGCCCTGGAGATGGAGGAAATTAAACAGCTGTCTACCTTGCCTGGTCTCTCAGAGGACCCTTCTGTTGTGGGCTTGCTGAGGGTTGAAGAACAGCAGGTACCAATCGCTACCACAACGGTGCACCGGTGGCAATATCGCACCAACCGAGACTCCCCGATTCCCATCCATTAGCTAATTCATTGACTGGAGAGCCAAGGAGTGATCAGCAAGACTCGCTCACCCTTTAACAGTCCCATATGGCCAGTGCAAAAGTCTAATGGAGAGTGGAGACTAACAGTAGACTATCGTGGCCTGAACGAAGTCACGCCACCACTGAGTGCTGCCATGCCGGACATGCTAGAACTTCAATATGAACTGGAGTCAAAGCAACCAAGTGGTACGCCACCACTTTGATATTGCTAATGTGTTCTTCTCAATCCCTTTGGCGGCAGAGTGCCGGCCACAGTTTGCTTTCACTTGGAGGGGCGTCCAGTACACCTGGAACCGACTGCCCCAGGGGTGGAAACACAGCCCTACCATTTGCCATGGACTGATCCACACCGCACTGGAACAGGGTGAGGCTCCAGAACACCTGCAATACATTGACGACATCATCGTATGGGGCAACACAGCAGAAGTTGTTTTTGTGAAAGGGAAGAAAATAATTCAAATCCTTCTGAAGCCTGGTTTTGCCATAAAACAAAAAAAGGTCAAGAGACCTGCACAGGACATCCATTTTTTAGGAAAAAAAATGGCAAGATGGATGTCGTCAGATGCCAATGGATGTAATCAACAAAGTAACAGCCATGTCCCCACCAACTAGCAAAAAGGAAACACAAGCTTTCTTAGGTGTTGTGGGTTTTTGGAGAATGCATATTCCAAGGACAGGACAAGATGTAAAGAATGTGCTCTACACCGCAGCCGGGGAGAATGGCCCTACCTGGAGCCTCTGGCAGAAAGCACCAGGGGAGACTCGAGGTCGACCCTTAGGGTTCTGGAGTCGGGGATACAGAGGATCCGAGGCCTGCTACACTCCAACTGAGAAGGAGATATTGGCAGCATATGAAGGGGTTCGAGCTGCTTCGGAAGTGGTTGGTACTGAAGCACAGCTCCTCCTGGCACCCCGACTGCCGGTGCTGGGCTGGATGTTCAAAGGGAGGGTCCCCTCTACACATCATGCAACCGATGCTACGTGGAGTAACTGGGTCGCACTGATCACACAATGGGCCCGAATAGGAAACCCCAGTCGCCCAGGAATCTTGGAGGTGATCATGAACTGGCCAGAGGCAAAGATTTTGGAATATTCCCAGAGGAGGAGGTGACGCATGCTGAAGAGGCCCTACTGTATAATAAACTACCAGAAAACGAGAAGCAATATGCCCTGTTCACTGATGGGTCCTGTCGCCTTGTGGGAAAACATCGGAGATGGAAAGCTGCTGTATGGAGTCCTATACGCCAAGTTGCAGAAACTGCTGAAGGAAAAGGTGAATTGAGCCAGTTTGCAGAGGTAAAAGCCATCCAGCTGGCCTTGGACATTGCTGAACGAGAAAAATGGCCAGTACTTTACCTCTATACTGACTCATGGATGGTGGCAAATGCCCTGTGAGGGTGGTTGCAGCAGTGGAAGCAGAACAACTGGCAGCGCAGAGGTAAACCCATCTGGGCTGCTGCATTGTGGCAAGATATTGCTGCCCGGGTAGAGAACCTGGTTGTAAAAGTACGTCACGTAGATGCTCACGTACCCAAGAGTCGGGCCAGGGAAGAACATCAAAACAACCAGCAGGTGGATTGAAGTGGCCCAGGTGGATTTGGACTGGCAACGTAAGGGTGAATTATTTATTGCTCAGTGGGCCCATGACACTTCAGGCCATCAAGGAAGAGATGCAACATATAGATGGGCTCGTGATCGAGGGGTGGACTTGACCATGGACGCTATTGCACAGGTTATCCATGAATGTGAAACATGCGCTGCAATCAACTAAGCCAATGGAGTAAAGCCTCTTTGGTATGGGGGACGATGGTTGAAATATAAATATGGGGAAGCCTGGCAGATTGATTATATCACACTCCCACAAACCCACCACAGCAAGCGCTATGTGCTCACCATGGTGGAAGCAACCACCGGATGGTTAGAAACACATCCCGTGCCCCATGTCACCGCCCGGAACACCATCCTGGGCCTTGAAAAGCAAGTCTTATGGCGACACGGCACTCCAGAAAGAATTGAGTCAGACAACGGGACTCATCTCCGAAACACCCTCATAGACACCTGGGCCAAAGAGCATGGCATTGAGGGCGTATATCACATCCCCTACCATGCACCAACCTCTGGGAAAATCGAACAATACAACGGACTGCTAAAGACTACGCTGAGAGCAATGGGTGGTGGGACATTCAAGCATTGGGATACACATTTAGCAAAAGCCACCAGGTTAGTCAACACCAGGGGATCTTTCAATCGAGCTGGCCCTGCCCAGTCAAAACTCTGACGTACTGTAGATGGAGATAAAGTCCCTGTTGTGGACATAAGAAATATGCTGGGGAAGACAGTCTAGGTTACTCCTGCCTCGGGCAAGGGAAAACCCATTCGTTGGATTGCTTTTGCTCAAGGACCTGGGTGCAAAATGATGGGGAAGTCCGGTGTGTACTTCAAGGGGATTTGATTTTGGGTGAAAATAGCCAATGAACTGAACTGTATGATGTTAATTGTTATATGATATTGTATATCATTATTTCTATGGTTGCTATCAATGGTATAGCAGTAAAAATCACCCGGATTAATGAAGAATGAACTCCAATGAAACCGAGCAAAGTGCAATGATGATAGAACTGGACGAGCACAGCGATAATAGAGTCAGAACTGGCTTCAGGATGCAACAGTCCAACACCACACACCACCTCTCCCGCCTTGAAAGACTGTTATGAGAGATGGAGCCCAAAGTCATGGACTAAATGGACTCAGTGGACATTTGAGAGGGATGGCCCGTAGACTAAGGGAATGATATCTGTGTGTATATATATCAAAAGACAAGAAAGGTGGTGGTGATTAACTGGAATGTATTAGAAAATGTGAGACCCAGGCATGATGTAGATGGTATAGAATAAGGGGTGGATACTGTCCTGGCTTCAGTTGGGATAGAGTTAAATTTTTCCTAGTGCTGTGTTTTGGATTTAGTATGAGGAGAATGTTGATAACACAACCATGTTTTCAGTTGTTGCTAAGTACCCTGCTAGTCAAGGACATTCAACTTCCATGCTCTACCAAGCTCACAAGCGGCTGGGAGGGAGCATAGCCAGGATGGCTGGCCCAGCTGGCCAACGGGGTATTCCATACCATGTGATGTCATGCTCAGTATATGAATGGTAGGCATGTTGCAGGAAGTAGCGATCGCTACTTGGTTATTGGTCCGCGCGGGTGGTGAGCAATTGCATTGTGCATCACTCATTTTGTATATTCTAACATTATAGGGTTTTTTTTCCCCTTCCTTTTCTATTCCATTAAACTGTCTTTGTCTCAACCCACAAGTTTTTCTCACTCTTACCCTTCTGATTCTCTCCCTGTCCCACTGAGGGGGACGGAGAATGAGCGAGCAGTTGTGTGGTGTTAGGCTGCCTGCCTGGTTAAACCACAACATGGGTTTTGTCCAGTCAGGTTTTGAAAAACCTGCAAGAACAGAGACTGCACAACCTCTCTGAGCAATCTGTGCCACTGCCTGACTGCCCTCTTGGGGAAAAAGTTCTCCTCATAGGTTCAGTATGCATCTCAAATTTCTATTTATGTCTATTATCTTTCATCCTCCTGTCCTGCACAGCTGAGAAGAGCCCAGCTTCATCTCCACAATGACCTCTGCTTAGTCACTAGCAGGTGCTGTTATGTCTCTCCTGAGGCGTCTGCTCCAGGCTGAACAAACCCAACTCCTGCAGCCTCTCCTCACAGGGCAAGTGCTCCAGCCCCTGCAATTCTGGCTTGATTTTCTGCTGTCACTCTCCTAGCTAAGTCTGCAAGAATCTCACCCACTTTCCGTATTGCACAGCTCCAGATGCAAAGCTGGAACACTGGATAGATGTGTCTTCTACAAGCAACAATTTTAAACAAGCCAAAATTATATCAAGAGCTTTCTGGGCAAGAGATAGAAAAAAGCCTCTATTTATTGGCTGGAGAATTTAGATAAATAAAAGAAACACTTATACTCACCTCATTCAGCTCATTTACTCAGATTCTCTGATTGACATATAGACTAACATTTGACTACACATGGATAATTGCCCTAAAGGACTGTTATGACAGATGGAGCCCAAAGTCATGGACTAAATGAACTCAGTGGACATTTGAGAGGGATGGCCCATAGACTAATGGAATGATATCTGTGTGTATATATCAAAAGACAAGAAAGGTGGTGGTGATTAATTGGAATGTATTGGATAGTGTGAGACCTGGACATGATGTAGAAGGTATAGAATAAGGGGTGGATACTGTCCTGGTTTCAGCTGGGATAGAGTTCATTTTCTTCCTAGTAGCTGGTATAGTGCTGTGTTTTGGATTTAGTATGAGAATAATGTTGATAACACACTGATGGTTTTGTTGTTGCTAAGTAATGTTGGCCTAGTCAAGGACTTTTCAGCTTCTCATGTGCTGCCAGCAAGAAGCTGGGAAGGAGCACAGCCAGGACAGCTGACCCAACCTGGCCAAAGATGCGGGTGGTCATATGATGTCATGCTCAGTATATAAACTGGGGGGAGTTGGCAGGGGTGGGGACTGCTGCTTGGGAACTGGCTGGGCATTGGTCGTCAGGTGGTGAGCAATTGCATTGTGCATCACCTATATTGTATATTCTTTTGTCATTATAATTATTATTAATATTATTATTTTCCCTTCCCTTTTTGTCTTATTAAACTGCCTTTATCTCAACCCATGTATTTTACTTTTTTTTTCTGATTCTCTCCCCCATCCCACTGTGGGGGTGGGGAATGAGCAAATGGCTGTGTGGTGCTTAGCTGTCTTCCGCATTAAAAAATCCCATTTCTTGCCACTTATTTCTTACTTAGAATCATAATACACTGTAATAATATGATTTGTTACCATGTTAAATAATTGTGCAATCACAAATATAGGATTATGACTTTAGGTAGGGGATGTGATGATTAACTCTTATAGTAATCTAATATACAGACATGAGGCAACATGTACTAACAGATCTCTGCAAAACCATGCAAGGTACCAATTGTCAAAGAAAGCCACCATGGGGTTTACTTCTCTCTTTGAAATTATTGTGAATGCTTTTTCTTTATTTTTGTATTTCTGGATATTTGGTAAGGTTGCAGTCTCCAGAATGACAGGGACCCTTGAAAATAGCATTTACTGGGTAACTACCACATGGGTAGTTTGCCCATCATTACCCATGATATTTTGGTGGCACTCATTCTTTCATAGGAAGAATACGGTGTTGTGTGTGTTACAGACTTTTTTCCTGTTGGCAACGGTCTGCTCTTGCCAAAGATTATCTTTTTTCCTTCCGGACTCCACTCTGTATAGTCTTTACTGGTCTACTTATTTTAGTTGGTCTTTGATTACTCACAAATATAAGTATAGAGAGGGATCTATTCCAATAAATTCTCCAAATTTGGGTTTTCAGTTAGATCTTACATCTCCTTAGGCTCTCTACATAGAGGATAGAGAGTGAGAAATTCCACAAAATAACAAAATGTCCTGGACAATTCCATCTTTTTTCAGTAATTTTACAGAGAGATTATGGACATCTTCTACCACTCTCTTCTGAGGCAAAATGCGCTTTTTACAAAGTTCATATACAGAGGAAAGCAAGAATAAATCTATCACCACTGTGAGGCACTCATAATATCAGACTTAGACTTCTAAATTTAAACTTGTGAAAGTGGTACCTCTTGGGTACCTCATCTCTTCTAAAACCCTGAAAAGAAAGTATCTGTTACTGGATTGGAAAGGACAGGGGTAATTTAGCTGTCCATCTTTTGATTTCAGTTGATAGGTCACCATAGTAAGGGGAAGCTTCTGGAATGAGTCTTGTCCTTTCTCCCTTTTGTTTCCCACCAATGAGAGAAAATCTTCCATTCCTTCGACAACAAAAGTGTTTCCTCTGAGGAAAAGTGTTTTTTAGGCTCAACACATCAAAACAGTTTAAATTAGGTCTCTGGACAAGCTGCAATTCCGTGTCTCAGCTGGGACTGATCTTGCTACTTATCTAAAGCCCTTAAATCATTACAGAACTGTTTAACATGGTTTGTCTGAAAGACTGCTGATTTCAGCACCTGTGGCTGTTGCCAAGGATTTTGTCCCACTGTTTACAAGTAAAAGATTCTGGGTAACCTAGATTTGAACAGTTTTCCTCATTTTTCCCCGACTTCAGTTGCAAAGAATTTGTATAGCACTTCCAGGAAAGAGCTCTGGCTTTCTAGAAGACATAATATTACTTCAAGTTTCATTCATGTAGCAGTAAGGTATCCAGCATTATAGGGGTAAAGAGCAACAGGTCTTACCATTTGCTCAATGGTCAAAGGTATGAAAGGGGTTGAAGGTCACTGACAGCTCTATTGTACCTGTTAGGGAGATAAACCATGTAGTTATTACTAGGATCATTCTGCATCTTCTCAGATTAAGGCACTCAATGCAGCTTTTAGGGAATTATTTGGAAAATTGAAAGGGTAACAACTCCCCCACTGTTCCAAATAAAAGAGAACTATGGAAGAAACAAAACTTATGGTGAATTATCTGAAATATAGTGAAAGCACGTGCTGCTTTAAAATGATATGAGGAAACAACAGAAGAGACAGAATGCATGACAGATCTATAGGTACATGGATGTGTGCTTGATGTCTTTCCAACAGTTGCATGTCCATATGAGAAAACTTGGATCCATTATAAATATGAGCTAGACTCTCACATGTTGGTATCATTCTTCCTCAGGAATAGGCTGTACAAGGGTGTGTACATTTGGCACATTTGTTTGCTCAGTTTGGCTTTATTAAATTTTTTGGTGAAAAATCAGCAGTATTCTTCAGGAGGGATTTTTGGGAGAAGGATTGCTCACTGTCCTAATGAGTGTGAGAATAACAGAGTACAAAAAACCAAATAAATAAACAAATAAATAGAGCACAAAGACCACTATGTTAACCCTAATCAGGTAGGTGGAGTTGGTTGTTAATGGTGCAGTTATTAACCTGAGACACATAACATTTTGGTTCAGTTTGTCACTGAACTACATTCTTTTATTTGACCCCCTACTTTCAGTGGAAGACAAAGACAGTCATGGGTACAAAAGCTGGCTCAAAACAGGAATCTTTTAATCAATAGTCTGTTAGAACATTTTGCTTTTTTTTCCCCACTTGGCCAAGGAATATCATTATGTGTTCTCAAATTACCCTGTTTTATTACAAAAATATATGTTTGAATTTCTGATGATAGCCCTTGGGCACAACATGTATATTTTCTGTGCAGGTTTGTCAGAAGGACTTCTTTTTAAGAAGTTACTATCATCAGCAAAGAAAGTAGAGGAAGAAAATGAGTCTATATCTCCTTCATCTATTTTAAGAAACACAATTGCAAAATGAAGATCAGAAGGCCCAGTCCTACAAGGTACTGAATACCTGAAGCATCTGTTCCAGCTAAGGGATGCATACCCAGAAATTATTCTGCATTCATATCTTTGAATCACTGAGGATCTGAAAAGGATGGTTTTCATTCTGATCAGTAGACGAAGGAAGCATATTTACAGAACCAAAAAATCACAGATTGAGGCTAGAAAGCATCTCTGAAGATCATCTAGTCCAATCCCCTGCTCAGAGCACGGTCTTCTAGTGCAAGCTGCCCAGGGCTATGTCCAGTTGGATTTTGAAAACGTCCAATGATGAAGACTTCATCAACAGACAACATCTCTGGGAACCTGTTCTATTGTTTGACCACCCTCACAGTAAAACAGTGTTTGTTTGCGTGTTTGTTTTGTTTGCTTTTCTTTTTTTCCTTTTATGAAGAGTACTAAATGAAAGCCTTAATATTGCAATTTAATATCAACATTTGGACCAAAGATGAGAGATATGATTCAGAAGCAAAAACTTTTTTTTTGTGTGTGTGCATTCACTGCCCGTATTTATGGCACCAGTTATAAATTTGTGATGGTACTTTCCAGGAGTACATAAAGAATACATAAGAAACTGGGGCTCCAGGAGTGCCATGTCAGTAGTTGCACTCTTGTCCCTTCCTCCCATAATGTGATTTTCACAGAAAGGAAAATTCAGGCATGTAGGTCAGATGGGTGCTGATCGTATCTTGTATCTCTATGTTTTCGGGACAAGCAGACACTTCAGTCTACACCTGCAGGTCAGTTTAGAAGTGGCCAAAGGGAGCACTGACAGTTCTGGAGGCATTTCACAGGAGCAGAGGACTGCAGGTGCTGGCTTGTCCTTGCTGTGGCAGATGCCTTGGTGCTGAGTAAGACTCCAGAGGTCACTTATAGTTTGCCCTCAAAATATGAGTTGTTAGAAAATTGTTTCACCTGCAATCTAAGCCATTTTCAGAAAGATTTATGTTCTACATCAACTCTTTACAGCATGGCTTCTTTTGTTAGAAAAGCTTAAAGCACTAAAAGTACATTTGGTTCATTTAGTTTTCTCTTTCAGATTTAAAACAGAGAAAAACCTTCTTGCTTTACAGTGCAGCCCTTTTTGCCTCATTTTGATGTTGTTGTTTTTTTTTTTGGTTGGTTGGTTGGATTTTTTTGGCTAGTTTCAATCTGACAGATTTCAACATTAGCACAAAAAGCAAGCAAAGAAAACTTACAGGCTGGAGAAAAGTGTGAAGAAACAATTGTTCTAGCATTCTTCTCTTTCACCTCAACAGTTCTTTAAAATCCATACCTGCATATATGCTTATGTATATGCATAAGTATAATATATATGTATATAGATAAGCATATGTATAATATATAGGAAAGTCAAATTCTGATATTGGAGAATTTATTCTGGAAGGTTTCATTTTTCATGAAAACTTTATGAAGTCTGTAGGTCATCCCACTGCACACTACTCAAAGTTCTGAAATTTCAGAATCTTCCAGACGATGGAAAATCCCTTACCTACTCGTGTTTTACTTGATAGCATAGTGTCAGATGTTCTTTAGCACCCCCAGCATTACAGAACATGTGAAATTTTAACATCTCTATGTGCCAAATGAATAAGGGCAGAGACTTTAATTAAGATATGCTTTGATTTATCCTGTTAAAAAGACAAAATTACATACACACAAAATATCTCAGAAGGTGTATGAATATAAAGGAGACTAATGCAGATAGGTGGATCAGTCCAACAGCCAAACCATGAGTCTGTGGGTCTTCTAGTTTGAAGGGAGATCAGGTACAAAAGATTCACAGACAGTCATGGTTCCACAAAACATTATTCTAGGACTATTCTCAGTGAAACTGTTTGTTTTTCAACCAGCCAAACATAATCTGTAATATTTGATTTATTTTTTAATCTGAGTTAAAAATCAGGTATTAAATAATTTCAGGTCTCTTCCAGTCTCTGATGTGGAGTGGAGAATTTGGGGTTCTAATGTGTAATAAAGTGGGGACAAAGTCAAAGATATAGGGTAGAGGCAGAACCAGATGTATTATGAACAGGAGAATAGGGAAAGAGAAACTTGATGCAATGGTCCAAAACAGAGAATTCAGAGAATTGCTGACAGTCATAGCATGAGAGAATGAAACCATGGCACAAAAAATAGGAAAACCCCCTCATATTTTCTGATGAGACAACCATATTTAAAATATTCAGTGCCTGGAGAAAATGATCAAGATTTCTTTCCTTTCTCCCCATGCTTCTCCCCCAGACTGATAATGGCCATAAAGAAGCTCTTGGATAAAGCTGAACTGAGCAGTCAAAAAACAGTTATTTGAAATGTTCAGAATCTGGAAGTTTACTCTCTTTCCCAACTTTACACAGAAACTAGCCTTAGGAGACATTTGGAAAATAGCCCTGCAACTTTGTCATGGCGTTTTTTTCTGCAGCTGAACTTCATTATCAGATAGAAACATCCTTTCCCTACGAGTTCTTGTCAAGGCCATGATGTCACCTGCAGTGACTGCGGCATTATTGCAAACATCAGTGGAACGTGAAATGTGTGGTCTTAAGGGTGTATGCTTATGAATACAGGCATGGCTGTTCTGAACATATGCTGTATATCCAAAGGACATCTCTGATTAATATCTCCCAGGTGATAATTGTATAAAGGACCCTCTGCTCTGAAAGGAACAGCTCCATCACTGAAGCTAAAGAATATAGAATGCTGTTAATGATACTTTATGCTGACATAGCACCTTTGTTCTAAAGATATCAGGCATTGTACTAACGTTAATGAGCTTTTCTGAGCATCCATGCTTGGAAAACTTCTAGTCAAGAAGCTAACAGAGAAAGAAGTTTAACAAGATTCCTCTAGCTGGCAAATTGTCCAGCAGGTTTTGCATCCTCTTCCCCTTGCAGAATGGGCAGAGGCTTTTACTGAGAGGTTTTCAGACTACCTCTCTGTTTTTAGCTTTCTGAAATCATGCTTTTCAGGTACCTGGTAATGTTCATGTCTGCTACTCTAAAAGACATAAGAATATTTCCCAAGAAAGGTATATACCGAAAAATGACAATGGAGCTTTAGATAGATTTTTCACACACTGCCTGAATAAATCAATACTGTACCAGGCCTGAGTCTGTGACCAAGACATCATGGAAAACTCTCCATGAGATGTCAGAAAATTATAGTGAGTTTGAAAAGAATGATGAGACATGGACATTGTTGCCCACTTCACTTGCTCACAGGAATGGATGTTAAAAAGAGACGTATGTCCCTTTTACAGTATGACTGAAATATTCTGTAAACTCAGTGTTATCAGCAGTCATATTACAAATTTTGTGATATGATTTCTTTTTCTAGGTACAGTTCGTGTAGTTGTATGCTTACTTAAAATTATCAATATTCTTTTAAAAAAGGAAAAGCCTGATAATGTGACTCAAATGCATGTTATAATCTCAGCATTCATGATGGGAGAGCATAAAAATCCAATCTATATTACCATCTTAGTTTTTAACCTCTATTGTTCTGAGAGGATGTTGGCTTTAGGTGATGAATATAGCATTGCTGCAGAGATATGTAGAGATAAAATGAGACCTTTGGAGATATAATCTAATCCCCTACTCCCTTTCTGCAAAGCATCCCTTTCTAACATAGGATGTAGGACTGATCCTTGATCTGGTGTAGGAAATGCCATGTCCCTGCAGTGTTGGCTGCAGAGAATACTCCACAAGGGCACCAGGAAAGACAGAGAAAGAGAAGACTTTCTCTTTTCCTTCCTTCCTTCCTGCCTTCCTCCTCCCACTCTACCCCCTTCCTCTTCCATTTTCAGACAGTGACTTAAATTGATCGCTGGGGTGAAAGTTTAGCTAGCTGTTTGGGTTTCGTTTATTTAATGATCACTACCGCACACTCGGCTCTGGCTTTGCCCTGTTCAACTCCTCAGCCCACTCCTGATTTCTGTAGCTCTCTGCTGTTCCCTACCCCCTGCAGCTCTGTTACAGCCAGGCCAAAAGCTCCATTTTCAACCCAGCACAAACCAGTTGTGTCTAAGGGGAGCAGAACTACCTAAATTTGTGCTACTGCTATATTCTTTTCAGAGAGCTGTCAGTAGCTGAGATAGCTTGTCTGTATCTGTGATTTCTACCTATAGTGATTACCTTAGGAATGAGGCTAAACAGATAAGCTTAATTTTTTCCCTAGACTTATATGACTTCCTTTTTTCCAATGGGTGCTTGGGGCTTTCAGGAATTCCTTTAGTCTCATTCTTGGTACAGGATTGGTTTCGCTCAATGTTCAGAAAATGAAATGAAAAAACCCAAACCAACCCACCCACCCCCACTCTCAAACCCAACCACCCATCTGTCCTGGTTTCGGCTGGGATAGGGTTAAATTTCTTCCTAGTGCTGTGTTTTGGATTTAGTATGAGGAGAATGTTGATAACACACTGATGTTTTCAGTTGTTGCTAAGTGCCCTCCTAGTCCAAGCTCCCGTGCCTACTGACTGAGCTAGGTACACAAGATGGGAGGGAGCATAATCAGGACAGCCAGCCCAGCTGGCCAATGGGGTATTCCATACCATGTGACGTCATGCTCAGTATATGAAGGGTAGGCGTGATCCAGGAAGTACCGATCGCGACTTGGTTATCGGTCAGCGCGGGTGGTGAGCAATTGCATTGTGCATCACTCATTTTGTATATTTTATCATTATCATTATCATTATTATTTTTCCCTTTTTTCCCCTGTTCTATTAAACTGTCTTTATCTCAACCCACGAGTTTTTCTCACTCTTACCTTTCCGATTCTCTCCCCGTCCCGCTGGGGGTGGGGGGAGTGAGTGAGCGGCTGCGTGGTATTTGGCTGCCTGCCAGGTTAAACCACGACACCATCCTTTTGTAATATTTTCAGACTTGGAGGCTTAGAACATGGAGAAACCATAGGGCATTTGAAAAAGACAGGCTTGCCTTACATTTACAGGCATCTAGGTGCTTGCGCTGTTAAGTTAGGATGTGGAAACCCTGTGTTCAAGTCCTTCTCTGTTTTGAAGCAGGCTGGCTACCTGTGTCTCCCATGTTACAGGCGATGCTTGGATCATAGGACAGTGTTTGTCCTCCTTCTTCCCTCCTCACTTATCTGCAATTCTCTATCCTCCCCCTCCCCTGCACATTACCCTTCTGCACAATGGTCAAATATCTGATGTCTGTAGTGATTTCAGATGTAGGGAAAAACATACATATCTAGTTCTGATATAGATTTTTTTTGTACCTTGCTCTTGTGGTCACTGCTTGTTAAGGTGGTTTACATGCCAAAATTTTTGAGACTTTACCATTTTCTTTTTTTTTTTTTTCTGTTAGGTAATATTGAAGAAATTCACAAAGGCTTTCTGTGAATTCTTCATCAAAAATTGCACAGAAATTTTCCTCTGTTTATTTTTAGGATTGACAGGTTTGAACTGCTCAACAGGATATAATTTTGTGGACCTTTGTCTTATCTTCCAGACAGGGTATCCCTGGTAGATGCTGAAGTTTTGAGGTTTACTATTATTAGCTGCATTCTTTTTCTCCTTGCAATATTTCAACCTTGGAAGTTCTCAGACAGAGTCTTTCAAGACAGAAAAAAAGCTCATTCAGTGTTTAAAATATAAATAAAGTAACAGACATTTTCTACATAGTCTTTTAAAGAAAACAACTATTAAATTATCCTGTGACTTTCTTCCAAGGCCTCAGTTAAACTGTCAAACTCTTTTTAGGCTTTCTATCATCCTTTTTCAACTCAATGCTTTTTGTGTGTGAAAGGAAGAGATGATCAACATTTTAGAAAAAAAAAAAAGCCTTTGAGAGTACAATGCAAACCTATTTGGGTGATAGCAGGATCTCAAATTGTAACCTTGCCAGAGTCCACTATTTGAAAGTCTCTAGTTTTCAGTGACAAACACCAAGTTCTGCTGTCTCGGAGATTTCTGGGTAACAACACCTGCATAGAGCTACATCAAACATTGCTCCACTTGTGAAACTTTTTTCCCAGGTGCTACCCAGATTGCAGAAAGGAATGTGACTGTTTCTGCAATTTATTAAAACTTCTGCACCATCAACTGTGTTGATACTGTAAGTTTATTACACAGTTTTGCTAAGAAATTCGCTCTTCTGTGGAATCCTTGTATGTTTCCATCTTGCTCTCTTGGGGTTGGCTAATGTTCTTTTTAGGTCTGAGTTCTGCAGAGAGGTAGCTGGAGCTGAAGTCCCATAATTCAGGAGAAAGGGGGAAAAGGGTGTGGATGGGGGCTGGGAGCCGGGACTGCAATGGGAGAGTCCAGAATAACACCTGAGCTGAGGTGGGTGCCGTAACCCTTGTTTTACCAGGATACAAAACCTACTTCATCTGGGAGTCTAGTCCTCACTGTCTTTAAAAAGTAAAAGTGGATACTTTCCAAAGAATATTGGGAAGACAAAAGTACTATGGGTGTAAATATACTTTTATTTTCCTTATAATATTAATCATAGAGTATGTCTAAGAAAGTTTTATCTTAGAGTATAGAAACACACTAAAGCAGGTGGAAAGAAAAACAGCAGGAAAATTTCAAGTTGGTTAAGGAAATCCATCCTGGTAAAAATAGAACAAGAATTTTAGAGTTGAAGAAAAAATCTAGTGAAAATCAGAGATTTGGCAACAACAACAACAACAAAATTACAAATATGTGTCTATGTCAGAAGGACTGTTCAAATCAGGGAAAAAAAAGATAAAAAACTTGAAAAGGTAAAAATGTTGCAAATTTTCAAGGAGACATTACCTTTGTTTCAAATTTTTCTTCCATTTTTATATAAAGCAAAAAATATTTGAAAAAATGGAATGTTTTGTTTTGGTTTGACCTGAATGATTTACTACTTCAAAGCATGTTTTTATGGACCTGCCTGTGCAGAGCACAGATTCACAACTCAGTACTGTGGATTGTACTTCAAAACCAGGTCTACACTGGAATTTCACAAGACTTGCTCAAACAATACAGACCAAATTGAGAAGGACTTTAAAAAAACCACAGCAATAGGCAGGATGACCTTTGGGAACATGCAGTTCATTTTCTGTCAGTAATTCAGATACTCAGGATACCTTGTTCAGGATACTGAGATGTAGCAGAAAAGCTGTAAAACCTGCTTACACCCTAATGAGGGCTTTGGCAGAATGTGGTACTATAGCAATAATTTTTTTTTTTTTCCAAACAGATCTGAATGTTAATTAACTTTCAGTGCTTTATGGTTCATAAATTTTTCTCCTGCAAGTGCTATTCATGTGTTCACTCTTACAGACCTGAATAAGCTGAAGTTGGCATAAAAATGGATTTTCATGTGCCACGTTAAGCATATAGACCAGTGTTTACAATATGAGGGTATTACCAGCTGCACTCGCCAAAGTGACTGACCAAAGTCAATCAGAGTTCACAGCTGGAAACTACAAACTCAGTCCCAACCCTGGTACTGGCTTCAGATTAGAAGTAGTTGGGGTTTCTTTGTGCTTGGTCTCGGGTTTACCTCAGACATAGTCCTGAGCTTCCTAGAACCAGAAAAAAAGTAGAAAAAGAAACCGGTAAGAAAGCAATCAGAACATTGCTGTCAAATCAACATTAATTTTATTAATAGGGTCATTCCCTTACTACTTCCAAATATTGAATTACAAAAATCAAAGCTTAGATGCACTTTTCATCTGAAAGTTTCAGAGTTCTGTGCCAATAAGTTCAACATTAAATTAAATTTATCCCTTTTTTACAGATTGTTTTTATAAGAGCTATTTATTTTTATGTCAAAATTACCTTTTGGGTACATTGCAAAATTTAAAGACAGCTATAGTCATATAAAAATTAAAAGTCATTAACTGTAAACTACCTATGAAGCTGCCCTCACCAAGCTACCTACTGAATAACAATTTGTCATGCAGCAGTATTGTGCTGCCCTATTTTCTCCTTTTCTAAGTAAGGCTTGGATAATTTCATCTGTCTTTTAACTTTTGTCAGCTACAAAGGAAGCCAGCATTTAGCACTTTTGGGGCTACTCTTAATGCACCATGGTTTTCTTTCATAACGAGTCAGGCTAAAGTTTTGTCCAACTGAAATTATTTAACAGACCTCAAAACTAAAGCTCAAATGCTATTGTGAATTTGCTGACACTTCAACACAGCAACTGCAGGCGGTCTGTCCAAATCGACCACTTTAATCCCATTACATCTAATGACTTCTTATTAAGAAATTAAAAGGAAAAGTCTCTTGTTCTAGACAGAAGGCTCTGAAATATGCTTCAGTATTAAATATGTATGTATACATACTATGTATATATTGCATAAATGTGTATGTATATGTGTATGTATGTGTATGTATGTATATGTGTATGTGTATATATATGTATATATGTATGCATACACATATAGGAAAGTGAAATCAAGAAACTTGAAAATATGAAGTACATCACACAAATACAACCAAAGTGTATTTCATTAATGACTGACTTTCAGTCTTAGAAAATAAAGTCAGAAATATATAACATCTGTAAGGTCTTTCTTTCACTTTCTCTGTTTTAAAGGTCTCTGAATGATGGAAAATGGTAACTGTTGTGTTGGTTGCTACTGTCCCTTCAGTTGCCCATTTAAATTCCGTAATATTATACCTGTCTGGACTTGCTATCTGAAATAAGAATATCTGTATTCTGCTTTGCCTCTTATTGCTTTCCAGTATTCTGGTAGAGCTGAGAATTCTCAGTTGACAAGTCCCATTGTGCTCAGTTCCACATAAGCCTCCGGTAAGACACATATCTCCCCCCCTAAAAGTTCATAGACTAAATGATAAACTGACAAAAAAAAAAAGTTGAATAAAATATCTTCTGAGTTCTACGGATAGGGAGAAAGGTTAGCAGAAGGAAATGTGTCTTGCTCCTCAGTGCACACAGAGCCGAATCAAGAACTGACTTTAGATCTCCTGTTTTCCTAGTGCCATCACTACAAGACCTTCAGTCTTACCTTTGATTTAACTTTCTTTTATACTTTCTCCATGCACCTGCTGTTCAATATCAGGGGTTCAGATTCTACAGAATGACAAGGTGAGCCTACAAATGTGCAAGGGTGTAGATGTAACCAAGATAATTAACATGGAGAGGCATGCTCAGCATATTTTCACTTTTTTTCTTCACAGATAATGACTTTCTTGCCTTTGTATTTAAGAAGTACCATGTAGTATTCCTACTGCAATTAATTGATGAGTACATTCTCCCCCCCAGAGTTTCTTCTTTGCCTAGAAACCTGCCACTATGAAATGTAAATATGTATATTCAAAATAAGGAAAAGAATAAAGAGACAGAGAAAAGGGGGGGAAAGAGAGGAACTAGCTGATGTGTGTTAGTTACAGTATTTGTATTCTGAATTTATTCTTCTAACCTCTCTTGAAATCCTAGAGAAATTCAGTACTTCAGTTAAAACTGACCTTAGGCAGTTTCAACTCACATGATGATTATTTGCTCAGAAGTTCACTAAAGGTCTATTTGACTGTGGCAGTACTACAGGAGGTCATATTTTTCCAAAGATGAACTGTTCCTGAACAATTTTTGCAATTTATTGGTCAGAAATAAGCTCTCCATCAATATCAACCACATACCTTCTTTTTTTTTCACATATTTTTCTTGAATTGTTCTCAGTTGGTTTTTTCATCACTATTTCTTGAAGATTTTACAAGAAAATGTCACATTTTTCTCAATAATAGAGTTCTCCATACCCTCTGTTACAGTACAGCAAAACTGTGATAGATTATAATATCTTACGACATTCTCAGATTTTCAGTTTTACAATGTGAAGATCTGGGACCAAGCAGAGCAACAGGTAATTACTGTTTTCAAAGTATCTGGAAAATTTAAGTAGTTTATAGGTCCATTGTGCTGGAACCTGAACATGTATTTGGTAAGTTTCTGATTTAGTTGCAGTTTGAAAACGTGAGATAATCATCCAAAGAATGAAACTATGCAAGAATTATTTTTTTTTTAAAAAAACAAAGAAGAATTAAATTCTGTAGCACCTTTTTGGCAAAAGCTGAGAGATTGTTCTGATCAGACATATCTGATCCCACAAAAAGTACTTCCCTCTTTGTTTTGTTTGTCAAGAATGTAAAATGATACAGAAGTATGAAAGCTGTTGCAATATAAGCATCGGTAAGTTGAAATCTAAAGGGTTTTCATAGCTAGCCTTGTAAGACTACTCCATTGAGCGTGAACAGATACTCTGAGTCATGCTATTGTGACAAAAATAAACATATTTCCTGTAGAATATTCTTTTTTTTTTGGGGGGGGAGTGTCATTCTCATGTTATAATAAAGTCTTTATTCTTCAAAATTCTCTGTGACAAAGTCCCAGATCCAGAAACCCTGGAAATCCAATCTCTGTATCACAAGCAAAACAGTGTTTTTGGTGGGCTGCTGGGGAATTAGACAGGAAATAAAACCTAAATTCTACTGGTACTTTGCCTAAAGAGAACTGTTCCTGTGAAATATTTCGAATTTTAAGAACCACTGGCTGGTTAAAAAGTGTTTCATTATAATTTTTCCAACCAACCCTGCTACGTAGGGATGTTTTATGTGAAAATAAGTGAAAACTAAATAAAAGCTTCTTACCTTAAAGGAACTAATGAAACAAAGGAATGTCCAGAAAAAGTAATATCCATTTTTCTAACACCCTGATGCAACACTCTCTCAAAACCTGTACAGTTATTATTTGCTCTACTTTTAGCATCATTATAGAAAGTACATTTAAAGAATTATAAGCAAACATGTTTGGAAGGATTTTTTAGTAATCAGTCACAATCATAGAGGTTTCCATAGGAAAAACTATATTAAACTAGACTTTCAGCTATGTATTCAAAAATTTTGCCCTGGTGGAATTTATTCTTTATTCCAGAAAGTTTAGAGCAAGGGAGACACAAGATCCATAGAGCAAGAGTATTGGAGATGTTTCCTTTAAAAATGTATTAAGACAAATAAGTGAGACAAATATGTGAAGTAATACATTGTTAAAGAAATGGAAAGTGCCCTATATTGCAGTGCAGAAATGAGGAAATATCCAACAAAATAGAAAAATTCAAAATGAAACAATTTTTTTTCCTCACCTAAGACATGACTGTGGAGCTCATTACCACAGGATATCAACAGGACAAGAGATTAGTGAGATTCAAAAGAAGGCGAGGAATGTACGTGAACTAGAAGAGGAATTATATCAGTAATTAACGTTTTTGAAAGGAACAGAAACCTAATTCTTCAGGAGTTAAATTTGAGCTGGAGTTAGAAAGAAGACCTTTCCTGGTGGCGATTAGCCTGTAATTGTCTATTACAGGGTTTTTCTGAAATTGCTCAGTGTCGTAGCAAGCTAATGGACAACATAAAACCACAGAGCTTATCCAGAATGGTGTCTGGTGTTATCATATTTGAACGACTCCAATTTTTCCTGATTCTTGCCAGTTACCACTATGTGGTTGAAATTGTGATGTGTAAATAATTTACAGGCAGTAAGATTTTGGGGTTTATTGCTACAAAACTCTTTGGATTGTAGAAATTATTCTTCCTCGTAATTTTTGGCTGGATTAAGAAAGGGGAAAAAAAAGATACCTGACTAAGTGCAATGCTTCTTTCTTCTTCATCATCAGAAAGAACAAATAGAAACATTTGTACCACTTTTGCTAACCTACCTGCAGTTTTTTATACCTGCATCCTGTCCTCTTGTATTTTTTGTCTTCCTTGAATTGAAGAGACCAACACTCTTCAATCTCTCCCTGCAGAAGCTGTAATGCCTCTCTCACATTCCTCTGTTTGCAGTAGAATGGTATAACAGAAAATGCTAGTCATCACAGATCATTCTTTTGTGTAATTGGAATGCAATATTTTTTGTATTCTTTCCTATCCCTATTCCTTACTAATGTAGTGTTTTGTTTGTCTTTCAGCTGCTGCTGAAAGCTAGGTTTGCAAAATGGTAAAAAGCATAGTCTGTGGGATGAGCTGTGGAAAAGGACAGTGAGTAAGATCTGGATTTTAAAAAAAGATTTTAACAGAACAGATAAAAAGTTCTTTGGTATATGCTACCACAAAGAGTTTACACATGTGTTTAAGGTTGTCCCTTCAATGGTATAAATTAGAGACAAATGCCAGATTCTGCATGTGGAATGGTGTAATCTTGGATGTACATATGGACTGGGGGACAAGAGGCTGGTGTGTAGTCCTGCAGAGAGAAATGTGGGGGTTTTGGTTGATGGTAAGCTCAATATGAGTTAACAATGTGCCCTGGGAGCCAAAAGGACCAGCCATATCCTGAGGTGCATTAAGCACAGTATAGCTAACCAGTGAAAAGAAGTGATTGCCCCACTATATTCAGCATTAGTGCGGCCTCACCTCAAGTACTGTGTGCAGTTTTGCACTACACAATACAAGCATATAAAAATATTAGGATGTGTCCAAAAGAGGGCAAGGAAGATAGTGAAGGGACTAGAGGGCATGGCTTATGAGGAGTGGCTGAGGATACAAAATTTGTTCAGCTTAGAGAAGAGGAGACTGAGTGGTCACCTCATTGCTGTCTACAGATTCCTCATGAGGGGGGGAGGAGAGGGAGGTGCAGATCCCTTCTCTCTGGTGTCTGGTGAAAGGATTGAGGGGATGGCTTAAAGCTGTGTCAGGGGATGTTCAGATAGGATATTATGAAAAAGTTCTTCATTGAGAGGGTGGTCTAGCACTGGAACAAGCTCCCCAGGGAAGTAGTCCATGGCCCCACACCTGTTGGTGTTCAAGAAGTATTTGGATAATGCTCTTAGATAGGTGGTTTAATTTTTAGATTGCCCTGTGTAGAGTCAGGATTTAAACTTGATGGTCCTCATGGGTCCCTTCTGACTCTGGATATTTTGTGGTTCTATGATTCTATGATATGATGAAGTGTTTTCTGAACTAAATTCACTAGGATGAAAGCTGAATAGAAAAAAGACCGGAAAGAGTGGTGCCTAAATGCATAACTTATCCATAACGTATCTAACATGTTTAAGACATTTATCAAACCCTCTCCATTCATGATAAAGAGGGAGACTTAAATGTATGTATTTGAACCCCATTGAGAGTAATTAGCAATCTTGTATCAAACTTCACCTCCTGTTCCTTCTTGCAAATAACATCTGTTATTCATGAAGTAAGTTTTATAAAAGTCATTGCTTTCAGATAGTAGCAGCATAAATTCATCTGTTCTTCTTCAGGCTCCATTTCATGCTTTACTTAATAAGAATAGCACAGCATTTTTTTTTCCCTGAATTCCACGTAATTCTTTCTTCTGCAGCAAAGATCAATCAATTGGCATTAGATTACTCTTCATACCGATACCATATCATTCTGTAAAAAAATCAGCTTTGAACAAGGCCATAAGTCATCTTGTTCAATTAGTTTCATAGAGATAATGGTTAATGAGATCAGGAAATGCTTGTGCAAAGGAATAGCTCCAGGGAGCTATTCATTTGAACAGACTAAGGGGCATATCTAGGGCTATTGCGTACTCCTTTTAAGGCCACTTCTTCTTTCTTTTTGAAGATGGAAACGTGCTTTGCTTTGAAATCTGTTAAGACAAATGTCTTTCAGAGGCTGTGGACTTGATCAAGAAAGGCAGGAAATCCTTACATATTTTTTTTTGTATTTTGTTGCGTGAATTGCAGTTATTACAAGCCCTGACTGATTTAATTTACAATATTTTTCCTACACTTCAGAGTACTCTCTACATTCAAAAGATATTTGTGTGCTTAGTAGGCTCATAGAATAATTCAGGCTGGAAGGGATCTTAGGAGGTCTCTGGTCCAATCTCCTGCTCACAGCAGGGTCTGCTATGGGGTTGGACCAGTTTGTATCCAGTCATGTCTTGAAAACCTCAAAGGATGGAGACTGCAATACCTCTCTCGGCAATCTGTGCCATCGCTTGACACTCCTCATGGGGAACAAGCTTCACTGTATAGTCAGTCTGAACCTCTCATGTTTATACTTGTGTCCTGGTTTCGGCTGGGATAGGGTTAAATTTCCTCCTAGTGCTGTGTTTTGGATTTAGTATGAGGAGAATGTTGACAACACACTGATGTTTTCAGTTGTTGCTAAGTGCCCTCCTAGTCCAAGGACAGCTCCCGTGCCTACTGACTGAGCTAGGTAGACGAGATGGGAGGGAATATAATCAGGACAGCCAGCCCAGCTGGCTGATGGGGTATTCCATACCATGTGACGTCATGCTCAGGATATGAATGGTAGGCATGATCCAGGAAGTACCGATCGCGACTTGGTTATCGGTCAGCGCGGGTGGTGAGCAATTGCATTGTGCATCACTCATTTTGTATATTTTATCATTATCATTATTATTTTCCCTTTTTTTCTGTTCTATTAAACTGTCTTTATCTCAGCCCACGAGTTTTTCTCACTCTTACCCTTCTGATTCTCTCCCCGTCCCGCTGAGGAGGGGGGCGAGTGAGTGAGCGGCTGCATGGTATTTGGCTGCCTGCCAGGTTAAACCACAACAACTTGTGTCCATTGTCTTTTATGAAGAGCATGGATCCAACTTCTTGGTTACTTATCGTAGGTACTGGGGGCTGCTGTTACGTCCCCTGAAGCAGTCCTGCTGCTGGCTGACCAAGCCCAGCTCCTCCAGCCTCTCCTCACAGAAAAAGTGCTCCAGCCCCCACAACAGTGGTCTCCCCTGAACTCCCTCCACTTTATCAATGTCTTTCCTATACAGGGGATCCGAAACAGTATCCAGCTGTGGTCTAACGTGCTAAGTTAAGGGCTTATTACCACACAGGAGAAGAGACTAGTGGTTTGATTTCAGTAACAATGCAACAGCGCTACTTACCACCTTACTCAGATACTTGTGTATCTGAGGATTAGTTTGGTTTATAGATAATCATGCTGCATCATTACATCATGGCCTGTTCTGCTGGTCTGTTTTCCATCCCGAATATACTGTGTGCTGGTTTTGGCTGGGATAGAGTTAATTTTGTTCGTAGTAGCTAGTATGGGGCGATGTTTTGGATTTGTGTTGAAAACAGTGTTGATAATATAGAGATTATATGGCTGAGAAGTGCTTACACAGAGTCAAGACCTTCTCAGCTTCTCATGCTCTACTGACTGAGAAGACTGGAGATACACAAGAAGCAGGGAGGGGGCACAGCCAGGACAACTGATCCAAACTGGCCAATGGGATATTCCATACCATATGACATCATGCTCAATATATAACCTAGGGGAAAGCTGGCCGGGGGGGGGCGCTGCTCAGGGACTGGCTGGGCATCGGTCCGCAGGTGGTGAGCAATTGGTTTTGTTCTTTTTCATTTGCATCACTTGTCTGTCTTGGGTTTTATTTCTCTCTCTTTTTGTTATCTTTCTTTTCATTACTTCTTCTTCTTCTTCTTCTTCTTCCATTTTATTTCAACTGTTCTTATCTCAACCCGTAAGTGTTCTCATTTATACTCTTCCGATTCTCTCCTCCATCCCACTGAGGGGGGGAGTGAGTGAGCGGCTGGGTGGTGTTTAACACCTGCCGGCTTAAACCACAACATACTGGTACCAGACCTTCATAGCCTTTTAAAAAAAAAAACAAACACAACTTTGAAATATTTAATTTATATCTCTGCCATAATCCACCTGATGCTTATCTAAGGTGCTTTAAAAATTCTGTTTTACATAAATAAGTGGAGACATAGCAATACAGTTATGGTTAGTATTTTCCAGAGAGGCTAGCATATCTACCTTCAGCAGGACTAGGGCTGTAAAGTCCTTGTCATATATTGAAAATTTTCCAAGCTATTTCCTTACTGTTTCTCTCTCTTCCCTCCCCACCCTTTTTTAGCATATCAAAGTCCATTTATTTGGAAATTAATTATAATTGTCAGAAGGAATATCTATTTGCCACCACCTGTTAAAGTTCATGAAACAGAATTTTAAAGAAAGGGAGTATTCTCTTCTTAAGGGAAAATTACATAACTATATTCACTATGGGCTAAATTTTGCTTTCCATTGGATCTTTATGTTACAATTAGCTGGATACTGGAAGGTATCATGACTTGGCGGCAGTCATTGTCTGCGCAGAATATGATTTTACCTGTAGAAATGCATGAAGAAAAAATATAGTTTTAACCATCTAGTGTTTCCTGAAGTTATCTAGTCCTCATTGTTGAATTTCATGCTTACTTTAAGGTACCCCACAAAAGTAATCAGTGAGATTGACATAAAACAAATGTAAGTTCATGAAAGGCACTTGAATGTCAAGATTCACAACATTTTGTAATTTTTGTTAAGAAATTGTTAAGAAATATTAATTTTTAATCTATGGTATAAAAATAAAAGTTTTAAAAGCTTTTTTTTTTTTTTGCTTTTTAGCAAACTAGGAGAAATAATTAGCAGATATAGTAAGAAAAGGAAAGATCTTCTTACCTGCAGGAATATGTGAAATGTAAACAATTGAACTGTGGGTTCAATTTCTCTTTGCATTATTCTCTTTGCATTCTCATTTTTACATTAACATTAATCTAATGGTTTGCTTTTGATTTAGCATTCAGTATGAGAATTGCTACCATGGTCAGAAAAACTCTGCAAGGGTTTTATTTAAATTCTGAAAAGGGTAATTTGCAGTAAGGAAAAAAATTGGCAATTATAATAATTTGACAAATAATATGTATATACATTTTTTCTTCAAAACAAATGCATTTAATCTACTTTTTGTTTATTAAATAATCTACAGAGCACATTCCATTTTTTTTGAAATAAACACTAAAAAAGATGTGTATTTACTCTTTAGTAGGTTCAAAAATAAACCAACAAATTTGTTTTTTGAGACAATTACTTTTGTCCATGTTTTTTAAATACTTTTAAATACTAGGTTTCTCTTTAGGAAAAAAAAAAATCCATATAATCCAAATGGTCAACAAATTTATATTGAATGTAGCATTTTAGAATCAGCATTTTTACATGTTGTTTACTATTCTTTTAATATCCACATGGCACCTAAAATCAGTACTTTGAATCTTTGCCCATAATAGAAGATAATAAAGAGAACCTGAGCCTCCACTTGTTTTGTCATGCTTTGTGGTGTAGTCAAGTTAGACTAATGCAAGACTAATGCAAACATTCATTTTGGCTCTGCTGTGCTGCCTGTCCAGGCAGGTAGAATACAAAGCAGTTGAGAAGTGTTTGAACTGATCTTATCATGACAGCTGTTTAGGAGTGCAAGTTACACTGGTGACATCAGTTATAATACATGCAGAATAATCACAAAAACTATTGCAAAACATTTACCAAACATGCACAGCAAATGTTAGTCCCTTTAAAACACCTGAAAACTTAAAGCGATACTAGTCTGTTAGGTGATAGTCATAAATATAATTCTATGCTTCCACAATAATTTGCTTCTTATGCTTAACACAGGAAGCAGTAGTCTGCAAATCAAGAAAGTTGGGTCTTTTAAAACCTTTGACATCCCAAAATAAATATCATTATTTTAAAACTCAAGTTAGACATCAGGACACTGATAACTATTTTTAGAGCCCAGCATACATGGTTTATGTTCAGCTTAACTGGTGAACCTTACAACTCCTGAAATTGCTGTGCCATATACTGTTACAACTTTAAAGACAACTAAATATTCTAAGATCTTCCTGGCTTGTTGCTGTTAAAAAATGAACAACACACTTCTCTTAATGAAATCCATATCCTTATATTGTTTTTGTTAATTAAGTACTAAAAAAGAAGAACTGCATCTAATTTAGATGGCTGCTAATCACAAGGATTCTTCCACTTACATAATGAAAACTTTTAGAATACGTGTGATGGCTTTCCCTTCATTAACAAAAAAGAAAACTCTGAAATTTTCCCCTACCCATGCAACTTTAAACCTGCTTTCATGACTGATCTGCTAGGCATAATTGTTCCAAAATAGGAATTATTGCAGAGATTTTTCCCAATTAACTACTTGCAATTAAAGATTTTGCTGTTTCTGTTCAGAAAGACAGAACAGTTTCTGTTCAGAAAGACAGGTTTTGATTAGAAAGGTGTTAAAGATAGTTCACTCTGGAATTTGTAAAATGTTGCTAGTATGTTATTCATATGTTATCATTTCTTCAACTTTGTTTACGTCTCCATAGATTTCCCAAAATAATTATATTTTATTTAATTTCTATATTCCCATTAAAACAAAACTTTTAGATTTCACAAATTACAATGCATCCTGATGCTGTGATAACACCTACCTTTTTCGTGATTTTTTTCTGCTTTTTAACAGTCTCCATACCTTCTGGTCTTCATTGGTAGAATTTGTGTTCAATTAAAAACCAATGCGTTTCAAAATTGATCAACATATTTCGGTTGTGATATTTTTCAGTGAAACGTTTTCTCAAGAGGCAAACCCCTGCCACCTTTCCAATGTAGTCAATTTTGAAAAGAGATTAAGGAATAACAATCTGATTTTATGTTATTAACTAATGTCCTATTCCTAAATTCTTAAGTCCCAAATATTGAAAGAAAAAAGAATTAAAAAAAGATTAGTGGAAAGAAAAGAGTAGTCTTGAATTATTTATTTCAAATATTATTACTGAACAAAACCCCTTTGTGATAGCTCAAGTGAATCAAATTTTTGTAACTACCAACCTTGTAAAAATCTTATCTTTTTTGGCTTGGGAAAATTCATATCATCATTGGCCAAAAGCTTTGGTCAATAGACAATTTTTTTGGAGACCAAGCTCACTGAAGACCCTCCCAAGTCTCTGCTCAATTTTTCATTGACGACCTCCCAGAATCCCAGATGGCTGTGGATAGTATGATTCATATTTTAATTAGTTGAGCACCATGAAGACGACACCAAGCTGGGCGGGAGTGTTGGTCTGCTGGAGAGTAGGAAGGCTCTGCAGGGGGACCTGGACAGGCTGGATCGATGGGCCGAGGCCAACTGTATGAGGTTCACCAAGGCCAAGTGCCGGGTCCTGCACTTTGGTCACAACAACCCCAGGCAACGCTCCAGGCTTGGGGAAGAGTGGCTGGAAAGCTGCCCAGAGGAAAAGGACCTGGGGGTGCTGATTGACAGCCGGCTGAACATGAGCCAGCAGTGTGCCCAGGTGGCCAAGAAGACCAATGGCATCCTGGCCTGTATCAGAAATAGTGTGGCCAGCAGGACTAGGGAGGTGATTGTGCCCCTGTACTCGGCACTGGTGAGGCCGCACCTTGAATCCTGTGTTCAGTTTTGGGCCCCTCACTGCAAGGAGGACATGGAGGTGCTGGAGCGTGTCCATAGGAGGGCAACGAAGCTGGTGAAGGGCCTGGAGCACAAGCCTTATGAGGAGCAGCTGCGGGAACTGGGGTTGTTTAACCTGGAGAAGAGGAGGCTGAGGGGAGACCTCATCGCGCTCTACAACTACCTGAAAGGAGGTTGTAGCGAGGTGGGTGTTGGTCTCTTCTCCCAAGTAACTAGCGATAGGACAAGAGGAAATGGTCTCAAGTTGCACCAAGGGAGGTTTAGATTGAACATTAGGAGAAATTTCTTTACTGAAAGAGTGGTCAGGCCTTGGAACAGGCTGCCCAGGGAAGTGGTTGAGTCCCCATCCCTGGAAGTATTTAAAAGACGTGTAGATGAGGCGCTTAGGGACATGGTGTAGTGGGCATGGTGGTGTTGGATTGACGGTTGGACTCGATGATCTTAGAGGTCTTTTCCAACCTTAATGATTCTATGATTCTATGATTCTTAATTTTAAGTATCTTTATAAGATACTTAAGTAATCTTAAGTATCTTATAAAGATAAGTAAGTAATCTTATAAGATGATTAAGTAATCTTTATAAGATGAGTCTCTACATGAAATAGCTATTGTAAAAATTTTTATCAGTGCAGTTCTTCACAAGCTGGAATAATGCTTTTACTGTGCACTGATGGCCTGATCCCATACTTCCAGTTGGGTCCTATGCATCTCTCTTTTTGGTTGGATGCTCCTATATAAGCACCACAGCTAACCCAGCTTGCTGTTGGCTGTGCTCTGTCTTTCCTACATAGAACATTTTCTGCCTTTCTTTACTAAGAGCCGTCGTTTGAGAATTTGTGTTCCAGTCATAGCAAGCTTGTATGCATAACAGTGTTACTTCACAGGTAACTTTCTATACCAGAACAAGCAATTCCTGGCATGATTTTTTGTGGGAAGGTTTTTCCTAGCTGAAAAGCACCCCTCTTTCTCTTTGTGATATTTCATAACACGGAATAAATAGAGCAAGTCAAAATTCTTGAATCACACAATGCAAAGTATATCCAGATACTAAATGGGAGTTGTAAGCAATGGAAGTAGTTACAATAAAAATTTTTGTATACAATCAGAACGAAATTCTTTAACTGAGATAAACATCTTCCAAAATTATTATAATCTGCTTAGCATCAAGAGCAACTGCTTATCTGAATCAGTCTGGCTAGTTGCTTATATGGTTATATTCCCCTGGCTAGACCATCCTTTTATGCCAGAATACTCTGATAGTTATTGCTGAATCATATCTCACCATGGTAAATTCTGAAATGTGATAAAAATGAAGACTTAATGTAGAATTTCCAAGACTGACACTAGATGTAGGCATCTTACCAAATGTGATATCTTTTATAACACAGTTGGAAGCCCTTCCTGGAAATGGAAAATATCCACCCTCTGGATTTAGAAGAGTTCCATGTTATATAAAGGCCTTTTGTAAAGAGCACTATCTTTAAATAATTACTGCATCTCTTTGGATGCTTAAAACTTTTATGATATGGAAACTGATGCATAGAATTACTGCAGAATAAAAAATGGAATGTACATTGGAACTTTATGTGTCCTAATACTGACAGGAAAAGTGTCAAATAAAAAGCAAAGCAGAGCTAATACAAAGCAGACAAAAGAGACAGTGCTTGTAATTATTTGAAAAACTTCAGAGGCTTAATTCATGATTTTACAGGTTCACAAAATACATCTTTATGTGTAAACTGACAGATTGACACACTGAACAAAATCCTGAGATTGAAAAAAAGGTACAAAAAAGAAACAGAAATGCAACAATGGAACATCAAAACTTCTTAATACTGTGGAAAATCAAATGCCATGCAGAGGCAGGTGTAGATTTATTGCCATATATTGAAACACAAGGTCATAAATATTATGTGTATATACAGAGTTCAGGTATTTGCTTTAAGAAAATACTTCCAGTGTGCCAGTGTATCAGTTTAATGTGTACGATTTACAATGTTGGAGTGGGAGCATGTGCACATGAATTCATCTGGAATATATTGCACAACTGGATAGCCCTAAATTTGAAATTTAGTGCATCTCCAGTTGTTACAGAAAGTCACTGCCAGTGCCACTCAGCAATTACCAGGAAAGCCATGTGTAAAAACTGGCTTGAAGTGTTCCTTTATCACATTCATTTCAGGATGTAACTTGCTCTGAAGATTCCAGAAATTTGCCAAAGTAAGCATTATCAGCTGAGATCACAAACACTCATGCTGATAGACAGACAGCAATTTCAGGAAGTGAGAGAGACAGAAAAGAATGTTAATCCAGTAATTCATATAATAAAGTTAAATAGCAATAGGTCTTTTCCCATAGATCTCAGCAATAGACCTACCGGAAAAAAAAACCACAAAAAATTCCTTGTTTTGCTTTGCTTGCACGCGCGGCTTTTGCTTTCCCTATTAAACTGTCTTTATCTCAACCCAGGAGTTTTCTCACTTTTAGTCTTCTGATTCTCTCCCCCATCCCACCAGAGGGGAACGAGCGAGCAGCTGGGTGGTGCCCAGTTGCTGGCTGGGGTTAAACCACAACAAGGACTAATCCTAAGTCCATGTCTCACATCCAAATTCTCACATCTTCCCTCCATCTCCTTTCTAAAACAAGCATTTTAACTCCTAGAATCTCCTGCATAATAAGCATTAGTTTCTCACTAGTGTAACAAAAAGGCTGATAGCTAAGGCATTCAGCTCAGAGTTGGAAGAACATCCCTTCAGGAAGGGAAGGAGCATGAAATTGGACTTCTGATCTCCTGATGTGTCCCGTGGTGTTGTTTTGGAGTGGGTGGAGGGAGAGGAGGAAGAAGACATAGTGTGACCATCGTTATTATTAGTGCTTATACACACGAAGGCCAACTGGGCAACAGTTTTGAAAATCTGCTGAGGCAAAGACATGCAGAAGTTGTTCTAAGGATTTAGGCAGCTATAAGCACATCCAGTAAGAGAAATGTGGATACTGCAAGTTTCATATGCAGATTCCATGCCTTTTAGTATCTAAATATGCCTGTCTCAAGAATCTAATCCTTATATTTGATCTGATGAAGCAGAAAGTCTGGGACTGAGCACAGAACTGGGATCACATATATCAAGCTTAGTGCTTTCCCCATTGAATCATTCTTCTTTTTCTTTTCCAGGCTTATTCAAGTTTGAAAGTTTTCCTCTACAGCGCCTCTGGGGTATGCTTTGTTTTGCAATTCACAACTCTGCTTTTGAAGTAAATACCAATAAGCCTCACACAAAGCATATAAAACCTTTGCCTGGCAGCATGTACACCAGCTTTGTTGCTCTCCTGTACTGCTCTGTCTACATTTACTAACCTTCACCCACTACTTCTAGAGATGTGAGGTTGGTTTGATCTTCATCTGCATTCAATCTGTTCTCATTCTTAGCAGACCAGGAATCATTGAGGGATGCCAGCTATTGTATGCCTTTTGTGAAAGGGACACATGACTACTGAAGATTAAACCAAACTTGTTTAAAATGATTAAACACTTTTTCACGTGGTCCTGTGACTAAATCTGTGGATGGGACTTTGCATATATATCTCAAAGATTTGAAACTTTATTTTGTTATCTTTTTTTACAAGGCAAAAGAGTGAATCTGTTTAACATTTTATAATTACTATAATTTACTTTGAGACACTCTGTCATTTTACCCTTTGGTTGCTTAATGATTCATTTAAAATTTTAAGTGAAATTATTCCTTTTTACTGTTTCATATACAGACCCAAAACAAAAGGATGAAGAGGTGGCTTCTCTTTATCAAGCTCTTTTTCCTTCGTACCTTTCTTTTTCTAGTGATTGATCATTTTTTTGCCATCAGACACTCCTCTGATTAATTGCTTTGACCTGTCTCCTTCTACTGTTTATAATATTTGCATAAAAAAACCCAAACACTAAAATCACAATTAAGGGAAAAAAAGGTTTCTAAGGCTATCTTGTTTTTTCTTGCATACACAGAAGGTAACATAAAATGATGAGTTGCTTTGTGTTAGTGTTTCATAACAGTCTGCAACATTTGTTGTTATTTTTAAATAAATTCTTTAAATAATCACTTGCTTGAGGAAACACATAATAAGAAAAATAGTATATAAAAGCTAAGACAGTATAGCACATTAAAGAAGTGAAAAACTTATTGTATAACCTGCCCATTTCATACTCTGCTGTTATTCTCCAGAGAGAATTCTCTGTTACTGTTTTCTATTTTACTATAAGAAGATTATACGGGGATTCAGGATACAGACTTCTTCAGTGTCTTTGTTATTTTCCCTCTGGGGTTGTCACTCACATCAATATTTTTAAATCATTGCAGACATGATATTTGTTTATAAGTATATTTGGATATGTATGCATGGATATGTGTTTATATGCAGAGAGACAATCTCGAGAAGTATAGATATTAGAGATTGAAGAAAACATAAAAGTTAAAATGATATGTTCTTTCTGTTTTAATCTCACAAAGACATTCTTAAATGATGAATGGTTAAAATTCTTCCTAAAAGTCATCCTGCTTACAGTTACCTCCTTGCTGACTGCAGGAAGTCCCATCCTCAGCAGGCTAAATTGGCATCTCTCCATCAGTAGCCATAGAGCTAAACCAGAGGACAATCTGTCCCTGTACAAGCATAAATCATATAAGCACCAATTTTTCATTGTCTTGAACCCAGTGTAGTACATAGCATGTAGGGGAGCAATGATAAAGAATGAATGAAACTCTTATTGAAATCCTAATGGCCAATGTTTGCAGATAGAAATGAGTGCTCCAGTGCATGGTTCTCCAGAATTCGGTTCAAATTAAATAGAAACAGAGAAGAGTCAAAATATACAGAACTGTAAAATAAAATGAATAAAAACCCCACAAAATAATAAGATTTTATCTCCAGGAATTTGTCTGTAGACAATACTTTGGACCAATTTACCCGAAAAAGTTAGTACCTGCTTGCATTCCTACCATATATCTGGGGCTCTCTTTAGTGCCTGAAAAAATCTTTAACCTCACTGATAAGGACTCTACTAAAAAGCCTTACTGTGTTATGAATTGTATGTGTGAGTTCATGGGGTTACAGAATTCAGAAATGTTTTAAAGAAATGGTGGACTAGTGTTTTTATTATGAGCCTCTGTGTCTAACTAGGCATTTATATTACTAACTACCTTTGTTTCCAGAAATATCTTATCGAAAGAAGGATAAGCTCATAATCTTGAGAACTGATTTGAAAAGAAACCAGGAGAAATTTTAGCTTCAGGTGGCTTTTGACTCCACACCAAATGCCAAATGTACATCTTGGTTGAGTTTCATATTGAATCAAAACAAAAATAAAAAATTCCTCCCCCATGGAAAACAACAATGTTGATGACCAGAACAAATCTGAATCAGTCTATGAGTTAAGTTTTGTACGCTTAAGTTTTTGTTGACTTTTTTGGTTTTTTTTTTGTTTTTTGTTAAGTTTTTGTCCGCTACCATGGACTTCTGAAGGGCAGACTTTGGCCTGCTCAGGACACTGGTCGAGAGGGTCCCTTGGGAGACAGTCCTGAAGGGCAAAGCGGTCCAGAAAGGCTGGACGTTCTTCAAGAAGGAAGTCTTAAAGGCGCAGGAGTGGGCTGTCCCCATGTGTCGCAAGAAGAACGGGCGGGGAAGACGACCGGCCTGGCTGAACGGGGAGCTCTGGCTGGGACTCAGGGAAAAAAGGGAGAGTTTATCACCTTTGGAAGAAGGGGCAGGCAACTCAAGAAGAGTACAGGGATCGCGTTAGGTCACGCAGAGAGGAAATTAGAAAGGCCAAGGTCCAGCTAGAACTCAACCTGGCCACTGTCGTGAGAGACAACAAAAAATGTTTTTACAAGTATATTAATGACAAAAGGAGAGCCAAGGAGAATCTCCATCCTCTATTGGATGCGGGGGGGAATGTTGCCACCAAGGACGAGGATAAGGCTGAGGTACTCAACGCCTTCTTTGTCTCAGTCTTTAATAGTCAGAGCAGTTATCCTCAGGGTACTCAGCCCCCTGAGCTGGAAGACAGGGACAGCGAGCAGGATAAAACCCCATAATCCAAGAGGAAGCAGTTAATGACCTGCTACGCCACCTGGACGTTCACGAGTCTATGGGGCCAGATGGGATCCACCCGAGGGTACTGAGGGAGCTGGCGGAGGAGCTTGCCGAGCCACTCTCCATCATTTACCAGCAGTCCTGGTTACAGAGGAGGTCCCGGATGACTAGAGGCTTGCCAATGTGACGCCCATCTACAAGAAGGGCTGGAAGGAGGATCCGGGGAACTAGAGGCCGGTCAGCCTGACCTCGGTGCCGGGGAAGATTATGGAGCGGTTTGTTTTGAGGGCGCTCAGGAGCCATGTGCGGGACAACCAGGGGATCAGGCCCAGCCAAGCACGGGTTCATGGAAGGCAGGTCCTGCTTTGACCAACCAGATCTCCTCCTATGAGCAGGTGACCTGCCTCGTGGATGAGGGAAAGGCAGTGGATGTGGTCTACCTGGACTTCAGTAAAGCCTTTGACGCTGTCTCCCACAGCATTCTCCTAGAGAAGCTGGCGGCTCACGGCCTAGACAGGTGCACTCTTCGTTGGGTAAAAAACTGGCTGGACGGCCGAGCCCAGAGAGTTGTGGTGAACGGAGTTAAATCCAGTTGGCGGCCGGTCACGAGCGGTGTTCCCCAGGGCTCAGTACTGGGGCCGGTCCTGTTCAATATCTTTATCAATGATCTGGACAAGGGCATCGAGTGCTCCCTCAGTAAGTTTGCAGAAGACACCAAGCTGGGCGGGAGTGTTGATCTGCTGGAGGGTAGGAAGGCTCTGCAGAGGGACCTGGACAGGCTGGATCGATGGGCCGAGGCCAACTGTATGAGGTTCAACAAGGCCAAGTGCCGGGTCCTGCACTTTGGTCACAACAACCCCAGGCATGCTACAGGCTTGGGAAAGAGTGGCTGGAAAGCTGCCCAGAGGAAAAGGACCTAGGGGTGTTGGTTGACAGCCGGCTGAACATGAGCTGGCAGTGTGCTCAGGTGGCCGAGAAGGCCAATGGCATCCTGGCCTGTATCAGAAATAGTGTGGCCAGCAGGAGCAGGGAGGTGATTGTGCCCCTGTACTCGACACTGGTGAGGCCGCACCTTGAATACTGTGTTCAGTTTTGGGCCCCTCACTGCAAGAAGGACATGGAGGTGCTGGAGCGTGTCCAGAGAAGGGTAGTGAAGCTGGTGAAGGGCCTGGAGCACAAGTCTTATGAGGAGCGGCTGAGGGAACTGGGGTTGTTTAGCCTGGAGAAGAGGAGGTTGAGGGGAGACCTCATGGCGCTCTACAACTACCTGAAAGGAGGCTGTAGTGAGGTGGGGGTTGGTCTCTCCTGCCAAGTAACAAGTGATAGGACAAGAGGAAATGACCTCAAGTTGCACCAAGGGAGGTTTAGATTGGACATTAGGAGAAATTTCTTTACTGAAAGAGTGGTCAGGCCTTGGAACAGGCTGCCCAGGGAAGTGGTGGAGTCCCCATCCCTGGAAGTATTTAAAAGACGTGTAGATGGGGCGCTTAGGGACATGGTTTAGAGGGCATGGTGGTGTTGGGTTGACGGTTGGACTCGATGATCTTAGAGGTCTTTTCCAACCTTAATGTTTCTATGATTCTATGATTCTAAAGCTGCACTTGTAAAGCTCTATTTGAAGCTCTGGAATATTATTATAACTAAGACTTCAGAACATCTTTTTCATTACATTCAGAGCTTATATTGTGTAACTTATTTGCATTTGAGATAAAAAGAGATGCATATTTTGTATGTTGAAATTAGATTTATACAAGCATAAGCTCATTCCCATTTAAAATACTACTAACTCCAATTCCAGTTATGAAACACTAAATTGTTTTTTAAGTGGGATCCAGATCTCTTAATAGACTTTCAATATTAATCCTCTAATGCTTTTTGTTGCTTTACTTTCTAGAGTTTATGATAGAACAGATGAACTAGAAAAGTCTGAATTAGATTTACACTAGAATTTAGGGTTAAGAACTTGTTCTCATTTCAGCTGGGATAGAGTTAATTTTCTTCATAGTAGTTGGTATAGTGCTATGTTTTGGATTTAGGATGAGAATAATGTTGATAACACACTGATGTTTTAGTTGTTGCTAAGTAGTGTATACATAATCAAGGAATTTTCAGCTTCCCATGCTCTGCCAGGTGCACAAGAAGCTGGGAGGGAGCATAGCCAGGATAGCTAAGCCAGCTGACCGATGGGGTATTCCATATCATATGACATCATGCTCAGCATATAAAGCTGGGGGAAGAAGAAGGAAGGGGGACGTTCGGAGTGATGGCGTTTGTCTTCCCACGTAACAGTTACGCATGATGGAGCCCTGCTTTCCTGGAGATGGCTGGACACCTGCCTGCCGATGGGAAGTAGGGAATGAATTCCTTGTTTTGCTTTGCTTGCGTGCGTGGCTTTTGCTTTACCTATTAAACCTCACTTTTACCCTTCTGATTCTCTCCCCCATCCCATTGGTGGGGGAGTGAGCAAGCGCCTGTGTGATGTTTAGTTACTGGCTGGGGTTAAACCACGACAGTACTAGAAATACCTGGCATGAGATTTGCAGTTTAGATTTAATAGTGTTAAAATTGTGGCTGTAATTTTAGCCATGTTTTTCCAAAAATCCTAGACATTCCTATAGTGTGGATGAGCTTGTAAGTCTTAGGCTATCTTTAATATTAGAATTCTCAATATCAAACTATCTTTGAAAGTTTTCAGTGTGGTAATATTCAGAAGATAGCTGTATTCACACGTTCTTGTTGAATTGAACAATAATAGGAACTTGTTGCATTGAACAAGAACATTTCACATTTTGGAATCTTATCTTTGACAGGGCAATCAAAATTACAAATAAACCACCAGAAACTTAAATTCTGGCCTTGGTTTATGCTGTAATGGCAGACACAGGAATGTCTGAGGAGTTCAGTGGCAACCATATTAGGTAATGTGCCAGTGCCATGCTACATGGTGTAAATGGCAAGGAGGCAAGAGAAAAAATTCCCCTTACTCGACACATCCTGCAATCCTGTGCTGGTATTAACCACACACTTTTAGGAATGTGAATAACCAATTTTAAGAAAGTAAACTAAATACCATTAAACTCAAGAAAGGAGAGATCTTAAGGTCTGAAACCACCCTACATTCTAATAATAATTAAAAGAAAAAGACTCACACACATGGATCTGTTTGTATAAGTTTTCCCTCAGGTGTATATGGCTCAGTAGGGTGTGGATATAGTTCTTTTCTGAGAGAAAAATCTCTGAACTCTCTAAGCTTTCTAGGTTCTTCAGGATACTAGTAAACTTTCTCTGATTCACAAAGCTTCTCCTTATACAGCCCTTGACTCACAGATTAGAATGGAGTAATCTGTGTTGTTTCTTGGAATCATCTGAGATCTGCTTTGATCTGCTATTGCTGCAGCAGCTCCTTGTTGCCAGGACACAAGCTAGCTAGTTTCAAACTGTGCTGAATATATAAAAAATGCTGTAGTAATGTACGTATGTACCTGCAAGTCATTACACTCAATCACTTTTTTGCACTGTGTCTCCTCCATGGTACAAAACCTCTTGCCCTGTTTCTAGAGCAGCATGAAATCTTCTATGGATCAGACACCAAGGATCTCAGGAGACTGGCACATATAATACACAAAAAAAGGTACAGTAAATACCTCCAAATGTGAGTGGTTAAGCATAAACATACCTAGGAAAGACAACAGATTAAACTGGAGATTAAGTAGTTACTCTTTGTTTTGTAACTCTCAGAAAAAGGGATGTTTATTTGAAGTTTGACTGTATCTTTGGAAGGGGAGTCTATAAAAGCACATGTGGAGACATTAAAGTATATTTGCATTTGTTTAGGAAAAAGGCATCTGGTTTGCCTGAAGAACAGGAATCTGCCCTATATGGAAGTCTTTCAGAAGTCTGTGATATTTTTAAGAGTACAATCCCTACAACGAAAAGGCTGAGCCTAAACTTGCCTAGACTAAGAAAACTGGGATTTTACTTTAGTTACTAGCTCTATCTTCCCCTATATGTCTTTCATAGCAAAGCTTCTTCTGAGAATATCAGTACCTAGTTCAGTGGTGGGTCCAGGATGGGTACTTTGATATAGCACTATGAGAAAGTATAGAAAAATATTATCGGTCCTTTGTCTTTTCCTTTCTCTCTTTCCTGCTTGCCTACACCTCCTGTCTTTTCTCTCTGACAATAATGTGAAGAGCATAATATTTCTTGAGGAAGTGGAAGGCTGTTTTTCCACCTGGTCCATGCTTTGCCCATATGTTTGGGAGCAACATGCTTCTTGTCTTGTCCCTTGAGTGCTACCCTGCAAAGATGGGGTGGGAACATACAAAGAAGGATGTAGGGAAACATCTGTAACAACAACATTTTCTCTCCTTGGGGGAGCCTAGGCTCACTTTCAGTGCCAAGGCAGGCTTTTAAAAGTTTATACGTCAGGTCATTTTCCTGAAAGTTCTTTGCATGCATGGGAGTGGTGAGTAAAATGGTCAGAACAATGATGGGAAGGTCTGGGAAATCAGTAGAGAAAAGGGAGGGAGAAACTAAAATGTTTGAGAATGTCTGTCCTAGAACTTTTCATTATCCCCTTCTCACTCATCTTTTGCTATATTTTTAAATGAATGATTGTATGTATCCTTTGGGTAGAAACAGATACCAACGAGCATGAGATTAGACAGAGAAAGACATTCAAAGAATATTTCATGGATTGTCAGTTAGAATCAGTGAGCACTGAACTAAGTATCAAAGACTGTCTAATTTGTAAATCTGAACTGTACAAACTGGTCTTAAGGGGAGAGAGTGAAATTCATTTGACAATTCACTTGACATAGAGACAGTTGAAAAGGCGACAGGACCTTTTTGTATTTCTAACAGATATAATTCACTGATACATAGAAAGCACTCTACACTAAAGTCAAATAACAAATCCTATCAAGAAAAATACCAAAAATATCCTAAACTCAGTCAGAGTTGATGAATATTTTTTTAATTTCTTGATGATTTGTACAAGATATAAATAGCATTTAAGATTTTATTTTTGAAGAAAGCAAGTAATTGAAAGTGATACTTGATTAGGAAAAAAGAAATCTAAGATCTAGATCCTTCCAAAGATCTAGTTTAAAGACCATTCATCTGAGTTTTAGATATGTGAAAACCACCAGAAGGATTTATTATTGCAACAATGACTGATAAAGATCTTCCCAGTAGAAAGGATAACAAGTAAATGGCAGAAGACAGATGTGCTGTTCTTCAACGGATCACATCAAGCTATCATTTAATGATGTTTAGTATGTTCTGTATGTTCCTTTTTATGACATATGAAGTTTTTTTCCAATGTTAAAATGCTGTTTCCAATACCTTCCATTCTTAGCTGGTCTGAGAGCTACTTGTTATAATACGATGATTCTACGTATTCTACATGATTCTATGAGATGTTTTTACTGCCTTTAGCAGAATGATTTTCTCTTAGTTTTGAAAAACTCTTCTTAGGTGGTAGCTGCTACTGAAGTAGCATGACAAAGTGATGTGCAATGAAAAGCAGACTCATGTACTGAACAAAAAGTTCTGTTATCAACTAATGAAGCCTTGCATCCTATGGATTTGTATCTCATGGTTGATTGCCTTTATAAATGAATGAAATTAAAGCTGCCATTGGAATTCACATGTTCTCAGGTATCAGAGAATGGTGGGGCAGGGGGGAAGGCAATAGCTTTATAATCGTCAGCAGTGTTGAAGGGTAAGAGTCCGTATCTTTTTTGACAGTAGAAATTACACATGACAGAAAAACCTCATTCCTCAGAGAACGAGGAATAGGTTCTCTCATTTCTAATAAGGTGTGAAGTCTACCTGAATCTTTCTCCAAAGCTAGGTCATTCGTAATAGAGCTTTCCTGTATTCATTCTCCAATGTCTTATATATTGTGCTCGTGCAAGATCCTTTCTTTCCATGGAGACATTCTTATTTGGGTACCCATTTTCATGAGCTTTGTAGGCACACAACACATTTAAACATTGACTCAGCTGAAATTGTCAATGGGTTAAAAAATTGTTAAGAACTTACAGACGTACAGATATACATACAGAAATAGCACGACCATATGACCCTTATTCCCACAGGAATCAAAATTACAAAATAATTGTGTTTGTAAATGAAATAACAGCCATCTATGGAAGATACAGGATCATATGTGTTAGGAATGAATATGCATGTTGATTGTGGTAGTATCTATTAACTAGTTTTGTTAAAATAGAGATTATGTGATTCTGCTTTTACTTGGGCCATTCATGCTATTCATGGACTAAATAATACATGTATTTTGGTAACCACCCTAATACACAGTATGTTGCAAAGCAACAAATGTACCTAAGTTTACATATCCAACATCTCAAATTAATTGTCATAACAGAAGCCTGGAAAATGATGTAAAAATATATGACAAGTAAACATATTCTTTGGTGGATTTGCAACAATTCCCTAAGCACTTTTATTTCTTCATTAGGGCTGAATATAGAAATTCCCTTGGTGTAGTTGCATTAAAACATCTTTACACTTTAATGATGATTATTTTTTGCACAGAATTTGAAATCCCCTAGTATGAAGGAAGATCTAGGTTGTCCTGAGTCAGCTATATAACTTGTGCTTTTTGGCCTTTCTTTATTAATAAAAGGCCTCTGGCATATTTTCTGTGCTGAAGAATATAAGAAAGAAAATAAATACACTGAAGAGTAAAGGACAGGCACTTGTTTTGTTCTTTGCAGAACCGTTGCATTCCTAAAACTAAAAGTTATTTTCTTACAAGGTCTTTGCAGTCTCCATTAATCATTTCTTTAGCTAAATCTGCCTGTTAGCATATTTCTGGCTGCCATAGCATGCTCCTAGCAGTTTCTTTAAGGAGCCCATACATTTGTTTTTGACAGAGGTTGGCCTTAAGACAAAATCATCCATATAAATCAATAACCATCATGCAACAATTGTTGACTAAACCAATGTCTTCTCCTTCAGAACAAAAATCCAGTGGGAATATTGTATAATTTTAAATTTACTTTTATATCAAGACTCATCTATGTAATCCTGCTCTGTCTCTCTCCACCTTGTGGTTGTTTTGTATCGTTGCAGTCGATTATTTCAGGGCACAACCTGAACATTATTGTTTTTTCTTATGCATAAATCAAATACTTAAGAATGTTATCCTTTCCCATTCAGTCATCTATCTGCTAGCTAATATAGCTGAAATTTATATCTGCCATCTTACTTTTAATGGAATAACTTTTTCTGTCTTGTTCAGGAAAAGACAAGCTGTTGATTACCACATGCTTTGAGCTTTCTATAACATGTCAGATATAGTTTCTTTGCGATGCTTTGCCTTGAGACCTCAGGTAAGAGCACCTTAAAAACACGACGGATTATCAGAAAGCAGCCTTCACTGGATTTTCTGTAAATTAATTTATTTAATATTTAAAAAGAGGGGAAAAATATCTGATTCTGCAATCAAATCGAAAAGACTATTCCCTCTCCCCTTTTTCCAAAGTTCAAATTGGAATAGATCAACAAAAGGCCAGTTCTGACTATTGCTGTGCTTAATTTTAAAGCTAAGTGCCTAGTGACAGCACAGATTTAGGTGTTTTGGCTACCTCTGTAGTTCACAGGTAACTCATGCTGTGAGTTAGTCATCTGAATGCTAGGGAAGCCAACAGGTTCATCACCTAGATCACAGCTGGCACTGAAAACAGCAGTATGTCCTTAATCCCACCTGCAAGTGCAAGTGCTACATCTTTGGCTGGAAGCAGAACTTTGTCTACAACTGGATTCACACTTATTTCTGGACTGTCTTTTGTGTTTAAATCACAAATATTCCCCCCCTCCTCCCACTGAAAAGATATAAAAAATTCAAGATTGCTCATTTTATTCAGTTTATGAGTAATTAGCTGAAAAGAGTTGGAAGCCCAGCATCTGTCATTCACAAGACTCTTTTCAGTTCTGAGGGATGAAGCAGAAATCATCTCATTCCATGTGGTTAAAATGTTTTCTTGTTTTGACTTATAAACTGGAAACTGGAACGTCACTCTAAAGCCTAGTAGTTAAAGGCTTTGGGAAGGAAAAGAGAGACCTGGAGGCCCTTCATTAATCTAATCAATACTGAATATTAAAGTATTCACAAAGTGGAGCACCTGATCATTTTTGTCTCCCCGATGAGTGCATCAACCATTATAATCACACTCATTCTGTCTTCTGTGCCAAATGAATGTTCATCGATCCCATGTAAAGTAGAATGATTTTAGCTTAAGAAAAGAAATGCAAAAGCACTTCTTTCCCTAGATTCCACCTCAGTGTGGTGATTAGGGCACCCCCATAGGAAGTATATATTCCAGGACCAGAACAGCCCACACAGGTGCAAGTTTTTTCCATGTGTTCCTAGATAAAAACAGATCAAGGAAGGGATAGGGGATTTTTCCAGCTTTACTTTTTGTGGAAATAAACTATGTTGAGTATGCTCTGAGAAACCCAGCAGAAACTAGCCCTGTTGGTGGCATAGGTAGAGATTTAGGTTATGAACTGGGACATGACTAAAGCATGAATTAGGCTGCTCAGGCTTACCATGATTCAGCTCAGGTGGGCGGTTGGTTTTTAGAGGTAAACATCTTCTGAGCATTTACAGTAACAAATAGCCAACTATTTCAACATTTTTTGTATGCTGTCTATTAAACAAGATACTTACTTAATCAATACATTTTTTTTCCTTGATTAGAATTTCCTGTACTTCTTCCTATGTCTGTAAATTGGGGCTGTTTTTCTTCCCAAATAAAAGCTTCACAAAGCTATCAGTTGTGCAGGGTTTCTAGCAGGTGAGTCATTAATTATTCATTTTGATGAGTGTGACCACTGCTGTGAGACAGCCCCAGGAAGATTTCCAAAGGACCATTTGGTAATAAATATTCAACAATTTGTAATGTTTAGTTCTGATTTGTGTCCCAGTACCCGTCAATGGCTGGACGTGTCCACTGTCCATGCATAATATTTCCTTTCACCATCATTTAATGACATCAGAATCATGCATTGCACCATCTTGAAACAGAAAATTAACAGATTTTTAAAGTCACCTTGTCAACTCTAAGACTACACTTCAGTCTTGTAAGTCCATAAACTCTCTTTAAATGCTTATTAAAGCTTATAAATGATGCTTTTATTTCAGTGGAGCTGCTCTCATTTACAGTGTAAGGTGATTTCGTTCATTATTTGCAAGTGGAAGTGAGGCAGAATGGAAAGATGTGTGGACAAATGACAGTGGCAGCAGGCAGCATACTCTTAAAGGGATAAGAATGATAGTTGGGAGGTATTTCCAACCCTAACCACACAGTGAGTAATCAAACAAGATAGATTTAAAATCTAGTATGTGTTTTTTGTTTCTTATCAGGCAAATTCATACAATTTTTGTCAAGATGATTTTGCATATTTTTTTCTAAGTAATAGAAACATGAAAATCATACTTATACCAAATATATGTGAGGATATGAATCATCAAAACTTTTTAACAAGTGTTTTCATCTGTCATTTTTATGTGTTCAAATCAACCCATGATTCCCGAGAAAGAGTTGAAAACATTGACAATGCCTTTCTCATTTTAAACCACAGAGGAATTAAACTTTTGACTGGCAGGTGCTTCTTCAATTAATGCCCATACTGATGACATAGTAATACCAAAGTGCAAGGTTGAATGAGTTTGGCATCAGGAAGGTCATGGAGAAGAATATGAAACTCAGTATGAGGTTGTAGTTACTACAAACCTTGATAGAAATCAGTGAACTTAATTTTTTCCTTCAACCTTCTTTATTTCTCCTTCTTATAATGTGATAGAAAAAAAAACCAAGTCTCTTCAAATGAGATTGACAGGCATAAGGAGCAGGAAAGAGTGAGGATAAGGAAATAGGTGTCAAAGTTGACAGTATAAGGAGCAATAATAAAATTACCTTGGATGTCTCTGATACTGAGATTATGAATAGTTATGCTCTCATTTACACTTTCAGTAGCACCACTAATGTTAATAGCATGATGCACCCAACTGTGAAAACAACATAAACTGGAGTAAAAGAGATTCCTTATATTAAACATTTAAAATTTGTCAAATTTGAAAAGTAATTATTAGATCTCCAAAATTTGTATGGGATAAAACATTCACATTGATAAACAAATTAATTAGCTTGACTATTTATAATTTTTAAAAATGAGCCTTCCTGCTACCTAAAGTTTCACAATGAATGAAGTAATCCAGTAAATAAAAAATATTGGATTGCTAGTCACAGAGACTGGATTGATTTTACTTAACTTTAACCCTCTGAAAGTTAAGCATCTTGTCTAGGCTAGTTGACAAGACTCCATCTATAGCCCATGCAGGGAGAGAGACATCCCCCAAAAGTAATTCATCGACTGCTAAGATTCTGTCTGAGATAGATAGGACAAGATGTCCTCAGGATGTACCTGTCTCTTTCCCCTGACAGTAGAGATGATGACTCAAAGATGCCTAATGTGATGCCAAAGAAGATGCCTAAGAAGGGATTATAGCCTTCTATAACACTCATTAACTCTGTCCAGTGTGGGCTGCATCTCAACTGCATGATCCAGTCAGTGTATGAGCAGGGAGCTGTGCTAAACTCTCCTATATCCATTCTCCCTTTTATACAGGGCTTCACATGGCCCTAAAAATTCTTCATAAAATGTTTTTATTACCCCCCAAAATATGCAGCAAATAGAACTACAATAATGGAAATACATTTTGCCATGTGTCAGAGGACAGGGTGCTAAAGAGACATGCATAGAGTCTGTTAGCTGACTATGGTGGCTGAAGTTACATACTTTAGAACTGCTCATTAGTGTGCCTTTAGTCTGAGAAACCATATCCTAGTGATAAATGGTATTTCTCACAGCTCTGCTCTGACATGCTGCTATCTCTATTCTATTCATTTAATGTTCTTGAAATCTTTCCATTTATCTAGTAGAGTTACTCAAAATGGAGATCTGGTACCTCCTGAAACAATATAACTCTTGACGTGAAATAAATAAGAAGGGAATTAAAAGGTGGTCCACATCAAGTTTTTCAAGGTATTTTAAAGGTTTTAAAGGCGTTAGCTAACCAAGTAGCTGAGGCAGAGATTTATTCAAATAACAGAAGAAACTGTAAATAAATGAAGAAAAATAGGTAGTTAGGTAGTTTTAATAAAAAAGACAAGTTGTCTTCTATCAAACCGTCCAAATACAGTTTGTTGGGTTTTTTTTTCTGATTTTTAATATTTAATAACATCACATTAAAGTTATAACAAGTCTTAATTACTAGAACTATTTATGTCCTTGTAGAAAGAAAATTGATCATGCAACCATCACAGAGCCAGGAATCAAAAAATAAGATCCTGAAGAATAAGTATCTCTGGCATTACATTAATACAAAGATATAAGGTAAAAGACTTGTGGATACCTGGAATTGAAGGACACCTGGCTTATAAGCATATCTGTTTAACAGCTATGCAAAATAAACAAACAAACAAACAAACAAAACCCCCACAAGACAGAGGAAAAATAATAAAATAAATATCTGGATACAGAAACTTTAACAAATGGGAAATAACAGAGACAATACCAAAGGCCAGAGCTCGCAGATCACTGAAGGGACCACTTGGAGAGCTTAGAAATTGGCAACAGGGAGGAAACAAGATCATCATGGGTCTCATAGGAAAGATAAAAATTGTGGGATATTCAAAGGGAATTATGGAAATGTGAAACTTTTTATGCGAGGCTTAGGGGAGGGTCTGAAGGTGGGGAAAGGGAAAGATCAAAGTGGATGGGAAAATCTGTCCAATCTTCCAGTGGGGAAAATGGAAAGGAGGGAATAAAAGAGGCCAGTCCCATGTAAGCAGGCTCTTGGTCCATATGTCCATCTGGTTGTGGTGGGTTGACCTTGGCTGGACGCCAGGTGCCCACCAAAGCCACTCTATCACTCGTCCTCCTCAGCTGGACAGGGGAGAAAAAATATAATGAAAAGCTCGTGGGTCAAGATAAGGACAGGGAGAGATCACTCACCAATTACTATCACAGGCAAAACAGACTCAACTCAGGGAAATTAATTTATTACCAATCAAATCAGAGTAGGGTAATGAGAAGTAAAACCAAATCTTAAAACACCTTCCCCCCTCCCCTTCATTTTTCCCAAGCTTAACTTCACTCCTGATTTTCTCTACTTCCTCCCTGCCAGCGGCAAAAGGGCACGGGGAATGGGGGTTGAGGTCAGTTCATCACACGTTGTCTCTGCTGCTCCTTTCTCCTCAGGGGGAGGACTCCTCACACTCTTCCCCTGCTCCAGTGTGGGGTCCCTCCCACGGGAGACAGTCCTCCATGAACTTCTCCAAAGTGAGTCCTTCCCATGGGCTGCAGTTCTTCACAAACTGCTCCAGCGTGGGTCCCTTCCATGGGATGCAGTGCTTCAGGAACAGACTGCTCCAGCGTGGGTCCCCCACAGGGTCACAAGTCCTGCCAGCAAACCTGCTCCAGCGTGGGCTCCTCTCTCCATGGGGCCACAGGTCCTGCCAAGAGCCTGCTCCAGCACAGGCTTCCCACAGGGTCACAGCCTCCAGAGGGACAGCGTGCTTCACCATGATCTTCACCACAGGCTGCAGGGGAATCTCTGCTCTGGCACCTGGAGCACCTCCTCCCCCTCCTTCTTCACTGACCTTGGTGTCTGCAGAGTTGTTTCTCTCACATATTCTTACTCCTCTCCCCGGCTGCTGTTCTGCAATGTTTGTTTCTTTTTTTTTTTTTCCTTTTTAAATACCTTATCCCAGAGGTGCTACCACTGTCACTGATGGTCTCAGCCTTGGCCAGTGCCAGGTCTGTCTTGGAGCCGGCTGGCATTGGCTCTATCAGACATAGGGGAAGCTTCTAGCAGCTTGTCACAGAAGCCACCTCTGTAGCCCCTCGTTACCAAAACCTTGCCATGCAAACCCAATACACTGGTCAAGCCATGCACCTAGTTGCTGCAGTCTGTCGTGTCTCGTTAAACTGTTCCTGACTCTTCTCTGTGTGACGTTGCTCTCTATCATGTGTGATTTGCTAATGAACCTCAAACAGGACTAGCCCACGAGCTGGAGACTGAATCTGACCAAACCCAAGGTTGGGGCTGTGTCTAGGTGTTTATTTTGGACATGCCTACAGAGCCAGGGCTCAAGGGACCCGCAGATATGCCTCTGCCCATGGGTTGGGAGAGTGAAGGTACCTGTGTGTTTGTGAGCGAGCTCTAATCCTGATCACCTGAGGAGGAGACACAGGATCAGCCCTCAGTGCTGTTCACAGTGATGAAAGTGCTGCTAGTGCATTTATGGGTGCCAGTAAAGTCACTGCTCTCTCTCTTCGTTGATCTGTATGGCTGGATACATGTCTGCGCATGTGTTATACAGGTGCTTGTGCATTGTCTGTGCATCTGCATCTTTACAATACATGCTTAGCCTTGGTGCTGGGAGCATGTATGCTTGGGAGCAAACAGACTAGAGAGGAGAAATCCCCTGGGTCTTCAAGTCCTCCAGATTTGACTTCCCTTAACAATTAGAAAACTGAATGTCATTTAAATGCAATGTTCAGA